>NC_141882.1:8750000-9375000 GCF_030686135.1 Camelina sativa
GCAAGCGTATAAATGATCCACATGAATGTGCCACTTCTTGTTTGTCTGCGAGTCAACAGGAGCTGTACCGTTGAAGTGTTCCAAGTACATGGCTCTGAACAAGAAATTTCTTCGAGAAAGTGCAAACTGGTTGTAATCTTTCAATAGTGATGAAAGCATATCTTGATCCAAGAAGGCTATGCGAGGGTTAGGGTACTGAGAAGGATCACGAATGAACCTGTTGCGGAACATAGTCATGGCAGCGCCCATGTGCTACATTACAAGCAAATCCGCATTAGAAATGACCAATAACTACTCCACAATAAAATGCCAATAAAAGCCAAAAATATATACTTACAAAGTCTTTCAACCATCCATTATCAAAACTAGGCCAGTCCAATCTTGGTGTCATAATCTGCCAATAAAATCTAACATTTGGATTCCCAGTTTGCAAAGGTGCCTCCGTGTAAACATGATTACATCATAAGCCTAATGTGTACTAATAGGAAATAAAAAACATAATGTAAGTATCATAAGGATAATACTTACTGATCAAGCTTCAGGAAATCCATAAGTTTCTGTAACTTAGCATCTTCAGCTGGCTTAAGATGATCATTAGACACAATGGAAGGGATTATTCGTTTCACAGTAGAGTTACCAACATATGGATACTTTTGAGATTTCGCCAACTGCGGAACTCGTTTTGCTTGTGTCGTATCTCCATCTAATTTTAACGCCTCTCCAAGTCATGTCAATGTTGCATCAAGCCTTTTACTAATCAACTGTTGTTCAGGGTCATCCCATGTATCTTCTGAACTAGAAGCCATTTTTGTATCAAGAGCAACAACTTTGTCAGTAATATCTTCAAGTTCATCACCATCAGCAGCTGGCCTCTTTCCCTTCTCCTTTTCAACCTTTACGGCAGCTGGACATGCATTCTTGCGACCAAGTTTCTTTAAAACATCACCCACAAAGTTTTTCTGATGATCTTGAGTAAAATAATTCTGCTCACATAGAGGAAGATCAGCAGATATTTCTGTTTCTGACTTCTTCTTTTTATTACTCACAGTGTAAACCTTCTTCACCACTCGAGGGAATGGAAATTCATCTTTCGATGTCTCTTTCATCTCTACCATCCAAGAATGCAAAATTTGAAGAAGTTTTGAAAATCGTATTACAATATAGAAAAAAATAAACAAATGAAAATTAAATACCAAAATAAAACTTACTGGTTGATGACTATGAGCCTCATCCTCTTCATTGTTGTTTGAAGTCGAATCAATTGGTACATTAGTGGCTTTTGTTTCTTTCATTCCTTTCAAATCTACCTCCACCGTTTTAATCCTATCACTAAACTTCTCATCTAACACACCCATTCTCTTCTCCACATAACATTCGAATTTACCTTCTAATGCATTTATCCTACCCATTAAATTCTTCCCCATGTCGGTAATTGACTCATTCATTTTTTTTTTTATCATCTTCCAAATATCCAACAAGCTTTTTCTCTCATCTACAACATCCTGCAATGATTTAATTGTTACTATATGTATGTAGTTTATAACTTATCAAACTTAGATGAAAGCTAATGAATAAATAACTAACCTCCATATGTTCCTTGCCTTTACTTTCCTTCTTGGTTACATCTTTTTCTCCTTCTTCATCAATGGAGTAATCAGCTTTCATTTTCAATTTCTTATCACTCATTCGACTCTCGCCATTCTCATTTTCTTTAGCTTTCCGTTTTTTTCTTCCCATGGTCACTGTTTTCCCAACTTTCCAGACATCTAAAGGTAAACAATTGTGGACAAGATCAATGATCAAGTTGTCTAGCGCCGGATCCTTCTCCATGTCGTCACTCCATTTAGGATACATATTTTCCTCCGACACATGAACCATGTGCTTTACACGCACCTACATACATCATAGAAAAAAAAATATTAGTGTTGCTAGTCACAACGGAAAAAAAAACAGAGACAAATTATAAAACAAATGGTGCAGTAATTAATCTCAAAAACTAATTTGTCCATGTTTAGCCATCTCATTCTTTAAGAACTCATCAACCTTGATACCTTTCCGGGTTGATTGCCAATCAAGAAGTGGAATGCCAGTACCCGGAGACCTTCTCAACCCATATAATTCTCAAATGCCAGGAACACTTTCATACAACCAAATCAACAAAACATGCACACATCCTTGAACCGTGTAAGAGTCTTTATCTAAGTCAACAATCTTCACTGAATTAACTAGGCAACTAAAAGCCACTCGACCCCAAGGATATTTTTCAAAACCATCTGGATCAAAAACCCTTTTAGCACTTGAAAGAGGGATCCTAGAGCTATGATGTATGTCATGTACTGCAACAGATAATAACATTAGCCTACCAACCATCATCCTTTAGGGTTCAGACCATGTCTTGCTAAAATCCATAACCTTTTCCAACTTAGTATACTTTGGACCGTCTGAAGTTGTTGCAATCTTCATTTCGCTCCAAAATGGATGATGATCAACATCTACGTTCTCTGACGGGTCAATTGGATCACAGTTTAATCCCGTTATTTCAGAAAACTCACTTAGCGAAAATCTGATAGGTCTACCATCAATCAACGACCATATCTCATGCGAATTGTTGACTGCTAGCTGATGTGTAAGGATATAATGAACTTTTGCAGCAGACCAAGTGTATCCTATTTCAGCTAACTTAATAAATACTCCAAGAGATGATTCCTTGAACTTACCCCACACATCCAAGCCTAAACCCTCTTTCATTATCCCAATTTTTGACAAAAAACAATTGTGGTTCATGCTCCTGTTTTGCAAGGGAGATCTTCCTTCTTCATAGAGGCGAGGAGGATATTTTGAGACTGTACTCGAGGATGCCATTCCTATACATATTGAAATTTAAACCATGAGACAATAAATATAATGATAGGATCATCTTCAAACACATTTAAAACCCATCACAAACAAAACATCTGTAAAATATTACACTAATCCAAGAAAACAATCTTAGAATTTTAGCCATCTGAAGAACAAACATATCCGATTATCAAACACAAGAATGAAAAAAAAACTGTCACTTTGGTAAAACAATCAAATAAATCTGTAGCTATAACAATCAACTTTCAAATCATTCACTCTCGAATTGAGGGCAAATTATTTTATCTAAACAAAGCCCATCAAATTAGATAAACTTCTTACCAGAAAAATGAAAATTGAAGCCACCGAAAATTGAAACCACTGAAAATTGAAGCCACCGATTGGTTTGAGGAGCACCGAAGCAATTGAGGAGCAAGATCTGCAACAAAACGAGATAATTCAACTAACCGTTTATCTAATAAATCAACATGACAAAAATCCACCACCACCCAAATCTAAATTGAACGGAAATAGCATGCAACACAAGATACCTACCGAATCAGACGAACAACAAACTCGGTCTCGGTTTTCTATGAATCATCGAATTGGGTTTTCGGTGAAATCGACAGAGGAGTTTCCGAGTTCAACAAAACAGAGTAGCGACGGCGATTAGGGTTCTTATTCCCCAAAGAAGGAAATTAGTTGCGATTAATCTTGTCCTTAGTCGGCGATTTAAAGAATTAAAGATAAAAGAGAAAGAACCGGAAAAAAAATTGCAGAAAAACGAAAAATTGTTTGAATTCTAATATGATCGAGTATGATTTTTTTCCTTTTGTATTGTAGTCAATATATTCTTAAAATTAATTTCTGCAGACAGAATAATAATTTAGACTTTTCGGTATTTTTACTTAAATGGGGGGGTCAATCTAGTTCTAATTGTAGTTTGGGAGTTAATCTAGTTATTATACCTCATATTTGTGTCAAACTGGGTAAATCTCACTTTAAAAAATTATGATTAGATGATTGACAAGTAACTAAATAAATATTATAAAAAAATGTTTAAGGTTTGGAAATTTTTGTTTTATAACAAAAAAAAGAAGGAAATAATAAGAAAATCGGTGTGCATATTGCCATAAAAAGTCTTTTTATATATATAAAAAATAAAATACATTGAATAAAATATGATATGCTTATAATATCTGCCAATTGTTAGATTGAGTGTCTTTGGAAGTTATCCCAAAACTTCAAAATCTGGAGTGCGCATATAAACAATGAGTGGACTTCATTAGTTGCGGTTTCGATTTTTATCAAATGGTACTCTACACAACCAGTTGTCCAGTTTTAGTCGATCTCGACACACATTCACTTATCTACGCATCTCCTTCTTCTATTCTATTACACAAAGAATAAATAACACAACTCCATTGCCAAATCAATTCAGTTAAACCATTTGTTTCAATCTTTTTTTCTTAAGTAATATTCTCTTGTTAAGTATGTAATCATCATTTATATTTAATATAATACTTAGTTCTAATATTAAAGTTTAAAACATGTGAGTAATTTGGCTTTGGATACTATTAAAAAGCTAAACAATGAACAAATTTATTTGCCAGTCACTATAATACAAGTGGCAGCTTACGCGTCACGAAGCTTTTTCCCACACGTTTCTCTCTTTCCCTTTCCCATTTTTATCGAAACTTTTTTTTTTTTTGTTAAAGTCGAAACTTTTTTTTTCTTGTTTCATTTATTTGTTTCTTCTCTTTGTTACTAGCATCTTCTTTCTGGAGATTTATTATAGCTCTGCGTTAATTACTTCGATAGAGGGAAACAAAACAACTGAACAAAACCCAGAAAGAGAGACGAAGAAACTAGTTCAAAGGTATGATCTTTAAAGCCCAAAGTTGTGATTTTTTTTTCTTTTCCTTCTGAAGAGGTTTATGTGTTTACATACTTGAAATAAAAAAATTGGAGTTTAAGTTCTTCGATTTCTAGAAAAATATAGAAACCAGAGCAAACTCTGTTTCCCCTGATAATTGAAAAGCTTGTCTTTTTTTTTTTTTTAATCTTTCATACACAGTGCTTTTATCGTCTTTCGAGGTTTGTAAAAATGGCAGATATATTTACTCTCTCTCCTCCTTATTTCTTATCTCTCTCATAATCTTCTTTGTGGTGATAGGATCAAGGTCACCGCTTCGTTATTAAAAGATAAAGATGGTGATGGTTGGAGAAGAAACATCATCCATGGAAGTTGACCAGTGTTTTCTTAAGATGAAGATGGAAGGGGTTTCGATCAAAGAGTGGAAAGACATCCCTGTGGAGCTTCTGATGAGGATTCTTTCTCTTGTTGATGATCGTAATGTCATTGTTGCTTCTGGTGTTTGCTCTGGCTGGAGAGATGCTATCTCTCTTGGCCTCACTCGCCTCTGTCTCTCTTGGTAAATTCCTCTCTCTCTCCTTTAATCCCTTTACTTTGTGTTGGTGTTTTGGATTTAAATTTGGAGTTGAACTGAGTGTGCAGAGTCTTGATTTCATCTTGTGGTTTAAGGTTATGCTGGTTTATTGTCTGGTTTTTGTGTAAAGATCAGATCTTTTTTGTTTTGAGGAACATTTTATTCAGTTGTTGATGGTAATTTGGATATATAGAAAAAATTGAGAAAGCTGCTTAACATGTTGATGAACCCTTTAATATGATAGATCAGGTTTCATTAGGAGATAAAACTAAGCTCTTTAATCCAGAGGAATAGTCTGAAGATGACCACTCTTGAATGTTTGAAACACTTGAAGCTTGTTCTTGTCATTGTCAGTGTATTTTCACGTTTAATCTTTTCTCTGATGTTTTTTCTTATCTCTAATCAGGTGCAACAACAACATGAACAGATTGGTTCTTTCTCTTGCTCCCAAGGTCGCAAAGCTGCAGACTTTAATACTGCGGCAGGACAAACCACAGCTAGAGGACAATGCAGTGGAGGCCATAGCAAATCACTGCCATGAGCTACAAGAGCTTGATCTCAGCAAAAGTTTGAGACTTACCGATCGTTCCCTCTATGCACTTGCTCATGGTTGTCCTGACCTCACAAAACTCAACCTTAGCGGATGCACTTCATTCAGCGACACTGCTATTGCGTATCTGACCAGATTCTGCAGAAAGCTTAAAGTTTTGAATCTCTGCGGATGTGTCAATGCTGTATCTGACTATGCTTTGGAGGTGAATATTTGTTTCTTAATGTTCTCTCTCAATATGGTTTTGCTTCAATGGTCATAAGAGTGGTAGAGTTGAAGACTTTGTTCATCTTGATTTGTGCAGGCTATTGGGAATAACTGCAATCAGATGCAGTCACTAAATTTGGGATGGTGTGAGAATATCAGTGATGAAGGGGTAATGAGTTTAGCGTATGGCTGCCCAGATCTCAGGACCCTTGACCTTTGTGGATGTGTTCTAATTACAGGTATTTCACATAGTTAAGCTTACTCGAAGTTAAGACCTTTGGTATTTCCTCTGTATCGCACTTTGATTCGATATTTGCATTGAACTAAACAAGACTAGAAACTAGGTGTTATATTGATGGACTCAGAAAACTCTTGACTTTGAATCCTTAAAAGTGTGTAATCAGTAATCCAATCCGGTTTTGTTATGTAATATTTTGCAGATGAGAGTGTGGTAGCTCTAGCAGACTGGTGTGTCCACTTGAGGTCACTGGGGTTATACTACTGCAGAAACATAACTGACAGGGCGATGTACTCACTTGCTCAAAGTGGGGTAAAGAACAAACCGGGTTCATGGAAATCGGTTAAGAAAGGCAAATACGATGAGGAAGGATTGAGAAGTCTCAACATTAGCCAATGCACTGCCCTTACACCTTCAGCGGTTCAAGCTGTTTGCGATACCTTCCCTGCTCTTCACACATGTTCTGGAAGGCATTCACTTGTCATGAGCGGTTGTCTGAACTTGACATCTGTGCACTGTGCTTGTATCCTACAGGCTCATCGCGCACACAACCCGGTTCCTCATCCGGCTCACTAAAACAGAAGACTAGATAGGTTGTATATAGAAGCTATCATGTTGAGATGTGATTAGTATTATTATAAACTAAGTAGCTTTTCAAGGTGAATGTGAAACCTTATGGAGCTTTTGAGTTCTTTCTTTGTCTTGAAAGATATTTTGGTGCTATGTTCATTAAGACCTCTTTGTTACTACTTATTAGTGAAATAAGAGTCTTCTCTTAGATGGTTAAAAAGATCCATATCAGCCAATAATCATAATCTTTGTTTGTTATGGTGCATGCAATTCCTTGGGATTGTAAAATCTTGAGGATGGTAATAGACAAAAACAAGAAAATGGGCGCTTGATTTGGACGCGTGTGTCAGTGTGTATAGAGAAAAAAGAGAAGGTCCTACCGGGAGTCGAACCCAGGTCGCTGGATTCAAAGTCCAGAGTGCTAACCACTACACCATAGAACCTTTTTGTTATCATGTAATCTAGAAGCTATATATACCGAAGATCATAACAGCTCTGATTTGTACAAAGTTAACGCTGATCAATCATATTCCGTAATTGAGATTAAAAAATAACATGGTTTCACCCATAACGCAATAACCGTATGCCCCATGCCCACATATGCTGATGTGTGAAGTGACGATATGCTGAAAGCATCATAAACGGTATATACGCGGTGTTCATTTTGAGTTTCAAATTTTAATTTGTAATAATTATATCCAAGATCCAACCCTAGTACTAGGTACTAAGGTACCGTCGTAATTAAGTGCGACACTAATTAATTGTCTACTTAAAGTGAATGTGAATTCGATAAAATTTTGGGCCAAAGCTAAATGTTATTTAGAAGCTATTGACTAGAGTAATTAAGGAAATTCTGAAAACTGACAACCGTGTTGACTTAATCTAAGTCCTAAGACTACTTCCACAGAGAAAATCACTTGCCAAAACAGCAAAATAAAGAGTATGAATTCGTCCAACATATCCTATGATTCACTACTTCGAGTAATCAACATAGTGTTTTATAATTTATGTAATTCCAATCATTTAATTACCAAAAAATTTCAGTCATGCATATAAATAGATACACTTCCCAGTCCAGTTTTGACAGCGTGAGTGTCACTGCGTTAATAATCACACTACAACACTGACAACAACAACAACAGCAGCAGAAGCAACAACAACAAAAAATGGTGAAAGAAGAAATCAAGATTCTGGTTCTCATAATCGGTGCAGGACCAGCCGGTTTAGCCACATCAGCTTGTCTAAACCGGTTGTACATACCGAACATAGTGGTCGAAAGAGAAGATTGCAGTGCCTCTCTCTGGAAAACAAGGTCTTACGATCGTCTCAGTCTCCATCTCGCAAAGCAATTCTGTCAACTCCCTCACATGCCATTCCCCTCAAACACTCCTACATTCGTCTCTAAGCTAGGTTTCATCAGTTACCTTGACGAATACGTCACACGTTTCAACGTAAACCCTAGGTATAACCGCAACGTGAAATCCGCGCACTATAAAGATGGTCGTTGGATCGTTGAGGTGGATAATGAAACAGAGATGTCGAGAGAAGTTTACTTGGCGAACTATGTGGTTGCTGCGACGGGAGAGAACGGCGAAGGTGTGATCCCGGAGATTCCGGGGCTTGTAGAGAGGTTTAAAGGAGAGTACTTGCATTCAAGTGAATACAAGAACGGTGATAAGTTCGCCGGAAAAGATGTTTTAGTCGTCGGATGTGGGAATTCCGGTATGGAGATTGCTTATGAACTGTCTAAGTGCAGCGCTAAGATCTCCATCGTTGTTCGTAGCCCCGTAAGTAACTAACTATATATATACATATTAATAAAACTCATATTAATAAAACTTTATAATAAGATTACAATTTCGTAACTGATGTATAGGTGCACGTGTTAACGAGATGTATCGTACGGATAGGAATGTCGTTGCTCAGTTTTTTCCCGGTAAAATTAGTTGACCGTTTGTGTCTCTTACTCGCGGAGGTGAGGTTTGGTAATACTTCGAGATATGGGCTTGTGAGACCCAAGAACGGCCCGTTTATGAACAAGCTTATCACCGGTCGGTCACCTACCATCGACGTCGGCTGCGTCGAAGAGATTAAGTCCGGCAAGGTTCAGGTTGTGCCGTCTATTAAGCGTATAGAAGGGAAGAGAGTGGAGTTTGTAGATGGAAAGACCAAACACATAGACTCTATTGTGTTTGCAACTGGTTACAAAAGCAGCGTTTCAAAATGGCTTCAGGTATATTTGCAACTTCAGACACAGAAACAGAGAAAAAAAAAACTCTGTTTTTGTTTTAAAATGGCTTTGATGTGATGTGACACAGGTTGATGATGGAGATCTGTTCAACGAGAATGGGATGCCAAAACGCGAGTTCCCGTGTCACTGGAAGGGGAAGAATGGGTTGTACAGTGTTGGGTTTGGGAGACAAGGCTTGGCTGGTATTTCAAGAGATGCTCAGAACATTGCTAGAGACATTGCTTCTCTGGTTTGTTGGAGAAACAAGAACAAGATGTCCTAATAAAATTAGAAGTTGTTTTTGAGATTTTTACATGTCAAAATCACAATTATTGATTCATAACAAGTGAGAAAGAAGATAACATTATTGATGACACATTGGTGGATCAAATCGTCAGAGACCATTGGCATGAGAGCTATTTCCATTGTGGCCAGAGTTTGTCAGAATCTCATGACTTTGTTTCGCCAAGAGCGTTCCTGAGGTTTGAGTACTTGTTTTCGAGCTCATACCATGAATCCAAGTCCACCAAGCGGTTAAACTCCTCGAAAGTAATCATCTTTTCTAAGTGATCTTTGGTGGTTCCCTTTTCCTTGAGAATCTTGAGAACATCAACAAGAGCTCGAGTCGACGCATAGAGCGAGGTAAGCGGGTGAGCAATCAGATGAAAGCCCATTTCTTTAAGCTCATCAGGCGTATGCAATGGCGTGCGTCCACCTTCAAGCATGTTACACACTCTGTAACCTTTTGTGCGCTTTCCAATTTCCTTAAGCTCATCATCATCCCTTGGTGCCTCAACAAAGGAAGCATCAGCTCCAGCCTGCACATTGTTTCCATTATTATCCAACCATTCTGCCTTCTTAAGAAAAAAAAAGGGATTACATTTTAGTGTTGTTAACACAACATGGTAAAGTAGTAGTAACCTCCATGTAGAGATTAACACGGGCAATGGCATCTGAAAGTCCTGTTTTAGCTGAAAGGGCACGCGCATCAGTCCTTGCAATGAGGAAAAAGTCAGAATCTCCAATAGCGTCTCTTGCTGATGCTATTTTAGCAGCGTGCTCCTCGGCAGGTATGACCTGTTTCCAAGTTAGAAGCCAAATGTTACATAACTCAAGTCATCTGCATCTGAGCTAAAATCACTGCAGTAACATTCGATTTATAGATTTTGGGAGCAAAGAAGTAGGAAACTGAAACCAATACCTCCTTGCCACGCATATGTCCTACAGAAACAATAGAGAGAAGAACCGTTAAAACAAATAAACAATGGACAATAGCATTTAACTTTGCTGAGAAGGAAGAAGAAGATAATGTCTCTTACCACACTTCTTTGGCCATGCCTGGTCCTGCAAGAAACCCATTTAACATTAGCACAAGTCAAGGTGAACAACGGGTTCACAGGGAGGAACAAACTGTCTTGTAATTTACTCAAATGAACGAACACAACTATGGCTATCTAATCCAACACATGAATATACACTTACACAACTGTGTAGAATCACTAGGGGATTCAAGTCAACCATCACTAGAAACCAAAGACTAGTATGATTACCTCAAGGAAGCAACCAGCAGCACCAGCTGCGATTAAGTCCTTTATGGTTCTTTGAACATTGAGAGCATTTCCTCCACCAGTATCTGAGAAACAATGTCAAAGACCAAATTATTCAACTATCATTGACGTCCACCAAAAGAGAATCTGAAATCTTTCAATATAAAAAGTAGTGATTTTTTTAAACGGATTCAGATTCAGGACTTGCCTCCATCCGCAAAGATTGGAATCTTTGGAGCAGCAGCACACACTGCTCTCGCCGTTGCTGCCATCTCCGGCGGTCTAAAACGACAGAAACAAAACAGATGAAACGACAGAAGATAAAGTTTCCAACTAACTAAAGAACAAAAAAATAGCCGGAGATTTAAAATGCGGCGGCGGGCGCTCACGTTATCAAACCGAAATCGGGTTTTCCCAAAGTCACGGCGGAGAGAGCGTAACCGGAGATCAACGCGGCTGAGAATCCGGTCTGCTGCACGATAGCCGCCGATAAAGCGTCGTAGACTCCAGGAACAAGCACGGCGCCTTGCTCTTCAATCAAACGGTGAACACGTGACTGCATTCTCACCGTCGGATAAGCAGCCGATCGGACTGCGCGAGGGTTTCGCTCGGTTTTAGCTGAAATCGAAGGGTTTGAGCAGCAGAGTGAAGCGGATTTGGCCGCCATTAACATTGACATTTCTCGAAGCTCTCAAGAATTTTTTTACAGAAGCAGTTGGAACTTGGAGAGTGAAGAAGGGACATCATAAATAAATATGTCTCGATAATAAAGTTACTTTAGTTCATGTATGTCCACGTGTCACATGTTTTTTGTGCTATATTTTAACTGTACGTAACTATTTATTCCAGAATTTTTAAAAAAGATCATTATAATTAAAACCTTACTTTAGGTTCTAAATCCATATTTTAAAAACAGTGTTGCAGGGGAAGGCCTTTGGTTAGGTAGGCACGTTCTTTTGTGTTAATAATAGTATAACGTACTTAGTTCGATGGTAATCATGTAAACCATCTGTTTAAGTAGCTGCAAGGCTAGATTTCTCCATACACCAAGTGAAGAAGAGATCAAGTCACATCAATATAATGAAAAAACATCCGGTCAGCGTTTTATATACAGGGGATTAGTGACTTCAAATATTATTAATTTATTATATACGGACAACTAAAAAAACCAAGGGAGTAATGATAGAAAATATCTCTTCTTTAATAATACTGTATATACTATGTAATTTAATCAATACATATTTTCTATCATTACTCCCTTGGTTTTTTTAGTTGTCGGTATATAATAAATTAATAATATTTGAAGTCACTAAATATTGTTAATCCCCTGTATATAAAACGCTGACCGGATGTTTTTTCATTATATTGATGTGACTTGATCTCTTCTTCACTTGGTGTATGGAGAAATCTAGCCTTGCAGCTACTTAAACAGATGGTTTACATAACGGAGACAATCTAAGTTTCTATAATCTCGTTAGGGAATATTTCTTGTTATTAGTTTAAGGTATTTAACTAAACGGAGACATATTCTATTATTTATGGTTATGAACTAAGAGAAATCTTTCGTTCTGTTTACACAACGACATACTTTGTCTTCTTTTTCAAATAAAATTGGCAAAGTTCTCTTTGAATATGGATCGGAGTCCAAAGCAATTGAGCTGTACAACGGCTTATATGTTCCATGTTGGTTGAGGACACTTTATGTTAAGGGACATCACCGTTTCCGGCAGCTGTATCTATGCCAATGAAGACAAACATTTTTTTTATTCTCCCGAAATTCAAGGTGTCTCACATTTACTTGTAGTAATTTTGAAATAACATTTTTCATTTGACCATACAAATTGCTCAATTCTTAACTTTTTTTTTTCCAAATATTCCATAATAATGATGTAAGACTTTTTTTGTTAAAATATCTCTCCGATAATGCCAACTTCTTACACTAAATAGTTGGTTAATAACATGATATATATATAATACTGGAAACTGATAGAATAAAGAATGATTTCATGGAAGAGATCTATCATTGCTCTTTTCCTCACACTTCTTCCTTTTTCGCCACATATTCGGAAATAGAGCTGCAAAACCTGGTATAAGATATCCTTTACTTCATCCTTTAAAAGGTCAGTGAATAATCTCATCATCACATGGTTCTCAAGACTGCTATATCCATCCTTGTGATATATGAGAAAGTATAAGTATGATGAATCGACATCGCTACGTTTGTACCACATGTTCAAGGAAGACGTATCCACAATGTGTATAGGAAGCTGCATATCTTTAACGCTTATAGCTACGAATAAAGTTGGAATGAATTTGTTTCGGAAAGTTGGATGATCCGGTGTATACATTTCGTATACTTTGTTTATTTTAATAATTTTATTGTAAACAGTTATCAAATTATGTGTTTTTCAAATATTTAAAATTTTTCAAATATTTAAAATTTATTTAACACGTGTTCTTTTGTGAAATCACATAGAATTACAATATTTTGTAGGTTTATAAAGTAATTTATACAAAAAAGTTTACAAATGTTAGTTTATTTTAAATAAAAATTATATATGTATGAATCTATTGAATTAATTTTATAGGTTAGCACCTTTGAAATGAATATAACTGAATTATAAATTATTATAATAAACTAAAAAGAACTTATTATTGAGAATATATTTTTCAAACTAAAAATACATCATTTATGGGTGATAGCGGAGAACTAATCAACATTTTGGTAGTTTGTGATATTGTTAATATTGATGTATAAAAAAATCAGTTATATTGCTAGTGCATTTTCATACATACTATTTTTTGAGTGTTTATCATTATATGCATTTTTATATAACCGAGTTGATAATAATAAATTCAGACTACATGCACTTGCTTAAACTCAATAATAACTAATAAATGAGTCCGTGGGCCGAGTATGGGCCTACCAGTGTATATACCTTGGAAATTAGATATCCATTACAATTTTGATTAGGTTAATTGTTAGGTTTTGATCAACTTTAAGTTCGATTAATTTTATCAGTTCTTTTATTTTATTGTTGGTAACTTCTTAAAAAAGAAAACACACACACACGTATTTAATTCCAGTGATCTTTCAAGTATTTAATTTCCAAATTTTAATTATATTATCTTCTTGTTAGGTCATTAATTTGATATTTCCATTCGTTTGGTTGAATAATTTTGATAAGGAATAGACAACACGTGGATTTCAATCTCTTATTAATTTATTTAATGGACTAGTGAAATAAATTATATAGATGGTTTTGTTCGTAAGACTTTATCCTCATATGAGTATTAATAATTTCACATGAGGATATATTATTGAGAGCTTTTTGAAATCATGGGACATGCTGGTCGGACAACCAGTCCGACTGTCCCGGGTCCAAAAATTTTAGAGACAAATAAATTTTTTTTCTGTGTAAAATTTTTTTTATAAAATAAAAGGGACACAAAAAATAATAATGTAAAATAAAGGAACACAAAAAAAAATAATGCAAGATAAAAGGGGTACAAAAAAATATGTAAGATAAAAGAGGCAAAAACAAAATTTATAAAACAAAATAATATATTAAAATATATTTTAGATTTATTTTGATGAGTCAATAACTAAAAAGATATTTTATCTTCCACAACTATTTCAACTGACTCCAACAATAGAAAGAAAATAATTTTTTATAATCTTGTTAGGTCTTTATATATTATCAAAATGAAATCTATATTTTTTCAACATATAACAAAAGTTAACAAAAAAAAAGTTGGCCTTTTATTCAAAAAAATTTTTTTTGCCCAGGGCCCTAAAAACCTTGAGGCACTGGGTCGGAGACTAGTAAATATGAATCCAAACAAATATTCCATGGCACAGCCACGCTTGGAATGTGTTTGAGATCAAACATCCCACTTCTTTGTGATAATATTTTCTTAATACATATAGATATTTTCGGTTATGATGAGATTGGATTCCAATTTCAAGATGGTACCAGCGAGCCAGATGTATCACTAACAAAATTGTTGCAGAGCTTAACATCAAACGAAGTTGCGGGTCTAGTAGGTGGAGCTCTAATAATGGTTGTGAATGCAGGATAACAACCATTCTCAGGGAGGATTCCTTATGCCAGGGCTGTTCATACAGCACAAGCTTATGCCATGAATGACGAATTCTCAAGAGTTCTCAGTCAGCAGATTGAGTATTACTCTAATGATCCTAATGCAGATAGGATCAATCGTATTAAGGGTGAAATGAATCAGGTCTGAGTTTCTTTCTAAAATTTAAATCTGGTTGTGGATTTGTATAAGTGACTTGGTTATGAATCTAGGCTTTACCGTTGACATACATACTATTTGGCTTTGGACAGGTGTGGGGTGTCATGATAGAGAACATTGACAAAGTTCTAGATAGAGGTGAACGTTTGGAGCTTCTTGTCGATAAAACCGCCAATATGCAGGAGAATACATTCTGTTTCAGAAAGCAAGCGTCGTTTCAGAAGCAACGTCTGGTGGAGAAATTGCAAACTCACGTATGTTTCCTTAAACCTTGATTTCCGATTGATTGTTGACATTGATTTCTTGTTCTATGTTGAGTTTTGTGTTGAGTTTTGTGAGAAGAAGGTTTGTTTTTTGCTTTTTGTTGATATGATTCTTCATGTAGATTTAGGAATGAAATGTTGGAAGATGAACTTATTTAGAAATGTTGTTATTGGAAATGATAGGTGAGGAAGGTAGATATGTTGGATGGTGTGACCATTGTTCGATCTGAGAAGGTCAAGGATGAGATCGTTCTTGATGGTAATGACATTGAGCTTGTGTCAAGGTCATGCGCTTTGATCAATCAGGTACGTACTACTCTCTTGTGTGTTAGATAGGTGACATTGTTTTGGGTTGATGCTTGGATTTTGGGTCAATGTTCAGTTTTGTGTTCAGTTCGGAAAAGACACCCATATTTAGGGATGACTAATAGAAGGATAAAAACTAAAAACAATGGGATGAAGATCTAAACTTAGATTAATATTATTAAATGTTAGTGACACTAATTTGAAGATGTGCAATGGGTTTGCTCTTATGTGGGTATTGCGAGGATAAGGTTGATAAAGACTATGCATCAAATGTTTTAGTATCTTCTATTATTCTTCACCACATTTTAAATAAAACAACAAAATTTCTTGTTAAAATAAAATAATAATTGTGATTAGATTCTTTACACATTGTTTAATGATCATTACTTAGTAAACAATCATTTTTTACCACTAAACTTTGGAAACTTGTATTTATAAACAATCGCTCAATTTTGTTTGTAATTAAGTCACTAAATAATTAAGCTATTGCAGAGGAACAAAGGACTTCCGTAAATAACATATTTTAAAACATATTCGTTACACTTACACATAACAAATATATGTAAGTTAAGATCAGTGTTCATCAACTTAGATTGCTTTTGTGCATTCACAGTTAAATAAGGATTGTAATCAAACTAATTACACCGAATGACCGAACCTAATATCTCTTAATCGGTGTAGTATTTTTTTTTAAAGCTACACAAATCTTTGAATTAAGAATCTTCTTACACATTGAATTAAGAAGAACAAATCCTAATCTTTGGTATAGTATTTTATTATATATATATTTTTTTTGACATTGTACTCAAAACAGGAAAAAATAAATTAAAAAAGGGTATAACAACTCTATTTTTCTCCTTTAATTTTGTTTTGTTTTGGAATTAGTAAATGAGATAAGCTAATGCAACAGCAATTAATAAAAGTAGTTTCTCATTAACAGTAATTTTGTTTTGTTTTGTTCTGTTTGTTGGGTCTCACACAATTTTGTAATTTTTTTTACTCATTAACGCATAAGCAGCTAATCAGACCCAAATTTTAGACGAAACAAAAAATAAATTAAGAGAGGCCGGCCCACACAAAAAGCAGCTAAAGCACGTGTTCTTAGCTGAGATGCTGAGATGGTTGTGTAGTATGAGGAGCTGTTCCTAGTTGTGGTTTCGAACCTCCAAAATGGCAGCTTTTGTAGTTTATTTTTATTTTGTGTATCATATATTTATAAAAATATCACATATAAAAAAGGCTTTAGGCCTCAGCAACCCTAGGACCGGTCAGGAGAGAATGTAGAACTAAGTTTTCTATTATATAATTTTAGATGTTTTGCAAATATCTAAAATACATTTGAAATTTCCATATTAGATGATGGAGATTAATCTCATCCGCTAAAGTTTAACATTGGCAGCTTCTTTGATCCTCTAAAGTTTCAAGGATTGCTCATTTTCTTTGTATGATTTCAACTAATTAGTTTGAAATAACTTATAATTTTTTTATTTAGACCATACAATTATTTAATTATATATATATATATGTATTTTTTATCTGCTATGCATAACAAATGTTGTTTACGGTTCCAAAAGATTTTCCAAGAGTGATGTAAGACTTTTTACCGTTGTAAAAAAACATGTTAAACCCCAAAAAAACAGAAATAGGAGATTAGAGAATTACATTATAAAATTGTAATACAATCTTTATTGGAGTTTTAGCAAGCTTTCTTGAGATTCCAAACAAGATTGTGAAATATGAAATTATTATTTTTAAGATATTGATGATCCGGTGAATACATTTCGTACATTTTATATATATTTTTAATCATTTTAATGCAAACATTTATCTAATTTGCATGTTTTTCGAGTATTTCATTTTTTTAACATGTATTCTTAATTGAAATCATTTGGAATTATATTTTTTTTTAGGTTTATAAACTAGTTTATACAATTTTTTACAAATGTTAGTTTATCTTAGATAAAGAAATAGAAATATATAAATCTATTATATTAATTAGTTTTAGCATTTTTAAAATGAATAATAATCAATTCTTCAAACGTAAATGCAACATTTGGTAATAGCGGGGAATTAATCAACACCTTACTAATACATTTCTAGAAAAACAAGTTTTTAATAAGAGTTTAAATCCTACATATTTTATATAAATTCATTTTTTATATAACCCATTTGATAATAATCACTTCCAATTTGCTTAAATGCTAGATTATTATTTGCTATAAGAATTTCAATCTACTATATATCTTTGGGAATGAGGAGCAGCTTGGTTATATTGTTAATTGCTCACGTCACTTGATGTGTGGAGTCCACCGTTTCAGCATATGTGTTATTAATGTAAAACACAATCCTACTTACCTGTTGAAACGAGTATGCAAGTTTGTAAATCTCGTTGGGGTCTGCTGGTAAGTTCTTACCACAAAAAGAAACCATTATCTAGTTTGTTTTTTACCATTGGACATCATTTCCCTTTTATATTTATAGGAAAGTGTTCCTAACGAATCCTTTGAAGGATATCCACGTTAATATAATTACCAAATTAACCAATCCTATAAATAAAGTCTGAAGATGATAAACTTGTCACACATGTTTATGATTATAATTATACGTAATTTAAAAACAATGTACTTGTACGGAAGCCTTATGGATAGGGAGGCGCATTGTTCTTTGTGTTAATAATACTATGACTTACTAATCATATCCAATTTTGGACGAGACAAAAATAAAATTAAGAGAGAGTGTAGAAATGTTTTTCTATATTTCATTTTAGATGTTTTGCAAATAGGAGGTTTCATTCTACTTATTTCAAATACATTTCAAATTCCCATATTATACTTTGGTGATCAATTTGATATGATGATAATAATAAATTCTATAACATCTCTTGTTTAAATGATCTGCTTCCGGTATAGCTCATATGCATTAGATCCGTAAATGTGATATTTTCATTCATTTTACGTTTGTGTTATCGAGTGAAGACGAGAAAAACATAGTAGATGAAGTTAGATAAAGAAGAAACATGTGTAGACAAGACGTGGATTTCAATTTCTTATTAGTTTATCTAATGGACTAGTGAAATATAATTATATAGATTTTTGTCCATAAGACCTTTATCCTTATGTGAAAATAGTTATTTAATATTAAACTATATAATTATTATTGAGAGCTTTTTGAAATCATGGGTCATGCTGGTCGGAGACTAATAAATATGAATCCAAACAAATATTCCATGGCGGAGCCACGCATACATGTGTTTAGGACCAAACAATCCCACTTCTTTGAGATAATATTTTCTTAATAGGGTATAGATCAAAACATATGTACCATCCGTTTCACTTGAGCAATTATTAGCGATTTGACTTGTAATTTTTTTACAGTTTTCTTACATATAAAAGAAATATACATGGATAGGAAGTTTAGCGAATTAAGTGATGAAAAGCTTAATTTGTTGGAGGCTTTTTGTTACAATGCAGATGATTTATTCCATTCACACTTTAATACTTCGTCAAAAGAACAAAAAAACAGCAACAACCAACTAGCTAGTAAATAACATCATTTGTTTACAGAAACTTCCATTTGAATTAATTCCTCCAATATGGTAATTGGTAAACATTATAGCATACGAAAGCACCTTTATTCAGTGAGTTGTACACTTTTCCTTTTGGAATTTTGTTTTTTGCATAATGGTTGAATATATAAAATATTGTTCGTGAGGTTAAATCCATATTGTAAATGTACTTCGAGTAAACATGAGATATAAGGTTTTCTTTGTAACAAATAAAAATAGAAATTACGTAGTGGATAAGATTAAGAGAGAGAGAGAGAGAGAGAGAGAGAGAGAGAGAGAGAGGTCTCTTATGTGGGTATTGCGAGGATAAGGGTTGATAAAGACTCTGCGTCAAATGTTTTAGTATCCTCTATTATTGTTCACCATATTTTAAATAACACAACAAGATTCCTTGTTAAATAAGATTAAAAAATTGTGATTAGATTCTTTACACATTATTTAATGATCATTATTACTTGGTAAACAATCATTTTACCTTGGAGACTTTTTATGTCCCACTAAACTTTGGAAACTTGTATTTATAAACAATCGCTCAACCTCAATTGTGTGTGTAAGTCACTAAATAATTAAGCTATTGCAGGGGAAAAAAGGACTTCCGTAAATAACATATTTTAAAACATATTCGTTACACTTACACATAACAAATATATGCAAGATAAGATCAGTGTTCATCAACCTAAATTGCTGTTGTGCATTCACAGTTATCAAATCAAACTAATTACACCGAATGACCGAACCTATAATGAGCATGTTCGTTACGTTGCCGCTGCGTCTCCTTCCGGTGGCTAAAATTTAAATGTTAACATGACCACATAAACGTTAAAACTGCTATGGCTACTTTTACGGAGAATACCGGTGTATCATATATCGCCATGAAAAACAAGCGATAGTTACACTGCCGCTGCGACTTGTTTTAACGGAAGCGGCGATTCATTTCAAGGATTTAATGGAAACGACAACTTGTTTTAAACTCCGGCAACCTTTATATTTTTAGTTGCAGGATGTGGTTGCTGCGGCAACTTAACGAACAAGTTCAATGAGCATGTTCGTTACGTTGCCGCTGCGTCTCCTTCCGACGGCCAAAATTTAAATGTTAACATGACCACATAAACGTCAAAACTGCCACTGCGGCTACTTTTACGGAGAATACCGGTGTATCATATATCGCTATGAAAAACAAGCGATAGTTACACTGCCGCTGTGACTTGTTTTAACGGAAGCGGCGATTCATTTCAAGGATTTAATGGAAGCGACAACTTGTTTTAAACTCCGGCAACCTTTATATTTTTAATTGCAGGATGTGGTTGCTGCGGTAACTTAACGAACATGCTCAATATCTCTTAATCGGTACAGAATTAAGAAGAACTAATCCTAAGCTTTGGTGTAGTGTTTTTTTTTTTTTTGACATTTTACCGTAAACAGGAAAAAGGAAATTGAAAAAAGTGGTATTCAACTCCATTTTTTCTTTGTTCTCCTTGAATTTTGTTTTGTTTTGGAATTAGTAGTAAATGAGATCAGATAATACAACAGTATTTTTTTGGCAAAACAAAAGTAACTTTCTCAAAGTTGACAAAGAAAAAAGAGAGAGCGTTTGAATACTTCACAAAAAAATCAACACGTTAAACTGCACTAACAGCATGAAATCGTGAAATATTTTTATTTAATCCAATATATATCAATTAGTGGGAACTGTCGTACGCACCTTCGTCACCCCACGATCGCTTCCGTCATATTATTTCTCAGACATATCCAACGGTTTGTATTTTTCTCATTATATACTAAAATTAATACTGTCGTAAACCAAATATTACTATAAATAAAACCGAGTGACAAATTAACTGGTCAACAAATATTGATCGAAACCAAAACCGACACGGAACTGCTAATTCCCTTTTCCAAGTCAGATACTTTAATTTTATTAATCACTAATTTCAGTTACCTTCTGGAACAGTACAGCTAGAAAAGTTCAAAGAATTTTATAAAGTCTCATAAGCTATTTTACCAAGAAAATTTTAAGTTTCGTACCTCTTACAAAAAAACAAAAATTCAGACCAATTTTTTTTTTGAAAATTACTATATTTTTTTCTTCCATTTCAGAAACTTTTTTTTTGTTTGTTTGTTCAAGTAAGTAAAAAACCTAACACCACACGAGTCTTTAAAAGTATGAATCTTTAAAAAGAGTAAACACATCTTAAAACAACGACCACAGACACAGAGACAAACCAGAAAAAAAATCAGAAAGAAACCAAAGTGTATTTATCTCTCTCTCTCTCTCGTTTCTGTCTTCTTCTGTGTAAACAGTAAGACCCAAAAGGTCAAACCTTTGAGGCTTTTGTTTCTTCCTTTAAGGGCTTTTCAGACGTTTTTTTTATATATCAGATTTCTTCTTGTCAATTTCTTCATTTGGGCATCCTCTTCAATCCAAAGACCGACCGACCCTTTTTGCTCTCTCTCTAATCTCTCCTGGTAATTTGACTTCATCATCCGAGCTTTTTTTTGGTTTCCTGGTCCTTTTTATCCTTAACTCTAATCTATACTTTAACTTGGTTGATTATGTTGTTTTAAACCAGTCATATTACAATTGAAGTATAGATCTTTATGCTCTGATTGTTCTGAATTGCGAGTATAAGAGTAAATTTCTTGGTTAATCGACTATGCCCTTGAGAATTGCATAGATTTGGTAGGTATGAAAGGAAGAATCTTTACATGGGTTTGGTAGGAGTTTCATAACTATTTGCAATTCTCAAACGGATTTTTGGATGACAGTTTGTGCTTTGGAGAATCATCTCTGAGATTTGCATCATGAAGCTCCATAATTGGTTTTATCCATGATGAATTAGTAACAAAAGGCGTAATCTTTAGGAAGTATATCTCTTGGGTTGTTTTTGAATGATTCAACAAGCTTTTGTTAGAGTCACAGACTCACAGTGGTTTGAGGTTGTTTCTGTGTGTGACATTTTAAGAATCTAACATGTAAGGGGGAACGTTGTGGTTGCAGGTGAATGGTGGAACAGACTGTGGTTAGAGAACATATCAAAGCGAGAATTATGTCATTGGTGAGGTCAGCAGAGCCGTCTTCTTATAGGAACCCGAAGCTTTACTCGTTGAATGAGAATGTTAACAACATTGGTGGTGTCACTTCTGCTCAAATCTTTGATCAAGACAGGTCCAAGAACCCTTGTCTGACTGATGATTCTTACCCAAGTCAAAATTATGAGAAGTACTTTCTTGATTCGCCAACAGATGAGTTTGTACAACAACACCCTATCGGCTCTGGTGCCTCGGTCAGCTCATTTGGCTCTTTGGACTCATTTCCTTATCAGTCAAGACCGGTTCTTGGATGCTCCATGGAGTTTCAGTTACCGTTTGACTCAACCTCTACATCGTCTACAAGGCTTTTGGGAGATTACCAAGCAGTTTCTTACAGTCCGAGCATGGATGTGGTGGAGGAGTTTGATGATGAGCAAATGAGATCAAAGATTCAAGAGCTTGAAAGAGCGCTACTTGGTGATGAAGATGATAAAATGGTTGGTATAGATAATCTGATGGAGATTGACAATGAATGGTCTTACCAAAACGAAAGCGAACAGCATCAGGACTCTCCTAAAGAATCATCATCTGCAGATTCCAACTCTCATGTAAGTAGCAAAGAAGTTGTGTCCCAAACCACTCCAAAGCAAATCTTGATATCTTGTGCTCGTGCACTATCCGAAGGGAAATCAGAGGAAGCTTTGTCAATGGTAAATGAGCTTAGGCAGATTGTTTCAATCCAAGGAGACCCTTCTCAGAGAATCGCAGCTTACATGGTGGAAGGTCTAGCTGCAAGAATGGCTGCTTCAGGAAAATTCATCTACAGAGCATTGAAATGCAAAGAGCCTCCTTCGGATGAGAGGCTTGCAGCTATGCAAGTCCTGTTTGAAGTCTGCCCTTGTTTCAAGTTCGGTTTTTTAGCAGCTAACGGTGCGATCATTGAAGCAATCAAAGGTGAAGAGGCAGTGCACATAATCGATTTCGATATAAACCAAGGGAATCAGTACATGACTCTGATAAGAAGCATTGCTGAGTTACCTGGTAAACGTCCTCGCCTGAGGTTAACTGGTATTGATGACCCTGAATCAGTCCAACGCTCTATCGGAGGGTTAAGTATCATCGGTTTAAGACTCGAGCAACTCGCTAAAGATCATGGAGTATCTTTCAAATTCAAAGCAGTGCCTTCAAAGACTTCAATAGTCTCTCCATCTACACTCGGTTGCAAACCAGGAGAAACCTTAATTGTCAACTTTGCATTCCAACTTCATCACATGCCTGACGAGAGTGTCACAACTGTAAACCAGCGGGACGAGCTGCTCCACATGGTCAAAAGCTTGAACCCGAAGCTTGTCACAGTTGTTGAGCAAGACGTGAACACAAACACTTCCCCGTTCTTCTCCAGATTCGTAGAGGCTTATGAGTACTACTCAGCGGTTTTTGACTCTCTAGACATGACACTTCCGAGAGAAAGCCAAGAGAGGATGAATGTAGAAAGACAGTGCCTTGCTAGAGACATAGTCAACATTGTTGCTTGCGAAGGAGAAGAACGGATTGAGAGATACGAGGCTGCTGGAAAATGGAGAGCGAGGATGATGATGGCCGGATTCAATCCAAAACCAATGAGTTCTAGAGTAACAAACAATATACAGAACCTCATAAAGCAACAATATTGCAATAACTACAAGCTTAAAGAAGAAATGGGTGAGCTCCATTTTTGCTGGGAGGAGAAAAGCTTAATCGTTGCTTCAGCCTGGAGGTAAGATAAGAGTGACATAGCATATATATAGTCGTTAAGTTTTCATAAAACAAATATTATGTTTTTACTGTTGTCTTGTGTTATTGTTTAACTGGTTAACTCATCTCCATGTATTATAACCAGAGATCAGAGGTTGATCATAGACAGGTTACTAAGCTAATTTAACACTTATGGATGGATTTTTCTTTCTTTTTTCTCTATTATGTAAAAGTAGAGTTTTGGTTCTAAAGCCTACTTACTCATTCGTTGACGTGTGTGATTGAAGTGTTAACATGTTAGTAAATTATTCAGTTTTAAATTTTAAGCCCAATAGTCGCATAAACACATAATAGTCACAAAGGCAAAGTTCTTCAATCAATCACATCGTTATCAGTAGTAGGGGAATCAGGAAATCTTACAGTTTTCAGCATCATTTTTTACATTCCAACAAAACGAAAAAGAAGAAAAGCAAAACTCTAACCAAGAAGAGTTAAAACGAAATCACTTGGAACCAAATCATCCTCAAAAGCTTCAAACTTGCAGGTCTTGCTTCCCATTGACCACGTTTTGCTTCTTCTCTTCATCTTTCATCTCCACCATCTTCTCATCCTTCTCAGCATCACCAGATTTCTCACCCTTGTTTCCACAGTAGATGAAGTAGAGTATCAACTGCAGTGTCCCTAACGCACATCCAAACCCATTTGGGATCTTCACAGAACATTAACAGAAAACGTTAAAGATTTAGAAAACAAGTTTCGATTTTTACCAAAGGCTACAAAACAAAATAAGGAAGAAACTGTAAAACTTACTGCAACAAAAGGGTCACGACCGATAAGACCATAGACGAACCACGAAGTACCACAGAGGAACACAAAGAGAGACAAAAAGAATGGCATAAACTCTACACTCTTCGTTTTTATCACCAATCTCTGTAAATCAAATCAACCAAACACAAAATCAACAAAACGAGTCACTGAAGAAAGAGCAAAAATTGAAAAAAGACCCAATCTTGATATAGCTTACCATGATGGAGAGTGGAGAAGCGTACATGATGATGGAGAAAACAGTGGCAGCGAGACCACAGAAGAGTTTCCTGGCGTTCCCGTGGAGAGCAAAAAGAGAGACGAGAGCTACGGTTCCGAATACGGCCAAGACGCAGCTAAAGATACCAAAGATCTTAACTTTTTCCTTCTTCGGTGCGTAGATAAGGAAAATAAACACGTAGATCGTTTCGATGACTGCTCCTGTGCCATTGATAGTGCTCACAAGTGTGTTGTCTTTTGACACAAATGGAAGTCCGTACCTGAAAAATAAAAAACAGAGGATTTTAGAAAACAGAATCAGTGAATCACTCCAAAGGAAGGACGTTTAGGATTAAGGAGTGGGGTTTTACCAAGCGGAGAGGAGACAGTTGAGGAGAGTCATTGGGTAAGGGATACCAGAGAATTGTTCAGTGGATTTGTTCTTGATGATTCTCTTGAATGTTATCCTTCACGAACAAAAGAGGAATCTTTGAGTTATACAGAACAGAACAACAGATTCAAGCCAAAGAAACTGAGAAAAACACAAATCTGTTCACGAGAAAAGATAACAGAGAGGGAGAGAGATGATGATGAGGTGAGTACGTACGAAGGAGCCAAGAACAGAAACAGAGCAGTTGCATTTCCTGTAAAAGTAGAGTAACGACAAAATATACGATATAGAGTCTCAGAGATTTCTCATGGAAGAAGAAAGAAAGAAAGATGGAGAGAGGGTTGAGATTTGAGAAGATGGGTAGTTACCGAAAACGCCGAAGATGGTGTGAGCGATGTTCATCTTTTTGATCTCAAAGGTGGTGAGGTGTTTCACTTTTTTCTTGTTTGTAAGCTGAGAGAGAAAACGAGAGAGAAGTGAGAGAAGATGAGAGCTGAGTGTTGTTTTCTATCGGCAAAGCGTGTTCATCAGCAGCTATATATCGAGATTCTTCTGCGTGTGGCTTAACCGCTTCACCGCGAAACATCTATTCTAAATTACAAATTATTAAAAAAAAAAGTATATTATATTAATGAATAATAGTACTATTGGATTTTTAAAAGATTAAGAAGTAAAGTTTAGAGATAAATTAACATTTGACCAAAAAAAAAGAAGAGATAAATTAACAAATAGTCCTAATTTCTTCTATACAAATTTCTAATTATATGACCAATTACTTGTTTTGCCCTCGAGAAGTGACATCTTTTGTAGATTGTTTTATAGGATTAAAATGTAGTAATAAACAACACCTTCCAAAAGCTTTTTTTTTTCTTCATATTTTTATTTTTTGTTTGTTACTAAAAAAGTATCTCTGAGCCACTGAACAAGGCAGAGTGTTTCTGAGCGTGACGTTGATATGTGGACTCGAGGCTCGAGCCTTGTATCTTCTGCCATACAGTGGGCTAGTGGAGTGGTTGATCTTTCCCCTGATATGTTACGTTTTGACATCCTTAACAGTTGATAAAGATTCCGGATACAATACTTTGAAAGTTTCTAGTTACACTTTACATCAGCGAAACCAAACCTAACAAACTTGTATAGTTAAGTCACTGATAAGAAGAACTAAAAGCCACATTGGTAGCAAATTTACATTAAATTCATTAATGTGTATTATGTTCGAATCATTTGGAAGCATCTCACTTACCATAGTGATTCTAAATTTAACATCGTGTTAAAAATTTCACCTTTTCACATATCGTTTAAATTTGAATGTTTCTAATTTTACCCTTTGCCCCCTTGCAAAAGAACATATATTACATAGACAAAAAATTATATAGTGAGATTTGGAAAATGGTTAAATGTTTAAGTTTCTAATGTGTGAAAATGCAAAACGAAATTAATGTTCAGGTGACCCCACATTTATTTTAGAGTAATGTTTTCGCTTCTTAATTTTCTATTTTTCCTTTTTTAAAAAATTGTGAATGTTTCAATAAAGTTCAATCTATTATATACCATTGAACCACAGCCACATGATATATTTAGTAGAGTGGCCTTTGCTGGAATGTTGTCTAGTCGCCACGAGTACTTAGGTATGTTCGACAAAGAACATATTGGTTTATGCTAAATTTAACCGGATTTTAAACCAACAAATATTCGAGTCGGTTCGACTGTGACTGGCTAAGGTTAATGGATCAACGTCGGCAGTTACCTTGATTAAGGAAGATGACCAAATTGGTTGTTTTTTGTTTGTGTAGGACAGAATCATGGAATTGGCTATTCTCGTGTAACGTGTTCATTAGATATTTTTTCTAATATGTATGTATAGTTAACGAAAACAATATATGTATCTGTGATACATTCTTATTCCGCATTTATCAAATGACAGACTTTTATCAACACCCATGTTTGTTTTTGTCGTTGGCTACATCAAAAATTTATTGAGATTCTGATATATATACATATTACCTAGAACAAAGTAATCTAATTATACGAAGACAAAAACAAAATTTAGCACGAAAGACTCCGATATATAATTCAGTCTTCAACATGATTACGCTTATCAGTTTATGTTCTCCTCATCTAAATTTTTTTATCTCACAACTTTACGATTAAATCGGAATTTTGAATGTATATGCTTGAAATATTTGGATGTGAATCAATAAATAGGTTATAACATTGTTCTTTCACAAAGTAGGCACAAATTATCTGATAATTATTAGATAATGCTAGTTAGTTGGTAATAGGTACACAAAAACTATCACCATAATTAATAGAGGATTGATGAAGTTCGGTTTAAGTCCCACGTCAATGATTGAGAAAGCAAAAGACTGAACTGAAGAAAAGATAAATATATTTTTAAAGAAAAGAAAGTGAAAATGATGACATCGTATGGATACGATTCGTATCAGCACCACATGGCATGGCACAACTCTTCACCTGTCACGTATCTCTTTCCTTTTCCAGACATATTCGACCTTCCCTGCTCCTCTTTTTTAAATTTTGTTTGTTTTTTGGTTAGAACTTATAGAGTTGATATTTTATGTATTTTTTTGTCCAACTTATTTTGGTTATTTATTCTCAGATAAGAAATCACAACATAAACATTGTAATGCCAAGAAAAAAAAATAGCTTAGGAAGGTTTGTGGAATGCAAGTAATCAAACGAAACTTCTACTACCTAACCTGCTAACCAATAAACTATCTAGCGAGTAGAGACGATCAATAAATATACACAATCTCTCTAGCTCTATCTTTATTCTTGATGTAACAATTCAACAGATCAAATTGTAATGTTTGATCGAAGTTTAAAGAGTATTATTCTTGATATGATCGAATCAAACGACAATGATATACTTACATTCATCGATCGGGGACACATTTTTATGAAAAGATTGATAAAAACTTCTCAGAATTTAATACATACTTGCCCTCAAAGGTAGGGGAATTTAAATATTAGCTTGCCCTCAAAGGTAGGGCTCTCTTCTCGACCTTTCTAACTCTCTCTTTAATTAACTACATTTCTTTGAAAACTTAGCACCTTCGAATGTAATAATAGTAATAATGTCTTTGCACTCTTCTTACCTACTTTTGGCTTCTAGTTTCTTATGATCCTTTTGTATTGATGGACTTATAGTAACCACCAAAAGTATAAGTCTTATCATCATCGCCAATCATCACAGAGTTACAAGTTAGGTCCTCTGAAACTTTGGAACCATTCACCTAAGCTCATATACTTATTAATGCTTTTGGTATGCCCGATTTCCAAAGATTGCAGCAAACAAACTATTTGAATCATACGAGAATGTTTCCATGAGCATTTTTAATACAATCTTATCGATTAATCAAAAGCTAACTAGATGTGTTAGGAAGATGTCACGTCTTCAATGTTCCATAGCCATAGCTTTTTTAGTTTCCTAAAACAGAAAGTTCCTATTTGCTGTGGTGAGCTGTTTATACACGGAGGCTTGTTTTTTGGATAAGCTGCATCACTGATCACTCCAAGAAAACAGATTTTTGGATGCATTCTGATTTCCGTGTGGGACTCTGTTTCGTGGGACTATGTTATTGGTTCCTTGTCGGTAGATTACTGTAACAAAACTTTTTTCCTTCCTTAGACAACCAACTCTTTCATCTATATGGTTCCTTCTGTTCAGCCAAATCATAGGTCGGCCAACAAAAGTCAGTGTCCTTTGATCCGTCTAGATCAATCTTCAGGTAAATAATCATCAGCAGTCTCCAATAGATTACTCTGTCTTCTACTTTTATCTACGAGAACACTTACCAGTTGTGGCCAGTTAAGGACCTGCTAAATCTTTGATCACTCCCATGATATACGCTTTTGATTCATTCAGTTAGTGATAAGTTTCACATCACAAGTTTCTTTGAAATGCTTAGTCAAAAGTTCTAACAAATGTTATATCATGTTTCTTTCTTGGTGTATACTGTCCTTGCTGATAAATTCAAGGACACAGCTACCAATTTGAATCGAGATGCCACCAGGAACCTTTTTCAAACCATGCTCTCTCATTGAGTTACGATGACTCGAAGCAGATCAGAGATATCACCTACCTTTAAGAATCCAGTAATCATTAAACATCGTTTCTCGCAGGCATTCTCTCAAATACCGAGGGCTAATTCCATATTCCCATCTCTAGTCCGGAAACAACAATCAACCTTCTCGGTTTCACTACTTCTATCAAATTTTAGTCAAATAAATTCTTGTGGTATATGTACAAATAAGCTAGTTCACAAAAAGACTATACTCAACTGTATCATTGATTTTCGTAGAAACAAGAGATTAGTGGAATGTAGAAACCACTCACGGCAGAGGCATGGGAGGTTTCCAGCCACTGAACTGGACTAGTTCTCTATTTACAAAACTGCCATTGTGCAGCCAAAACGTCTCGGTCGATTGCTGTAAATGTCTTACTTTGCGTTGAAGCTCCCATAGAATCCCTTTAACCGCACTGCACGGTGCGGAATCTGGACCGTACACAAACAAACATCTGATTTTCCGACCTCGGGATATCATTCCTTCTATGTCCCTATCTGAAAGACATGCCAGGAAAAAAGTTCTTAAATCTCAAGAGTCTGAGTAAAAATCCATTAAAATCCTGTCAAAGAAAAAGCGGTTCTGATATTACTTATTGTTACCTGATATTGAAGCTAAGTAGTCAAGAAGCTCTGTGCCTATTCGAGTTGATGGCCATTTGATGGATACTTGAGCATATTCGATGACATTCTGGAAAGGCAGCTCGGCGTGGTCAGATAAAAGAACCGGGACACATTCCTGAACAATCAGAAACACAAAATTAAAGTACATAACGCAAGTTATAAAGTGCAATTAAACAACGTTGGGGGTAGAGAGATAAGAGGTCAGACCACAAAAAATGATTCATAAAAGCGAAGTGTCCATGATGATTCCCCGCGAGGAGCGAGGCAGAACTTAGCGTTTCTCAGATGTTCAAAATATGTCGTCCTTCCAAACTTTTCAGTTCCGCTAAACTTCAAGTCTGGACATTCCAACTGTTCACAAACAACGAAGAACATAGATAAGCTTAAGCAGATAGCTGATGGTGTAAGACAAAATAGACAAGGAGTCTATGAAGAAAAAAATGTGAGACTAACCTTATCAGGATATTGCTTTGAAAGTTCTATCAATTTAAGCCTACCAGCCTTCCCTTGCGCACGACCTAAATAGTTTGCTAAATACTTCCTCTTTGATACAGGCAAAGGCTGAACATCAGGTTGTCCATTTTTGGTCATAGCATCGTCGACGTTTCCTGGTATGATTATATCTTTCCATGTATTAAAGGCAGTTGTGTCTTTCTTGTCAGTCCGGTCAGCCTGCATCCACAATAATTGAAACTCTAAGAACCTAGCTCAATGATTACATAAGCAGGCATATAGACAATTCAATTTACTCGAAACCACTCATACAAACATTCCAATGAAAAATTCTGAAAGTCAGAAAGACATATATGGAGCAAAGAACTTTCACATTATCCATTTACTACCAAATCTTCTTCAAAATACAGGAAACTCCTCAGCAGAGAGCTTCTTGACTAAGAGAGCAAGCTAAGTACCTCGGGAGTGAGTATAATCGAGCGGTTAATAAATGTTGACCAGGATCTAAACAAGTGAGCTCCAGCACCACTACAATAGCATAACAAATCAAAGTAATGTCAAAGATAGCATAATACAGTTCATCAATTAAGTTCCACATAAGTAAACTATTAAAAATAACTTGTATACCTTGGAAAAACAAATATATGATCACGACCACCGGATCTTCGGAAATACGGCATTTGACTCAAGATCTAGTGGATCAGAGAACAATGTGAAACATTTGTATCATTGTAGTTTGAAACAGAACATCAGAATCTACAATTTGAATCAGCTGAGCGACGGTTTGGTTCACCTTGACATAGGTCTGATTGATCTCCTTGTCATTAAGACCTCCCAACATTCTCACACATTTAACATAAGCTGGAACAAAGAACAAATCCGCTTCATCTTTCTTAATCGTCCTATAATTGGACTCCAAAAGCAACTTGTGAATCTTAACCTATCATCATTACATTCATAAGGCAAAAATAAATCATAAGAATCACATCCTCAAACAACGAAACCAGCAGATACGATCAAGTAGCTAACAAATCCACACTCACTACATTACTAATTCCAGAAATTTCCAGATTGAATCCGTTACTTCAAAGTAAAATTAAGATAAGCTCACAACATAAAAACTGAGAGATTCGAAAAAAAGATGAATCACCTGAGATCCCCATTGACCTTTCAAGCATGCGGTTGTTTTGACACTCCCATCCCTACCGTACAAAAGCTCTTTGAGACCGTCGATCTCATTCTCATCATAAACGTAGATCTTCAGGGAAAGGTGGGAACCATAACCTCGCTCCGGCCACCGTAGGATCCCGTTATCAGTCGCGATTACGGAGTTCGAAGAAGCACGACGGAGATCAATCGTCGCCGGAGTAAGGGAATAGGATTCCGAGAACCACTGATCGAAAAGCCTTGTGACGAAGAAGGTAGAGACGACGAGAAACAGAGCTCCAATCTGGTGTGAGCGGGTGCAGGGAGTAGCGTAGTGACTATACGCACCGAAGTTTCTAGGCTTACTACTACTAGTTAAGCTCGCCATCTCTCTCTCTCACTTACTGTTTCTTCGTTAATGTTTACAGCATTTTTATTTAGGCTTGTAGATCTTGCAAAGAGCCAAAAAGACGACCGAGATCATAAACCTTTAGTGTTACCAAAACGGTATCGTTTATGTAAAGGATTTGTATGGGCTTAGTAGTTAGGATGACAAGGCCCAGACTAATCGGAAGGAGATGTTAAAAAAAGGTTCACGTTTGCTCTTAAAATTGTTTTGTAAGAATTTTCAATTTTGATGCATCAAGGTCAATGGAAAGAATAAGACATGTTTATCTTTGTAAAATACTAGGTATTAGTCCATGCAATATGTAGTTGCATGCATAATAACTTTTATTATATTTCTAAAATTTTGTTAAAATAATATATTGTTATTTAATTTTTACTAACAATAACATTAAAGAATGATTTTTGTTTTTTCTTTTCTACTAAAATATGAATCTCAAATTTCTTATAGAAATAATGTGCAAGTTAAACCTTACACTTGTGTCAACATTTTTTGGTATAGTTATTTATTATACCGAAATTAACAAAATACTAAAAATAATTATTACAAATTGATATATATATATATGTGTATATATATAAATTTTAAAAATTTACTAATATGAGTGAATCTATGTTTATCATGTTTTATAGTGGTTAATAACTGGTTTAAAGATTTTTTCTTAATGTCATTGTAAAATTTAGTAACTACATATAAAATTATTGTGTATAAAATATTTCTCATTTCAAAGTTTAAAGCAATATATATATATATATATGACTATAAGTTTAGCTAACCAAAATAATAATAAAAATTTTAACCAAAAAACATTTTCTCTGAAAGATAAATAAGTTAGTAGGAGGAATGAATTAATGTAGAATTATTGGATAGGAGTTACATTTGAGTTAAATGTAGAGTTAAATGGAGTTACATGCCTTTAAAAGTGAGTTAATTATAAATAAATATTTTCATTTGTTATAACTTAAAATAAAAGGAATACCAAGTGGCCCAATCAAAATTCACATGATTTAGTTGTTTGTTGATATAAACTCAACACTCACACATAATATTTCAAAATGAAAATATTAATTTTGAAGTGACAAACTAAATTAGTTTTCTTATAAAATTATATGAACTTCAATCTCAATAATTTTTAAAACCCCAAGGATAACTTATATCTTTTTGGTTTTTGTTTTTGTTTTTCACTCATCAATTTAATTTATATTGCTAGATTTCATACTAATGGGTTCATCTTTAAAGAAGTTAGTTAAATGGTATTTTTAAAATTTTTTTTTTTCCTTTTTGGATCATTTTTCATTTTGATTAAAACACAATGACCAATTTTTTCATTATGTTCTTTTTTGTTTTCAAAAATCTCAAATCATAAATAAAATAAACATTATATTGATTTTTGCAGATTTATCAATTGGATCACACAACAAAATAGACTTTATAAATAGAGTTGATAGACTTTACAAAACAAAATAGACTTTATAAATGGATAATTATATTGATCTTTATAAATTATTAAAAATGATACATGAATATGTGAGATAACCGGAGACATAATAGATAATTAGATATGTATCATTTCAACTTCATGATCTTATTATGTGGTGAATATTGTAAGAAAGTATGAAAATAATGACTTATAAGATGTTAATATAAAAATAGACAATGGAGATAAACCTTTTAAAACATTTTAAAAAAACAATATAAGATATACATATCATACAAAATCTAAAACTAAGCTTTTACAATGATATTTGATTTGATTTTTTTTAACCCATACAACAACAATAATAAAAAAAAAACACAAAACAAAACAAAACAAAAAAGAGATTTGAGAATAGTGGAAGAAGATGGAGAGTGAAAGAGTGAGAGACTAAGAGAATAAAATAATTAGTATTTATAGGAAGAGAAGTGATGAAAAATTATATTTAGAAAAATGAGAGTTACAATTCTAATTTATTGTTTTGTTTTAATACAATTGATTAATACAATTTAGTGGAGAAATAAAGTTAATGCATAATTTATAGGAGGAATTTATATTATTTCAGTTTTATATTATGTGAGTTAAATGTGAAGATTAATTGTTTTTTTAATTTTTCTTTTAATATAAATATTTTTTTTTTTTAAAATTGCATTGCCAAGTGGACCAATAAAGAGAGAGTGAAACCTTACTTTTATGTATCTGATTCGTCGTAAGGAATTGCTAGTTAATATTATGAGTATACAATTTTGCATTGGTAATTTATTTAATCGGGTAATTGTAATTACTATTATAACTCCAACCATATGCAATTAATTTATCTATGAGAAATAAGAATTTAATATCTAAAGGAATGATTATGCGGACCACTCAGAATTTGGTGTAATGACAATTTTGTTGCCTCATGAGTGAAACCTGGATTTTCTCAAAATCCTGAAAAGATTTTTAGGTAGTGAGTATCAGTCAATGGAACACCGTGAAACCTGGATTTTCTCAAAATCCTGAAAAGATTTTTAGGTAGTGAGTATCAGTATCTATATGGAAGAGAGATAGAATAAGAGAGAGTAAGAGAGGATGGTGCTCGAACCTGAAATGTCCATTTGAATCAACCCAATCAACATTGAATCTTTGCTCATCCACGAGAACTGCAACAGTCACACCTGCCTCACAAGACGAGATGCAAAGGGGAGTAGACCGACGACAGCAGAGAACGTGCTTCGGTGGAGAGCCGCGAGTCTTTCCGATGCTATCACAGTCACTATTTGAAATCCAGTAATTCAAGTTAGTCAAATAACAAATATTGATTTCAATCACTAAAATAAAATTATATAGCCATGCTATTTGATTTCAATAACAAATATTGTGATTTGATGTTCACTAAACCTTATTTCATAATTATGCGGACCACTGAGAATTTGGTGTAATGACAATTCTTTTGCCTAATGAGTCATGATTTAGGTAATTCAATTTAGTCAAATAACAAGTATTGATTTCAATCACTAAAATAAAAGTATATAGTGGACATGTTATTTAATTTCAATAACAAATAGTGTGATTTGATGTTCATTAAACCTTATTTCATGTTCAGGATGTAATAGAGTGGCTAATGATATATTTTACATGATATAGATCACTAACGAATTAGACAGAAACGAACGGACTGAGTAATATGTTATATATACGGTTTACATGTGATTAGTTGGACAAATACATTATAGGTGCAGTTATTGTTAATCTTGCCATTTATTATCTAAATATTATTAATTCAAACATTTTTTCAGTAATTATTTGTTCATTATGGTGACCAGGATTGTGCTTACAATCTTCCACACCAAATCATGTACTATTTTCAATATTTTTAAATGTAGTAGAATTAAAGCCACCGTGAAAAGATTTTAAAGGTTGTCTTCCATCGGTAAGTCCTAACAAATTATATATTTGGTTATTGGGTTAACGAATGGATCAGTTCAGTATTTAATTTTAGGGTTTCTATGCAAAATGGTACAATTTTAAAACTTAATTGGATTTTAGTACATTTAATATTTATAATTAGATAATTAGATAGGTTTTACTATTTGTGTAATAGAAGAGTTGTGAGATAGATGAGAAAGTGGGGTAGAATGTATTATTGTGAAATTACAAAATGGTAGTTGGATCTGTACAGCTCATTTAGTGTACGGAAATACAAAAATAGAAATATTTTTAATTTATTCATATTTAATGTACTTTATATCAGTTGTACGGATGAAAATGTGTATATTAATATACATATGTATACTAAACTAGCTGTACACCTCAAATATATGTATTATTATTTACCTGTACACTTAATAAACTGTACGGATTGCATCTGTATATTTAATGATTGTATGGGTAAAAATTTGTGAACTTTATTTTACATAATAAAAACAAATCATCAAACAAAATGGATATCAAATAATAGATGCAAGAATATAAAATTTTATATACCTAAAATTTTTTAGAAAATAAATTTATTTTGATTAGTATTTTAATTATTAAATTCAAGGGGTCATGTAATAAAATAATAAAATATTTAATTTTAATGGCATACTTGTAAATAAAAGAAATTTTTGAGGGTTAGAAAGTAATGTAAATATTAGTGAATAGTTGAAGGTTGTTATTTTGCAAATTATAAATAGTGAATGTACTAAATTACCAATTATGTTTCAAAAATGTACTAATTTTCCAAATATCTCTTAATTTTATTACAATTTTTTCGTATTAAATTCTTATAAATACCAAAAAATAGATTTGAGCTAACGATAGTCTCCGAATCCTTTCAGTGTTAGACTGTCTTGTTCCAAACGAGTAGGGAAGTCGTTGCATAGGGGCACACAATGTAAAACTGAGCAACTTTTGCTTAAGTTGTTTTGAACTTCAAAACCTCATCATCCGATATTTTACCTTAGAAAAAAATAAGAAATCCGCATTATACTGCTATATATTTATTATAAAAACAGTTATTATACATATGATTAGTAAAAAAAAAAAGATTTTTAAGATTTGATTTTTTACCTTTGTTTAGTTTTTAGTAGTTTTATTTTACTATTTTATTACATGTTATATATCTTTTTTTTACAAAACAAATATACAGTATAGTCGATCTTTGCATTTGTTTTTATTTTTTTCTCTATAGTATGTGGATAACTTTTTTAAACATTTGATTTGTCTTTATCTGTTTTTAGCGACAGTCATATTTTAAAAACTATTTTAAAATGTCCAGTATTCACAAGCACTAGATATATTTAACATAGTTTTTCATACTCTAAACATATTTTTGACCATTAGATCTTGATAATTATTTGAAAAGATAATTCGGCGATTATTGGATTTTCTGCAAATTAAAAAACTTTTAAGCCACCATTTTTATAGCTTTATCCTTCATCTTTATATATATTGGGTAAATTTTTTATTTATTTTTTCCTCAAAAGATAGCTTTATTTAATTGGAGATTGTCAATACTACATAAAAGAGTCACGTAGCCTACAGTGGCTGAATTACAGCTTCAGAATAGAAAATTTTATCAATACATCCAAGTTTGCTAAGATGTTGGCAGAACCATTACATTCTATTTCTCTCCTTGTATAATGAAAACGTGCTGAGGTAAATTTTAAAGCTCGGTTGTCAAAGCACCATTCTAATGGAAGTAGTTAGCAAATTATTTGTTAATCATCAAAATCTTCGTCACCATTTTTGGTATTCGTTCCTTCGCTATCTAAAACGGTGTCGCGGTAGGACCGAAGGAATCCGTTTAGATCGAGCCTCGAGGCTCTGTTTTCCAACGATGAACGATAATTTCAAGCTCGTCGTCGTCGGGGGTGTGTTCGGCCCAACCGAGTTTCTCAAGAATCCAGTAGAGTTCGTCGAGAGTCAAGAGCCCGTCTTGGTTCTTGTCGAGCTGCTTGAACATTCTTCCGAGATCGTCAGTAGTGCTCAATCTCATGAATGAAGAAGAAGTACAATCCATAGATTTGTCTCTGTTTCTGATAAAGATTGAAGAAGGGTAGTTTTGGTTCTATTGGTGAAATGGGTATGAAATATGTAGTTTAGACTCTAGAGATAGTCTCAATCTATTACGGAATCATCTCCGTAGCTTGCGCAACAAGTTAACAAAGATATGGTCAATGTTAATTTGTTGCGCAAGTCCCTAACCCTTAAAGAATATATTGAATCGTAGACAATAGAAAGAATCTTTCTGTCTATCATTCCATGGTACTTTACATGGCTTTTATAGACTACAATAGAATCTTATAATATCTAATTACAATCAATGTAATATATGATCACAATCGTATCTCAATTTTTCTGTCTATCTCAATCACAATCGTATCAACTAACATTGACAAGATCTTTGTTAACTTGTTGCGCAAGCTACAAAGATGATTCCGTAATACAATCTTTATCGTTTATAGGCATTATACACGTACAGCTCTCTCTCTCTTTATATAGTAACACTATGATTGAGTGTGTACGGAAGAGATTAGACGGAGGACGTTTCTCAGAAATGGGAAGTGAAAAACGACTAAAATACTGAAAAATGACGTTTCTAGAAGAAGACAACAACGAAAGAAGCGGCTTTAAGGCGAACAATAGAGAAGACTGTTGAAGCAATGCTTATTACTACGAGTCATGTCAAAAGTAACTCACAACAACAACATAATAGTGGTAATGCTAGCGAGAAGGAGGAGAATTTGGAGGATCACGATGAGAATTATAGAGCTTATATCCCAGAGTTAAATGAATGAAAGAATCGCTTGCACTATGGATTAACGCAGAATGTGGTTAGTGATGATGCATTCAAACCACGCCTCGATCATGAATGTCTGAAGACCAGATTTTTCTAACAAAAATAGTATATCAGCACTTGGAGTTCTGTCACAAGACTAGTACTTCCGTTTTCACTGAAAAATAATTAGGATATTGCAAAGACCCTTTGTTTCATGAAATAAGTTCCGGCGTGACCCCTTTGTTTTATGCTTCTTCCCTGAGTACTAGTGTGGACTTAATTTCTTCACACATTCAAGATATCTCTATACTAATTTGTTTTTTTTTTTTTTACATCAGTCAGAATCTGTTCTATTAAGGAAAAAATATGCTACCGCTATTACATGTTCGAAATCACTCAGTCATATCTAATAAATGTATCTGTTAATAATTCAACTTACTCAAATAACAAATATTGATTTCAATTACTAAAATAAAAGCATATAGAAGACATGTTATTTGATTTCAATAGCAAATTAAATGGTGATTTGATTTTCACTATTTATTTCATGAAATATAAATGCGATTATTGTAAAACAATTAGAGCTATACAAAAACTTGGATGGTGAAAATGCAATTTAAAGTTCGAGATATAGAATTTAAAATTGTAAAATATTTTTTTACAAAAAGAAATAGTGTTAATGTAAATAAATTATAATTATTTATTCAACCATTAAAATCCAAAGAAATAATTACGATCGGGTCTACTATTTATTAATTGTACCAATGATGTGAAATATGAAGTAAACCGAAATTATAATTATATATGTGGCTAAATATAATCGTTTCTATTCAGTCACATATTCTGATTTCCAAATTTTAGTTATGAAAAGTTTTTCACGATTAACTACTACATTATTTAGTCTAAATGATTAATTCAGACAGGCTAGAATACTTTTGGATTTGATACCACGTAGGGAATCACCATAAGAGTGGATGAAATACAGTAGTGTGAATTAACACCATATGGATGAATTTGGTAGGTAGGCAGATGAATTAATGAAAGGGTTTAAATTGTTGCTACTCCGAAGAAGAAGACTTTGGTTCCCCTTCAACAACAGGTTTGCCTTTCTCTCTTAGTTTAGCATACCTTGGCCTCAACTCCGCTCACGGTTGGGTCTTTCTTCTCCTTGGGTGGTGGCGTAGGCGGCCGTCTAGCTGCTGCCATTGCATCCTCCTTAGCGGTCAAAGCGTTCCAACTCCATAGCGCCCCGCCAATTCATTGTCATCCACAGCTTCAACCTGAGATAATATATCCCTAAGAAACTAATAGACAGAATTCATTGTTTTCTTCTTCGAGTGTGTGAAGGTTGAACATTTAATTTGAGTCCGGCCCACCCCTAAAGCAGCTAAAGCATGTGCTTTAGGCCACATATATTTGGGTTACTTTACAAAAAATTTCTTAGTTGAGTTGGTTATGTAGTATGAGAAGAAGTACTTTGTTGAGGGTTTGAATCTTTGAATAGGCAGTTTTTGAAATTTTTAATTATATGTATCATATAGATACAGTTAATATATACTTATAAAATACTATATATAAAAAAAACTTTAGGCCTCGCTAACGTTAGGACCGGCTTGAGATCTGCCTTGAGTTGTTGTTCTTGACCTTTTGAGCTAATGTATCTCTTCGAGTGTGTGAAGAAAAAGCGGTGACGTGCTAACATTTAAAGAAACTAACAGTTTTTTCTGATATTTATGTAGTTCGAGTGTGTGAAGGTTTTGAACATCAGTGACAAGTCTTTTCGTCTCTTTCAATTCCTTAATGAATTTACACATACTCCATCCATATCAGTGAAGTCACTTTGACTTGTCTCTCTTGAACCGCTTCTTATAACATTTTTTCAAATTCCAATCCTCTCGTACACGGTACACCATGCATTAACAAAGCCAAAAAAACCTAAGAAAAATCGACAACTAGAAGCCTAAAACAAAACCATTGTTAAATTCAAATGCAGAAAATGTTTTTAAAAAATTACGTCGGTACAAAAGTAGCCAAATAAAACAAGGTGATTAGTTTGATGAAACAGAAAATAAACTTTGAAAATAAGAAACAGGATATTCAATGGGTTCAGGTTCTAAGAGTGAATCATAAGATTTGGTATGGAGATCATGCATCAGCAAGGAACCACTATCTTGAAGCAATAACTTATTCTCGTCCAGAATTTCAATTGGTGCCAACTGGAGGATGGGTTTCACCCCAAACAAAGTTTTTGCGTAATCTATGGAACACAGTTTCTTCCATGTCTTGTTGCGGCCTGAAGAATCTAACGACCATATCACATGGGTTGGCTCCTTATTGTCGGATATGCACAAGCGATTGTCGAGGATGCACATGATGTAGTTTTGATAACTGAAAGTTTCACTTGAGCGGGGAAAGGGAGCTTTACAGATGACTTGAAAAGTTTCGGTGTGAAGATCGAAAGATAACACCTTGGTTTCTTCGCAAAGGGTGAGCCAGTAAAGTGACCCATCTAAATGCACAGGAGAAATGGCATCACTTATCCTATAAGGAGAAGCAGGGACCACGTACCTCCAAACGTTTGTGCTAAAATCGAAAACTTCACAAGTTGTAACGTTTTCTTGTCCAAATTCGGATGAATTATACAACCATACCGGCTTGTAAGTGCCCCTAAACTTGTCTTTGCCAAATCCAAGATTATGCATTGGGTAGCCATACTGCTTTTTTTCGAACATGTCGTTGCAGAGCTATTGGTAGTTGGAAAGAGGAAAACTTTGTTGCCATCTCGTGGCGGGATTGATCACGACACTAGGAGTGTGAGAACAGTAACTGCATAGAAGACCATCACAACTACCATGGCAGAGCATCAAGTTTGAAATAGGGAGCCTGACCTTAGAAACTACGGAAGACCCCAACAAAACTGTATCCCTTGGAGCTGCTTCATAATAACCATTATTATTAATATTATAATAACCATCACCAATGGATACGCAAAGGACATCTGGACTTCCTGATTGCTTACGCCGGAGAAACTGTTTGTCTTGGAAACACCGGGACTCGATTGTCGATTTCCACTTGTTAGATACAGACTTGAATCTTAGGAGAGATTTCACAGGAAGCCTATCGAGGATGAGCTCTACAACATGGAGTGGTAGCAGCAATGCCTCACTGGAGCGACGATGTCTTTTTACTGTTTGGTTTTGATCACTCGAGCGATGTCTTTTCAACAACATTGTCTTCTTCTCGTTCTCTCTCTAATTTGATCAAATACAGAGGAGGACCTCCGAGGGCTTCATACACACACGAGCTGAGCATCCGAAATCAAGCTAGGAATCACAACAAACAACACAAAAAGGGAAAACGTCCAAGTCAAGTCGGTCTAAGGATATGGAATTTTAACACTTTTGTATCTCTCTAATCTCTATCGAGGGCTTCTAACGTTATCTTATAAATTAATTAAATCCCAAAAAAATCTCAAACAAAAATATTAGGGATTTCTCCAAATTAAAAGCACAAATGACAAATTTCTTTTTTTGTCTTACCCGTAAAATTTTCAAAATATGTTACAATTAACAAAACAAAATGACATGCAGTAAAAGAAGGATTGAAAGCTGAATTATTACTTGAAGAAGATTGGTCGTCTTTTAACTAGTTTACCCTATTGATGAAGAGTTCAACTACAAAAACAGCCAGAACCTCATGAGCCATCATCAAGAAACCCATTCTCAAACGTAAGTCACTGAATAGTGAATACATCATAACTTAGTTTTCGTCTACTTTTAAATGTGTTTTCGGCTATGAATTATTCTGATTTCCAAATTTTAGTTTTGAAAAGTTTTTCACGATTAACTACTACATAATTTAGTCTAAATGATTACTTCAGACAAGCTAGAATACTTTTGGATTTGGTACCACGTTAAAAATCACCATAAGAGGGAATTGAAATACAGTAGTGTGAATTAACATCATAGGGATGAATGTGGTAGGCAGATAAATTAATGAAAGGGTTTAAATTATTGCTACTCCGACGAAGAAGACTTTGGTTCCGCTTCAACAACAAGTTTGCCTTTCTCTCTTAGTTTAGCAATGGAAGCCTTCATTTCTTCTTTGCGCTTCTTGCTAGCCAATACCTTGGCCTGAACTCCGCTCACGGTTGGGTCTTTCTTCTCCTTGGGTGGTGGCGGAGGCGGCCGTCTAGCTGCTGCCATTGCCTCCTCCTTAGCGGTCAAAGCGTTCCAACTCCATAGCGCCCCACCTAGCCCCAGCACAATTGTTCTGCATAAAGATCGTTTATGGGTATGAATAGAAAAGAAGTCGACCCGGTTCAACCGGTCTGACCAGCTTTGCAATATTTTCTATAAAAGTAAAAAATACATATAATAAAATATAAACCATTCAATACATTTGTTATGTTTACGTTTGCCAAATGGTAAACAAGTTAAGATTTAGAAGAGTGTTTTGGGTGATGAGCAATGTGGTTTTGGATAATGGATATCACCCGGACCAGGCAGACGACCATTGCGGATATGAATTTCAGTAAATTGACCAAAAACACAAAAAAAAACTTGAGAAATTCAACCTAGTGTGTATATAAATATTACGATTCTCTCTATTTATCATCAATTTGGCTTTGATATAGAAACAAGCATAAACATTCATAGACTTTGAATAATTTTTTCCAACAATTATCTATTTGATCACCTGCGATTAACTGGTGGAACTTCAAGGTCGACGGGAGGAGCCTGCGGCAGTGACCGCGGTGAAGGAGAGGAGAGTCTGACGGCATGAGCTGCCGGTGAGAGAGGAACGAGTGAATGTACCATTGTGGTTAATCCAAGAAAATGTAAAAGCAACCGTTGTAACAAAAATTGGTAAACACTAATAGAAGATAGGAGTGGGATAGTGTTGTTGCATTGCAATTTATATCTGCTCGCTCATTGGTTGAATTTGGATAAGACATCGAAATAAAATTTTGTTTGTCTACCAATAGAAGAAAGACTTTCAAGAATCTAAAACGCTGCGTTTTCTTTTAAATAAACAACAACGTTCCAAACGGCAGCGTATCATTGTATCTTGTTTTTTGGTTTACCTTTATAATTGCATTCCCAAAAAAAAAAAAAGAGTTTAAAAGATTTGAAACTAAAAGTATGATTAAAAAAAACATGGCAATAATAAGCTTTCATAGCTGTATTCAATCCAAACTATTTCAAATGCATACAAATAAAAGTAAATTTTTGAAAGAAAAAAAAAGTAAGTAGTATGAGAGTTTTGATCTAGTTGATCATCACAAAACCTATAATAAACACACAACAACGAAAAAGAAAAGTTATCACAAGCAAATACAGAACCTATCTGTTCACACAAACACATCATCAACAAACAAACAAAATAAAAAGCTTCCCCTTAGAGAAAGATAAAGCAATCCAAATCAATCAAAGGATTGCCAACTTCTTCATACATTGGAACCACCGGTTCCTTATGGTTTGTCACTACTTTTCTGATAATTGTTTCGTCGATCTTAGAACTTATACGATGAATCCGAGTCTCTGATATATTGCTCTTATGACAACAAGTCTTTGGACCATATAGATCTATACTATCTTTCCTTACACGAGAAGACACTGAGTTTACCGTCAGATCAGCCGCCGCAATTCCAAATCTTCGGCTTGGAGATGGTGATTTCAAGAAAGCGCCTTCATATCTCCTGCTTGGAGATGGAGATTTCAAGAAATTGCCCTTGGTTAAAGAATTTGATGAAGCAGACATAACAACTCTTTCTTGATCTTGACGAAAGCTCTTTTGTCGTGTCAATGAACGATGGTTTGGCGATGGCTCTCGAGTTCTCTTAGAACCATTGGATCCTCTTTTAGGATTTTCATTTGCTCTGTTTGGTGTTGTTAAATACCGGTTTGGTAAAACCGGGGAGTCAATACGGCTAGGATATCCTGGTTTTGTGGTTTTCATGGATAGAGAAGCTTCACGTAAGGAATTGATCCGAGCAACATGTGAATTCTCTTGGTAACAAGCACGCAAGAAATCGTTGGAAAAAGATCTATCCTTCGAGACAGAGATTGAAGAAGCGGTGGAAAGCGACGAGCTTGATGTGCTGAGAGAAGAGTTGCTTGTTGTTGAAGGTTGGATTAGAGAGTAAGATGCAATCTTTACAGGAGGAGAAGGAGGAGGAGGAGGGAGTTTATCCGAGACATAGATGAACTTATCCGGGATTGGGGGATAGGCTTGAACCGGTTCTTCTCCGGAAGAAGAAGTGGAGAAACACGACTTGGACATCGCGACATAAACAGCTTCTCCGGAACATAACAGTACTTCTCTTCAGGTTCTTCTGATTTTTTGAAATCTTTAGTCTTTGGAGAACACTTGCTGATGCAACAACCCATTTCTTAGAGAGTGAGTTTGAATTCAAAAACAAAATTTGAAAAAAACTGCGTGAGAAAAAGTAATATCAAACAGGAGATGGATATGCATATTGTATATATGATGTGTGTGTGTGGACTTTTTTAACAAGGCGTGTTGTTAAAAAAATATGATTAAGGAAGAAGAAAAAAAGTGAGGTAGGTTTTGAAATTTGGTTGGCGGGGGATCAAGTATGAAGCCGTTAGTGTTACTGTTTTTAAAGCTCAATAAAACTTGAATCAATTTTGAAAGCCCATACCCAATTTAAGTAAGTCCATAAACCCATTCATGGGCAATGTTTAGCAAAGGTGTATGGAAGTTTTGCTGAGACAATGTAGTGGCGTTTTCTTACTAAATTGGATTAATTTTTTAGGATATTATATATCCAAATATAATTTCGATATCAAACTCATAAAGAATTGAAAAAGTATAAGCTTCGACCGACGCATCCGCAAGTCCACATATAAGACAAAAGTCTTGGTCCTACGCATATCTTAATCTTATGCAAATTTTGAAGCCGAATTAATGTTAAATCCACAAGTAAGTGCCCCTTGATTTGTTTCATATTTACTTAATTACTCTATGGATACCTATTATCCAATTATTATAATTATTTTATTTCTTTCGTCTCTTTTCTTTTTCTTTTCTTATATCATTATCACATCTGAATTTCGAGACACCACGTTTGCATATTTTATATTGGAAACTACATCACATGATAATCACAATAAACACAAAGCATGCACTCTTTTAAAATGAAAAGGTAAAACAAAAACAGAGTATGTTTAAAATGTCCAGTAGTAGTGTAGTACCATAATTAATCACAATCACCTCATGATCAAATATAGTACTACTTGTTTACATAGCAAAGATGATCGTAGATATTATTAATCCATCGAAGACAGAAAAAAATAAACATAGACTTCTTTCTTCGTGAGGAAGGAGAAGAACCCATTTATATATAATCATGACACCCAAATTCGTATCTTCAAAACCACCATGAAAACGACCGGTCAGGGGCGAGTGGGGTACACGCGCTTGTCGTCGCCGTCACGGGATGGCTCCGAACTCTGATTACCATCGCATGAGGGACGGAACAAAGAGTAAATGGCTTTGACGGCTTTAGTCTTCACCAGCTCTCTCTCCTTCGGGATCACACTCCCTTCTTTCTTCTTGAACGGCTTCACTTCACTGGAACTCATCTTCTTTCAGATTATAGATATGTTAGAATGTATGTGTTTGTGTCTATGTATGTATGTATGTATGTATCTGTGTGTGTGTGTGTTGCTTTGTGATTTTTGCAGAGATGGAGAGTGTTGGGTTTATATAGAAAGAGACCTCCCCAAAGTGAGTACTATTGATCGAAAGAAGTCGAAGACTTGTCTTCTAAGTTGCTCTCTAGTTCACACTACGTGTCAGTTTTTTTATGAACAACTTCTTCTACTTAGTGTGTTTTAGTTTCAATATGGAAAATTAAAGTGAAACTTACAGCTAATTTTCGTAACATTTTATTTGAATATTTATAAAAATGTATGTGGATATACGTAGTTTACTCAGCCCACGTCACTTTAAATGAAATTTTAATTAATAGTTATTATAATACGAAATTTCCATGCACCCCAACATTAATATATTTCACATACTAGTGATTTTGAAAGACACAGGCTTGGGAAGTAAGTTTCACTATATGTATTATCGGTGCAAGGAACTGAGATGACAACATTTGAAACTAAAAACAGAAGTTTATATTATTTGCTCACTCATGCACGGCTCTTATGTAATTAAACAATAAGTGAATTTCGAAAACAACAAGAAAAGTTTATTGATTACAGAAAGAACAAATAAAGTACAAGGAAAAGTCTTGTTAATGTGACCAGACCTGTTTTTAAGCTTAGACCAGACCTCTTTTTGACATTTAAACATCAATCCAAAATGTTTTAATTTATGACTTCCTACAACCAAATCCATTTAATTTTTTCAATATTCCGAATTCATAAGTCATAACCATAATTTTTCAATGCACGAATTAATAACAAAAGTTTCAAATTCTTGTTGACGTTGACTATTGACCGAAAAGATTGTTTTTCTTTTTGTCAAATTGGCATATAATATTGTATCAACCAGAGATGCACATGCACTTAATAAGTAAAAGTTTTAGAAAGGAGAGTCTCTCAATCAATAGTGGAGACTTTGTGGAAAATAATAAGTGGTTACATAAGTAGATTTACTCGCTATCGGTCAATGAATCTAAACAATATCAACTTCTTTTTTTGCCAATTATGCATAGTTAAAACTTGAGAGATTATATGTGGTCGTTATATATGCGTTCAATTATACATACTTATATTACCGTAAATTTTCTTTTATTGATTTTTACTATTCTTCCTGGCTCAGTCCGAACCATGTATATCGTCTGATCATTAAGAACAATAAAAGTTAAGCGAAAGGTCATTATATTTCAGTAGTACTACTATATTATGTATGTTGTATATACATAGAGAGATTGGGACTAGATAAGAGATTAGACAACAAAACTTGTCAAAGATGCCGTAAGATGCTAGTGTGAACGTTGAACGGGAAGATTACTGAGAACATTTTAATTATAACTAATACAGGATGTAATATTTTCTTTGGCCATAAATAATTTGGAAGATTCGTATTTAGGTTTGGGAAACAGCTGTGGTGGAGTCAAAAATATTATGACCCTTTTTTAGTTTAGATTTTGTTTTATATATAGCGGTAAAAGACACGACTAAAGACCGAATGTCGAAATAAAATTAACCTGCTCCATATATTCCTTTTTCTTCTATAGATTCGAAAACTGTCTTAATTTACCCAACAGTTGGACTTACAGGGTCCTCTGAGTCTGAGGATATTAAGCAGCCACTAACGAACGAAGCTGCATTTCGGACACGTCTTTGGTCAAATAGGCTTCTCATATCTACATATAGAGCTAGCTCCCCCTGGTTGAATTGAAACCAATGACCAACGGCCTGTATATTTTATTTTGGTATTTGTTTTATTTTATTTTTATTAAGGTAAATAACAAATGTAAGCCTTTTTTTTTGTTCACTGAGGTAAGAGGTGAACTTGATTAATTTTAAAAGATTATCGCAATTGTAGAGAAGTTTCCAAAATTTTATATAGAAATTAATATATTAAACTCGTCGATATATTTATATGCATGGATGTGTAATATATATGCTCGTCAAAAGATTTCAACGAAAAAACAAAACAATCATTAATTAGACGTACATATGTCTATATAGTCTTTTTTTTTTTGGGTGAAAACATATGTCTATATAGTCAAAAATCAATAATTATGTCAATATACCCAAGTATAGTAGCACAACAAAAGCCCACGCACATGCTTTACTTCCACACACACTAGAACACGTCTGGTCAAAAAGCATTTTTGTGCTGCTCACTATTAATTTTATGATAATTGATAGTATACCTAATAGTTACATTTACAAATCTCGATTATCGAGATAGCACGGTGGCACATTGAATTAGAATGTTAGATGTATTTCTTATTCTTTTCTTTTTTTTGAAAGAGGTTTTAAGTTTTAAACTAATACTATGATTACATATTTATACAATAAACAGAAGAAGTGTTTTAAAACCAATACCATAAACACAACCGTCATAACTCATAAATATCATAATCAACTTGTTTTTTTACAAAAGGAGGATATCACAAGCATAATTACCAAAAGCTTACAGGCTTTAAAATATATAAAACCGCAACATAGAAAGGAAAAAACACCAGAAAATATCACGACGGCATATATATCTTTAACCCCAAGAAAAAGACCGATCGATCAGCGATGAGAATTACTTGGGTACACGCGCCCTCCGTTACCGTTCCCGTCGCCGGTAGAGTCAGTGCTCCGGCCACAACCCGAAGGAGTGAGGGCAGAGATAATGGCTTTCGCGGCCATAGTCTTCACCAGCTTCCTCTTGACGGGAATCACACTCGCTCCTTGTTTCTTCACCTCCCTCTCCACCGTAGAACTAGAACCTTCTCCTTTAGCACTCATCTTAATTTAGGCTGTTTTTATGTAGGATGTGTTTATTTGTTTATTTGTATATGTGTGTGTATGTAGCTGTTATAAGTTTGAAGCCATGCACTGGTTTATATAGAAAATCAAACTTCTGCTTTAAGTTGATCCATGTCCAACGTGTCAGCCACCCATTTGCTGCACATAGGAAATTTAATTTATATCTTCTACTTATGGTTTAAGTTTTGAAAGAAAGAAAAAAAATAAGTGAAAATTACATTTAGTTTCATTACATTTGGATTTTTTTCTAGGATATATCTCGATACATAAACCCCTGGAGAAAATAAAAATAAGATAAGCACAATAATCGAAATTTCCATGCAGCGACGTTTATAATCTGATTAATTAATATTTGTATACTTGGCAGATGAGTAGGCGCCAACTTGGGAACGAAGGACCAGTCTACCGCTCGCACAAGGCACCCGGTCGACAACATTCGACACATATGTTACTATATTTGTCATTAACGAACGCCTCTTTTTATAAATAACAATACTCAAAAATAGTCCTGTGTTAGTATTTTATACCATTATTATCTATACACCTCCAACAGAGTCAATATTAATTTTTTATTCCATTTTATCTTTATAACTTATTCTTAGTATTCTACTTATTCCCAAATGATATGATGATAACTATAATGATTTCTTAGTATTAATTTAGAGAGTAATAATAATACAATAATGATTTTTTTTCTTGTTAGTCCATCAATCAGTACTATATATATGTGTGTGTTTTAGGGAATAATAAATTACAAGTTCAGGACTAATAATCAAAACATCTTTTATTTTACGACGATTTTGTTCTACTAAAACTGAGTAACATTTACGAGGATCAGGAGATGTTTACCTTGTTGACAATAATTGTGTTGAGAGTAGAGACATAATTAATTCTGTATGTAGATTCGATTTTGGACAATGGATCTAGACAATATCTTTTCTTTTTTTTCAAATGTAATCGTGTCAAGAGCGCTCTTGCATTTTGTTTGTTTTAATTTTTTCCTAGATATCATCTTTGTTTTCTGTTCCTGTCTATTTTCAATGATTTTTCGTGTCACTCTCACTCCCCAAACATATATGGTTGGTCGTTATGAACAATACAAAGATCGTTCAAGGGCCCATTTTATTTTTCTGGAAATTCGCTTATGATACGATCTAGATTATTTATTTGTCAAAGATTTGTGTGGAATTAAAGAACACGAGGGAAATTGGATTACACAAAAAGCACAATTATGATTTTTATTAGTTTCATACGACCATAGATAATAATAATGGCTTTGAATTTGCAATGCTGCTTTCCAGATTTAAAAGAATAATAAGACTAAATATAATCTTGGAAGATTCATATTAGCAATGCCGTGAAACAGCTGTAGGGTACTAATCAATTCAAACGTGAACATTAAAGTAACTGAAGTGGTTAACCAATAATTTATTATTTTTCATCTATATATAACATGATTAATAATAATCGAATGAATATGAATCGAGACAATCTTTTGTGTTTCTTTTTTTATTTATTTATTTTTTATTTATTTTATGACAAAAGACAATCTTTGTGTGTAAGTTTTATAACTTTATGTTAGAATCAATATTTTTCAAACTATATGTTGGTAAATTAACGAAATATTGGACTGTACTTTATGTTAGACTTAGAGAATAAACAGATGATCTGGCAAAGGTCCGGGTGCAAATGCACTTAAACTTCATTGCCAAGAAGACTTTAGAATCGATATATACTTAATTAAGACGACTCAACATACATGGACTATTGGTTTATTTGTCACCAAAGGACTTTATTTTTCTTTAAGGTTGATTCAATTTTTTTTTTTGTCAAACCAATGTTGATTCTATCTATAATTATTAATATTGGAATATTTTTTAAAATGTTGTGTGTCATGATAATGCTAGGTAGCCACCAACTTCGAAATTAAGGTTGGATTTCTACTGCACACAACATAATTAAAGGATTTGTAGGTGGGCAAACGAAAATATCAACTAATTATATAATCAATCAAACGTGATATAATTGTTATGACAATATTATATTTCCATTGGTTTAACTAAACGACCAATGATTAAATTGTCTGCAATTTTATCATATATACTTTTCATTTATTTTCTTGGTTTAGACATGTCGACGAATACTAATATAATTTGGTTTGGTTGTTTTTAGGTAATGATTGTTGTACTTAAAATAAGAAGTGATCGTCTAGGTTTAAGATCAAATCTCATTAAGAAAATTTATTCATATATCAAGGATGTGCTTGTTTGAAGTTTAGAGTGTTGTCACATAATTCACATTCCAATTGTTATTTATTTATATAATTTTCAATACTAATCTATAATTGCTTTATGTGTGTGCGTGTGGGGGGGGGGGGGGGGGGGGACCATTAAGACAGTGGTGGTGTAAAATAATCTCGTGTGATCTGTTCTTTTTTCTTCGAAAGCGACTCCAAGGACGGCTATCATCTTTCTCTATTTTTAATATTACCATTTTTTTTAATTAACTCAGACAACAAATTAATAAACGAATAAACCAAAACAACATATTCATTAATCGACCTATTTTTATTTTCTTTTTAAGTTATTTCACTTTCTGTTAGGAAGATGAGATAGTTAGAAAAAGATAAGATGATGAAGTTTATTCAAAAAAAAAAGATAAGATGATGAAGATTTTAGTCCATCGCGCGTGAGCCATATGTCCATATGACAATGGAGTAAGAGAGTACATTTGTCGTTTACTATGCATGAATTGTTTTCACCTAATTTTTTTTAATTTGATGGTCATTCTCTTCATCTTTAGCAGATTATTTAATTTGTCAGTGAATTTACCATGTTCTATATATAATATATAGTCTTCCAAACTTTTCAGAAAATAATACTACAATTTACACGCACATATGTCTTCTATCAATGAATGATTATGTCGACATAGCTAGATGCCTAGATCCATATTACACATGAAAATACACAAAAAAAGCCCACATGCTTCCAAAATTCTATACACAAAGAACAAGTATGGTCAAAAGCATTTCATTCTGCTCCCAATCTGTTTCCTTGTTAAATCCTAATTATGAGACAGCATAGTGGGATATTGGATTCTATGGTTGATTTACAAACTATAATAGTGATAATAATGATTACAGAAAGGAGTGCTGTTTTAATTATAAAACCTTAATCACATTAACCCATCATAAACATCACAACTTGGTTCCTTTTTTTCCAAAAAAGAGGATATATCATAATCCGAAACTGAATTATAGAAACATTAATTATTCTTTTCGTTTAAGTACAAAAAAGGAGAAACGTTACGACGAGAGGCTTACACGACGAGAACACCAGCTTCTATATATAGACTTAAACAACTACATAACATGAAAGTATCACGACGGCGCAATATATATCTTCAGCCCCAAGAATAGGACCGATCACCGCCGAGTGGGGTACACGTACGCGCCTACCGGTACCGTTACACTACACGTCGTTGACGGAGGAGTCAGGGATCCTGCTGCAACCGGAGGGAGAAATGGCAGAGAAAATGGCTTTCACGGCCATAGTCTTCACCAGCTTCCTCTTAACGGGAATCACGCTCGCTGGTTCTTTCTTCGCCTCCCGCTCCGCCGTAGAACTAGTTTTTTCTCCTTTGGAACTCATCTTTTGTAGATGTATTTTATATGTTAATTTTTGTGTTGTTGTTGTAATGATGAAGCCATGCACAATGTGGATTGATTTATATATAGAGATGCCAAAGAGTGAGCAGTGTTAAGAATTAAAACTTCTCCTCCAAGTTGATCCATCTCCACACCACGTGTTAGCCACCCATTTGCTGTAATGAGGAAATTTAAATGATCTTCTACTTATGATTTAAGCTTCGATAGACAAGAAAATTCAGGCGAAACTTACAATTTCATTATATTTGATATTCTGGTTTACGTAAATCCCCGGATAATAAAATGTACAATACGAAGTTTCCATGCACTGACCAATGGAGCTGCTAATTTTTATTTTTATTTTAAAAGAAAATTTTCATATTTATTGATTTGGCTAATAAGTTGGAGCCAACTTGAGGACTAAGCACCAGTCTACCAATTGTACAATGCACCCGGAAAGACCAACATTCGAAACATGAGAGATTTTACGTTTCTTTGTTTTTTTTTTTTTTTTTTGGCTTAAAACATAAGGTTTGTATATTAAGTACTTATTTAATGAGCAATAAATAAATTTTAGAAAAGAAACGTCTAATTGAGCTTTATATTTAGCTTTGTGTATTAAAAAGTTTTTGTTTATGTGTCCTTGTTGGTTGATTATATAGATTCTGATAAACAGGGGTAAACACAGAGGCACTGAGTAACATTCACAGAGGGAAACAACAAATGTGTGACATGTGTCCTTGGTGGTTGCCCTTTATAGGTTTTGAGTTTTGACGGTATCCTTTTTCTCTGTGCCAATCACGTTTGTGATATTCTTAGCCTTTTCTATTTTTGTTTTTTTAAGTTTTTTGTTTTCCTGAAGAGAAACGTTACGGTCCATTTTAATAGATTTATAAAAAGGTCCGACCAAACTAATACATGCACTGGTACGATCTTTGTTTGAAATAATACAAAGATCAGCAAGACACCGTTATATGTTTTGGATAACTATTTTACTTATCATCCCATCAAGAAATTTTGTGACGAGAGATTAGTTTAGAGTCTTTAGACTTTAGAGAGAAAATATTAGAGGAGTAAACGGAGATTAGCTTACTGAGAAGATACAATCATACTAAATTAATTATAGATAGCAGATGCCAACTGTGATGCTTTTTCAAAATAAAAAAAAATCATAATAATAGTTTTTAATAAAAATAAAAATTTGTGGGGAATATATATTGAGAGCGGGGCCACGGGACACCAACTTGGAAATTAATTACAAAAGTTTTACCTGCAACAGCGAAAGGATTACTAATTAGTTATCAATTCTACAGTGAGTATTGTTATTATTAACAAGTACTAATTAGTACAAGTCATCTAAATTTGATTTATATCTGTCCACTCCTAACCATAACGGCGTAATCTTCTTCCCTTGATTTTTAGTTAGATGACCAATGGTACGTTACCTTCAAATAAAGAAGACATCCGTCATAGTAAATGTAATATGTCGACTTTGTTTTTCTCTTTCAGATATCTATACATATATATATATATATATCTGGTATTATACTTTTCTTTTACAGTCAGGTGAGTATTATTGACTATACGTTTTTTTTTTCTTTGTAAATAAATAACTAATAAGCATTTAAGTGAAGTGCTATATAATATCGATGCTTTATCATTTTAGTAGAACAAAATATGTTACATATACGACGCCGTTCATGTTGTAAACGCCTGACGATGCTATATATACGAATCAAGACTATAGTCTTTTAAACAATCACTAGGGTCACTAGGCAAATTTAATCATAAATGATAGTATTGATTTTTCTTCTCGAGTGATCCTAGGCTGTGCTGGTCTATAAAATTATTTCGTCCGTTCCTTTTTTATCATTTTACGGAGAGCGATTCACAACCTTTTTAAAAAAATGTTGGGTTTAGATTACCAAATTAATTATCTACGTATATCTTAATTATCTATAATATAAGCCAATAAATCAGAACTCCGATTATACTATATTAATTTTTACACTCATATTGGTTTTGTAGTTTTAGCGTATTTGGAAAGCTTTTCTATTTTGAACTCTGGAAACAATATACAGATATTTCATTAAACATTATTGTTAGTAAATGATAAATCTTATATTAACAGTACAACACGAGAAATATACATATACAAAGAGATTAGTGAAATTAGTAACACATAAACATCGATTTTTCTTAAAGCAAAAAAAAAAACACACACACACACAAATCATCCTCAACACTAGTAGTATAAATTAAATTAAACTCTTTCCAAGAAAGAGAGATCATTAATTTGGGACACATGAATAATTTAACATAATCTACTCTTTAATACTGAAAATTATTTGTCTAATTAATGAAGACCCATAATATTAAATATCATTTGAAAGCTACCGGAGCGTGGACATGGACGCGCTTGTTCCTCGGAAGCTCTGGTACCTGCTGCTTGGACTTTAAAGGAGATCGAGATGAAAAGAGAGTCTTCATAATCATCGTCTTAACCAGCTTCCTCTCTTTTGGGAACACACTCCCTTGCTTCGACCATAACCGCCGCTGCCCCCAGTCTTCATCCTCTACACCCACCACCTCCACCGCTTTCTCTATCGAGCTCATCGAGGTTCGCTCTCTATCTAATCTAATCCTCTCTTTTCGTCGATAAAAATAAGCTCTTAGACTTGCCCTCAATTTATCAGTTGATAAGACTTATGGTACAAGCTAACTTGTAAAAAACAATAGTTTATTGGTATGAATCTTTTTAATTCCCTCACGTGGCCTTGTATAATACAGTTTCATTTGAGAACCAATTAGTTATGATGCTGCAACTAAGTATATAACTAATTGAGAGATACTGATTAAAGCCACTCATTCTTTTTCCAAGTTAATTAATCATGATATGGTATGGAACTATGGGTTATTCATTATTGGCTTCACTCTCCTTTTTTCTAACTTTATCTTTCGGCCGTTTAGAATAAATTATGAATACAGTAACATTTTAATATTAAGTATGCATAACTTCAGCACATGAACCACGAGTCAAAATTTATCCATATCGTCTAATATATATATATATATATATATATATAATTATCATGTAAAATAATTATTTCACAAAAATAATTTTATTTTACATCATATATCTGCTTAGTTAGTAACTTAGTACTAGTACGAATACTAGCATTAAACATTTGTGAGAAGTAATCACTGATAGCAAATTAAAAACACGTATGAAGCGTGGCTTTTATCATTACATGTTTAAAAATTTTGGAGCGGCGAACCTGAAATATTTCTAATTAAGAAAACACTTTTCAAATTATTTTTTAAAATATATAACTCAATCATGGAACGCTTGAATCCTGTTTTTTTGGGAAAATATGACATTTTTAAACAAACAGTCACTGTGATATCATATTAGCTGAGCGATTGAATCTCTAGTTCTCTACTGAGAATCATTTTCGGAGGAGATTGAAGTGTAAATATCCAACTTTACAAAAAGACTGGCTTTTATTGGAAGAAATTATTAAAAATTAAAGTATAACTATTAAAATACAGGTAAAATGGACTAGTTTTTTTTTTGGTAGGTGAGAGGGAACGTCCCCTCCAAATTTATTACGAAAGTTATAAAAAATTATACACGAGTTCTTCTAGGGAACGCAGTTCCTCTAGCATCCTCATCCAAAATAGACAAGAATTAAACAAAACAACCCCGAGGGGCTGAGAAAAGGCATAGTTAGCCAAATTCACCAAGTAAAGGAAAACCACTACTAGTTCTATGTAATTTATCAACCTACAAAATTAAATGTCGACAAAAAAAATCATCTAACTTAGCAATATTTAAAACGATGTGACTTTAAAAAAAAAAAACATTCTTAAATGTGTCAGATGAATAATTGAAGTACTTTTCTAACTCACTAATCATAATAATTCGCATCTCTAAACGATTCCATAAATCTTTAACAGAATAAATAGATTAGTACTAATCTCTTGATGTGACTAAATCATATCCAACGGGGGCATCTATATATCTTGCAAGAGTGTGACTGATGTGGACCGTTCTCCCACAACCACGTTCTTCTAACTACAGTGTTAATCCTTTATACGTCCTTGATCTCAAAGGATGATAAATAGTTATTATTTTTACATAGGGGCGTAATTTAATTATACAGAAAGAAGAATATCACCGAGCTATGGTGATCGTTAATCATAATCCAAATATACCATCACCGTTTATTGAAGAGAATAAGAACTCATAATTTACCATTTTTTGTATGAGGAAATATAGTTCTTAACTTTTTATCTGTCGGAGGTGAAGATACAAAAAGAAAAATAGAGAGTACAAAGAAGAAAGTGAAAGAGTTTGACGATAAATAAAAAATGAGCATGCATTTAGATTTGTTATATTTTAAATTTATATAGAATTGTAAATAATAAAATTAAAATATATGGATTTTGAAATAACATGTTTTAGGTGGGGTTATTGGTTCTATGATTTTAATGGATTTGGAAATCCAAACAAAAATCATGTGTTATTCAATCATTGATTTTAAATTACTTATCAAAATTATGTGTTATTGGTTATATGATTTACAAATACTTGTTAAAATCCCATGTTATTCATTTAGGGGGGTGTATTCAAACCATGATTTTGGAGAATTTGATGGAATTTAGGAAATTTAGAATTTTGATAGATTTTAGGGAAGTTCATATGATTTTGTGTAAAATTCTTTCAAATCCCTCCTAAAACCATGAGATTTGGATTTCAGTATTTTTAACTAAACAAATCCACCAGAATCCTCTAGAATTCTAAAAATTATTAAAATCCTAATCCACAAAATTGTTTTGAATAACAGTGGATTTTAAAATAAATTTTTAAATCATCAGTTCAATAACAGTGGATTTTAATGGATTTTAAAGTAGAATTTTAAATCATCATTTCAATAACAGTTGATTTTAATAGACTTTTCAAAATCTATGATTCAATAACATAGAATTTGTAAATTTCGCACAAATCACTTAAAATGTCAAGTTGAATACACCCCCCTAATGATTTGTTTTTGGATTTCAAAATCCACATTATGTTTTAAATGAATTTGAAAGTGTAAAATAGAACATATAATGCATTCATTAAACTATACACACGTTAGAAAATGTTATGAATAATTAATCTTCAGCAGAAAACCAAAAATTTGTGTATAAGTTAAGATGATTGATTTTTGTTCAAAAAAAAAAGTTAAGATGATTGAAATGAGACAAATTGATTAGTCAAAAAGAATAGGCTCGGCTAATTCCGAGTGAGGACGTACGTACGAGGTGAGAGCCGAGGCGTTTCGGAGTCAGCGAATGTGAGTTTCAGACCATGTGTGGATCGGATGGTGTTTGTGGTATGGAGGATGGACGGACAATTGCTGTAGACGGAAGCGGCTCGGTCCAAGAAGCCGAGGACGGTAAGAGGTGTTGAATTTGATGGATGTGGAAATAAGAGTTTCATTATTTAGCTGCAAGAAACTATATTATCGTTATGACTTTGTAAAAACACTCATTAGGGGTTTTTAGCTTTCTATGAATTCAATAAGGTTTCCAGTTTTGATCAGTGTTATCATTTTTTTTTTAATACGTTGTAACAATAACTACATTATTACATATGGCCAACTTGATGAAATGAAACAAGATAAGCTAAAGTTCTTTAGCTTTTTAATGAAGTATAAAATTGGCGATGAGAGAATCTCTAGTAATTTCCCTAAAACACAAGGTGAACGACCTATAATATAATGTTGGTGGGCATATAATAAAGAGTCTAAAGACAGTTTACATAGATTTGTGACCACGATCGATCAACTAACAAATTAGTCCCAGCTACTTTTACAGTTTTACACATAATTCAATATTAATTTTGACCTTAATTACCACATCATCTATACTTAATTATACTTTGAACTAAAATTTTATAACGCTTATTTATTTTAGTAATTTTAGTGTACCACTTGAACTTTAACCTATAGAAGAAAAAAAAAATGAACAACATGAATCCAAACTGATCCGACTCAACTCATCGAAATATGGACCCAAATTAGGTTTAATAGTACATCGTACTCGGGACAAACAAACAAATCTTAACAAGAGGCTAGTGGGACATGTATTCAAGAAGAGCTGGTTAATTTTCAAATATGAAAGAAAAAACTATTAATTTCCAGTGTGCTTTATATTTCAAAAAACTTATTGAGATTTTGAAAGTTACGTCTTCTGATGAGGAAATATGAAATATTCGTATATCAATAACGCTAGATTTCTTAGAAATAAAAAAATTAATGGTGACACCTTTTTGAATGAAAAAAATACAATAGCATTTAATAGTCACAAAACCAGTAACACATGATTTTATTAACATTCACAAACATATAACAATAAACTGTATTTTATACTAGATAACATCATACTAAGCCTCTAACCCTGATTTTGGATTCCAAATCACATTGACACAGTCTACCTAAAATGGCCAATTTACAAACTAAACACAAGATCATGTTTTTTTTTTTTTTTTTTTTTTTTTGAACAAACAGACCATTACTTTCATTCAAACGAAATAGAGTAGCATGGTTACAAGGGTGAGATTTTTCATCACAAAGCTTGATAGATAAACATGTGCAACAAAGTTAAAGATAGATAAATTGACAAACATGTCCAAGAGATGTTGGAGATTTGAGCAAAGGAGCATCAAACCGCAAGTGAACTTCGGGGTAGTCGACGCCACATTCGCTGATACAACGGAAGAGTGGTAGATTGTCCTTATCAGTTTGAAATTGGGACTTTTTGGGGAATTCCATGGCCGAGAGACTAGATGGTTTGTTCTGCTCATTGGAAAGGAGGAGGGTGGATGGAGGGTTAAGGTTGGACATGGCTTGCTAGAGGAGGTTTCGGTAACCAAAGCCCATGGAGCTATGATCATAATGTCGATACTCATCAGCCTTTGCCAAGGGTGAACACACTTCCTGACATTGATGAAATGTACTTGGGAATAAGCAGGTCGCATGGAAGGTGTGTAGAGAAGGCTGGGAAGGTGTCGGTAACTTTCTCTTCTTGGAGAGAAGGTCATAATGCCGAAATTCCTATTGCTTCTGGTTTCAGCACAAACACGGCAGAGATGCATTTGAGCTAGTTCAGGGAGCAGCTTAAACAAAGGGGTTAGATCCAAGAGGAACCGGTAACCATCGCTCAGTTGAGACGAAGTCATAATGCCGGTCCTCATCAATCTTTGGCAGTCAAAAGTAACGAACCTAGACAGTTCTAGAGGCAGGGTTCTCAAACAAACTTTGCAACAACAGATCACACATGAGTGATTATGTTTCAATTGCAGTCTTCGGACAAATGATTCCATGAATCGACACAAGGTTATGCTACAGGAAGGCGGAAGAAGGTTTGGAACAAACCTGGGACTATGAGGTACATAGGTTGAGTCGCGAGGCCTTGGCGAGATCTTGCACAGCTCCAATAACAACACAGAGCTCCTGTCCAACTGCAACCGAGCCAAAAGTTTGGTGAGGGGATCCAGATCCAAGGAGCAGAGAGATGAAAAAGTTGACTTCGAGGGAGGCGTGTGACAAAGACGAAGCACAAAGAGGCATAAGCGTTCTGAGATCTCAGATTTATCGATGAAGGGCTGGAACCTCATGAGAATCACCTCACTGAGAGGAACCACCGAGAGAGACGGAGTGAGGGGGAGGGAATGAAGCTGAAGCATGGCCGGATTTGCAGGGTGGAGACATGGTGAACCTCCGGTTCGTTCACCACCGGAACAAAACGAAAATAAACTTAAAAGGAAGAGAAGAGCATAGGGAAGCAGAAACAGTTTTCCAGCGACGCCGATCGGAATCGACGCTACCGAGAGAAGAGACATCGGGAATTGTGCCAGAAAGAAGCGGCTAGGACGAACGATTCGTGTATTAACACAAGATCACGTTACCATCAAGATTCAAACCATACAAAACACAAGTATGCGAATTGGTCAAACAAGTGTACGTGGGGCCTGTTACATAATCATTATTTTGATCAATGTAAGAAATTTCTCAAAATTCCCAATAAGATAAACTCGACGAAGTACTTTGCTTCCCTCTCTATCTTTTACTTCTTACACACACCAAACGATTCTGTTTTGACAAAAAAAAAATCAATACATATTCATTGGATATCTATAGAGGAATTTATCGCTAAATACTGATTCCGGAATTACGTTTCGATAGTCGTTTTCTTCAGTTTTTTTTGTTAGGCTTAATTTTATTTTTCAGACAGAACAAGGCCAAGAGTTAAAAGAACCACACATGTAATAATGAGGTCAGTGTTCAAGAAAGCGGTCTTGATGACCGCCTAAACCGCTTAAAATTACATAAATTTTATTTTAATATTTATTTTTGATTTTTAAATTACATATATTTAAATTATTATGTTTCATATCTATATACGTAATTATAAACATTTATATGTTGTTAATATAACTTAAATAAATGTATTTTTCTTACTTTTGTTTATAATTTATAATTTTTTATTTTTATAATATATATTTTTGTATAATTTTATATATATAATGTTTTATGTTGTAAACGCTTAAACCGCCTAAAAACCGTCTATATCTCGACTAAGTGTTCTAGGCGCTAGGCGTTAAGTCACCGCCCAGATACCGCCTAGCGCTTTCTTGAACACTGAATGAGGTATAGTGTTAACAGTTTTATCTTTGCAAATCTTATAACAATAATAGCAAGCTTGCATGTTTCAACATGTTTAACGACTAATCCCTTCTTAAGGGTACAATAATAATATATCACAAAAGATCGATAAGTCTATAGTTTACTTCATTCATAAATTAATTTCTTCATAATCTCAATAACTTAAGCGGATTATTTAAGGCAGGGACTTAGCCATTTGTCTAAGAAGAAACTTTTGAATCTTTCCAGTGGATGTCTTTGGAAGCTCCTCCTGAAAAATCACTTTCCTTGGCACCATATACTTAGGTAACTTCGTCTTACAAAACTCCCTTATTTCCCTCTCAGTCACCGACCCGTCACCGTTATTATCATACTTCAAGCTCACAAAAGCACACGGTGTCTCTCCCCACATCTTATCCGGTTTAGCCACCACCGCGGCTTCCTTCACAACTGGATTAGTATACAGAACCGTCTCAACCTCTGCGCTGCTTATGTTCTCTCCTCCGCATATGATCACATCCTTTGACCGGTCTTTAACCTCCAAGTAACCATCTTTATGTATAACCCCAACGTCTCCGGTGTAGAACCATCCGTCCTCTCTCATACATGCCGCGGTTCCTTCCGGGTCTTTGAAGTAGCCCAGCATAACCGATCCACCTTTCAAAACGATCTCTCCTACAGAAACGCCGTCGTGCTCCACGCTCTTCCCGGTTCTCGGGTCTCTAACATCGGCTTCCGCAAATCCGACGGTTCGTAATCCTTGTCTTGATTTCAGTCTAGCTCGCTCCAATGGATCAAGATGATCCCACTCAGACTTCCAAGCACATGACACCACCGGGCCTCCGGTTTCTGTTAAACCATATCCATGACCGACGTTGAAACCTAGGGATTCTGCTCTTGAGATGATGGCTGCCGGAGGTGGAGCTCCGGCGGTCATTACCTGTTTTCATAATTTTTTTAACTTCATAAACCCTAAAACAGAGTTGGTTCAATAGTCCTCTACATGATTATGATTAATAAGAAACCAAAGTTTGACGATAAACCAAAACATCTATTAATACCTGAACCGGGTTCTTGAGCGGTTTACGAGAGGGGTAGTTGGTAAGCATGTTGAGAACCATCGGTGCAGCACACATGTGAGTCACGTCATGCTTATCGATCAAGTTATAAATAGTAGGCGCGTCGACTCTACGGGTGCATACGTTGGTGGCTCCAACGGCCGCAGTACCCCATGTGTAACCCCAACCGTTGGCGTGGAACATCGGTAGAGTCCACAAGTAAACCGGTCGGTTTGGTAAAGACCAGTCAAGCATGGAGCTGACGGTTAGCATGAAAATTGCTCTGTGGCTAAGCACTACTCCTTTGGGGGAAGACGTCGTTCCAGAAGTGTAGTTGAGAACCATTGGGTGCCATTCGGTTTGAGGACGGATCCATTTGAATCTCGAATCTCCTCTCTGCATGATTCCTTCGTATGTGTCAAGAAAATCCGATGCGGCCGAAGCTGATGAAGAACTGTCTTCTTGATCATCCTCGAGGAGGACGAGGTGAGGTTTCGCGTGTTGTCCAAAGAGCGATACTGCTTCGAGGACTAAGGAGATGGAGTTGGGGTCGACGAAAACGAGTTTGGATTCACTGTGACGTAGGAGGACAGAGAGTGCGTGTGCGTCTAAACGCGGGTTGATGTTGTTTAAGATAGCTCCGGACATTGGGACAGCAAACTGAAGCTCGTAGACGGAAGGGACGTTGGGCCCCACGACAGAGACGACTTGGCCTCGGTTAATGCCGAGAGAGGAGGAAGTGAGAGCGGAGGCGATTAGAAGACAGCGGTTATGGGTTTCGGACCAAGTGTGGACGGTGTTTGCGGTGTGGAGAATGGACGGGCAGTCACCGTAGACGGAGGCGGCTCGGTCTAAGAAGCCGAGGACGGTGAGAGGTGTTGAGTTCGAAGGGTGTGGAAGTAACAGTTCCATACTTATTGATTTTTGTTTATGTTTATGTTTTTGTTTTGGTATATGGGTTTGTGAAAACACTCTCTATAGGGGTTTGTATTTATAGAAACCTTGAAACAGGTTTTAACTCTTTGATGGTGTTGGAGACTTGGAGTTTGTCATTTTTTTTGGGTAACTATAGTTGATCACTTGTGGCCCACGGAACCAGCTTGATCAAATGAAATAAACAAATCTTCTATAGTTTCTTAACTTATAATATAATAGTGCTAAATTTGGCTAATAAATTAGAACAAGAGAAACATATATTGGTCAGTGACGTGAGTCTATAAAAAAGGGAGGTGGGCACTGAATAAAGACAGAGTTTACCAACTAACAAAATTTGGACCAAACGAACTCTATTTTTACTTCCAAGATTGTGGCGACGAGTTCTTGGTTTGAGCTAGGGTCGAAGACTCGAAGGAGCTAACTTAAACAATTGTTCTTCTCTTCGTTCCGAAGCTCCTTCTAAACTAAAAAGATAATAATACCTTGGATTTTGATAGCTAAAATTATATTAGTATGTAATCGAAAAAAAGCATGAAAACAGTATGTAGTAGAAGAAGATTGTAGTCAATAATGTGGATTATGAACGTTCGGTAATGTTCTCTAGTTCCGTGGCGTTAAAACGTTCTGTCCCCATTTTTCAGATATTAACACCGACCGGCCACATCCATCCACCATATTTTTCAATGGAATTTTCGCAGGTAGCAAAAAATGCAAACGACAATAATAGTTTAGTTTTCATGTGGATATAAATAAAAATCAATGAAAAATATCATAAAGTACAGTCTTGTGATAGTAATGAAAAGAACAAATTTAATTTGTTGACCTTTTATTTTACAAGTATACAAGTTATGGGTTTGCATATGTAACTGTTTTTTTAAAAGATAAAATAATACTGTTTTCTGGTGGAAAATTTATGATTTAAAAGAGTTCAGGCGTAACAGTATTTATTTTTTTAATTGAGGATTGATCGAAAGGTCCAGATTAAGTCTTAAGAAATTTGCAGTCTACATATAGATATTTTTTCAGAGTCGTAAACAAGAGTCTATATCAATGTGAATGTCTATAGATAATTAGTTTCATGCAGCAGATGAATCGAATTTGAAACGTGTTAATGTCCCACGCGTCCGTCTTGTTACCACTAGACAATATCTTGGACAACGTAACACTAATATAAAGAAAAAACTTTCAATTATATATGTTAATTTCGAGGTTCGTCCTAATTCTCTGTCAGGCACGATAATCAAGGCGCTGTTTTATTCTTCTTCTTCCGACACTGGTAGAACTCTGGCTCGCCGACGTCGGGATCTCTCAACTTCTCTGCTACTTTACTACTCTTGTCTGCAATTCTCGTTCGTATCTTTGTTTTTCTTCACCGGAGTCCTTTTGAGAGCCCAGATCTCAACTCCATTTTTGCATCAGCTTCATCCACCGTCCATCGTTCCTCCGCTTCTATCCTCCTCTCTTAGTGAGGCTGCTCGTCTGAGTACCCAACTGCCTGAGTTCACCCCTCAACCCCCCGAATGCCCTGGTTCTCTTGGTGATTATCTCTTGATCTGGTTTTTTTCCACAGTAAACCATAACATCTCACCGATCCTCGGAGTTATATCCTCCCTCCAAGTGTTTTACTTGGCGGCAGTGGGACGGGAGCTCTGTATTGACATCGGAGCCTTTGAAGATCTTGGAAAAGAACACCATCACTCCGACTTGCTCTGTCCCAACCTCGCTATCTCTTTGGCCTAGGTTTGCTCCCCAATCTTACTTTGGAACTCTGGTAGATAGTCTACTCTGCTTAGACTATGATTCATCCCCACACTGGAACCTTCCCCGACCTGTCTATAATCGCTTTATATCAAGTTCAAATTGTTTAGTCCCAATGTTATCTGCTTGGTCAAGACGAGGCTTCCTCGATAGCAGAATATTGGATTCTTATAATTTGCTTGAAAACCCTTTGTGTCGAGTTCAATGTGAATCCAGGTTTGGTCTAAACTCCACTCTCTCCCTCCTTAATAAATACTTGGTTTGCCCAGTGGTATCACTAGTTCGAAGACTGCTTCTGATCCTTAAGCCACCATCATTGTTAGAACGGTATGAGAGTTATTTGAAAACCGCTCTTGTCGGATCTCCTAGGGATGCTATCTTTGAGGGAGACTGCTTGGTGAAGCTTGGCATTATGATCCCACATTTACAATGTTGGGGTTACCTTGTTTTCACCAGCCTCCTTTATCCACCTCGCCTGATTGCAAAGCTCTCTAAACTGCAAATCATCTACTTTATGAAGCCCCCTCACAGAAACTTGAAGATTAGTGGCATTATGACTTCCACTTCAAAGAGTAATGGTTACCACAACCTTTTTAAGTCCTTCTCACTCAACCTTGGACCTGCATCTACTTCAGTAGCTTTCGGTCCTCCGAGTTCTATCCTTGCTCGACCTCTTCTCAAAGTTCTACCTAGCGTAGCCCCCTCACTCTGGTGAGACAGTCAACTTTGGACCTTTCATCGCCACTTTGTCTTCGACCCAAGACAATGACCACCTCTTCCTCCATTGACCTGTTCATGGAGTTCAAATCGATTTGCCTTGATCTCACAAGTCCCAGTTTGCTCCTTAGCATGCGGTTCATAGCTCTCAAGCTTTTACTATCGATTGTTCCTATCTACTTATGTCTCTTTGTTGTTCTCTTTATATTGTATCCTAAAAACACTTTCTACTTTGTATGTTACCTTCTATCTTAATGGAATGATAACATCTGTTTTGATCAAAAAAAATTATATATGTTAATTTCAATCCCCTAAACTTTGAATTAAGTCTTGGGAAAAAAACTATGAAAATTCCACTCAAACAGTCACCGTAATGTTATTAGATGAGCGACTGAAACCTAGCTAGTTCTCTCCGTTCAAAGATTGGAGTATCTTTAGATTTACAAAAAGCTTTCTTATACATAAATAAATTTAATAAAAGTAAAATATATCTATAACTATGATATAGGTAAAAAAGACTAATAAAAAAAATAGAAATCTGATTGTATACGTAACCGCGTCTCAACCTCTCTGCGCTGCTTATGCAAAAAAAAAGAAAAGCGATAAGCTTTTTGTTATGACTGCAAGAAACTATATTCTTGTTATGACTGAAAACACTCTATAGAGGATTGTATTTATAGAAATCTTGAAAAGGTTAACTCTTTGAAGGTGTTGGAGATTTGGAGTTTATGTCTTTTTTTGGTAACTATAGTTGATCACTTATGGCCCACGAAATCAGCTTGATGAAATGAAATAAACAAATCTTCTTTAGTTTCTTAACTTATCATAGTGCTAAATTTGGTTAGTAAATAAAAAGAATCTCTCTATATTCCTTTTAACCAAAATATGTTGGTGAGTGATGACGTGCATGAGTCTATAAAAAACGAAGGTGGGCACATTGAATAAAAGACAGAGTTTACCAACTAACAAAAAGTTGGACCAAACGAACTCTATTTTTAATGCTTCTAAGATTGTGACGACAAGTTCTTATTAGTTTTGAACTAGGGTCGAAGACTCGAAGGAGCTAACTAAAAAAATTATTTTTCGTTCCAAAAATATATATATATATATATATATATATATATATGATATAAGGTTAAGACGAGAGGGCCTTTACCTTATATTATATATATATATATATATATATATATATTTTCGTTCCAATTATTTTTCGTTCCTAAATAAACTGTAACTTCTAGATAAATGACACATGCGTGTCTGTGGGTATGTAAAACACTCTCGACAGAGACACAGATCGCTGGAAATTTCAGATTAAAATATTATTTTTCATTCACTTAATTATTAAAAAATTGAAATACATCCCAACGGAATGACCGATGGGAGTGCTCTTAGGCATTATGCATGAAGCACGTACGGGTACGTAAAATCAAAACTAGAAAATTAATTCTGGATTTTCAGTCTAAAATATTCTTGCTTGATATTTTCACATATGTTCTGAAAGGAGCATATCACATAATTGAACTATTAGAAAACCATATACAAATTTTAGCTGATGTTAGCATTGTTTTAATTTCTACTGTCAACGTCCACATGATGTTAGTTTCTGCGTACGATTATCAGTACACATTTGTGAGGATTGGGTGAGCGACTTGTACTTGGTGACATTTATGAGTGAATGTTGACTGTTATGTTTTGATTTGTTTTCTCCACAAAACTAAATATCTAGATATGATATGACTAACCCAATCAATTTTACTTCTGATCACTTGAAATGTTAAAACAATCCTATTTGTTAACCATCTTTACAGATTATCAACCATAATTAATTTGATAGTTTTTTCATTTTAACACTAATTTGAACTCTAAAAAATACAAGATGAATACCACATCATCAACAACCTCTAGCTTCGAATATGAAAAACAACAATTTATTAGTGTTACGCTTTAAAATCATATGTTGTCCACCAAAACAAGATTATTTTATCTTGTAAGAAAACAATGCAAAAAGCCACTACTTGTACACATAATTAAATATCAACAAGTTTCATCCCTACCATTATTTTCAAAAGCTAAGTGATTCATGTGACACTAAGACTGAGTGTACACTAAAACATGTAAACCCGGAGAGATGACCATCGGCAGTGGATGGTGAGATGATTCAATGTAGATAAGTATGGGTAGCTTAGAAGTTATATCCATATTTATTGAATCTGTGCATCACCCAACACATACGGATCCATTAATTTCATATGCATAGACTCAAATGCTAATGTCCTAGCCAATTTTAGCATCATGAAGATATTTCTCATTTGAGATGGAAACTTTTTAGCTTTTACTTGAATAGATACTAGTTTCCACATGGTCTAGTTTCGGTTGAATAGGTACAATATGTCATGTTCGTAAAATAAATACACATGGTTATCAAGTTCTGTAGCATCACTGACATTATTGTCCTTCGAATTTAAAATTTCATTGGAAATGAGATAATTATACTATACCAAGAAACACCTATATTTTCGTGTTGGTTTAACAAGATGAGAGAAGCCTTAACAAAGTTTCCAATTAAAAACACACAATACAATCATATGAAACAGATATTCAATTCATAATCTATGGTATTAAGCAGCACAGTATTACACACGTTGAACAACAATGAAAGAATAAGCAGATTACAGTGAAACTGTTTAGAACAAAAAAAAAAAAAAAAAATCAGCTAACCCAATGGGAGACATATGGTAGTACATATATTCACAATGATCATACGCTGAACAGTTTCTTGAACAACCCTTTTTCTACAAGGCTTGAAAAGTGTAATAGATTCTGTTTAAATGTTTTGTGCTTCATATATATGAGACATGGATTCCCGAGTATAGATAGAACTATTTCAACCTGAACAATATGGTGAACTATCTCATGTGAGCATACCTCATCAAAATAAATCAAATCTAAGAAAGAGAAGAAAGAAAAAAAGGAACATAGTCACACTAACTTTATCCACAACTACAGCTTTATGCTTTAGATCGACCTAGACTTTCCTTCCTCTGTTACCAATGTTGTAAAGGGCATCAATTCCACCATATATGGCGAGAAAAAAAAAAGAAAAAAGATTATCTACTTCATCATCAGCATATATATGCTCTTATGATCCAAAAATTATAGACATTTTTTTTTTGAATCATACATGACGCAATATGTCTTCTAACTCGCTTTTCACCATCTAAAGCAAATAATCGATTTTTAGTTGTGGATAAATGATAGGGTCAGCTTCCTTAATTGTGGATAAAGTTAGTGTGACTAATGTTCATTTTTTCCCCCCTTTCTTCTCTTTCTTGGATGTGGATTATGTTAGTGAGCAAATAATTTGATCTTGCAGGAAAAAGAAACATATATCATTGAGACTATGCACGAATCCCTCTATGAAAGTAAGTTTTCATTTGCAAATTTGGTTAAAAATCAGATATTATGTACCTAACGGTTTTTCCATGGGTTTGAAGGGTTATTATATAACTACTGAGAAACAAAATAATCAAACATTCAGCTAATTGGTGACAAGTATATGGTTGGTCATATCGTCACAATGATCGCACCCGAAACTAAAATTTTTTGTCACAACATTTTTTTTCCCCCTCCACATGGCTTGAAATTGTCATAGATTATTTTATTTCTGAGTTTTTTTGCTTTCAAGCTGAACAATTTGGAAAAGAAACACACACCTTTTAAGACATTTAAGCTTAAGCTGAAATAAAACTAACACACTCAAAAAAGATCATTCATATAATACATGTCCAATATTATAATGGCTTAGTGAGAAGAGCCATTCATTACATAGTTTAATCGCAATAAAATACATAGTTTGCACATTAAAACATCACAAAATTATATATACTTCACAGTTTTTACGCAAAACTCATAAAACATATGGAAGATGATGGACTATACACTATACACAGACACACATGTTACATGTGTATTATCATATATATCATTAGACATGTAAGATCATGTTCTTGAATTCTTCAAAGTCAACAAAACCATCAAGATTGTCATGAACTCGAATCATTCTTCCACAATCCCACGTCTTTGCCTCCTCTTCGAATCCTAGTCGTTCCAACACATCACGAAGCTCCTCCGCAGAGATATAACCATCTCCGTTCACATCGAAAACATTAAACGCCCTCACAATCGCTTCATCATCATCAACAATTACAACATCATTATTGGTATTCGTTCCTTTGCTATCTAAAACGGTGTCGTGGTAGAACCGAAGGAACTCGTCTAGATCGTGGCTGTGTTTACCAACGATCAGTTCAAGCTCATCGGGAGTGTGTTCTGCCCAACCGAGTTTCTCAAGAATCCAACAGAGCTCGTCAAGAGTCACGAGCCCGTCTTGGTTCTTGTCGAGCTTCTTGAACATTCTTCGGAGATCGTTTGTGCTTATGAATGAAGAACAATCCATAGATATATTTTTCTCTGTTTCTAATAAAGATTCAAGAAAGATAGTTTTTGGACCTTTTTTTGTGTGGTGATATTGGTGAAAATGGGTAGAAATAAATAATCTGATAAGAATTTAGAGAAAGTTTTCAATATTTATCGTCTATAGACGTTATACACGTACAGCTCTCTCAATATATATTTGATGAGAGGGTGTACGGAAAAGATTAGACGGAGGAAGTTTCCCAGAAATGGGAAGTGAAAGCGACTAAAATTCTTAAAAATGACGTTTCTAGAAGAAAAGTCATATAAAATTACGACGTTTATCTAATATTTTTGATGTCAAACTAAGACATATAGCTAATTTTCTATATGGAATATTAGATAGTTTATGACTCCACTAATTATGATCTTTCATTTCTGTGGTTGCTGTTATATTGATCAAGAACCACCACCGTAAAACCCATATAAAGAGTGGTAAGAAACTTGATTTGGTTACTAAATCACAGTCTTACACTGTCAAAAAAGTAAACCAAAAAAAAAAAAAAAAAAAACACAATTTTGCATAATGTGTGATTTAATAAGAACATTTGCATCATTGAAGAGTTAATTGCGACGAGTACTAAACTTAAAATTGTTATAAACAGAGGACCTTTTGGATAGGTACTAGATAGAGTGGTGTCATAATCTGATTTTGACATATGGAAGGTTCGGTAATGTTCTCGAGTGGCCGTGGCGTTAAGTCGTACGGTCACTCAATTATTAGATATTTTTATCACCGGCCAGGCCCATCGACCAATTTTTGCAATGGATTCTACCCAGTGAATCAAAAAAAAAAAAAAACGACGACAATGCTATATACAATAATTCATGTGGATATAAATAAAAATCATATAATAAGTGGAAAATAATATTTGTCTTTTCATCTCCTGTAATAATAATCTTTTTTTTTTTTGAACGAACTCCTGTAATAATTTTCATTTTTCATTTTACTTATAAACCAAAAAATAAGTGAACAATAACCTGAGCCCATTTAGGGCCTTATTCTATATTTGGGCCTCCAGTTTGAGTAATCGATTTTGTGTGTTGATGATACCATAGTTAATCCCAAAATTTCGCGCTTTATTATATTATTACTAGACAAACTCAATACTGACTGTCACTTTCCTCTCTCCTCTACAGTGAATTTGGAATGTGAGCTATGGTAACGGCGGCGAGATGTTCGATGAGAGAAGCAAGTTAGTTCTTTTTACTAGCCACCCACTAAATTTAGGGTTTTGATGTTACTCTTCTAAGTTCTGATATAGCTTCTGCAAGAAGAAGGATCTCTCTCTGTGCTCATTGCTTTGATTGGCTTCTTAAAAGTGAGATTTGTCATTCTCCAATTTGTAAAGTGATCCCAATTCCACTCTACTTACATTTTCTTCTTCTTCTTTTTTCGAATTTTGATTAATTTCGTGTGTGTTTTTATAATTTTCTTGGAGTGGTCACTGAATCGATCTCAAAATTTTACTATTTTTAGGGTTATGAGTCAATGCTATGTGTATGATTAGTTTCTAAATATTTCATTTTGCATCTTGAAATCTTGTTTTTTTTTTCCCTGGAATCTGCTATGAATTTTAAGTGAACTGCATGTGTCAACTTAAGGAATCTGATTGTTTTTATTTGTTTGTTTTGTGATTGAAGTGATTTAAGATGAGAAATATGATGAATTCTGCTGCTGCTGCAATGAGACCTGTGAAGGAGGAGTTTGTGACGATAGACTTAGACGATGAAGATGAAGATGTTCTTTGTGGTGAAGTTAACGTGGAGTGTATGATGGATGCTGAGCAAATTAATACTTCTGATGATGATGATGATGATGATGATGATGGTGATGATTGGGATACCAAAATTGATCATCAGTATATGAAGTTGTTGGATAGTTTTAGAGATGATGGGAATTCATATCTGAGTGATAATCCACTTAGGTCTATCAGGTATGAAGTAGATAACGGAGGATACGACCATCGCAGATTCAAAGCAACGGTTACAAACAAAGATCGAAACACCGTTCGTGTTGTGACCAAGAAGAATGTTGTTGAGTCAAAGCCTCATCATGTTCGAGCAAGTTCAGCAACGAAAGAAGCGGGTTTAAGGCGAAGAAGAGAGAAGAGTTTTGAACCAATGCTTACTACGAGTCATCATGTGAAAAGAAACTCACAACAACAACAACAACAACAACAACAACAACATAGTAGTGGTAATGCTAGCGAGAAGGAAGAGAATTTGGAGGATCACGATGAGAATTACAAAGCTTATCTCACATGGTTAGTGGAGAATGCAAAAAGCTCAAGAACTAAACCTGATAAGGAGATACAAGTAAAATGTGAGGAGGAGGATTATGCAATGTCTTTGTCTGATTCTGATTCTGATACTATTGTGGTTGGAGATCGTCCGTTTCTGGATGAAGATGTTTCTCCATTTGTGCCATCCAAAAGTTATAAAGTGGTTGTATGTAGCATCACCTTCACTCACCTTTGCTTTTGCCTCAAAAACAATTCCCTTTTTTTTGACACTTTTTATTGTTTTGGTTGGTTGGAATGTTTTTTAAGGATTTGGATGACAAGAAAGGTGATGAAAGGAGTTCTTGGTTTAGGAAGGAGATAATGAATGTTCTGAAGCAGCCATACACTGTAACAGAGCTCAGGGAACTTCACAATGAAGCATCGGTGCATAGAAGGTCAACCCGACACATAGAACTACGAGATGGAACTGAGTTTAACTTTAAAACGAAGAAAAAGAGACCTTCATATCTCGATAAGTATCCAGGTAAAGTTACCAGACAGAAGTTGGCATACATGTTCTTGGAAGTTTATGCTTTGCTTAGCTATCTTGTAGAATCAATATTTTGAAATTTTTAAAAATAAACTGCAAAGGCTATCTCCTGATTCCAAAGAAACATGTTAGGGAGAGTGTTATTTACCTTCGTATAGTTTTGCTTTGGTTTGATTTTACAGACTTCAAAAAGGAGTATCTTGATTCTTTACATGAAGCTGATGAGCGTAAAGCTCTGAACCTGTTACGCGGGTTTATCTTTTATTTAACGGTAAGTGATCTCGGTTTATCTATTCTTTTCAATCATTATACCGAGTAAGGTTACTTTGTCTGCAATTCGTTTAATCCTGAAAACTTGTCTTCTTGCCACCTGAAGTTGTCCATTAGGGTCATCCTTATTTGATCATTACTATATACAAAAATGATCAGTTATATAAATGAAAGAATCGATTGCACTATGGATTTAAACATTTGATGTTGTTGTTTCGCAGAATGTGGTTCGTGATGATGCATTCAAACCATGGCTTGATCATGAATGTTTGAAGACCAGATGTTTCTGACAAAAATAGAGTATCAGCACTTGGAGTTCTGACACAAGACTAGTATTTCCGTTCTCATGGAAAAAAATTAGGATATGCAAAGACCCTTTGTTTCATGAAATAAGTTCTGGCATGACTTGCTTTTATTTTGTGTAACATTAGCCTCACCATTGTGTTGTAGCTCAAGACTCAAGACTGGCCCAGTGGCATCAGGTTCTGTAATGTGATTATCTCTTCCATAACTTTCACCTGCAATAAAGCTTCCAAGTGGACTTGTTGAAAAGGAAACCTGGATTCCAAATGTTGATTCTCTGTCACAAATAACTATGTACAATTCTTCTCTACACAACAACGTATATAATAGTAGAAAACAAGGCTAAATCCCTGAAACAAGGGTTGACTATAGCAAATTCCTCTCAAGTTAGCAAGGCCAACAATTTTTTCCAAAGATCTCCCATTACCACTGGACATACATCTTATCAAACGTTGATTAGTAAACCAAAAATTGCGTGTTTACCATTGATCCGAATTATAAGTTTTGACCAAACAACTCAATCAAACCCCCTCTCAATGAGTAGAGGAGGGTTTTGAAAGTATCTAGAATCGACAATCAACTCTCAAATTAACCCGATAAAATCAGTTTGCAAAAAAGGGGATGTATTGTTCTTGAGGGTTGGAGGAAATTGGAGCAAATCAATCATGTAAATTAGGTGATAAAACGAACCAGACACAAATAAATCTAGGGAACAAGATGGTTTTATAGAGAACAAAAAGTGACTTAACATTACCTGTTACATACCTGTTACATCAAAAACAGCAAAAGCAGAAACCAAAAACAACACAGAACCAGACGAAAACAACTAAAACATTCAAATCCTGAAAAACTAATAAGGAACAACCATCCTCCACCACCGCTGCCGTATCCTCCTTTACGTCTGCCACCAGGCCCACCACCATGTCCCTCCGTCCTCACTTCTGTCACCACCTTTGCTTAAGCAACCAGCACCGCTGTATCCTCGTTTGCATCTGCAGCCACTTTCACTCCGCTCTCGTGTCTGCCTCCACTGTAACTTCTGCCAGCACCGCTTCTGTATCCTTCTTCGCGTCTGCCGCCACTACCTCCGCCTCCATAGCCACCTCCACCACGGCCTCCTCCCTCACCACTTCCTCATGACTGAGCTTTGTCATAGTGAAACTGCGACCTTCGAGCTCTAGTAGATTTCTCATCCTTAAAATGTGATGAATCTGAATCCCCTTGATCCTCCAGTCTCACGATCATTAATGATCTGTGAACAATAAACGAAACAGATCAGGAAAAAGATTCAAGACAGTAGATACAAAAGCGTGAAATCTACAAAGAAAATATTGTGTAGAGGTTGATAGATCCTGATTTGTGTAGAGGTCAACCTCTACAAAGAAGGATACAGAGAAAATATTGTGTAGAGGTCAACCTCTACAAACAAGAAGACAACATATTAGAAATTAAAGGACGTGTAGTTTCTTTTCATAACAGAGATAGCTTACCATTGTACGCAACAAAACAAACTGACAAACTGATGCTTTTTACTGCATCAGAGCTACTGGTCTGATTAGATTGTATATTGAAATCGGTGAATCACTATCACGAGAGATAGATTGCTCGGTGGCTGGATCACTGTTATCACAAGCTTCATACTCAGTATTGCCAAGAGCTATAAAATCGAGGCCTTCCATTCCGAAAACTTCACTATCAGTAGAACATCTATCGAATACCATTGGCTCAGACTCGGAAAGGACATTGTGAAGTGAACCAAAGTAACGCCCACGGGCATTTTTTTGTGATCGTTCGCTTGGTCTTTTCCTCTTTCTTTCTTTGCTTTGTAACTTGGGGTGGTGGAGCTTGCATTTCGATCCTTTAGAGCATGATCCAGTAGCTTCAAAAACCGGGCAGATGTAGGAATGCTTCTTCCGGCACTGTTATTAATATGTAGAGACAGTCCGCAATCATACTTCATCAGGTGTTTGTGACCCAATTGAGAGGGAGAAGTAAAGTATGTGACATAAAGCCAGAGAAGATCTGTTTCCCTTATACTCCTTATGGGATAAGCAACTTAATATGCTATTAAAGTCGTTAACGAATTATACAGAGGTCATCACTATAAGAGTCACTAGTAGTGCAAAAAGAAAGGTGCATATGCATGTCAACAAGGAATGGATGCGCCAAGTGCAAACAGTGCAATGTATATTAAGGTGATAACTTACCTCGTCTCCATCTGAACAGTATCCCTTTAAAAACCCATCACATATAGCGGCGGTCGGGTTGACATGCACATGTCTATATGGACATGCCTCATTGTTGCATAGGCCTGCGTTATAGTTATTAGTATTGTGAGTCACGGCAAAGGGATCTTAGTACAGTGGAAACTCTTACCTTGCAGAAAATAAGAGCAATCAGGCATCCTTTCTGGAATGACCTGTGGAAGAAATACGTGATCCAGTTAGAAATTTCTGTGAAGCACAATTCTGCAGCAATGACTTAGTAGGAAAACCTTGTGGGTCAATTTGCAATTTGCATTGGCACACAATCCATTCAAAAATTTGGTGCAAACTGCAATTTTTGAGGAGTCATGAACATAGGGACATTTTCCGTCATCTTTGTTGCATTTCCCAAATCTTGTGAAAAACTGGCAGTACTTCTTCTTTTTAGCCAACCGCAACCTGACATTGTGCAGGCTCCATCTGACTTTCTCATTTGCCAGCACACGAATTCGTTTCTTTGGATCTCTGACAAGCTGGTTACCATTTCCGAACCGAACATATCTACATAATACATTCAAATGTTTGATTTATGCTCCAGAATGTGGAGTAAAATGAATTAACAAATTGCAATGAGAATTACATACTCTTCATTGCCGATCACCAATCTCTTTGGAATAAACGGTCTTTTCACACCCTTTCCTTTTTCAGAAGTTCCAGCGCACGGTAAATCAACATCTAGCAAAAACTCATGTTTACGCTAATCAGAGATACATAAGGCTAAGACTTATGCAACTAACAGTTTCAAGCCTAGAGAGTTCTCATATCCGATCAAAACATTTGTTGAGCATCATCAATCACCTAGAATAAGTGACCAGGATCTAATACGTGTGCGTGAGTGTCTGTGTGTGTCAGTCTTTGTCTATCCACATCACATCAACGATATCAAACTATAGCATTTATGTGTGTTTTAACTTAAGGATATCCTACCAGATATTCTCTGAAGGGTTCGTCTTGAAGAGTCCATTTTATAACGAAGGGAACCAAACCTGAAAACGCGCTCTCCTGAAAAATAGAAGTTGATTATAAATATACAGTAAGAAATATATTCAAAACAAAAGGGAGATGACGCTTCATAAGAACTTGTCAGGAGGCCTCCCAAATATAGAATAATTCGTCCAAATAACTGGCCATAGATACCGTGAACCAACTTACGTGCCAGATGGTTTCTGCTCGTTGTCCTAGTATCAGAATTCTTCTCGCTTTCTTTCTTTGAGAATGCAGCCACAGCCAAGGTGGCTTCCTGTAGAAATATGAAAAAAGAAATAGTTGTCTACACCACTTTCAACTGTCCCAAAGGAGCAATTATTCATAAACATACGCAGAAGACATTTCAGTGAGGAAACTAACCTCATTAGCTTTTCTCGAGTCTCTCTCGATGGACTTGGACCATTTTAAATGCGACCCACCAATACTTAATACCTTGGATTTTCTAAGTGAATACCCATTAGTTGATCTTGTGTAAACTGTATGTCTCTTCCTCATCATTGATAACTTTTGGCTGAATATCAGAATGCCCTGTCATCAAGTTTGCAAACACACAAAAAAGAAAGAGTTGCAGCTCAAGGAGTATATAAGCACTTTTAGATGCTAACATACCTAATGTTGGAAAAAGAACCATTTCGGTAAGCCGACACTGAATTCATTAATCTTCTCCAGTATGTCACTCTTTTCCAAGGAACAAGTTGTGGCAAAATCTTCTGATATCGCATGTGAGCTATGGGCTTTCTTCGCTGCTGATCATTTTGTGTCCAAACCAGAGAAAACTTTGATTGCTTATATGGTCCCATGCCAGCTGCCAGTAGAAAAGATTACTTACATGTTTTACTTTTGTTATGATAAAAGAACCGAATAACAATAAAATAAAACAAGCATATATGAAAAGGGAATCTGATATGCAACAGTGGACAGATTATTCTCGAAAAAATGAAAAGGACTATGCCAGAGCAAACAACTTATTCCTTTTCTTTTTCCAAGAATAAACCATCCACTGCTTAGGATCTCCTAACAAAACATGCATAGCAGAATCAATTTCAACATTCCTAATAAGATGTTGAACATGCGCTGAGACATTTTACTTCGCTTTACATACCAGAGTCAGAGAATGCTGAGCTAGAAGATCTTTCCGAAACCATGTTTGCAGCTGATCGTGTCTCTAAAGCATCATCAGGCAAGGAAAGTGACTGATTGACAAAGCTCTCTGAATTTCTTACTAGCTGATTTTTACTTCGCTTAAAGTACCCATCAGAGGGAGAAATCTGGTTAATACTTACACCATGAATATCTGAAGCCGCAACCAACTGATTTGCCTTTCTCTTGACATATACCATTTGTTTCAAATTTAGAGAATCCAAGTAAGGCGGATTTCTCTTCTGCTGGCAATCTGAAGCGTAACCTGTCTGAATTAGTGTGTCAGATGTCTTGAATATATCCCCACCAGAGTGTGGAACATTAGCTTCTCCGGATGTAGCAGAATCCATGATAGACTCAGGTAAACCGGTGGTAAGGTGATCCATGCTGCAAGATAATGCACATTTTCCTGCTGAAGTATCAATGGCATTTGATACTTTGGAAATGGTGCTGTCTGAGGGAGGCTTTGACTGCTTCTCAAGAGTAAGTATTTTTCCATTGTTAACAAGAGAAGAAATGTTACCAACATCAACCATACTGGAAGATCCTGTGCTTTTGTCTTCGACAGTGAAATTATTCAACTGGATAGCAGATGAAGGCATTCCAAGGGCAACACCAGGAGAACCATGTGGGGGTTTTCGAAGAAGACTATTCCCTTTACGTACATAACTACTACTAGATTGGGCAGTCACTTTGGGAAAAATCTGTTTTGTAGGCAAACTCGACGACAAAGGCTTGGCAGCTACAAAAGAAGAAGGAGAAGTATCGGACTCTCGATGCCAAGTGTGACGCTTCGTGATATGAATCGGAGGGTTAGCATTTTTCTTAGCTTCAGACACAAAAGGCAGTGAACTGCGACAACTTTTTTGAGTAGGGTAGTTGGATTTCTTTTTCCTCTTTTCTATTTCATACTTAGAACTCATAGATGTCATACTTTGGAAATCCCGATGTGGCACAGAGACTACATGATCTTTAACATGGGTCAATGCAAATTTCACATCCGCATGTGAGTATGATCTGGACACACGTACACCTGAATCACCAGGAATTTTAGTTCCAGAAACTTTTCCATCAGATAATAACGCTTCACCATCACATATACCAGTCTTAGCACTGTTCAGTGAGTCATTTTCTTGAGAGCCAACATTAGAAGTTATATCAATCAGCTTCTCTATTGGATCACCATTTGGCTTCACAACTAAATCAAAATGCGCCAAAGAACTACCTGGCTGGGTTACCTCATGAGAGGTCATGATTTGCTCTTGTAAACGATCTAAAAGGCTATCTCCTTTTTGACTCTCTTTACCTTTGCTAGTTTCATTACTTGGAAATACTGAATCTCCACTACCAGCGATAATATCAGTTCCTGGAGTTCTGTGCTTAGAAGTTTCATGAACCATGGAAGCAACATGAATTTCACTCCGTATCTTTCTGCACAGCCTTGGCGAGCTGGGTAGAGAATCACATGGAAACACTGAATCCCTCCTAACAGCAACAATATCAGTTCCTGAAGTTTTGTACTCAGAAGTACCACCAGAAGGCTTGGGTTTCTCTTTATCTTTGCTATTTGCATCAACCACATGAACTTCACTCTGTATCTGCCGGAAGTTCCGCCTTGATGAGCTGGACAAAGAATCACATGAATGCACTGAGTCCCCACTACCAGCAATAATATTAGTTCCCGGAGTGCTGTACTTAGAAGTTCCACCAGTTCCACCAGAAGGCTTCGCTTTCTCTTCTACCTCAATGCTTTCAGCACAATCATTTTCCTTATGCATGATGGCACCTTGAGAATCACTGTAATTAGCTTGAATAGATGTTTTGTTTTGTATATGTTCATTCACTACCACCAAGGGAGAAATATCACAAGGACTAACAGAACTATCGGATACTAAGCAAGAACTGACCTTTGAAGGATCCTTTTCCAGATTTTTATCCGCAGAGAGATTCCGGACAGAACCAATTGCACCAGATGATCCACATCCCAAACGATCTTCAGGAAACAACTTGCATACTGTTGTACATGGTTGCATTTCTTGGAGACAAGATTCAGTATCCGCAACTGTTTCATTACCAGACATACCATTCATTCCAACTGCAGGATTTGTTTCAGTTATGAAAGCAGACAAGCTAGGTAATTTATCACAAAATGTTGCAGCACTCTGGCTAACGCCGCGCTCAACAAGACTCTCACTCGCACAATCAGTAAGATCTTTGCTAAGAGAAACATTTGGCTCCGATAAACAATCTTTCAAATCTCGACTATATGTACCATTAAACTGATCTACAGAAGGAATTTCTGGAGGATGATGAGTTTTCGAAACCAGATCTTCAACGCGGACAAGTCTCTCAGTACTTACATTTTCCATACACACCTCAGATGGCACTGCCATAGCTACATCTGATTCATCACTATGCGAACAGCCATCAGTCTTCTCCACAGGCAACACATTTGATGATCCCTTTACTGTAAACTTTGTCAGAGATGAAGAGTCGTTTACACACATCTGTTTACCTTCATCACTGTCCATATAGTCAACCATTTCTGCAGCAATATTAAGAGGCGTAGTTTCCATGTTTTTTTTTCTGCTAACATTCTTAATCTCAACTGATAAATTAGCTGACTTTTCGCAGTGACGAGGATTTTTACTTTCCATCTCCGAATCTACACTCATATCAGGTGACTCGACCACAGTATTGATAAGCGTCCCAACAGTACAACTGTTAGCATTAGCGAGGCCCCCTGAAGAACTATTATTGGCATTAGCAAGATCAATTGAAACATTAGCATTATCCAGAGTGGCAGGGGAAACCAGACCCATGTTGAGACCCCTAGAGGAGTCATTTTCAGGAGACAAGAAATCTACATTTTTATTGATCATCTTGTTGTCAACTTCGACACCACCAACATCTGACTTTGCTAACACCTGACCAACAGGATCGTCTCTGTTAAAATAGGTGGATGCATTTACAGATGAGTTCTGAAAATCCTTCTCTTGATAACCCAAAGATCCATCAGATGAACTAATAGGTTTTCTTACTTCATACCCAGTACTTACCTCCATCATTGGTAAATTCCTTGATGGTATACAGTCCATGTCCTCGTCTTCACAATGTTGAGACCCAACACTGCACATGGGCTTACCAGCAAAATGAATATCTCCTTCAGAACACCCAGAAAGATCAACGGCTGTTGGCCATGATACAGGTACTTTAACAGGAGACATATTGATTTTTGTCTTTGTCTTCATGATTTCATCCTTCTCCATGACCTTCGAGATGAGAGCTTCACCTGCATTACAACCAGTGCTCGTTCTGTCCAACACATCTTCATGGGACTTCATTGTACTTTGGTTATCAATAACATCTGCCACAGTGGAGCAAGCTTCTATACTGCTATCATGTTTCCCATTAATATCATCCTTGGCCTCTACTTTAAAAGTCTCAATATAACTAGAGGCCTTTTCTGCAGCATGTACATTACTACGAATTTTTGCTTCACTACCATGAGTTGAAGCTTCAGGATCTGTATCAGAAATTTTGACTTTGCTGTCCTGAACGACACCATCAACAAACCTTACTTTGTTTAGCTTACCTCCGGAATCACTGGAAGCCAGAACTGAGTGATTGCCAGGCTCTTTTTCAATTTCAGATGCAGTAGTTTGCCTAGTAGATTGTCTATAGCCCTCAGAAACCGATGCCTCAAATGACAAATGGGTTCTCAACATTCCATTTCCTTCAGTTAATAAAGCCTTTTCATTTTTGTCAGAAAGCAATGCTCTTCTAGCTTTACTAGACCTAGGTGTCACAGACGTGCCGGAACGGATCCCTGCATTAGCAGGTGATGCTACGGGCTTAGCTACCAGAACATTCGATTCAAATGAAACATCAAGATCCACTGGAGTTCTCCCTCTTTGCTTCTCCACCAGTCCACGATCAGAATGACCCAAGTGTTCCTTACCCCTATACGAGTTAGAGTTAAACCTTTTCCCGTTATGATGATTATGTTGCCGAGACCAATCATTCCCTCTGCTGTTTTGATAGGATCTTGGAGTTTCAAGCCTTAGAAGAGCACTCTTCTTCTGGGTTTGTTTCCTGGGTATTCGATTCAACTCGTTGCTCTTCTCTCTTCTTCCACGGTCAATTTTTTGTTCTATCTCAGAATGATAATAATCATCCTTTCTCCGGGGATACAGAGTCCTCCCTCCATTACGTGCTTCATCCCATCTCTGGTTTCTAGTCCCCTCATGGCTTGCGGATGACCTAGTCATATTGCGACTGACTGTAACACTAACACCATGTCGTTCACTGCCATAACCAACACTTGGAGGTAAAACCCTATTTCCCTCATCTAAACCCCTAAAATATCTACCGGATTCTGATTTCAACTGACCACGGTCTTGATAATTACCCTCTATCCTTGTGGCTCCAGATTCTTTTCTAACATATCCAAGATTACGAAACTCATCTTTAGACCTAGAACTACCATCTAAAGCACGATTACTGCCAACACCCGAAGAATCCCTGGACGAGCGGCTATAGTCATACTGATAGTTACGGCCTATTGGACCATCATCCACTCGGATTCGACTTTGAGAAGCATCCACTGTCCATGAATCATGCCTTTTTTCATTGAACCGAGCCCAATCAGTCTGAGCAATATCTCGCGATTCCGTACACTGGATACTGGATGACAACGGCTGCGATATCCTTTGAGGCTCATAGCTAACTTGCTGAGGAATGTATTGAGGATGCTGTTGCTGTTGGTGCTGCTGTAACGGTGGTGGCTGATTTTGCTGCTGAAGCGGCGGCGGCGGATGGTGAGAATAATAAGAAGAAGGCGCCGGATTAGGAGGAAGATCTTGGCGATGATGAGAGTATTGTTGGTGGTGGTATTCCTGACGCTGACCATTGCTCTGGGTTGATAGAGCATAAAAATTAGGGCTACCGGGATGAGATTGACGAGTAGGAGGAGGAGGAGGAGGAGGTAACGGCGGAAGGAGAGGAGCAGAAGGAGGATGAAGGTGAGGAGAGTACGGAGAATTCCATGGATCGTAGGGAGGATTGTAATGAGAAGAAGAATCCATGGCTGATTGAAATTTTCAGATCTTTTTGGAACCGCGTCTTCTTCTTCTTCTGGTGATGACGATAATAAAACGCACGCAACAACACGAAAACGGCGATAAAAATAGGACTATTGTACACACGAATTATTAAAAAAAATCTACTTCTCGAATCGTCGAAACGCGGCGATTTGCGGCAAAACCGGTTTTTATATCTTCTTCTTCTTCTTCGTTGCAACGTGCAGACTTTTGTTTTCCCCTAATCTTATTGGGCCGAGTAAAATCAATGTTGTTAACTTGTTAATAGCATTTTACTTCATCGTATCCGTTGCTTTCAAACGCAGATGAACGTTTCATATAGGACAGGAAGATACTTATCATCTTATACCACAGAAATAGATTGATTGACTCAGACTTTGCTTAGAGTTGAGATAAGATTGCCAAAATCTGTTCTACATTGTGATAGGCACTCTGACGAATAAACGCCGTTACTATTATTTCAACAAGATAATGTAATGTTTTCTATTGATAATGGTATTGAGAGAGTCTGAGACACCAGGTACGTTCACATGCAAGAAAAATTCACTTTGATCCCTTCCGAGTAATTATTCAGGATCAAGGAATAAAAAGTTACTTGTCTATGTTTCCCCCAAAAAGATTTTTGCAGGAAACACTCCAAACATTGGAAAGCTGCAACATAGGGAGGGAGGAGGGCTTATAAAACCCACAAATCCACCTCTCATCCACCGCCCATGACCCATCCAAAATGAAAAGAAATATGCCTTTTCATATATACACTTTAGACTTTACACCCACACACAAAGAGAACCCATTTTCTTCACCATCTTCACCTTGGAAAGTTTTGGCAATTGTGATTTCTTGTAGTGAACAAAAACGGCTCAGTTGAAACTCGATGAAGGGCTTGCTCTGCCTTTAAGATAACCTTCCACGGAGATGCCTTGCTCGATGCTTCCCATGGAGAGAGAGTCATCTTCCATGTCAAGGAATGCTAGGTTGAGATGTGACTGCAGATTAGACCTCCACAATTTCTCGTCCTTGAGTACCTTTGAATCCTCTAAAGGGTTGTTAACTTGTAGCTTTGCCCATTTTAGCATCTCCGCGTCACCGTTAAGAAGCTTTAGTACCTGCATTTTCACAAGACATGTCATGTTAGTAACCACTTCTATACTGAGTTGGGAATGAAATAGAGGATTAAATAAAATTAACTCACCATTCCCATTTCAGGCCTAGATTGAGGGTTATGTCTTATACAAAGAGTGGCTGCTAATGCCAACCTCTCCATCTGGTCGCCTTTGCTGTCATCTTGCAAACTTGGGTCTAATAGTTGAGAATATTCTTTGTTATCCAGAATCGTCTTCGCCTGCACGTGTACATAAATATCCGTTTAGTAGTAGCAGAGAAAGCTTAGAACTTTCAATGTAATAACTTTTCAAACTACGTACCCACATAACAAGACTCTCTTGAGCCTTTGGAGATTCACTATTAACTGGTTTTCGTCCAGAAAGAAACTCGAGGAGTACAACACCGTATGCATAGACATCTATCTTATTGTTCATCTTGCCATACATAAAATACTCTGGAGCTAAATAGCTGCACCAAGAAACATATAAGTAATCTCTTACAACTTTCACGCAACATCAAAAGAATTTGATTCTCTTTTTTCTCACCCAAAGGTTCCTGCAATATCGGAGCAGATTATCTGAGTTGTAGATAACGACGCCCACTTTGCAAGCCCAAAATCAGAAAGCTGTGAACAAGACTTACCTTCTTAGCATCACACAGTTTTCCTCTTTGATGTGATACTAAAAGAATCTTACCTGTGGCTCAAAATCATCAGACAGTAATATGTTTGATGACTTAACATCTCTGTGAATGACAGGTTGTGGAGCACTGTTATGCAGATAGTCCAACGCCTCAGCTATTCCCACAGCGACCTTATATCTCTCATTCCAACGAAATGCAACCAGGTCCTTTTTGTTGCCTAATGTAAAACCGTGCTTTGTTAGACAAAAAGAACACAATAAAATCTGCAGTTGGCTAAAAGGTTAGAGGCTTACCGTGAAGATTCTTTTCAAGGCTCCCTCTTGAGAGATAATTGTATACTAGTAATAGGTTATGGTTTTCAAAGCAATAGCCTAAGAGTGAAATAACGTTTTTATGGTGTAAGGTTGTGATGATGTCAATCTCTGCCACAAAATCTTTCAAGACACATTCGGTTTGCTTGAGTATTTTCACTGCAACCTCTCTTCCATTTGGCAGGTAACCTCTAAAAACCCGGCTGTTGCCTCCTTTTCCGATGAAATTATCTGAAAATATACATTGCCGTTTATTAGTTAGACAAAAGGCAAATGACAAGAGTCTAAATAAAGTATATAGCTTGAATAAGAGAGGAGAAGAACGAACCAGCACAGAAATTGGATGTCACTGACACAAGTTCCTTGTACTTAAAAAAGTGGCAAGATGTGGATATCCTCGCCCGAAGATCATCCACATCCTCTTGGAATCTACTTGAGCTAGAATCAAGAGAACATTTCACGATCGTAGAATCATTTTCATCAGGAACAGTTGACAAAAGCTTAGTATCTTCAGATTCTGAAGAATCAAAACCAATCTGCTTAGTGTCTCCAACAACAGAATTGGTCCTAGAAGGCAGCTTCAGCACCCATTGGACAACTGGTATCTTTCTGAACGAAGAGCTACGCGGAGCAGAAGCTAATACATCTGAAGAAGCTACACGACAAAGCAAAGGCCAACCTGGTCTAAATTCAGGAAGTTCCTTTACCAGCATAGTAATGAATCGGTTCAAATCTTCTGGAAACTTAGCGGGCACAAGCGCCATTGCCTTGTGGAAATCCGCATTATCATCTTGATCACAGTCAGAACTTAAAGATCCAGAAGGCAGAGAATTCATATCACGAACCGAGCAATTCCCAAGGCATGCAGACATTAAAGAACGCCGTAGACTCTGGCCATTGGAATGATCCTCCTCCGACTCTTCCTCTTCCTCTTCGGGATGGTTTACTACTTTGGTATTCTTTCTCAGTGTGGTAGGCATCTGAAAGAAATTAGACAAAGTGGTCCTACGAGCATCGCTTTTCCCTATGACAAACCAATGTCCAAAAAAAAAATAAGTTTCAAACACACTGATACAAAATCATCACATACAAAAGTTTGGAAACTCATATGGTAAAGGTCAAACCTTGAGATTGATGAATGATGGATGAGGAACCATCTTTCTGAAACATGACTTTCCCCTTGTCAACAGCTAGAACACAGCAATTTTTTGATACTTTTCTGGCTAAGTACTTAGCCACGGAGACAGATGAATGAATTGTATGATAACGTTTGGAGATTCCAACCACTACTTTGGATGCAGAACACAATTTTGCTTCTCTAACTAGAATCTTTCGAGAAGAAGAACCCCGGGACAATTTCAACTTCAACTCCACCTATTCAACATTTCCAAGTAGTCACATTAAAGACTGTTGAATTCATTTATCAGCTAAAAACAGAGAAAAAAAAAACGTATGACTCTAAATATTAAACCTGTTTCAATTGGCAGAAACCTTCATAGACTTCAAGAACAGAGTCAAAATTCTTAACAAGGGAGATAAGCGAAGAGTTGTCTGCTCGATCAACGATCTCTACAAATGAGAGAGAGAGAGAGAGAGAGAGAGAGAGAGAGAGAGAGAGAGAGAGTAAACACGAAAACCCCATTTCCAAAAATCATAGCTTTATTTTGTTAATCTCAGAAGAAACACAAAAAAAAGAGAGTGATAATACCATTGCCGAGAATATGAAGAGCGATGACGGTATCACCCGGTTCAGCAACCTTAACCAAAGCCCAATCAAGCAGCTCATTGCTCAACTCATCGAACTTCACGCCCACCATAACGTTACGCCCTCCTCCTCCTTGAACGACGCCGTTTTCAACCATCTCTCTCTTATGTTACTCACTTGTCCAGTTTCCTCAAAATGCTTTTGTCAGAATCTCAGGTGAATACGTTGTAGTGTGATGATGATTCCTGGAGACACAAGTATCATCGGACTGCTCACAAAGGAGAATTCCCAATCTCTCTCACTCTCTTGTGGCTTTAGTTTGTGGTTTTGCAGCTTCAGAGAAAGAGAGAAGACTATAAGAATGGTGGAACATAAAATTCCAAAAATCCTAAAAAGGAACGGAGGAGGAGCAGACAATTTAGAATTTTTTTTTTCTTTTTTGCCACTGAATAAAATAATATTTTTTTGTCTACACACAGCACACTCTCTCATTGATAAATATCAAACCTAACAAAAATATCAAACCTTATAAAAATTTCAGATATATTCATGAAATAAACATTTATTTGTCACAACGTTATTTATTCTCTCTATTCGATTACCACATGCATACATCAAATTATATTGCAAAATTAATCTACGTATTAGATACGGCAAACATGGTCCACAGTTATCGGTTAATAGAACATTGTGCCATGTATAAAACCATAAATGAGGGGCAATAAGATAACAAATTATACTATCTATCATAAAGACTTTTCATATGTATGATTCTTATTCCTTTGTTTCTATGTGATTAATGCATTCCTTGTCTGTTGTGTATGTATTTTAATAGGTAAGTTGAAGATTCAAAGATACTTAGAGAATGTAGGCCACGAAGACCATACTTACTTTATTATTTACATATTCAACGGTTTGATGCACGTACCTTATCGTTACTATGATTCCATTTTTGACTAATATGTCTCATGTCAATCTCCTCTATTTTTAATCGTGCAATTTTATTTGTATTCGATATATCTATTACACATGTTTTTTTGGTTTTCTGCAGATGATTATTAATGTATTATTACACTTCTAACGTGTAAATTTGTGTTCCAACCTGCCAAGAGTGTCAATAGTAGCATGTATAGTTCAATGAATGTATGCATTCATAGTTCATACATTCATCATTTTCAAATTTCACTTGACTTCGATTGTAGCGTGTCTAAATCCTTCGACTCAATTGAATTGTATAGAACCAAAATTTTACTCCATAATATTGAACACATTCATTGTTTACAACTAATACTCCCCTATGTATCATAAATGATGATGTTTTAGGATTTTTTTCTTGTATTACAAAGGATGATTTTTATAGTGTATTTAATGCATTTTTATTCTTAAAATCAAATAACTAATTAATGTTTTTACTTTTATAATAAATAATTAAATATATACATGCATTAAAATGACAAATGTAAGAAAAGTACGAGTAACTAAATATTAAAAGAAATATAAAACAAAATAAATTAATAATGATACAACATTTATTATTTTTCTTAATCTTGGTGAAAATCCTAAAAAATCATCTACTGAGTATAACCTAACGAAGTCCTTAAATCGATTACTGAATTGGTGTATTTTGTTTTATTTTAGGTGTCATTCCAAGTACGTAATTCTTGTAAATTTACAAGAAACGTAAATACTTTGTATAAGAAAAAAAAAAGAGAAAAATAACTGAAATTGGTTAGTTAATGTTCGGTGGTCACAGAATGGGCCGATGGAACTACCCACAAAAACATAACTGCTCTGTCGGCGACGTTGACAAATGTCATCCCACTCACGTGAAATCCCAATCGACCAAACATTATACCGTCCACGTGTCGCTTTTGAAGTCATGTTGATGTGATAAATCACATCGAGGATATTATATAACAAACTACCTACCGTTTTAGTAAGATTCGTATCCCCCAAAAACGACACGCCGGCTAAGATCCAATAGCCATGCTGCGTACTGACTCAAGTGTTTATCACACCACCATCCCCACTTGCAAACACTTTGTTGTTCCAATCTTGGATATGACAATATCTCCTCACAAGAATAATACCAAAGCCATCATCATTAATCAATTGAAAACTTGAATTAAATACCTAAAAGTTTGCAAAATAAGCTAGCTTCTCTAGTCATCGAATGTTATAATATACTCCATCCAACTTGCATCTACACACACTTTCTAGAGCCCAAACCCATATCATCTAATAACGCATTCAACACTGCTGCTAGTGAAGTACCCTGAGGTCAAAAAATTTGTCTACTATGGAACAACACATCTTCGACCTTTCACCGTATCATCCATTAACATCACCTGCTCTCATATTCCATCCCGGGGAGATTTTTTGTATCATTGTCTCTTCGGGGTTTTTAGAACCAATTCGAGACACTGAAGTCTCGTAGCTTCCTGAGATGTTTCTCCATGTCTTCTCGGGTCTTGGTCCACTCTTCCCTTTCTATTACCGTTGTCGGATCATCTCTTTCCCCCTGAAAGAAGCAAAATCAATAAACATAGGGAGAAGATGAGTAAAAAGCTTAGGTGAAGGATTACACACTGCCAGATGAAATGATGTGGAAACGAAAAGCTACCGCATGTATGATTTTAAAGGAAGTTCCATTATCGCGTATCACGAGCAAGTCATCCTTCCTATCTCTTTTTCTTCCTCCCGGAACTGTCACCTGAAACAATCTAAAACTTTAACATGGGAAGGAAGATTGTCTTCACAGCTTTGGCCTATGCACAGTGTTTCAAGAAACTCATAACTCAAGCTATATAAAATCATAACTAGAGGCAGATATAGGACTAATGTAAAGCAGCATTGTATTAGTGTAATAGCATGAAACATATACGGCTAAGGGAATATGTCAAAAACATCAAGAACACCCAATTGGTTACGGTCGAGGTTTGTGCTAAGACTCGGAATGAGAACCTGGTCATAATGCTTAAATAAAAATTTAAAGGTACAAATCGGTCATACCAGAACTCTAGCTCTGGTGATTGACTTTGTCATGGAATCAATAACATAGATCTCTTCAAGATCTAGCACAAATTCTTGGTCGTTTGTTCTTCTGTTCCGGTAATGCTTTGTCAAGAAAACCTAAATAACAAATAAACATGATAAAGACAACTTGTAACAGAAACTGTAACTACTAAACTAAACTAAGTAGTTTCGTGTTGTAATCATCCTTAACGAGTTATATAACATATTCCTGGTCAGGATTCCCAAACTGTTACCAAATTAAAACTAAGTGCTTCCTTGTTAATACATGTTGCTCAAGAATCCCTTCATCAACAACCTGATGGTTTTAACATCAATGTATGGGACAAGGTCCAATATGTTGTACCTTGGATATCTCCCTCTCAGATTTGTACAGTGGATCTCGGGGAGCATCAATAGGTGGTTCAGTGACATTGTAACATCCATAGTCACTCATTGCACATCGAATATACTGTATTGTAACAAAATTAACCAAGCCATTATTAGCACCAAAACCAAATTACTGATTGATAAACCTTGGATGTAAAAACAACAACTGGTAAGGATAAAATGACTAACCTTTTGAGGCATTGGAGCAAGAACTCTCGGAATTGAGTAAATATCTGTATCCGGAGGAGTAACATACATCTGCAGCCACAAAACAAAACGAAAAACGCCGTTTATAGTTGAAAAAAATGAACTCAATAACTAGAGAAACCGAATAAAACGAGCAATTCGAGTCATTGAACTCACACACCTCCCTGAAATCATAAACATCGTTATCTGGATCAGGCGGTTTTCTGATAAAGAAATCACAATCCATCAAGCTGATTTTATGGAACTCGTCTTCGTTTATCCTGTAATCCACCACCATATCCGAGTCCCATCCTTGGGTCGATATAAAGCTCTTGCTCTGCACAAAAGCGATATCTCCGTCACCACCACCGCCTGAAGCAGCTATCGCGGCGGCCAAGGGGTCGTACTCTACGTCATAGTCCTTCTTGTTGTCAACTTCCTCCACTTCCTCGTCATCCATATCGTACTCGTCCTGTCCACCTCCATCGCCGTCGACGTCGTCTACTTTAACGATGATACCACGTCCGCGGCGGGATTTGAGTGTTAGAGGCGCGAAACAACCGTCGTTTCTGAATGACGCGAATTGCCGCTGCGTGGCGGAGGGAGACGGTGGTTTTAAGGTGAATGAGAGTAGAGATAAGGAAGGAGAAGCGGCCGAAGACGCCATGGGAAGGAGATAAAAGCTCACAGAGAGTGTTCTAAAAGCTCACAGGATTAGATATTTTAAGAATATTATCGGTTCGGTTTATTTTCGATTCAGATAGATTCCGGTTCGGATATGTTTTGGTTATAAAGACCAGAAATTTGTTCAGTTTTTATCAAGATTAGTTTAATTCTAAATTAGGCGATTTGATATATGTTATTTGGTATTTTTTTAGTACAAGATTATAATTATATTATTATATATAAGAAATTTCGGATATAATTTTTATTCTAAATCGGTTTTAGGTTCGGTTTGAGGTTTGAGGTTTGAGGTTTGAGGTTCGGTTCGATTCGTCTCCTTCATTTTTGGTATCCCGCGCAACTTTCTTCTTCATCTCTCTCTCTCTCTGAGTTTGAGTTCTCTCTAAATCGATTCGGCCAAATTCACTTCTCTTGATTGGTGGTTCAGATCGTGCCGTCTCGAATTCGGGGTTGAGTAGACACTGGATCACTGACCCGACCCGAATTATTAATGTCGGAAGTGAAGGAGACGGGTGGGGTTTCTATTGGCGGCGAATCGTTGAGAGCGTCGCCGAAGGTTCTGACGGCTGGTGATCGGAAATTACTTAAGGTGGAGCTACGGCCAGGGGATACGACGTATGTTTCATGGAAGAAGCTTATGAGGGATGCTAGTAAGGTCAATGGTTCATCGGCTTCGGTGCCCGATCCGCCTCCTAATGCTAACCCTAACCTCGAGTCTCGAATTGCACCGCCGGTGAGTTTGATGTTGCACGAGATGGTTGTACTCGGATATATAATATACGTGTAGGCATTATTTGTGTGTGGGTTTCGTTTCCTGCTATCGGATTAACCATTGTTCTTGTTTCTGGGAGCTGTGTCTTCCATGTTAGGGTTTTATCCAGGAGCTTTACTAATTTTACCGATTTTTCAGATTTGTTTGTTGGGGAAAATGCTTGAATTGGTTAATTGGGTTGTATGCTGTGTCTCTAAAGTTCAATAAGCAAACTCCTTAGAGGTTTGGAACTTGATATATGATCTTTGGCGTCTTTTCTGATTGTTAGCTACTTTAGGCGAACTTCATTGTTATCAATGTGAACATGCCATCAATTGTACTTGATCTCGTAAGGAATTTGGTTTAGTTAGTTGCAATGAGACTGAACTAGGCAATTAAAGCATGTAATATTAGATTTTCATTTCGAGAAGGTAAGAGTATGCTTGCGGCTTCCTCACAGTTTATTCTTCTTACCCACACAATATGGGCTCAAATCATTGTCTTCAGCTGTGTTTACATATCCAATGTAGGGGCAGCCAGCAGAAATTGAAACGAACGATCAACCTCATTCTAACCGTTTCAACGCTGTTATTGAGAAGATAGAGAGGCTCTATAAGGTATGCTACTTTTTTGTTTAAACTTAAAACGCTTTTCTTTTGGAGATTGGTTGTGGTATCTTTAATTTCTTACATTCACCAACATTTTGCATACCATGGATTAGCACTGTTGCATTCACACATCTTTGAATAGTGTATGCTTACGTAAGAAAATTACTCTCAGGGTAATGATAGCAGTGATGGGGAAGAGTTAGACGGTGCTCCTGACGATGATGAGTATGACACTGAAGATTCATTTATCGATGATGCCGAATTGGTTGGTCTTGGATACCTTCATATGTTTTTATGCGGGGAAAGTGTTTTTCTGACAGCTGACACATCATATCTTTGTTATCTCACTCTATTCCTGGCAGGATGAGTATTTTGAAGTTGATAATTCAGCAGTTAAACATGATGGATTTTATGTCAATAGAGGAAAGTTAGAGCGGATGTGAGTTTCTTCCCTCTTTTCAATATCTGACGTCTCATTATCTGTGTTCGCTTAGTCACTTTCCATTTACTCAACCATGTTTAGAATAGGCAATGTGTCGTAAGTATTTGATGGTCGAATATGGTTGGGAGACTACTGCCTCAGTTAATGTCTATAGCGTGATTGGTATCGTTCATATAGATGTAGGTTCTTATAATGATAGAGTAAGATTTTTTCTCAGTTTCACCTAAATATATTCTATTATATTCCATATATGAGTTATCTAATTTCCGACTCTTTTTTACAACAGAGAACCTTCGACAACATCTAACCAGCAACCCAAAAAAAGGCGACGCAAAGATCCAGCAAAACCCTTTGGTGATGCTGTTGACGTATCTGATAAACACACCAAGTTGTCCTTAACAGCTAGGGGAAAGGTACCATCAAATAGATAACTAATTTGTTTCGGAGTTTGAGTCCGATGACTGATTATGCGAATGGTGACGTCCAGGATCTGTCAACGGCTTCCGGGTCCTCTATGAAGAGAAAGTATAATGTCGCAAGGAAAACACAGGAGCCACCTTTGCCTTTTGGAGCGCAAGATGCGAATACTTCATTATCTCTGGATGATGTGAAGCATTCTGATAGAGCAAATCATCAGAATAAGAAGGACACATGTCCCAAGTCAAAGGAAACTGGATCCTCTAGTGCCCTTCATCAGAAATACAGCAACAAAGGCTTACATCAACAATCTAAGTCCCTGCCAGGAAAATCTCTGCCCAATGTTTCTGCAGAGGCAACAATAGTCCGCCAGAAAGAAAACAATGGTATGCATGAGCTGGCAAATGCAAAAAGCAGACAATCTAGTCAAGCGTCTGTAAGTACATTCCAACTGTGTCTTCAATTATATAGCATACACTCAGTTGGTCGGTCTCAATTCTATGGTACACATGTAATTTTGGGGCCTGTCATGTTACATCCCCGAAATGATTGCCTTTAGTCTCTGTGACTTAATAACGGTATGTTATTGCATATTAGATCGTATTTATGTGCCACGTTATGTGGCTGGCATCCATTTAAGGGTTCTGTAGTAGTTTTCTTCTCTAGTTTCCATCTCGGTTCTGGGAGGTTTTTCTGTTTCATCTTTGCTTCCAGTCATTTTTCTTACCACAAAGTTCACATCAAACTCACTTTGTAATTCTGCAATAACCTGTTTCTTTTACTCAGAAAAGAGATGGTTCTAATGTGAAGTCTAAAATCTCCATCCTCGAGAAAGCCATAAGGGAATTGGAGAAGGTGGTTGCCGAATGTGAGTTTTAATATTTTTCAGGTGGATCACCAACTAAAATAGCATTTGGTAATTTTAACTTATAGTAATTTATGATTTATAAGCAGCAAGGCCTCCTGCTATCAATGAGAATCAAGAAGCTGATACCTCATCCCTGGCAGTTAAGAGGAGATTGCCAAGAGATGTAAAACTGAAACTTGCTAAAGTTGCTAGGATAGCGGTACTAAAGCTTTTCTATTTGTTCTTCTCACTTTATTGAAACTTTTAATGGTATGAGAAAAAACTAAAGACTAGAATGCTTTTGTGGAAGCAGGCAAGCCAGGGGAAATATACGGCAGAGTTAATCAACCGTCTTATGAGCATTGTCGGTCACCTAATCCAGCTTAGGTCACTAAAGGTAATTTTTTCTATCTCCTGTATACTGAGTCTGTTTAGGTTCCAGTTGAAAACTCTTCTTTTCAGGTAAAAGTAAACAAAATTTGGGTTTCTGAGAGAAGTTAATGATCTTACTCTTCGTAATGCTTATTGTTGCAGAGGAACTTGAAAATCATGATTGATATGGGCGATTCTGCAAACCGAGAAAAGGATACTAGGTTCCAGCAAATCAACAATGAAGTTCTCGATATGATAAAAGCGAAAGTTTCTTTGATGGAAACGCAGGTTCTCTATCTCTTCTAAGCATTTCTTCCATCCATGGCTTTTCTATCTTATTAGATTCTTAGAAGTGCCATTAACATTGATGATTAATGGAGTTCTCTCTGATAAATGATAATGGTCTCCCCTGGCTCTTAATTAAGCCCTTCATTCTTATGTTTTCTGTGTTCCCGGTGGGTCAATCCGCCTTTTGTAGCCTGTTTACCTCCTATTAATATGTTGAGGCACCTGCGATATTTTTTAAATATCTTGCACTATCATTTTTTCGGACAGGAAACTAAACCAGAAGGTGGAACATCAGACGATTTTCATGACCCTGTAGAAAAGCCATCTTTGAAGAAGTTTGTCATGGATGCGGCGTTGGAGGATAAATTGTGTCATCTATATGATATCTTTATTGAGGTAATTATGACTTACTTTCGAATTTCTGCCAAGCAAAATCATTTATACCCAAAACTAGAGTCAAAATGGTTTTCCTGTTTTTTGGTATACCAGGGACTGGATGAAGAAGATCAAGGTCCACCAATAAGAAAGCTATATGCCAATGTAAGCTCTTCTCGGTTTCCGAATGTTTTGGTATTCGGCTTTTATTGCTTTCAACCTCTGTCTCATGTCTTAAATAGACCTAGGTAAAATTCCGAGGTGGTTTAATAGAGCTTCATATATATTCTTTTGGATTTAATCATGTTCTAGCTGGCTGAACTCTGGCCAAATAGATTAATGGATAATCATGGGATCAAGCGTGCAATTTGCCGGGCAAAAGAGAGGCAAAAAGCTTTGTTTGGGAACCTTGGGAAGGAGATGGTACTTAAATAGAATTTTCCTATTTTTTTACCTCATAGTCTGAGAAGAGCAGGAAGCTCAATTTACTTTGCTTGGTTATTTTCTGCTTCATTAAAGGATCAAACAAAGATGAAGAAGAGCAGGAAGCAGTTGGTAACAAAAACAGAGTGGACAGCTCAGCCCAACACGGAATCAGTGGCTCAGAGACGACAAAGTGGAGAGAAAATGACTGTTGATCCAAACGCAACCAGCACTTCCTTGGTCACCAGTCAAACTATGGTTGACAGATCAAATCAGCAGCATGAGAAGCTAAAGGGAAGCTTAAACTCGTGCAATCCTCCAGAAGAAACAAGAGTGGTCAAGAGAAAGACAACAGAGGGCATAATGGCAGAGAAACAAGTCGTTCTTGCCCTGAAGAAGCCGGAACATCCACCGACACGTGTTATCCCAGTTCCTCAGAATTTGAACATCGCACATACAACTCCGGACCTGAACTTGCCAAGTTGACCTCACGAAGGAGTTCTTAAAAACACATAGAAATGTGGAGACAAAGAACCTCCGGGCTCTTCCTTCTCTTGCATCTTCAGGTGGCACGGCATTGGTACTGGCGATGCGATGCCGATGCTTGGTTTTTAGATACGAAGCATGGTTGGTTTATAAAGATGTCCGTATTATCATATTTAGGTACTCTATTTAAGTGTCCTTTTTAAGTCCATTGTATAAAAGTTAACGATTTTACGAGCAGCTTTTACAACTGAAGCTTTTTGGATAAAAACCTAAAATAGTTGAAAAGTAGATTCCGGACTTTGAAATTGAATGTACATCAAATGACTTAACATTATTAAAAATGATTTTATACATGAATCCTTTTGACGCAACATGATTAAATAATCAATTTATTACTAGGGTTCCTTAACAGTTTGCAGGTAGTATAACTACGAATCACATTACTTCACAAATTTCAGCAAACTCTCCTTCTCCACGATTGCATTCTATAGAACTAACGTAGTTTTACAATGGCACACGCCGATCCTTTTTCAACGTCGACAATGTTCAATGCTTTGCACCATCTCCGTTTTGCCGGCGCAGGAGAATCCATCACAGAAGAGTATACGGCAGTTGCTCCTCCTTATCCGCGTGGCATCTCCGTCGTGATTCCTCCTCCGGGATTCACCTCATCATCTCCGTCGCATTTAACCAACTCATCCCTCGCCGCCTTAACTCATCAAGAATCGAAAATGCGTTCGCAATGAATCTTTGACGTAATGACTAATCAAGATGCGGCTCCGTTTAAAGAGATGGTCTCAAAGTTAGACAATGGCGTCGTTGCTGGCTTCAGACTCCGATCACTTCTTGATGATCGCAAGAAACAAGAACGGCTCCAGACGCATACAGAAACTTCTCGGGAAATCAGATGACGTGGACACCTTCTTCATCGACGCTATCTTGCGCTGCTTCTTCCACATCATCACCGACAGCCGACAGGTATGCGTCGTACGTGGCGAGACGGGCGATGATAGTTTTCGACAAGGAGAAGAAAGAAGCAATGTACGAGCGCATTCTCCACTACGCGTTCCACTTAGCGCGTGACCGACACGGTTGCCTCGCGCTCAACGACATCATAACCGACGCGGACGATCTTTACTACAGAAACAAGCTCTTTGACGTAGTCGCGCACAAGCTCTCTCCCTAAGCAACGACTCTTACGGGAACTACGTGGTTCAACAAGTGCTTAAACTGAATGACTTGCGTTGCAAGAACAACATCGTAGTTAAACTACGTGGCCACTGTGTTGATCTCTCGTTTCAGAGACGTGGGAACTACATTGTGCAGCTGCTTTTGGAGACGGAGGAGTCAATGGTTGTGGTGGTGGAGGAGCTTATGAAGTGTAAAGGAGATAGGTTGGTGAAGTTGGCGGGGAATGAGTTTGGGAATTTCGTGGTGGAAAAGGCACTAAGAGTCACGCAAAAGGAGATGTTTAGGACTGATCTGTTTTGGGGTTTGGTGCATAAGCTCATGCCTTATCTCCATCGCTTGCGTAGGCCTGGTGAAAGCAACATTGCATCAATCTTGGACTCGATATGTTATAGCCCGACTTGAAGTAGTAGTTAATTAGCAGTGAATTTTGATATGCTGAAAGTTTTAGATTTTATCTTTGCTTAGTTAGTTAATTCTTGTAAGGAGGATTGTTATTGACTCATTGATGATGGTAAATAAACCAAATTCTGTTCAAGCAATCGTGGACTTTCATGGCTCCGATCTGTTTTTTTTTGGGAATATATATGGTTCGACTCATAAGTCCATTAGAAGTTAAAATTCATATTCTTGTAATTACTAGAGTCTGGTCAAGCACTTTAATTAAGTTAATCTGAACGAAGTGAGAAATGATATGACAACATGCATACTCTTGATTTCAAAAATTTCTGATGTATCTATAAGTAAAATTTGTAATCAAATTATATATAAAAAAAAATACAATGGTGAAAAAAAAAACCTATAGGGAATGGGCATTTGACAAGAAAGTGTGAATATTTTCAACTGAAGTGATGCAAATTTGACACAAGAGAGAATTAGATCTCACTAGTTCTTTCTTTTAATAATCTGTATCTCTTTAGGATTATATTATCATGGAAAAAATGTTATAGAAAAGTTAAACAATTTGTTGACAGACGAAAAAAAAAAAAAAAACAAGAAAAGATATTAATTTATTTTAGATGAAACTGTGTTTATTTGCATCTCGAGGTTCTTATACGATTTGTATTGTACTGAATAAACATTTTTTTTATTTTTATTAATAATAAATCATATTCCCAAAAATCGTATCGCTGCTTCCATCGCTAGCTGTACCGGTTTCAATCTCAAATCCCGGGAATTGAAATTGTTTCTCTGTCGGAGAATCATCATCGACCTTTGTTCATACATACTACTCCTCTCGCCGTCGTCGCGCTCTCTTCCTCACCTATTTCCCCGATCCCATTTCAATCGATGTGTTGGTGGTGGTGGTCTCTATCCTACTGATCTACGATTGCGCTCCCATTTGGTAGCCTTTATGAATTAGGGTTTTTCTTCATATGCGGTGATTTGGATCGTGTTCGGAAAAACTTCTGGACACTGTCTTCGCTGCTAGATTTCGGATCATCCTTTTTTTTTTGCGAGAAAAAAAAATGGCAGCGCCAAGGCCGACGGGAGGCCAGGATCTGTTCGATACGTATTTCAGGAGGGCAGATTTGGATGGAGATGGACATATCAGTGGTGCTGAGGCTGTCGCTTTCTTCCAAGGCTCTAATTTGCCTAAACACGTCCTTGCTCAGGTTCCTTCTTCTTCGATATCTGCATCTGTTTCCTTCTCTTTTTTTTTTTTTTTGTTGCAGTATTTGTTTGCGATTTTTGAGGAAACGGTGGAGAATACTTGTAAAATTCGTATAGTTTTCGAATTGGATCTTTGATCTGTTGGATCGTTGGTAGTGAATGTGATGTAATTTTGTCTCTCTTTTCATTCTGGAGCTTTGTAGTCAAGTTGATGTGATTCTAATGAAGAATCTCCTCTTCGATTTTGACATATTCTGAGATTAGAACGCTAAAATGTGTTTCTGTTCACTCTACTGTTATCAAATTGCATGTAATGAGGGAATTCTGCATATTTTGAATTTTAACATGTAGAATAGAAAACATCTCCGGATATAAGCTCTTTTCTGAGATACAATTATTCTTTGGGTTTGTTAATGCTATAACTTGTTTTTATCTCTTGTAGGTATGGTCCTATGCAGATGCAAAAAAAGCTGGCTACCTTGGCCGAGCTGAGTTTTATAATGCATTAAAGTTGGTAACAGTGGCACAAAGTAGACGGGAGTTGACTCCTGAGATAGTTAAAGCTGCAATTTATAGTCCTGCTTCAGCCAATATCCCTGCACCCAAAATAAATCTTGCTGCAACACCCTCTCCACAGCCCAGGGGTGTTTTGCCTGCTACACAATCTCAGGGAGTTACATCAGTAGTGGCTGGTACGAGAGGACCTCAAACGGGTGGAACTATAGCCACCAGTAACCAACAAGTAGTCCCAGGCCAGCAGAACCAATTTACTGGGCTGCCTCCATCTCAGCCACAGCCACAGCAAAACTTTCAAAGCCAGGGAATGCCAGCTGGAGGGACTAATGCACCTCGTCCTGCGAACCAACCTATGCCATCTGATTGGCTCAGCGGGAGAAGTGTTGGCCCCTCTGGGAACACGAATTCTCAAATTCCTTCGGGTCAAAGTACATATGGTTTGACTGCACCTAACTCCACTGTTACTGCACCAACACCAGTTATGACACCTGCAGTAACAAGCTCTACTACAGCCAGACCCCAAGAATCATCTGCTACTTTCGGTGCTCGTGTTTCAGATGGTCCATCCAGTCAATTGGTGGCCAAGGATCCCAAGGAACTGGCTGCATCAGGAAACGGGTTTGCCTCTGACTCACTTTTCGGAGATGTCTTTTCAGTTGCTCCCACGCAGCCAAAACAACATACTACGGGAACTGCATCAACAATGGGCATCTCATCTGTTTCTGCTGGAACTGTCAAAGCCCCTGAGATCACACAGCCTGTAGTTAGGCAAAGTTCAATCCCACAACAGGGTTCATTGGGCCAGCATGCTGTTGGCGTTCAGAATCAGCTGACTGGAAATTCAGGGCAACCATATGCTCCCTCAGGTGTGGCTTCTGGTCCACCTGGCTCTTCTGTTGGAGTTGGAATTTCAGCTTCCAGTCAATTGGCCCAGCGTCCACCCCACCCCCACTCCCAACAACAACCCCGGCCCCAAGTTCACTCCCAACAACAACCCCGGCCCCAAGTCCACTCCCAACCCCCTTGGCCAAAAATGACTCCAGCTGATGTCCAGAAATATACCAAGGTTTTTGTTCAAGTTGACACTGATAGGGACGGAAAGATCACTGGGAACCAGGCTCGGAATCTGTTCTTAAGTTGGAGGCTTCCAAGAGGTAGGCTACACTTACTTTTTTGTTGCTTTCTCCGTTAACAGTGGTTCAATTTGAGCTTGTTACAATTGTGAACGGGGATTATAATATAATGGCACTTCTGAATATTTGTTTGGACCTTGATTAACTGCCATTTCTGGTTCGTCTTGAGTATTTACTCTTATGGTCCTCGTGTAGACTATATTATAGGTCGATAGAGATATAATGTTCGTGTAGTATAATTTGTTGAATTTTCTTTAAATTTTCCGTGGGGAATATTGCGGAATGTTTTATGTGGTCATGCTGGTCCTTGTTGTTACAGAGGCTTTGAAGCAGGTATGGGATTTATCTGATCAAGATAATGACAGCATGCTCTCCTTGCGGGAGTTCTGTATTGCGGTCTATTTAATGGAGCGTTACAGAGAGGGCCGACCTCTTCCTCCAATGTTCCCAAGCTCTATAATACATAGTGAGAGCATGTTTACCGCTCCTGGTCAATCTGGGGCACCGCATGGCAATGCATCCTGGGGACATCCACATGGTAAGCGATTGCACATACTGTATTACTTGCCTTTTTTTTTTTTTTTGCCAAACTAGGTTAATTCATTTATGTACCAAATATTGTAGGTTTCCAACAGCAACAACCTCCTGGGGCCTTGAGGCCACCAGCTGGTCCCAAAGGAAAGCCTCCAAGGCCAGGTCCTCTATCCTCTAGTGATGGAATGGTCCCGCCCACTCAGCCGAAACGTAAAATGCCTGAGTTGGAAAAACAGCTGGTGGATCAACTTAGCAAGGAGGAGCAGGAGTCACTCAACTCGAAGTTTGAAGAAGCAACTGCTGTTGATAAAAAGGCACTCTCTGGTTTCTCTCTGATTTTAATTTGTTAATGTGGTGAATTCCGTTGGTTATCGTGATTTCAAAAAAAAAAATTGGCATTTTTTATCTGAAGCTATCTTTTGCCCCCTTCTTATGGCATTAATATGAAAATTTGTGGATTTGCGTAGCCATAGTCAAGATTAGAAGATATTCTTACAATTTATAATTGACAGTGGCAGTCGATCTTAATTTCATTGGCATGGAAGATATTAAACTGCCATTGAGAATTATGAATAATTTATTTGTTTCTAATCGTCTTTTGAGTTTCCCTTCTCTATCACATCTCCTCCCAACCTTTTATTCATGTGATATTACTGGCGTAACTTCAAAACTAGTATGACTGCCTCGTTTTTAATTCGTGTGTGTTTGGTGTTTAGGTGGATGAACTCGAAAAAGAAATAGCTGATTCTAAGCAGAAAATTGATTTCTTCCGTGCTAAGATGCAAGAACTTGTAAGTATCTCTGCTTCTCCAGCTTGCTCGAACTACGATCAATTATATATGTGTTGTTTGATCTGGCCTTTTTTGAAGTAATCTCAAAAGTTGTAGGAATGCAGTTGTCTTCAGGTTCCTCCTACAAACTAACAATCAGTTTGGTTCTCTAACCTTTGGTTCCATGGTTATAGGTTTTATACAAAAGCAGATGTGACAACCGGTACAATGAGATCACAGAGAGAGTATCTGGTGATAAACGTGAGGTATAGAGTTTCTGTTGCCGAGCCTCTTTTGTGATCGTATTTAGAGATCCAGTTTGATTACCTAACATAATGAACATGTACTCCACAGCTTGAATCTCTAGCAAAAAAATACGAGGAGAAATACAAGAAGTCTGGTAATGTTGGCTCTAAATTAACTATTGAAGAGGCCACATTCCGTGATATACAGGTAGTGTAGAATTATCTTCCCAGGAGCATGCCTTACTTTGAATTGTCTGTAAGCTGGATGACCCCTTCAAAAATAATGATAAACCTTCCTTAAAATTGTAGGAGAAGAAAATGGAATTGTACCAGGCAATAGTCAAATTTGAAGAAGGCAAACTTGATGATAGTGTTATTAAGGTAAGCCACACGTGCTAGCTGGTTAATTGAATGTGATTTGTAGTTGTATTTTGCTGAAGGTTGTCTTGTAGGAGCGCACTGAACACATCCAATCAGGCCTTGAGGAACTGATTAAAAATTTGAATGAGCGCTGCAAACAATATGGAGTACGTGGGAAACCCACTTCTCTGGTTGAGCTTCCTTTTGGTATAGATTTACCCCTTCTCCTCTCTGGATAAAAATCACGCTTAGCATTTTAAATTTTGTGACCAGTGCCAGGAGTTGGTTTACCATACCTTTTTCTGTATAAGTTTAGAATCTATCAATATTCTTATATACAATCTTGATTAAACGTTGATGCTTATGTACTTAAGGAAACACGGTATATTTGGGGGGTTTATTTGTGTATTTTTGGCTAGTTGACAGAAGAATTTCTACCTGTACAACTGTATATCTGTAGTGTAATTAATTCCTTTGTTTATATTCATGGAATTATCTCTTTTTTACAGGTTGGCAGCCTGGAATCCAGGAAGGTACTGCTGATTGGGATGAAGACTGGGATAAGCTAGAGGAGGAAGGTATACTTGCTGTTTAGATTTAGATGTTGTTTTCAGATGAGATTATTGTGGAAGCATGGCTTTAGATATAATATCAATATGTTTCTATATATATTTTGGGTGACGTATCTTCCAAAATAGTTTTATGGATTTTGCAGTTGAAACACTTGAAACTCACATCCTATTTTTTCTTCACTTCCAGGATTTACCTTTGTCAAGGAGCTGACACTTGATATCCAAAATGTCATAGCCCCACCAAAGGAAAAATCATCAGCGTGGAAGAATGAAGTCACTGCCTCTACAAAAGAAGGTGAAGATGTTTTATCTTCAGATGCTGACTCCAAAACGGGGAAAAAGCAAAGCAGTGGTGAAGAGGCTTCTGAGAAGGAACCAACATCGGAGCAGCCAGAGGGTAAAACATCCGATATTAATGCCAGAGATAAAAACGGATCTCTGGATGACTCTAATGTTAGAAATGGTATTGAAGCTGATAGTTCACCCAGAACTAAAGATACGAGGAGGTATGTTTATTGTGCTAGTCCTAATGTGTTTTGTATTGCACCTTTCTTAATTGTGGAATTTATGCGTTCCCGTGAAAAGTACTGCAAATAGAGGGAAATAGGGTATAATATGGTCCTACAGAGCAGAATACATCTCAGTGATTTACATTGTCTATGTTAATTTTCCAGTGAAAATGGCCATGATGATGGTGAATCTACTGCTCCTGCTGGCAAAACTGTAAATTATGACTCTCACGATGAGACAGATTCAGTTTCAAGCTTCAACCCTGACAACGGAAAGGTAAACCAATTTGCACACCCCGAACTTTGGGGTTTGTGGCGTTCATATATATATACCTTTGTATAGCTACATGAAAGAATGGTTACTTTTTATGTTACTAACTTTTGTAATGTTTTAAGCAGGACAAGGATCATGAGAAGTATGACAGTGGTTTTGGCTTTGGATTTGGATTTGATGACTTCAGTATTAAGCCTATAAAAACCGGTTCGACCATTTCAAATGACTTCCTCCCTCCTAAGTTATCTATATTTGCTGATTCCGTCCCAAGCACACCAGCAAATGCAAACGACGTTTCCCCTGCAAAACCTTCTGTGTTTGATTCAGTTCCGAGCACTCCAGCGACGAACAATGCCTCTTACGCAGGACAGAGATCATTCTTTGATGACTCTGTCCCGAGCACTCCAGCTTATCCAGGCAATTTGTTTGCCGAGAAGAAATCCTTCTTTGACGATTCTGTCCCGAGCACTCCTGCTTATCCAGGCAACTTGTTTGCCGAGAAGAAATCATTTTTCGATGACTCTGTCCCGAGCACTCCTGCTTATAGCACGTCTGATTTTGGTGGGAAGCCATTTGCATCAGAGACTCCTCGTTCAGACAACTTGTTCCCAGGAAGAAGCCCCTTCATGTTTGACTCTGTTCCAAGTACACCTGCACACGATGATTTCTCTACCAACAGCTTCTCCCGCTTCGATTCATTCAACAGCAACAACAACAACGCTTTCTCTCTATCCCGCACAGACTCGATGCGTAGCACGAGCGAGCCTGACCCATTTGCATCCAGGTTTGATTCGTTCAACTATCAAAGATATGATTCCTTCAATGCACAAAGCTTTGATTCATCCGGCAACAACAACGCATCCGAGACACCTAAAGCCTCATTGACGAGATTCGACTCAATGGGAAGCACAAGAGACTCTGATTACAGTCATGGGTTTGGGTTTGACGACCATGACCCATTTGGTTCTACAGGACCATTCAAAACAACGACAACTTCAGCAGAGACACCACGGAGTTCTTCTGATAATTGGAATGCCTTCTAGTCCCCAACCAAGCCCACGTGTGTGACAATGAAGAATATGATCCACATATCATATACATTGCTGCTTTTTATAGTTGGAATTTACCAGTCGAAGAGTTATTATGTATCTTCCATTTCTTTATTTTCCCCCTTTGCTTGCTTCATTTTTTATTGTTAATATATAATTTTTTTTGTCTTTTCTTTTTAAGGATTATTCTTTTTTTTTTTGGGAGAGAGTGTCCTATTGTTCTTTGAGTAGCGTTCGTTTTCCTTGGGTTTCTTTGTTTGTTATGATGAATAATGGATTCTTCTTATTTGTCCCTGTGAAACCTTCTACTGTACCTTTGTAATCGTATGGATACTATTCAGATATTTGTTATACGTTAGATTGATTGGTAATAGCCCGTATTTATAATATGATGAGTTAAAAAACATTTTTATCAACATATCTCAAATCTAATCATATATATATATGTACATAATTTAAGAATTCTGGTAAAGCTGCTTGTTCATTCATATTTGTTTGGATTTGGGGCGCGTGGAGTGCACGCAGTTTGCTCAAGTGTCAACCGAGTCACAATCACAAAAGTGGGAAAGGGATGCACAAGTTTTTAATTGGAATTGGAAGCACTTCGGCCATGAAGAGGACGAATCCACGAGGTCCACCAAATTACTGCAAACTTCCAAAACTTGTTCATCATCTCAAAATATTATCCGCCACTCAGCTGAAGCGGTTTCTCGAGTTTCTCTCATGCTCCTATGCTCTTCTTCTTTCCCTTACCTCGTTCCTCACTTCGTCGTCATGAGTCGGCTTTCTCCCGCCACCGGAATCTCTCCCCGCCTCCACTTCTCCGTTGATTGGAGTTCCGACGGACGATTACTTCCGTTCGTGTTCAGGTTTCGGAGAAACGATGTCTCGTTTAAATGCCGTTTGAGATTTGTGATCAGAGCGCAGCTTTCTGAGGCTTTTTCTCCCGATTTAGGTTTGGATTCTCAGGTTACTTTCTTCTATCCACTCCACTTCCTTCTTCTTTGTTCCATCAAATTAACTTAAAAGAGAGACAGAGTTTGCGACTAGATTCTTAGGTTAGAATTCTGTATTCATCTTTGCAACTTCGGCTGCTGCGAACCTAGCTTATCGAATCATTTGCTGATCGGAGTTGTACTTTAATTTATTGATTTTGCTGATTTGTTATGAACTGGTCGACTGACTTCATTCACTTTTGATATTTAAGGCTGTGAAATCGCGTGATACATCAAACCTGCCTTGGATTGGTCCAGTTCCAGGGGACATTGCTGAGGTTGAGGCATATTGTAGGATTTTTAGATCAGCTGAGCGACTACATGGAGCGCTGATGGAGACATTGTGCAACCCTGTGACTGGTGAATGTCGGGTACCGTATGATTTTTCACCTGAGGAAAAACCACTATTGGAAGACAAGATAGTATCAGTGCTTGGTTGTATATTATCTCTTTTAAACAAAGGAAGGAAAGAAATTCTTTCCGGGAGGTCATCTTCTATGAATTCTTTTAATTTGGATGATGTTGGGGTTGCCGAGGAATCGCTTCCACCGCTTGCTGTTTTCAGGGGTGAAATGAAACGGTGTTGTGAAAGCTTACACATTGCCCTCGAGAATTATCTGACTCCCGATGATGAAAGAAGTGGCATTGTCTGGAGAAAACTACAGAAGCTGAAAAATGTCTGCTATGACGCAGGTTTTCCACGCAGTGATAATTATCCTTGTCAAACACTTTTTGCGAATTGGGACCCTATTTACTCGCCAAATATGAAAGAGGATACTGATTCCCACGAGTCTGAGATTGCCTTTTGGAGGGGAGGACAGGTAACACAAGAAGGGTTGAAGTGGTTGATTGAAAATGGATTTAAAACAATTGTTGACTTGAGAGCTGAAAACGTGAAGGATACTTTTTATCAGGCGGCACTTGATGATGCAATTTCCCTTGGGAAAATTGCAATGGTGCAAATTCCAATTGAAGTCAGGATGGCCCCTAAAGCTCAGCAGGTCGAGCTGTTTGCTTCTATTGTATCAGATAGCAACAAAAGGCCGATTTACGTTCACAGTAAAGAAGGTGTTTGGAGAACTTCTGCGATGGTTTCTAGGTGGAAGCAGTACATGACACGTCCGATCACAAAGGAAATTCCAGTCTCAGAAGAGTCAAAGCGTGGGGAGGTTTCTGAAGCTAAGCTTGGATTAAATGCTCTAGTATCTGGTAAGGGTGTAACTGATGAGCATACTGCTAAAGTCTCTGAAATCAATGAGGTTGATAGTAAATCTGCTTCAAACCAGAGGAAAGAATCTGGAAGCAATGAGGGAGATACATCTGCATCAGAATTTACGATGGTGAGCGATCCTCTTAGATCTCAAGTTCCACCAGGCAATATTTTTTCAAGAAAAGAAATGTCTAAATTCCTAAGGAGCAAAAGTATTGCTCCTGCTGGTTATCTTAGTAATCCGTCCAAAAAATTGGGAACAGTGCCAACTCCGCAGTTTTCATATACTGGTGTGACAAACGGAAATCAGTTTTTTGATATAGATTCCGTAAGAGGACTTGCGGAGTCAGGAAACTCCAATGGGACCCTTCTTCCTACAAGTTCTAAAAGTTCAGATTTTGGCAATGGGAAGTTATCAAATGGAAATGCGCATAGTTCTGATCCCACCAAAAGTATGTTGGACAACAGGGGAAATGGCATCTCTGCAAAGCCTATTGTTGTGCATCCTAGTGATAACTTAAGTCGCGCTGTAGGTTCCCATTCTATTCGAGAGTCACAGAGAAACAATAGTGGTTCTTCCTCGGATTCCAGTGATGATGAAGCTATTGAGGGAAATATGTGTGCTTCCGCCACTGGCGTAGTAAGGGTGCAGTCGAGAAAGAAAGCAGAGATGTTCTTAGTCAGAACTGATGGAGTGTCGTGTACAAGGGAAAAGGTGACAGAATCCTCTCTAGCCTTCACACATCCAAGTACTCAACAACAGATGCTTCTTTGGAAAACTACCCCAAAAACTGTCTTACTGCTGAAGAAGCTCGGGATGGAACTGATGGAGGAAGCTAAAGAGGTGAAAGTTTTGCTTTTTAAATCTAAATTATTCTTCTTTTTTTTTTCTGCATTAAGGCTGCCTGAATTTTAGGAAATCCATGAAAAGTTGTTGTTCTTTCAAATTTGTTTTTAGGCTGCATCTTTCTTGTATCATCAAGAGAAGATGAATGTTCTGGTTGAACCTGAGGTGCATGATGTATTTGCCAGGATTCCAGGGTTTGGCTTTGTCCAGACCTTTTACATTCAGGACACAAGGTACAAAATAAGTTAAGTAGACATCAGCGACGAATCAATCATCAATGGCTCAATTATGATTGGCTTTGTTTGAATTTCAGCGATCTCCATGAAAGGGTTGATTTTGTGGCATGCTTAGGGGGAGATGGGGTGATATTACATGCATCAAACTTGTTCAAAGGAGCTGTCCCTCCCGTAGTTTCATTTAATCTGGGGTCCCTTGGATTTCTCACTTCACATCCAGTAAGCCTTTTGACATATTCTATATCTTAACTATGTCTAAGTATTCTTGTTCTTTCGACAGCCTTTTTATATATATTTTTGTATTAATTCCATTTGTAGTTTGAGGACTTCAGGCAAGACCTCAAACGAGTCATCCATGGGAATAACACATTAGATGGGGTTTATATAACTCTTCGAATGCGTCTTCGTTGCGAAATCTATCGTAACGGCAAGGCAATGCCTGGTAAAGTGTTTGATGTTCTGAACGAGATTGTTGTTGATCGAGGATCCAACCCATACCTTTCTAAGATCGAATGTTATGAGCACGACCGTCTTATCACGAAGGTTCGTACAATAATTACATCTCAGTGTTTGAGTAAAAAGTTTCCCTGCATGGATGAAATTTCACTGCTTGTGTGTATTGACGAATAAATGCTATTATAGGTACAAGGTGATGGAGTTATAGTAGCCACTCCTACAGGAAGTACTGCTTATTCTACAGCAGCAGGAGGTTCCATGGTAAGCTATTCAACTCTTGCATTGCATACCAAAAATGAAGCTCAGTGGCATGTCTGAGAACTATCATGCCGTTCATAATATAATGTTTAGTGACGTGAGTGCGAAAACGTTTTCTATTTGACATTTAAAAAAATCCAAATATTGCAGGTGCATCCAAACGTTCCTTGCATGTTGTTCACTCCAATCTGCCCACATTCCCTGTCGTTCAGACCAGTTATACTCCCGGATTCTGCAAAACTCGAGTTAAAGGTAAAGACTTGTAACATAGTACTTAGTTAAACCTGTAGAGCTACACTATTTTCCTGTTAAGTAGTAAAACCAGTTAACCTCCCAAGAAGAGCTTATAGCTCATGGAGTGAGACGACAATGTGTTTGTTTGAAATGCTGAGAAATCCCTCTAAACGAAAACAGATTCCAGATGATGCTCGAAGCAATGCATGGGTTTCGTTTGATGGAAAAAGAAGACAGCAACTTTCAAGGGGAGATTCGGTGAGAATATACATGAGCCAACATCCACTCCCAACTGTCAACAAATCGGATCAAACCGGTGATTGGTTTAGAAGCTTAATTCGTTGCTTAAACTGGAATGAGCGGCTTGATCAAAAGGCTCTTTGATGATTGATTCATTCACCAAGCCATCAACCAACACATACATAAACATAGGGTAATAAGGTCTGTTTGTATTCAGCCATCTCCCTCTTTACTGTACAGAATAATTGAATACAATATTCCCAAGGGAAACCATTATAATGATCACCTTCTCGTCCTCGGTCAATTTTTTTCCCACGAATAATAAAATGATTAACAGTGTGAATACCTATATTATTTTTTTTTTTAATTTAATGTTAAATTATATTCAAAAGAAAAATAGAACTGTTTTACAACTTGTGCAACTTAGATTGAAAAAGACAATCAAATTGAGAATCTCTTAACCATACATCCTAGCCACGAGATTGTAACCAAAGCTGAAACACTTCATCATAACGCCGATCACCTAGTTGGCCAATAGCTAAGAGTTGATCCTTAACTTGTCGATCAAGCCACTCGATTAGTGCTGATGCAGGCTTCGGCGCATCACCATGGCGACGTCCATTTCGCTCCCTCCAAAGCGTGTAAGTGACAGCTTGGAAAACATACCGGATGAGGAATCCCTCCACAAGTGGGAGGTGTGGGTTTGAAATATAATCAAGAAGGATAGACCAGACAATAGTGTAGTGCGCCTTAAGCAGACCTTTAGCAAGAGCTGCCCAGACTGCAGAGGCATAGTCACACACAAAAAACAAGTGATCCCTTGTTTCCATGGCAAGTTGACAGAAAGGACAAGTACCAGCCGACCCCCCGTTCCAAGCAATCATACGCGCCCCTGTCGCGAGCCGATCAAGAGTAGCCAGCCATACACAGAAGGAGAATTTTGGAGTCGCATGACCAAACCAGACCCCCCTATGCCAGGCTACCACATGTGTTGTCGTACGGATGTGGTTCCAAGTATCCCTAGTACTGAATTTGGGACGAAACACATCATTTTTCCCACGCCAGAGTATTCTATCTTCGCCCTGCTGCCGGTTTTGACCGGACTGAAGCAAAGCAGCCTCAATCGCTATTTGATGATCTGCTCGGGGACGTCGGCGTCTCCATTGAGCCCAGGCCGCCGCTAGAGAACTCTGCCAAGGTATCCCAAACTCCACGACACCTCCATCCCCCACAACCTCCGCAAGCATCCCCATTCCAGACCAATCGTCAAACCAGAAAGATATGCGTTCACCATTACCGACTTCGACCTTACAAAACGTTTTAGCCACGTCTCTGTATTTCAGGAGCTTTGTCCAAATCCAAGACCCAAGAGAGGAGGTACTCTTCACTGACCAGAAAGAGGCGTCCCGTAACAAATTGGTATGCGACCATTTGACCCACAGAGAGTCTCCATGAGATACTAACCTCCATATCAGCTTCAGACAACAAACCTTGTTTGCCTCATGGAGAGATCTTAACCCAAGTCCGCCTTCCTTTCGTGGCTTACACACCACCGCCCAAGCAACCTTTGCCTTTCGCACATTCATCTCTGCACCAGACCAAAGAAACGCTGAACACATGGAGTTAACCTCCGCAATACACGCACTCGTCAAGCGATAGGCTGCCATCCAAAAATTGCAGACACTCCAAAGAACAGAGGAAATCAGATTGAACCGACCAGCAAAAGAGAGATAGCGAGCTGTCCATGAACCAAGTCGTTTTCTAAGCTGCTCCACCAGCGGCAAACAGTCAGCAGAGGTGAGCCGTTTTGTGACTAGAGGGAGTCCCAAATAGCGAACCGGGAGTGAACCAACCGCAAATGGGAAACGCTATGTGTCAGGATGGTCTACATTACCAGCCATATATAGTGTTGATTTCTCCATACTAATCGACAATCCTGACATTTTAGCAAACTGAGTAAACACGGTGACAATTCCCTCTATAGACCGTATCTTGCCATCCGATAAAACCATGAGATCGTCGGCGAAGCTTAAATGGGTGAGACCAAGATTTTTACATCCTGGATGGAAACCAAACACACGTTCACCGGCAGCCTTGTCTAGGAGCTTAGATAGGACATCCATACAGATGACGAATAAATACGGTGAGAGAGAACAGCCCTGACGAAGACCCCTAGAGCTTCGAAAAAAACCAGCCAGCTCACCATTAACTTGCACTGAGAACGAAGCTGTTGTAACACATAGCATGATCCAGTGGATGAACAAAGGAGGAAACTGCAATGCAGTTAGAAGCTTGGACAGAAAAGACCATTGAACAGAATCAAATGCTTTGGATATATCAATCTTGATAGCACAACGACCAGAGAGGGCCTCCTTATGATAATCTTTTACCAGCTCAGTAGCAAGAAGCACGTTCTCAATCAGCAGACGATCGTTGACAAAAGCAGATTGATTTGCAGACACATACTTAGGCAACACCCTCTTGAGCCTGTTAGCGATGATCTTCGAAATTACTTTGTAGAGCACATTACAACATGAGATGGGGCGATAATCTTTCATTTCCATAGCAGAAACCTTCTTAGGGATTAAGGCTAGTATTGTAGAATTTGTACCTTTGGGCAAGAAACCTTTGGCGAAGAAAGATTGTACAGCTAAGACGAACTCAGTTCCCAACAGATCCCATGTCGTTTTAAAAAATTCGGAGGTGAAACCATCAGGCCCCGGCGATTTGTCATTCGGCATTGAGAAGAGAACCTGCCTCACTTCCGTACCAGTGACTTCCCGAGTTAAAAGTTGTTGATCAAGGCTAGAACAGCGGAACGGCAACAGGTGCGCAAGCTCATCAACTGTGGATCCCTCAAACTCACTGGGAATGAACTGCAAGAAGTCGCTAAAGTGTCGTACTGCCTCATCCTTAATCTCGTCAGCATTTGTAACCACCCTTCCATCAACACAATGGATCTCCTTGATAGAATTTTGTGCCACTCGAGTTGCAGCTGCTCTGTGAAATGCTTTGTTGTTCTTATCACCGACCTTCAACCAGTGTAACTTCGACCGCTGCTTAAGAAATTTCTCTTCTAGGCCCGCCAAATGATCCCATCGAAGATAGGCTGCATTCTCCTCCTCCATCTTCAGTAGTGACGGATTAGTCAGATTTGCCTGCTGTTTTTGACATAGGAGATCAAAAGCTTCCCTCGTCTTCAATACCAGATTACCAAGACGGCGCTTAGCCAGGGAACGGAGAGCTGGTTTGAGGGCCTTAAGTTTCTTGGTGAACCGAAACAAAGTTGACGTAGACAGAAACAAAGGTGATGTGCCCTGCCAATAATCTCTTACTAGCGGGAGAAACTCCTCCATCTCAGTCATGACATTGACAAACTTAAAAGGTTTACGCCTACGACCTTGCGTGTCACTCTGCACCATAATCCGGCAGTGTAAATGATCTGAACAACCCCCTGCTGCAAAAACGTTGTAAGCTTGCGGATACATCCTTGCCCAAGTGGCATTCACCATCACACGATCAAGCTTTTTCAGAATTAAGTCATCTTCCCGCTTATTACACCAGGTAAAAAGTGGTCCCTGCCAGGCCAGATCAGTGAGGGAACAATGGTTAACAACTGACTGGAAATCCCGCATTCCTCCAGTGATTGTCGGATTGTCATCGACTCTCGAATGTTCCTGCATATCTAAGGTTTCATTAAAATCCCCAAATAATATCCAAGGCTTATTTTGGAAAATAGGGGAATCATAGTGATGTCTTATCTCCCGCCATAACACTTTACGAGCCTCCACCGTATTTAAACCATATATGAACGAACAGAAGAACTCCTCTGTTCGAGCATCAAGTTTTACTGAGCACGTTATCATCTGCTCACTTTTATAGAAGGGATCCATCCTCACATCATCCTTCCATAGCACCCAAATACGTCCCCGAGGGCTATACTCATAGTTCGTTAAGACTGACCATCCAGGAAACATCCGACTCCCCAACCGCTGAGCCTTTCTTTCCCGAACCCGAGTTTCCAGCAAACACCCAAACTTAAACTTATTACCCTCCACCCACTGCTTGATAACTGAATGCTTAGAGGTTTTATTCAAACCACGCACATTCCAACAGAAACCTGACATTAATGGTTGATTTGAGACTTCTTACTCTGATCCCTAGGAGGATCCATAGCAGAAAGAGTAGGAAGGGTTGAGTGTTGTTTATTGACTGATTTTGTTCCGCGAAGTAAATAAGTCCTCACAGGCACATCGGAATGTTGGCCATGTTTTACCACAGCTCCTGCATCTCCTGTCTGACGTATGGTGACATTGGAGGCATCAGAGCAACTGACAATGGATACCGCCCCTGCAGTCGTTGCTGTTCCCGGTTCAATCTCCGCTGACAGCTTTGTTGCTTACCCCAAAACAGAGTAGGAATTCTTCAGCATAGAGACAACACCAGGATTAGGGGCTGCTGATTGTTTTCTCGGGCTGAGACGACTTGTTTTAGGGGTGACCCATTCCTCCCCCGGTGGATCCTCCCCTGGGATCGGCGAAGAGGCTGTTTGAATCTGCGGAATCTCAACTACGGCTAGTGGCAGACGAATCTCACCAGAGCTGGACGGTGGTGGAACTCGCTTATCATTGGCAGTAGCCTCATCCCCCGCATCCTTATAGGTGGACGGCGGCAAATCTTGTTTTTCAGGCGCAAAGACCTCATCCCCCACAGCCTTAGTGGTGGGCTGCGGCAAAACATGCACATCAAGAGCAGAAACCTCAGAGGATAAACAAGTTGCAACAAGATGACCCCATTTCTTACAACGAGAACATCTTGGTGGTAACCAAGGGTAGCTATATGTTATGACAGATTCCAATTCCCCCTCTTTTTCTCCCGTGAAAACATACTCCCGAGGTAACTCTTTAGACAAATCTGCGTGCACCATAACTTGAGCCTCATCAAACGAGGTACACGCCTCAGTTTTTGGATGCAACCTAATAGGCTGACCAACCGCACTGGAGAGAAACTCCAAACCCTTGTCCGTAAACAGAGTTGGAGGAACATTCTTAAGAGTAACCCATAACGGAATTGACGTCATGGCCGGCTGAGCTTCCTCAGCAAAAGGTGACCACTTAGACACAACCATAGGGAGATCTGTAATATTCCACATTCCACGGTTCAACACCCGGTGCCTGATACCTTCATGTTTAATGCGAAACTTAACCGTAGATTCATTGACTGCGTAAACGTCAATCAACGATGTCCGATCCCCAAGTCGCCATATCTTATTCACGATCATGTGAATCTTTCCCACATGTGGAGCTTTAGAGTTTAGAAACTTGCCAATCACAAAATCCTCCCATAGGGGTTTTGCACCCGAAAAAACCTCCTTCGGTACCACCACCCTCTCCTTCCCATCTATCGCCAAAACCTCAAACTTTTGTTTAGTGAAACATCGTTTCTGAGCAACTTGCAGGAACGAACGTTTTCCTTTTACGGTAGGTGGTATCATAGACGAGACCACCTTTGAACCCTCCTGAACGTGACTATTCCCGGAGGAACTCTCAGCCAAATCCACCACACCTTCTGCACATCCTTCCCCCTCGATCCTCCTCCTCACCTCTGAAACCTCCTCCTGCGGCAGATCAGCCGCAAGCCGTCGCGGAGAGGCCTCTGACGGCATCAAACTTGATGAGAACGCAAGAAAACCCTAGTCGCACTTTTTTTCGCCCTTGCCACGTCAGCCAAAATTAATTCGTTCAATTCCCGTGAATACCTATATTAGATATTGACCTCATTCATCTTTGCCACTTTAAATTATGAATTAAGAGAAATTTTAATTTCCCTAATTTTAGTAAAAACCATGTGTATTCAAAAAGAACAGCAGAGGTCATCATCAGTCACCAGTATTCTTTCTTTAATTTTTATGTTAAATAGCTTATAATTTCTTTTATACGCATCATGTTGTGATTTTGGATTTTGCAAATAAATACTTCTTTGTGATAATCAAATTTACATCATAATGATCGACAATAAACAGTGATATTGTACACTCATTTCCCCCACATCAAGAAAACGAGAGAGTGTGTATCTCAAAACCCGGTACGCCACTCCATAACCATTTAGGTTCAGTGTTCAGATTGGCTTTCCAAACTTTGCTCCGTGATGTGAAATTTCGTCTGGTTAGATACCTGCGAGAGTTCTCATTAGCATATGGAGAGAGCGAAATGTAAATGAAGTTGTGAAGACATCAGTGTCATCTGGAACATGAGGACTGTAAGACACTGATAGATAGTTTGATCATTGTTTTAAACGTCCACATCACATTTACTTTCAATTTAAAAGCATGATGTAATCAAACTTTGAGCATTAATGGGCACATTGCCTAGTTTTTTAGCATTTAATTGTTTATTAGTAGAGAATGTAATGTGTGGTACCTCAGCTTGAAACAATCGAGTCTTATGATATGAATAGTTCTTGGGAATCCATCGGCGATGACCAGTACTGCAAGATTGATTCTATGGTTAGCCTTCTGGTTGCACTTAGCATTGAGATGAAAAACCGACATCCATCAATCTTATATTCTTCGAGAGGGTTTCTATGCGCAAAACTTCTGACATTCACCTGTTAAAGTTTAACATGAGAATCCGACAGATGGAGAGCGGCAAAAACTAACCCAAAAAAAAACAGATAAAGGATCACTGTCCTTACCGCTGAGCTTAATTTATTCATGTTCACAAGATGGTCTCTCCAATAGCAATCCAACGTCTTTAAAAGAACTGCTCTCTATTTCAAATTAGAAAATCGATTAGACACTGTAATGTCAATCATGTGTATACACGCAGAGACATAAAATATACATGTACCTCAATTTCTTTTATGTATCCATCATCAAAGCCAGATTCTTGAACAACAGTCAAGTATGAAGCAATCAGATAATCACCGAGGAACTTCCGGATAAGATTAATTGATGTTCGGTACCTCCCACTCCTACAGACGATATCGTTAAAGAGTTAGACTCAAGGTCTTTCTCAAAATACACAGGTCCACACAAATCTATACAAAGACTTAACTTAAGTACTCACCCCGTCAAATCATCGGAGCAGATATCGAGCCAACGTCGTAGTGAAGAATTCTTTCTGCGAATTCCCCTGAAAACGTTTGGAGGTTTTGGCAAGTGCGGAAGGTTAAAGTCTTCCATGTCTATTGAACTTGTCTCATGCAGGTTTTCAAGGGACTGTAACATGGTTACTTCTGTGACTCCAGAAAATGACTCTGATAGAGCTTATTGTTAGATCTCATGAGAGAGAGAGAGGTATTTTTTCTCAAGAAGCAAGATATTATTCTGCAATAGATGGAAAACAAAGAAAAAAGCTTACCATCCAGCAGGTTCCCTGTAATAGCTATAAACTCTTTCAATAACTTGGCCAAGCTCCAGTATCTTGGATGCTACCACAAGAAATAAACATTACAGCAAAAATTAACAAGAATTTTTTTCTAGAGAAAAATGCATTCGATGACCCTTATTTGGCAGATTTTACTGGACATTATTTACCTTCTGTGGATTACAATTTCCAACGACGATTTCATCTACAACAGCTTGCATATATCTGCGAAATAACAATAATGTAGTTAACTCAGCGAGATCTCAAACTATGCACATGAAACACATGCTAAACTTTTAAATGACCATGGATTTCTTTTACATGGACATAACAAAGGTAACTGCAAGCGTAACGCTTACTGGAATAGATGCTGGGAGCAACTTTCGTTTTCTCCCGTCAAAAGTAGTTGCCTTAAATCATAGACATGCTTCCTTTGAACCTAAAGTAGAAGAAAAGAAAATGGTTGATTCAGATAGCGGTGTATCCCACCAAAATTATAAACTTCTATACAAAATTTACCATACATATGGTATGAAATACAAATAATACAAACTTAAATTGGTCAACCGATAACCGTTCAAATAGTATAACTGGAAGTAAAAGATGAAAAAATGTGTGCAACAAAGTAAAGAGAAAATAGCTGTAGTCTTTCAAGCTTATAATCATGGTACTAGAGATATATATTTCCATATGGTCAAATATGCAAATCCAGTAAAATAATTGGCAAAGCTGGTACCTCTAATACTTCATCAAACTCGACCAGGCTTTTTCTTATACCAAAGAAATATTTCTCTGCATTGATCTGGAGAGCCAGAAGCTACAATGCCGAATGAGAAGAGCCAGATTAGCAGAAATAGACGATTTTTGTATGGAAAACCAATGAAGGAACCAGAAAGAAAATATAACAATGAACTACTTACCTGTTTTACTATAGTGTCACCTTCAATTGGTAAATCTTCATCGTTTGTAATCTTAGATATAAGTCTCACAGCCCACTCAGTATCAAAATTGAACTTCTGAAACATCTCATCTTGCAAGCTGTAAGCAAATGAACAGTAATATGAAGCATGTTGCATAGCAAATACAGGTATGATTCCCAAAAAAATCAGATTGATGCAAAGTTTATAATATCAAAGCAGTGAAGTCTTTTACGTATAAGTTAGCTAATACAGAGAGTTTTCCAGTTGAGGAGAATATTCGATGTGATTACCTTACCATAAACCGCGTGGATCCTGGATCTCCCTGCCTTCCAGCTCGGCCCCGAAGCTATAAAAGATAATATGGAAGCAGAAAAGATTATCCATTTAGTCATTTGAATTCATCAAATATGACAAATGACATGTCGTGTTGACTGCAAGGTCTCTACCATCTTCACAATAAATGATACTATTGTATTCATAATTCGGGAAAACAAATTATCGCATTTCACTCGTAAAAAGAAAAACTATTATGTACTTCTTTGTTCATCATACTACCATTTTAGATAGTCGCCCAGGAAACATATTTTTTAAAGGTTCGCAAGTCAAATAAATTTACTGAAAATGAAAGGTTGGGGAAAGGGTTGCTTTAGTACTCGCTAATAATAAGATTAACACATTTGTTTCAAACAAGTAGCATCCAGGCAGATCAGCAAAACTAGTAGCTTACCTGGTTATCAATCCTCCGAGATTCATGCAAAGATGTCCCAATCACATGAAGGCCTCCAAGCCTCTTCACTTCAGACCCTTCATGCAGGCAATGGGCCTCACAGTCCTTTAAGACGGACAGATACGCCAGAGCAATAGCAGGGCCTAATGGGTACATTTCTGACTGCTCGTTGACAAGATTCTGCAGTTTCACAGGATCCATGGTCTGGCTTTTCTCCAAAGATTCTGTGATCACGGACTTTGCCTTTTTCCTTGTCCAGCTTTTACTTTCACTTTTGCCAACATATTTTGCTGAGTCAATTATGAAGAAACTAAGCATCAAACATAATCCAGAGACTATGCGCACAAGTTCCTAAAATAAGTGTTGGAAGTTAAGAGGCAAACCCATAAGTGAAGCTCTAGCTAGCAAAGCTAATGATGATGGTCCCACTTTTATTTTTGACAATACCTGAGATGATTTACAGGAGATTTCAGTTATTCTACAATGGGATAGTAGAATAGGGTTCATGATCTTTCGACCTTTATTCTTAAGAATACCTATGTAATGAGATCATAATATGAATTCTTTCCCACGTAATACCTTCTGTGATAACTCATTATCGTCAATGTCATCAGCCAAAGTTTCACTCGTTAGATATGAGAGGATGCTATCTTCTATAATTTCCCTTGCAAGCATCTGATTAAACCCACAAACAAAGCCGCTGAACTTTGAGCAGAAAATCAATGTACAGATAAAAAAAACTAATAATAATAATACACAGCTAGATGCTCTAAGAAGACAATCAATTGCAGGTTAGACGAACATCTGGTAAAAGATAAAGGCGTTAGCCAATATACCTTCGGATTTCCTCCCAGAATAATGTCAGTACCCCTACCAGCCATATTTGTAGAAATGGTGATGGCATATTTTCTTCCTGCTTGGGCTATAAAATCAGCTTCCCTGGCAGCATACTGAAAGAAGGAACAAACACAATATCAGAACTAGCTGGCATCATTTGAGCGATGTAGCTTATGTAGAGGGACTATTTTCGGATTCACCTTGGGTCGGGCATTTAGGACATTGTGAGGAATACCCCATTCTTTCAGCAGTTCTGATAAATATTCAGAATTCTCTACACTGCAGGATGACGCTAACTTGTTAATAATGGAAAACTAATGTATTTTAAAAATATATATTCTTATATAGTCCTCCTTGGTACATTATTAGTTCTGCCAACATAAACCACACTCGATAAAGGAATTCAACATTTACATGTCAGTTGTTTTAAGTATCTTCAAGAAAAGAGGGCCTGAATCTTTCTTCTGTATGTTATTTTTTTAAAATGACATCAGGAGATTGCGATATATTCTGAACTCCTGATAAATATGCCTAAGTCTATGTGTGCAAAAGATTCTGAGTGGTTTTAGTCACATGGAGCTACCTTGTTGTTCCTACTAAAACAGGTCGACCTTGCCCAAACATGTCTTCAACTTCTCGACGAACATGTTCCCATTTACCCCGAGCAGTCTAGCATGCATCATACAAGAGGGTTGGACGAGAAGGCACACTTTGTTTAAACTTTTAGCAATGAGACGAGAAATGCAAACAGAAATGCGAGTTTTAAGGATGCTTACCGCGAAAGCTTGTATTGGTAGATCGATTCGAATATTTGACAAATTTGTAGGAACTTCAATAACAGGTATTTGAAACATTTTCAAAAACTCTTTTTCCTGCAAGAAGGTGAAGAAACAGGTGTGTTTTAAACTGCCTTGTGTAGTCAAGAACATGATATGTTTTGAAAAATATTGAGAAGGTAGGTCAAAGTGAATCCCCATATACATACTTCTGTTTTTGCTGTCCCAGTCATCCCGGAGAGCTTTGGATAGAGTTTAAAAAGTGACTGATAGGTGATTTGAGCCACAACAATCGAATCAGCCTAAGATAAAAGAGTTAGCGTCATGAATGAAAGTGTTTGAAGCATAGTTTTACATTACAACTTATGAATCTGGGTGACAAACCTGAATCTCTAGACCTTCTTTAGCCTCGACAGCCTGGTGAACTCCTTCAGACCATCTCCTTTTATCTTCAACTCTTCCAGTCAACTGAAAAAAATTAAAAACCTTTGTTTACTCAAATCCCCATACTTTCTTAAATAAGATATAAATGAAACTACATAACAATTACTAGCTATCTCTCGTCAAATTATGAAATGAAAAATTGAATACAATTGAAGTCAAATCTACTTATACCTCATTGATTATTAGTGCTTTCCCATCTCTCACAATATATTGGACATCCCGCTTGTAAAATTCTTTAGCTTTTAAAGCATTCATAACAAACCTGCAATAATCAAAATTTTCAATAAACAGGGATCCAAAAAACAGCACAGAAGCGTTGCACCCAATATGAGAAAACACTTATTTCGAAACAGGAATAAAGACTACTATCTGTAAGAACATGATAAGATTGAGGATATTAAAACAGATCAGAAACAGTTTCTTATTGGAAATTTGTGTAAAACATTATACGCGGATACAATAATGTCCAGGAGTATGCTGTCTCATAAGAAATTCATGATTACTATGTAAGAAAATGATACCCTACTATTCTTTATTCAGCCATAAGCCATTTATCAGCAACAACCTGTACAGCATTTTTAGCCCATATCTTCACCAATAACTGGTTAAACATATAAACTATGAAAACTAAATCTAAATAGTCACCATTCAAAAGTCTTACTACTAAAAGCCAACTACCGAAGTTCTACATAACGATATAGAAGCATCAAGAATATCAGTAACAGTAACAAGTAGATACCTCGCCCATGGATCATTTTCGTCCCATAAATCAACCGTCTCAAGAGCCATTTCAGCAAGAGATATACCTTCTTCAGTGAGTTCCACTGAGTTTTCTTTCAGTTCAGCTTTGTAATGCTATACACAAGATTTCAAATATCAGTTAGAAAATCCACTTCCTTAATTAAGAAAAGAAAAATGCTCGCAACAAAAAAAACAGAAAAAGGAAACGACAAAACTCACAGTATCCTTTAAGAGAAGTTCAGCCACTTTGGCAGCAACTGGATATCGTGCGGCATTTTCGTTAGCCTGTGAAATAAGTACAACAGAAAGGACCCCATCAATCGATGAAATTGTGCCCCAAAGTTATTGCTTTTCTTTCTCTGCTGCATCTACCATTCTTAACAGTATCCAAACTATAAGCCAAATGTAGGAATCTCCGAAGAATAATAAATTTCTAAGCTTACTAAAATGAACTACGTTACCTCACCACTTATCAGCAAAGGGTTTCTGCCTTCATCAATCAGTACGGAGTCTACTTCATCAACTATTGCAAAGTGAAATGGTTTTGGCCTGTGCGTCACAAATTGTCACTATTGAACCAAACTAAGGAATAAAAAGATTTATGGGATCTACCATCTCATCACAAGTTGATCACGGTTTGAAGTAAGGTTATCTCGTAGATAATCAAATCCAAGCTCCTGAGGTATGCAAAAAGTGTTGGTAGAAAGAGATGAGAGATGACCAAAAAAAAAAGATCTAATCCAAGTAGAAGATAAATATGAATGAAATACTTACTGAGTTATTGGTGTATGTTATATCACAGCTATAGTTGAATTTTCTCTCTTTAGCTTTCATTCCTCTCTAATTTTGGAATCAGTTTTAGAAGAAAATACCATAAGTTTTCTACTTAAAAATCTAGAAGGTAAGATTCAAATAGCACCCGTGTAACCTACCTGAATGAGACCAACTGAGAGGCCTAAGAAGCGGTGAACACGACCCATCCATTCAGCATCACGCTGGGCCAGGTAATCATTCACAGTAACCACTACCAATAGAAAATCATCGATAACAGTATTAGCTAGATGTTAAATCATATATTCTTCATAGGTATATCATTGTCGAACAATATGTGGTAAAACTGAAGCAACCAGGCCAGGCCATACAGCTCACTTTTCAGCAATTATCAAATCGTAAAGAAGCCAGAGAGAGCAGATAACATACCATGAACGCCCTCACCAGTTAAAGCATTAAGATATGCAGCTAAGGTGGAGACTAGTGTTTTCCCTTCACCTGTCTTCATCTCTGCAATAGATCCATCATGAAGCACTCCTCCACCAATTATCTGATGCATCAACTTAAAACATAAGTACACCCAACAACTACTCTTCAAGATGATAGAAATGTACCCCAATAAATAGCATGAATTACAAAATTGAGAATATAGATATAGACAGACCTGCACGTCAAAATGACGCATTCCAATTGTTCTCTTTGCAGCTTCTCGGACAACGGCAAATGCCTCTAGACAGGGAAACCACACACACAAAAGTGAGAAAGTAATTGCATAGCTGTATTAAAACTGTACATTCTCAAGAGAAACTAAACTACGGTTAGAAAATATATATATTAAGAGGTAAGATTTTGATCGAACCAGCTTGCATATCTGCTAGGGACTCCCCTCGCATTAATCTTTCTCGAAACTCTGCAGTTTTAGCTTTCAGCTAAGGAGGAAAACAAGAAAAAGTTAAAATACATTACAGTATCATATCTAGCAAATGAAACCTCTCACGCAGTCAAGGCTAAGTGGAACCTGTTCATCGGAATGGCTTTGAATCAGTGGTTCAAGGGAATTGACAGATTGCACGAGACGGTAGTAGTCCCGCACAACCCAATAATTCATGCTCGTAAAATCTTGTATATTCCTCTTCATACGACCCAAATTCCCCTAAAAAAATAGTTGAAATACGAAAGCAAGTCAATAACATGAGGAGAAGTAACATAACACTGAGAAAGAAATTTCAAATCCCAAAGCGCACACATTCACAAGGAGTCTTTTAGTAATGACCCATTGACAAGAAATCCCATGAGAGAAAAGAGATACCAGAAACAGCTATTAAAAAAAAAAAGACGAGACAAATGATCGAACAGTTGGTGTGCGCCAAGTACTGACAAAGTTCTCGCATTACGAAACTAAGATTGTTGACGCATAACATACCAATAGGGAAGCAGAGGCGACGCAGTTTCTTCGAACAAGTTGACACCTCTGAATCGGCGTGACGGACCGAGGGAACAAAACACCAAATACGGGTTTTGTCCATGGAAACTTATAATTACATCGAGACAAGAGGGAAGGAGCTGGCTGGCATGTATTAGGGTTCACAAAATTCGAAACAGAATCCATTTGTACGAAAATTACTTTTGTTATAGTGTAACTTTCTCGTTGTTCTGGTTCAAGCCTCCATGGATGAAGGAAGCTCTAGTGTCTCTCTCTCAATTCTCGTTTTGTGCCTCACTCGAATTGTTTTTTTTGCCTCCCTTACGGTGGCGCTAAATTGATTGGCCCTATTATATAAAAGGATATATTGTTTATAAATAAATATTTCACTTTTAAGTCCCTGAATATTTTGGACTCTTCCAATATGTCACTCAGCTTAAGAATTTATCTTTTCTTGTATTTGATGTAAGAGACCCTTGATTTAATCTCAACGTTTATGCAAATTTGTGAATCACATATATACAGATGGGACGAAAGGATTCATATACACATGATTGATTTATTTTTTAGATATACACAACATCTTTTAGAGTAGCATCTATGGAGGAAACTAACTTATGGAAGAATGAAAACTCCACGAGGAAATTGTAGTTTTTGTTAGCATCCACAATAGTATACCTGTAAAATGAAGACAGAACTTCTCTCGTCACAAACCATGAATGCAAAACAAAATACAGACAATTTGGACTAATAACCACCTTAATGGTTTTATCTGCAAACCCTGCAAAGAGCTTGCCTTCCCAATATGACAAAGATGTGATTACTGATAAACCTGGGATTGATCCAACGTGAGTACAGTCTACTGATATCTCATCTCCTGACAATTCCTACAAAACCAGTGTTCGGAAATAGATGTTATAAAAGTAAAATCCAGCAACAGATAATAGGAAATTATAGATTTTCTTTTTACGCTTTCGATTAGATCTGTAGATTATTCGTCATTACCTGTACATTGATGGTTTTGTCCCAACCTCCAGTGAATAGCCATTTACCACTCACGGCAATGCTGAGAATTGCACCACTCTGTAATTTTGTAGACTTCATCAAAGTATCGTCCCTCCATATCTGATGAAAGAATCATAAGAGCCCAGGTTTAGAGACAGAGAGAAAATATGATTGAAATGAAGCAAGTCAAGCTAAATGTTTTTTTAAGGACAAATTTAAAACCTGTATATCTCCGTTTTGATAAGCTGCTACTAGGGTTTGATCGTCTGCAGCTAGAGACAGAATAGATCTCACAATACCTGGACTCTCTTCCCCCAACACCGTCAACAAACTGTGGTCACTTAGACTCCACAATCGAACGGTTCCATCCCAACTTCCGCTGTATAGTACTCCATTTAGAACAACAAGCGTTGAGACTACAGATTTATGACCACTCATAGTACAAACCAGGCTTCCATCCTGGGAAAACAATCACCTTCAGATTATAATGAAAATTTTTATCAAGACAAGCTTTACAAGTGTATAGGAAAATTAACTTACTTGCAATGACCAAGCTTTGATCGTGTTATCTCCACTGCCACTATACACATACCCGTATTCTGAGTATGCCAATGAATGAATGCCAGTATATCGCCAGTCTTTTGGCTCATACCACTTTCTTAGCGGCTGATCTTCCAGAGGGAAAGTAGTGCTCCAAACAAAGATACCTCCTCCACCGTCGCCACTGACACATACTGGTTCTACTCCATCTATGTGCATCAAAGCCATTACTTTATCCTGATGACCTTTAAATGTCTGCACATGGGAGAAGTCCTGCATATAGAATGTTTTACATGAAGATCTATATAGCTGGAATCAGAGAGCTGTTACCGAGCTAAGAAGAAGATGAACAAAAATCTGTAAAGAATCTATCACTAACTACTATATATGTGGAATCATGATTGAATCTGTACCTTCAGAGACCATAAAAGGATAGTTTTATCATATGAGGAGCTGAACAGAAACCCACCTATACAGAGAAAAGGGACATAAAGATGCGTCGTTAAAAAGAAGGTTGAGTACATTGTTATCATTTGTTCAACATATAATAAAATTGGTAAAAGGTTAGAAAACAGTACACCGTATGTATACCTCCAACCGCTAGAGCCGTGACAGAGTCTTGGTGTCCCCGCATGTCTTTAGATTTAACCTTTCCTTCTGAGAGTCTCCCAACAAAATCTATGTCAACCTTACCCTCCTCTGCTTCACCGCCAGTTTTCGTTCCAGGCGACGCATCTTCCAGTTCTTTGGATTCCACTTCTACCAGGTGACATAATTCACTTAGAGGCAAACAGAACTCTTTCCCTTTCCCAGAAATCTTCTTATGCAATCCACTCACAGAATTGAACCTAGGATTCATGACTAGGTCCCTGTTGCATTTCCATAGATCAGACAAAACTGGACGAGCCAGAGGATCAAGACAGCAACATTAACTTCAACCATAAATTTAAACTTCCCTTGGAGTTCAGATTCCAAACATAGTTTCTCCGTGATACCAGTGTAAAGCACCAAGAGATCCTCGATACCTTCTTCACATCCTTTTGCATCCACACAATGTACACTTTTAATCAGCTCCTCGGTAAACCGTTTTCCAAGAAGAAGCTTGAGGAGAAGAAAACAAACAGGCCAAACATCAGAGCTATACGAAACCAAATACTTTGAGCTGGCATTTTTAATCAACATATTCTGTTCTTTCAACAATTCAAACAACACCTCTGAGCTCATAAAAATCCCCTTCTGTAGTAATCCAACCAAAATCAAACCCATTTTCGAAACACCAACTGGTTTTCTCACAGAGCTAGTTTCTTCAGGGATAATCTGATACACATTCCTACCAGTTTCAATCAACTCAATCAAATCAACATAAGCATTCTCAAACTCGTCAAACTTCACACAAGAAACGCTTAAACAGCCTGAGATCACCCCTTCCATATGCAGATTGAGAAATGCCTCACATATTTGCATACCAAACATTGCTAAACGTGAAGTATCATCAACATCTTCAGTGAGAATATCCCAAGAAATTCCAGTAAGTTTCTCACCCACTAAATACAAAACCCCATTCTTCAAATCACCCCACAAGCCAAAAACTTTAGAAACACCTCTCTGTTTAACAGATACGATCGCATCAAGCTCATCTCTCTCCTCCTCTCTCATCCCCCACAGACAACTCATCATCCTCTGGACATAACTATACTTAAGGAAAGAGTCACAATCATCATCCTCGAACGAAGCAACCCGCAAAAGACTCACCTTCGACTCATCATCCTTCAGAGTTCCACATAAAGACGAAGATGAAGCAAGATCAGTAACTTCACTCTCACCATTTTCCAAGGAGACGGCGTCGTGGACTAAGATCCGATCCTTCCACGTGGCGTAAAAGTCGTCGGACCATGAACGAACGACGAATTCAACGGGATTTTTACAATTGCGTCTAGGTTCAAGGTTAATCTTGGAAACAGAAGGGAATAGTCTGAGAAGATCGATGTTTTTGGGGAGAGCTGATGGTCCTTGAGGAGGTAACTTGACGAGAACAGTGCACGCTGGACATCGGATTGTGTCCGGAAACTTCTTGGGAAGATTCGTTAAGCATTCTTCGCACGCAGTGTGTCCGCAGGCGAGCACGCGCGGAACCGAGGACTCGCCGTCGTAAGACTGTAGACACACCGGACACTCCGGTGCCTCCATCATCAACTTCGATTTTTCGATTCGATGAACAACTGAGTTTGTACGACGACATTTTACACTATGACTAAACACAACGTTTTAGGGCCTGACTGGTTCAACCATTGCGGTTGCGGGAGATTGCGGGAGATTACGGTTGCGGTTTCAAGCGTTATTAAGCATTTTGAATGACTGATTTAGCGTTTTAAAATAGAAGCGTTTGTGGGAGTTTTACGACTGGTTGACCAGTGGGTGCAATAGCTGTTAAAACATAGTAAATTTAATATATAATTATATAAATATTTTAAAAACACCAAAAATTTTATTAAACTTGATTTATAATTAAAATTCATTATAAAATACTAAAATTAATTATTCAGAAAACAAATAAATTTCATATTGAAGCGAGAGTTGAGAAGAGTCATTGGTGATTTGTTTTGATATTTTTGATAAATAATCTTATTTCTTAAATTTCTGATGAAATGTTATATTTATTTAGATTTTTTTAACTTATGCGCGATGTGTCATTAAATTTACATCAAGTTTTCCGGGTTATTGTTAATTGGAATATTATTTTCTTGTATAATTATATTGTTTATTTTTTTTAATCTACTCAATCGTATCCGTACTTCATTTTCTCCCATCTTTAATGGATAAAATGGTTAGACAGAAGATATATAAACAAATATTTTAGTATCATTGATTTGTTTTTAGTTTATAAAATAAAAAATAAAAAAAATCCAAATGCTTGTGGGAAACAGCTTTTGGAATTCAGTGGTTTCAAGCGATTAGAAGCGATTGGGAGCGATTTATGTGATTGGTACCAATTGCTAGCAAGCACTATCACCCACAAACACAGCGTTTGCGGGAGATAGCGGGAGAACCAATCAACATCTTAGTCCTGGGGGTAGTTCTAGTAATACACAAAAGATCATCTTTAGTTTACAAACTACAACGTTGTAGATAGTAGGATGTTATGCAAGTTTTTTATATTATATAGTTCACTTAATTGTATTACACGAAACTAAAAGGGTTTCTGAATATGCCCAACATGGAGCAAATATATGCAAGTAGAACAAACTAAAAGTGGAGCTATGCCAAAAAGACATGAGTGGAGAAACAGGCTAATCTTTAATTCCGAGGCAGAGTACCATGTTGGTTGAGTGAGACTTCAATTACTTGTGCCAATGAGTTTAGCTTATTTGCTACTTGCTGGTTGGTTAGTTTAGCATATGAAGATTGGCTTTGAAACTCACATCATCGAATACAAAAAAAAAATCTAGAAATAATAAGAAAGAAGAGATAAAGGCACTCCAAAAACATTACAAAATATGGAAAAATCAACTTTATATTAAACTCGGGGATTGTTTTAATATATCCAAGTGTTCATCTAAATTTCACATGGTAGTTCGAAACGGCACAATGGACAAACATGATTGGTGGCAAACCACTCGAGGATGCAACTATCGTCAAACTCGTGTCCACAAGGTAAGGTACCTTCAGTTGTACCCATCTATACCTTGAGTAGCTATCATGGATATCTTTGACAGGCAAGGAGAAAGAAAGTACTGTCCGGCAATCTCTTATAGGTTCTTCAGACATTAGGATACTCGCTTCGACTTTGATTCTTCCCGCGTCTTCGGGTTTAGGATTGTGGTTGATTTCATGGTTGAGGGATACTCTGTCAGCAAATAAATCCATTATAATACGAGTTGTGATCTTAGGGTTTATCTTCTCCTTGTTGCAATGTCGTCGTCTGTTTATGCATGTTTTTATATATAGCCTAGGGGCGGTGGGACTCTTGTAGCTAGGTATGGCTCGGATTAGGTTAAATGGAATTTGAGATTTTTTTTTTTTTTTTTTAATTTAATGGCTGTTTTGATTTTCGCTAATAATGTTGTTTCCTTTTTGTTAAATATTGGATAATGACAAAATATATCATTTCGTTGTTGAAACAACAATTGCTAAATCCTAATGCTAAGTTAACTAATTCATTTGCAATACTCCCGTATTCATTATGATAATGGACCATAATTGAGCTTATTAAAAGGCCATTTGTATTTTGTTTTTGTGAAATAACATAAACTAGATAGCACCCCGCACATAGTACGGATAAATCAGTTCAAATAAATTTATTATTTAAGATTTGATATTTGTTTGTGTAAAATAATAAATGATTCTTTCTTTGTTTTATTCAAATTTACGATTATTTAATATAAAAATATGTTTCACCAATGAAATATTTGAAAGCAAATAATAATTTTAACGCTGTGAAAAAATTTGTGTGAAATTTATTTTAATAAAACATGAATAATTATTAAATTTTTAAAAGAAATTATTTTTTTTGTTTTTTAAAGAAGTATAATAAAGTTTCAAATTAAATGACTACAAATAGTTTAATTTATTTAATAAATTTTTATTTATGTTTGTAATAGTATAGTTGTAATTATGATTAATTAATAGGTTTATTGGTTTATTTGATAAAATGTGCTTCGAGCTCTCTGGCGATGACACATCGGTATTTTTTGAAGAGTGATTCTCTATTAATATATAGAAGATTTGAGATTGTTTGTCTTCTCTCCACTTTCCTTGTATTATTCAATCAATTTTTCAAAACATATCATCGCCTCTCATAGGTAAGAGTTTTCAAGTTTCTTTTTGTAGTTTGATTGCAAACAAAAGAAAATTAGAAATTTAATTAATATATTCACTCATTAGTTTATTTTTTTCCTTTATAAAACACCTAATCGGATATGCGTTTCTTAATCAAATGAGTGCCATAATTGCATTCAGATAGGAGATGCGTAGGTCATTGGAAGCTACAATCACCTTCTCCTGCTCATCCTCCTCGACAAAGAACAAGGAGGGCGTAAACGTATAGTAGTCTAGGTTGTTTTTGTACCCACACCAGACAGATCCAAATCTCCAACTGTTAGCTTCCATGTCATACACATGAAGCCAACCATTGTAATAAGTGTCCTTCTTCATCTCCCTCACCACAAGGCACTTGCCATCGTACGCAACCACGTTCCAACATACAAGTTTTATGTCGTCCATGGATACGTTCTTGATCCGCATGGTGAGGGTCCACTTGGAATTCCCTAGTAGTGTGTAAACTGAGATTGTTTCTTTCGTCCCCGATATCATGGTCAGACGATTGTTCTTCTTGTCTTCTGCAAAAAGCGGTTTTGTATCTGATTCTCCACGATGGAACATGGAAGGAATCAAGCGTGCTTTCTCTGTCTCCGGATTGAAAGCTATGAGGCTCCCATCGTCTCTCAACCAATGAAGAGTGCCGTCCAAGTAAACAGGTTTCATCCGCGCCGTGAGATCACTTTTGGAGGTGGTGGTGACGGTCGTTTCTGATAACCTCCAACAATATCCGTCACTGATCTCGAACGCGTACACCGTTTCCATCTCGAGTATGCATACGATCTTGAATCTTTTGGTGGTTTGATTTCGATTTACCGCAAAACCGACGCACATCGCTCTCTCCGTACGAGCAGCGTTAAGGTGTGCAGGTCTATTTCGATCACCACCAACTATCGTAGGCAAAAGCTTTGACCCCGAGTGATCCAGGACTCGAAACCTCTTTGTGAGGGGGTTTGCGACGAAGAGATCACCGATGTATAGTAGGAGAAGGCCAGAGCATGAGCCGAAAATGTAACATCGATCTTTTGACAAATATACTTCATCTCCGCTTGACTTAGAATCGCAGGAAGAGAAAGACTTGCATATGACGTAATGTGCGCCATAGTTCATGAGGTGAAACAAACTGGATCCGACAAAGCGGGAAGAGTATCCGGATTCAAAACCCGGATCGTCGGATATATGCGAGTTGATCAATCTGTTCGTGCATCGCATCATGGCTAGAGATTTGGGGTCCAATTTGAAGAGAATCTCGTCGAAAAGATGAAGGGGTATGTCATTCATGATCAAAGTTGGATCGAAATGAGATCTCCCTAGTTAATGTTTTGTTTTGCTTGTTGATTCGATTGTCCTTGTGTTACTTTAGTGTTGGCCAGCTTTTTATATAGACAAAAAAGTCTGTTATGAAAAGAAATAACAATCAATTATAAATAAATAAAATTATCAAATATGAAATCATGGAAATATAAAAAGGTTATATATCTTAAGTTTTTCTAGATTGCAAAGTAAATTTTAGTTATTAATTTGAGCAATATGTCACCATATATATATCCACAGTAACAAATATTAATTATCTCAAAAGTTAGTAATCAAATAACAATAAATTGATTTGCCATGTGGTTTGCATTTCTAGATCGGCCGCTACCATCTTCATGGATGACGATGAGACGAGGATCATAGGGAAGTTTGACTACACAAAAAAATCAAAAACAAAAAAAAGTTGGCATTTTTCAAAATTCTACGAAATATATACATATAGTAATTGTTATTGAATTTTAAACCGGTAGTAATATTGGTTATTTTATATATCTAGTGTGTAAATGTATGAGATTATACGAAAAAATATATATTGGTTATTGAACCTTGAATGGTAGAAATTGTCAACAGTTTACAGAGTAGCCGGGGAATGGAAGCATCAGTTAAGCTGTGGTCATATTGGTGCCATTTGAGAAATGGAACCATCAAACCAGTTTAAACGGAGATGAGTTATAATCAGCATGAAATTCAAATCCTAATGAAATGGATGTAGTCTATAAATGTTTTGAGAAGTTGTATGATAAACCCGAGATGAGTTTAATTTGTTGATTCATGAAACTGACGTTTCTTTGAGTTAGGCCTGGACTTAACGACACAGTTTTCTCCTTTGGCCCATAGCTTTGGAGCCAGGTAGTCTCAGGGTTCTAGTGGATTGGTGATACCGCGTAGGTAGTGATCACTCCGACGTGCTCTGTTTTATTTTTTGTTCTCCATTATAAAATGATAAGTTTTTATAGAAATTATGTTTTCATGTATTTGATGTTATTATGTCAGTGAGAATAGTGTACCCATCTTAGTAGTATATATGTATGTATAATCAAAATCAAGGGTATTTATTACTACCAAAGCCTGAACAAGGCCACTATCAAGTGAATTGAGTAGATGGAAACTAGCAAAATATGAATAATTAACCATAGGAAACGTTTACAAGGCAGGTTTATTCTATTAGGGGTAGATTTTTAAGACCTCGAATCCACAAGGTTAAGGATCTATTACAGCATCTTAATAGCATCTCCAATGGTCCTCTATTTTTTTCTCTATAATAGAGATCTTCTATAATAGAAGTGAATTTTACTCCAATGTTCTCTATTTTCACCTCTAAAATAGAGATTGTTAATTTTTCCTATAAAGGGTTCCTCTATAAATAAAGGAACTCTATTATAGAGGTGAGAATAGAAAACCATTGGAGTAAAACTTATCTTTATTATAAAGATCTCTATTATAGAGGAAAAAATAGAGAAAACCATTGGAGATGGTCTAAACATTATCACTTATATTATAGATAAATAGTACCCCTCGACTCCTCGTATTACCATGAAGATGCTGCTTCTTAATCGTGCTGCACAATGTTTTAGCAATATCAACCGTCCCTTGATTAACCACTAAAGTAAACCGTAAGAGATTAAGGAAAAAAAATTATTTTTTCTAATTTTTTTTCGTATATGTACATCCAATTGAAAAACATAGTGGATCGTATACACTTGTTTACCCCTTTTCTTTATAAATAGTTTTTTTAAAGAATTTTGTAACCGTATTTTATTTGTAGTTTCCTCTTGGAAAAAAAATGTTTTATAATTTTCTATGCATAATAACTGTTAATCTATCTGAAAAAAGCATAAGAAATATGTCATACATGAAACTAATAATATCCAAAGTGGGCAGGTTGGACGAAATATGTCATAGTTGCTGGAATGTGACTGTAATACCACATAAATCATATTAAGCAGAAAAATAAAAATAAAAATGACAAAAAACCAAAATTAAAACGAATTATTTTTCTTAATTAATAATGGAGTGGAATATTTTATCTGACAAAATAAGTAATTACGAAGGATCCCATCTATATATACATTTTTGGACACAGGAGACATTTATGAAATAAATCATGAAGTTCATACTTATTTTGTAAGGAATGTCATTGTCAATAAATTTTATAATTATTTTTTACTTTAAATAATATTAAATTTGGAATTTAATTGAAGAAGATTTTCTCTTATTCAAATTTCCAAAAATATTGGACCAACATCCATTAGTATTAAATATTTTATATTTAATTAATCCATTCTCAAAAAACTGTACTAAACATTAAACACAATTGATTTAGTGTAGACAATAATAACAGCTGAGATTTCCGATTAAATTTCATGTAGACAATGAAAATTATACACTACATAATATATTGATGTAAAATTATAGTATCTTTAAAAAATACAAAAGATATTATTTCCATATATAATAAATAAATTTTATTTTGTCTTTTTAAACAAAAAAAATATAGTATATATATAAAAAGGTAAGAAGAAGAAAAATAAAAAAAGGGGAAGGTGGGAATTTTAAAAAGCAAAGCCACCTGTCTCTCTGACCCACCCATTCATTTTTTTGTGGGTAATAATATCTATCGTCGTCGTCTCCACCCCGTCGGTGCGGTACCTCCCTCCCCTCCTCACGGATCAATTTCTAAAGCGAGAGATAGAGAATTAGAGATAGAGAGAGAGAGAGAGACATTATTTTCGCTAGATTCTCATAAATCTTCTCTCCTCCGATTTCCCCTTTTCCGTATTGAGAAATTCCCTCATTTTTTGACGTGAGATCCGTAATTTTTATTTTTGTTTCCTTTACTGGGATCGATCTGAATAGGTATAGCTTGAAATTTTAGGGCAATCGTGAATTTTTTTTTTTTTTCTTTTTGAGAAATCTCGACTTAATCGGCGGAAATGGACGAGTTTGGAGTTCTAACGGAGCGTTACGGGATTAAGCCTCAAGGTAAATCTGCTCCGATGGCTGCTTCCAAGCGTTCCGTTCATAATAACAACCCAAACAACAACAATGCTCAGAGCTGGAATTTCGCTACTGCTTCTTCCTCTGGTGTTAACGCGAAAACGAATTCGACGTCGTTTTCTGGTAATGGCTCTGTCTACGATGCTGACGATATCTTCTTTACGGCGAGTTCTACTACTAATAATAATATTAGAAAGAGTTCGAATTCTTCTAGTGGATTTGACGATTTTGATGGTTTCTCTGGGTTGAACAAGTCGTCATCTTCTTCTGGTTTTAATAATAATAGCAAGTCCTCCTCTTTGAACAACGATGATGATGGTTTGTTGTTCTCCAATTTTGGGAATTCTGGAAATAAAGCATCTGATGATGACTTGTTTGGTGGTATTATGCCGTCTGCGAAACCCTCTGCTACTACTGGTACTGTTAAGAATGATGATTTGTTTGGGTCTTTCTCTTCATCTGAAAAGCAATACGCTACTGCCGTTGATGATCTGTTGGGTTTGGGGAATGATGCTTCTTATGATGGATTGATTCCCGGTTTTGGTGGCACGACGACTAGCAGGTTTGTGATTTTGGTTCTAGTTTCCATTGCATCATAGATATAATGTGTGAAGATTCTTATGGTGAATGTGCTTGTGGCTTGTGAATACTATTTGATATATCCGATCATCTTTGTACAGGAAATTGTTATGGTTTGTATTTTTCTGTTGTTGAGATATTTTGTTTTTTTTTTCTGGTTGATATTTCAGCAAGACGACCACATTGAACTTTGATTCTTCTGATCCTTTTGTGGTTCTAGAATCAACTGCGTCTGCATCACATTCTTCTCCTGGTCTGTTCGTGGATCCACTTGAAGAATTTGCTGCTTCAGTTAGTTCTCAGGGGAAAAAACCATCAACTACTTCGCACACATCATCAATACTTAAGCCTCCGCCTAAACCAACACAAAAAGTGAACAGAGGTTAATCTCTTTGATAACTTGAAATTTTGTTGAATTACTAGAGATTTGGTTTTTTCATTGTGCTCTAACTAGTCAAGGAATCATTTCCACAGTTAAGAGTTCAGGAATGTCTTCAATAGACGAACTTGAAGACTTTGCCATGGGTACTATGCGACGTAGTGCCTCCGCTTCGGACACTGCTAGTAAATATAGAGAAGCTGAAGATGCTGGAACAAAGAATAAAGAATTTGGTGTAGATGACCTTGACTCCTTTTTCAGCGCTGGACATCGCTCCAGCAGTGTACCAAAGTCACGGACTACTACAACTGAAGTAAGAACGACTTTCGAAATCTTACCAAGTTCCAATGTACTTATAATAAAAATAATGTGTACTTAAATGTGTATCTTTATTCTTCTTTCGGATGCAAAGACATCTCGCAAGCAAGCATCCAATGTGCCAAAGAAGACGCCTAATGGGGTTTCTAATGCAAAGAAGCCTCCTGCTCCAGCAAATCTGGTGGATGACTTTTCTGCACTTTTTGGAGGTACATGTTGTGAAAACATGTATTTTCCAGCAATTGGTTACTCTAATGTTAGTTTCTAAGAAACGTTTCCTTATCTACAGAGGATCCTATATTTAGACAATTCGAGGAAATCCCAGGGGAAAGCGAAGAACGAAGAAAGGCCAGATGGGATCGTGAACAGAGAACAAAGAGCCGTGTGGTATGTGTGGTTATTTTGGTTTTCTTTTAAATCTTCTGCTGCAACCCTTAATTTTTTGCAACTTATGATGATATCTCATTTAGCTAAATGCTGGTATGAAAATCTATAATAACTTTTTTTTATTCTTGAAAGTACCCCTCCACATTCAAAAGTCTAGTTAAGTTCTCCAGAGAATGTGCTTTTCCTACGTCAGGTTATCCCTTATTCAATTTGATGGTCCTGCCAGCATGTCAAAATCGACGATACTCATTACCGTCTGGCATAGTGCAACCAATTTCTAGTTTAAGTTTTAATATGCTTATCATTGTTATCAGTGTTTAGCTTGTACTTGATTGTATATTTTGGTTCTAGATGATTTTACACAATTCAGTGCCTTTTAAAATGTAGGCACAAGCTGTTGCTGATATGAATAACCGTGATCATCAATCTCGGATTGAACAAGAACAGAGAACTGTGAGTAATGCTTTCTTGATCTTGATGTTTGAATCTTTATTATCATAATGCTTATTTATGGACGATGACCTTTTTTGGATTTGTTAGTCTTCACTATGATAGTGCCGTTTTTGACATTTATATCTCCGTTCGTAATTCTACACAGAGACCCCTTGTTGCTTTTTTAAATACCAAACGATTGTATTCTTGTTAATTTTGCTTTTCAGAGGATTTCCGAGACTGTTGATACTGAGATAAGGCGTTGGGCAACTGGAAAAGAAGGAAACATGCGTGCACTGCTATCTTCCTTGCAAATTGTGAGTTGAAATAAATATGAATTATAATTTTATGTTCTGTTACATCTGTCTGTCCATGTGATCCTCCTGAGTTCACTGAGTTCTGGTTCTGTTTGAACGATGACAGGTACTCTGGCCCGGATGTGGTTGGGAAGCCGTTTCTCTAACAGATTTGATTACTTCGTCAGCAGTCAAGAAAGTCTATAGAAAGGCAACGCTGTATGTCCATCCCGATAAAGTTCAGCAAAAGGGAGCCACGCTTGAACAAAAGTATATTGCCGAAAAGGTTTTTGACATTTTGAAGGTATTTTCTCAGTGTATCTATATGAGCAGCTCTCTTTCTATAATCTAAAGTAGATGAATGTTGACAGAAGAAACTTAGTTCCCTCTGTGTTAGTAATTTGAAGAAATCCGGTTAACTTTCTCGTCTCTTGCATAGATCCAGAAACCTTACTTATAACTGATTTGCATTGTACAGGAAGCTTGGAACAAGTTCAACAAGGAGGAGCTCTCATAAGCCCGTATGTTGTGGATCTGGCTGCCTCCATATCAGGTTTTACAACAGTTTGCTTCAGATAGACCCTGAAACGGGACTGATTACTCCTAGCAATGGATGATTAAGAGATCTTGAAGAAACTTGGTACTTGTTTGTTTTAAGTCTGTGTGCCACATAATTTGTCTGTGAGTCTTTTCTTGTTTTTAATCTTCTTGTCTCTGAATTTTCCTTTGACAGTTGGTAACTTGTCATCTTTCTGTACACTCAACCAAAAACAGAAAAAACAAAATTCCATGGGGGATATTGTATAGCCCCGAAAGCTCAATAGATTATATATTGAATGTTACTTATTATAATAGCTATAGCGTCGAGATGATTCACTGATGTCTATTTCATTCCCAATTTCCCATAACTGTAACATAGTGCTTTTGTTGGTATGTTCATGGGTATGAATATGTTCGTTCGTTCATAATATTTTTGTGGCTCGGTAGTTATATAAAAGTTTTGGGGTTAGTAACTCACTGACTTCGTTAAAGATGTACACATGAAAAATAATATTATGCAAATTAACCTTCAAAATCCATGACACCAAGTAGACACTAATAATTGGAGAGAAAGATAAACCAGCTACTCGACCATATGTGATGTGTCAGTTTATAGCTCTAACTGATAATAGATTTTGAGGAACGAGAAATACTGATATTGATAGGCATACTGAAACTGCCAAAATTAACTTTCCAAAAATCTGATGATCAGATTTATAGCCACATAGTATTGAAAATGCTAATATCCAGTGATCCAGATAGTGTCAGGACGCTACGCTCTTTGAATGGTTCTAAGTGTCTTATCTCATCCATCAAATTCAATCCAGATTGATATCTTCCTATTAAAAATAAATCAATTTAGATTTGATTTTTTTTCCCATTTCCAAAGATAAAAAAAAGAGAATAACAGAAATTCGAAATTTTATCAAGACAATAAACAAAAAAAAGAAATTTTATCAAGACAATAAACAAAAATAGAAAACAAACCAAAATCGTAGCATATTGTTTTCTTTTGTTAAATAAATAAAAATAGAAATTTTCCGACATCTATATATATATATAATTAGGAAGTTCTCTCTCCTTCTATGATGTACACACATCATCTATTAGTTCACTCATTTTGTATAATTTTTATATTTACAAAAATTTAAACTAAATTATAAACGAAAAAAATGAAATGAAAAAAATAAAACACAAAAAAAAAATTAAAGTAAAATATGAATAGATTGTATAAATATAAAATTAGGTATTTCTACCATAACATATAATAAATGTGAAAGATTTGTAAAAGACTAGTAATAGGAGAAAAACAAAATGTATCATATAATTAATGGAACAACAATTACTTGTTGATAAATTAAGACAGACTTACTTAAAGATGTTGATGAAGCCTGATTTACTTAAATACTCATTAGGAAGCTGAAATTATCCAGTAGATTGGAAAATGAAGGTCAATCATCGAGAGATTGGACCATCGCGAGTAGCTCAGCATTGTCTGTTTCAAAACGCCTACAAGGAATCCCTGCAGAAGAATGCACTATATGGCCCACAACAACGCTTCAAGCTCTGAATGGAGAGGAGAATAACTCCAACGAAGACACCTTGCTCCCAACATTAAGGTCTGCTCCTCACCATTGCAACACCACCATCCCAAGAATGCACATCTGCTGCTTTCCAAGAACCATCAATCTGACAACGAGGTAAAGGATCATGGACCGCCAGAGGAACCGAAAGGCCTGTAATGGCCTCCGTAAAGGAATGCGCCTCCTCCCAAGCTGATCTTTCAGCCAACGCTTGATCAAATATATCCTATGGCTCCACCTCTAAACCTTGAATTTCCTCTCTTTTAGATAAGAAAAGAAAAACCTTACATCTTGACACTAATGCTAAAAAATAATAATTGCATGAATTGCTTAATTTCTCAAATTTATTCTTAATATTTTTAGCAATTTTAGCTATTTATTCTTAATTTCTTCTTAATATTTTAATATTATTATTACTATTATTATTATTATTATTATTATTATATATTTTTTTGATGTTTAGAATAACATTTTTATGCTTTATTTGAATTTTGAAGTCATCTTATACATTTTTCTTAATTTATACATTATTTTAATTTTAAGCACTTGTTTATTTTTTTCTCCTTTTAGAGACTCTCCTTCTAAGATATCCACATCATTAGAGGAACATTAAATCTAAAACTAATGAATCACTTAATTAATGCAATCATTTTATATTATTTTATTTTTATGATAGAAAACTAACAATAATAAAAATAAACTAAAATATTAACAGAAAACAAAAAAAATACATCACATCAAAATCTCAAAGTAATATATCAATAGAGATTGTATAAATATAAAATTAGATTTGTTTATCATATAACATAGAATAATAAACATGTCGAAAAGTTAGAAAATATTATGAGTTTGTAAGTTACATATTTAATTAGGAGAATCGGAAAATATTATATAAAAACATATTTTAAAATAGAATGTCAAATTATACTATCTATGAAGGGATTTTTTTAATATCAAACCGTCGACACAATATTTAAAGTTTGAAATTGAATTATGATGTATACGAATATAAACGAGTCCAAGTAAATATAAAATGCATTACTAAGAAGCAAAATTTACATGCAATACAACACCGACCAAATAATCTTCGCGTAAAAACTGGGTATTTTCTCTAATAGTATATTTTTACGCCTACTTCAATAAGAAAATATTACACAACCGATCATAAAAAAATAGAGTATTGGAAGATAGAAATGATGAAATAGTTATGATGTCTTCTATATGAGATAATAGAACATGAAAAGTCATAGAAAATGACGAAACAGATGATAGTAAAAAATTGTTAAAAAAAATATTTATATTGTACATGACTTAATGAAATTAATTTGATAACTATATTAATTTATCTTTTAAAATTCGAATGATTATATCTCCTGTTTACATTCAACTATTTGTATTACTATACAAAAAAATTCAGAGTTAGAAATCTAGTGATTACAAATTAAAATCAAAAGCGTTGACAATAAAAAATATCAGGAGCCACTTAAGTCAACCCACGTGTCAATCATCCATGTCACAACTTTCACCTATAAAATGTTCCCGCCCACATGCAAAATCCGAAGACAAGCTGATGTGTACTCCACCATGAAAATAAACGACACCACTCTCTTCTTCTTCTTCCTCATCTCTCTCTTCTGTTTATCGTCAGCTTCATCGAACAAGCCCAAGGTTTCGAATGGCTCGACCATCTTGTTCTCGACGACAGGAAGACCCACTTTCGAATTCGACATCTTCACTCTCCCAACAAACAAACGTCCACCGTCTCCCGCAGATGAGCACCGTCTCACCGATGGCAACTCCGTTAATTTCAACGGCCATTTCGCTTCTCCTTCTCCGGCTCTTATCGCACTTCTACCCAATAATTCTCGTATTCAACCACACGACTCGTCTCTTGTACATCTCATCTACGTTACCGAGAGAGACGGAACACCTAGCTTAAACTACGACGTCGTCCATAACGATAACTCCGGATCTAGAGTTCACGTTCCTTTATTTTCCGGCGATGAACAACATAGTGGTATGACAGTGAACTCGATGAAAGATACGCCTGTTTTGACTAACAAGCATCTCGTCTACGTTTCGACACATGAGAATCCGGGTAAACCATTGGCGAGTTGGGCTGCCGTTTACTCGACCAAGTTACGATCTAAGTCGACTCGGCGGTTAACACCACCTGGAATCGCTGATTTTTCTCCGGCGGTGCCTCCGTCTGGTAAATGGACCGCCGTGGCTTCGTTCGGAGAGAAAGGCTGGGTTTTCACCTTGGTTGAGAATGCGACTGGTTCATCAGACATCTACGTTTTCCTGACTCGTAATGGCACTAAGCGAGTCAAGGTGGTCAAGCAAGGCGGGTGGCCAAGTTGGGCCAACGATTCCACTCTGTATTTCCACCGGCAAAGCGACGACGGCTGGATCAGCGTGTACCGAGCGGTTCTACCCAAAACCGGACCGGTTAACACCAAATCGGTTAAGATTAAACGAGTCACGCCACCGGGTATTCACGCGTTCACACCCGCCGCTTCACCAAACAACGACGACTTCATCGCTGTGGCCACAAGGAGGCCAGGATCAGACATCCGTCACGTGGAGCTTTTCGACTTGAAGAAGAAGGAGTTCGTCGAGTTGACTCGTCTGGTATCGCCGAAGAGTCATCACTTTAACCCGTTTCTCTCCCCTGACTCGTCCCGAGTCGGATACCATACATGCAGAGGCGACGCAACTGGACGTAAAACTCCTCGCAACCTCCTCCAGAAACTCAAAACCACTTCGGAAGACCTCTCTCTATTCAGATTCGACGGTGCGTTCCCAACAATCTCGCCGGAAGGTGATCGGTTCGCGTTCATCTCTTCCACAGGAGGCGTAAGCATTGTGAACTCAGACGGTTCAGGTCTACGCCAGGTGCTTCCTCAGGGTTTTGGAACAGTTTGGGATCCAGTTCGACGTGGCATCGTCTACACAAGCGCAGGTCCCATCATACCCCCAGCGACATTTCTAGTCGATGTTATCGCCGTTAATGTCGATGCAACAAACCCGTCAACCGCCGTTAAAAAACTAACGACTAACGGCGAGAACAACGCGTTTCCATGGCCATCACCTGACGGTAAAAGGATCGTCTTCCGTTCTGCTCGGTCCGGTGTTAAAAACATTTACATAATCGACGCAGAGAAAGGTGAGTCCGGTGGTTTGTTCCGCCTAACGAATGGAAACTGGAACGATTCGATACCTACTTGGTCACCAGATGGTAATTGGATTGTGTTTTCATCGAACCGGGAATTTCCCGGTACGTTTTTGGATAATTTGTATGTGGTTCACCCGGATGGAACCGGTTTAAGGAAGCTAGCGCAGAACTTGACCGGTGGGCTGTCGATGCATTCGACGTTTAGTCCCGACAGTAAGAGAATCGTGTTCACTACCACTTATGCTGGCATCTCGGCTGAGTCGATCGGTACTCCCCATTTTTTCATCGCGGGTGGTGAGATCTTCACGGTGAATTTGGACGGTTCTGATTTGACGAGGCTTACCCACAACTCGGTGGAAGATGGACCACCCATGTGGTTCCCTAAGATCAAAGCTACTGGTGATGTCGCTTGGCCTACGAGGTTTGGGCCTAGTTGCTCTGTCCAAGATTTCAAGACGTAAACGTGAAAATGACAATGAAAAAGCAAGCACGCAACAATTCCTGTGTGTGTAAATCCGTCGCAATGATTTGTTACGTTCAACTTCAAATTATGTAACATTTCCATTATTCTTTAAAATAATATCCACATTAAATTATACTTTTGTCAGAAACGTTACAAATGATAGCCACGTGTCAAACTTATCTGAAACGTGACACCACACTCTGAAAAATTCCTCCGCCTTACAAAACTTGCGATTAACATCGTCTCTACTGAGTGACGATTAACCACCGACCAATCAGCCATGAATATTGCTCAGATTCTCTTCTTTTTCACGTCCCTTCTGCTTCTGCTTCACGCATCCACGGCGGAGCATCAAAATTTTTCAAACGCTGGTGGTGATGGAGACACCATCATATTCACCACTCTAGGACGATCGCGTTACGAATTCGACATATTCGCCCTCTCAACGGCTAAACCGCCGTCAGTTTCCGACGAGCTCCGGATCACCGATGGAGAATCGGTAAACTTCAATGGCTATTTCCCTTCTCCTTCTCCGGCGCTCATCTCTCTTCTACCCGATGAAACCCAAATTCAATTAGAAGATTCGTCTCCTCTGCATCTCATCTACGTCACCGAGAGAAACGGTACTTCTAGCTTATACTACGATCTGATATACGGAGGCGTCGATTCTGATTCCAAAAGGAGACGACGATCGGTGTTAGAAGCACCGTCTCGAGTCCAAGTTCCTTTGTTATCCGGCTTTGATCAACGGAGTGGCATGACGGTAAATTCGTTTAAAGATAAGCCTAGTTTGAGTGGTGAGTTTTTAGTCTACGTGTCAACTCACGAGAACTCTGGTGAGCCTAGGACTAGCTGGACCGCCGTTTACTCTACCGAGTTGAGAACCGGGTTAACCCGACGGTTGACGCCGAGTGGTGTAGCTGATTTTAGCCCCGCGGTTTCGCCTTCCGGGAATTTGACGGCGGTGGCTTCATACGGAGAGAGAGGCTGGACAGGGGAAATTGAAGAGCTAAGTACGGATATTTATGTGTTCTTGACTCGGGATGGGACTCACCGAGTTAAGGTGGTGGAGCACGGTGGTTGGCCTTGTTGGGTCGATGACTCCACTTTGTATTTCCATAGAAGAAGCGAGGAGGATGGTTGGATCAGTGTGTACAGAGCCATCTTACCTGATAACGGGCCGTTGACTACAGAGTCAGTGACAATTCAGCGAGTTACACCACTTGGAGTTCACGCTTTCACACCGGCGACGTCACCAAACAACCACAAGTTCATAGCGGTGGCGACGAGGAGACCTGGCTCAGATTACCGCCACGTGGAGTTTTTTGATCTGAAGAGGAATGAGTTTATTGAGTTGACTCGTTTGGTGGCGCCGGAGAGTCATCATCTGAACCCGTTCTTGTCCCCTGATGCGTCTCGAGTCGGATACCATAGTTGTAGAGGCGAGGCTAATGGAAGGAGAAATCCTCTGCTTTTCCTAGAGAATATTCAAACCACCACAAAGGATCTTTCTCTCTTTAGAATCGATGGTTCATTTCCTTCCTTCTCACCAAGGGGTGATCGTATAGCATACGTCAGAATGCCTGGTGTGTTTGTGGTGAAGCCCGATGGTTCAGGGCAGCGTGAAGTGTACAATGGAATGGCGTTTTCGACAGCTTGGGATCCGGTTCGACCAGGAATTGTCTATTCTAGCTCAGGTCCAACTTTTGCTACAGAGAGAACAGAGGTTGATGTCATCGCCATTGACGTGGATGCATCTGACAAGTCATCTTCCGTGAGGAGGCTAACGACTAACGGGAAAAACAATGCTTTCCCATGGCCATCTCCGGATGGTAAGCAGATAGTGTTTCGTTCGGGCAGAACTGGTCACAAAAACCTTTACATAATGGATGCTGAGAAAGGCGAAAGCGGTGGTCTATGGAGGTTAACCGAAGGTGTGTGGACTGACACAATGTGTAACTGGTCACCTGATGGCGAATGGATCGCGTTTGCATCTGATCGAGAAAGCCCTGGCTCGGGTAGTTTCGAGCTGTTCTTGATACATCCAAACGGAACAGGGATAAGGAAGCTTATCCAAAGCGGGACGGGTGGGAGAACTAACCACCCGGTTTTTAGCCCGGACAGTAAATCCTTAGTTTTTACATCTGATTATGCTGGAATCTCCGGAGAACCGATCTCAAACCCGCATTCGTACCAACCGTATGGCGATATTTTCACGGTGAAACTGGATGGCTCTAATCTAAGGAGGCTGACACATAACTCTTACGAAGATGGGACACCGGCATGGTCCCCTCGTTTCATCAACCCCGATGATGTAGTGTTACGCAGGAGGAATATTTCGAGTTGTTCGTTCGAAGACTGTCACTGGCTCAACAAGTACCCTACACTAAAAGGCCGAAAAATCTCTTGTTGATATGTATATATATATATATATATATATAGTAGTATATGGTTGCAGAGAGTGTGGAGTATCATAGTATCCTTTTTCAAAGTTTCAGCGATGTATCCCACAGCTTGTAATATGAGACTGTCAATGTATATGATGAAGACTGTCAATGTATATGCACAAGATAAGACAGTTCTATTAATGAGATCGAGATCGCTATTGTATATCATCATATCGTCGAGATGTCAAACCCTCTTAACGAGTTGGAGGGTTTATGGCGGGAGCGGGAAAATTGGTAGAACGTCGTACAAGGGTTTTTTATAAAGAGAGTCTCCGTCAAAGAGGGAATGAATTGGGAAGAGGAAATTAGAAGAAGAAAAAACAAAAAAGGCGAAGAGAGAGAGAAGAGAGGAATGGCGCCAGTTCTTCAGAGCTCACAGCCATGGGTTGAGAAATAGTACGATTTCTTCTTACTCATTTTTTTCTCCGTTGACGGAAACTGTATCGTTTTTTTTTTTATTTTAACTCAATTGTTTTCCGATTTGGTTTTAGCCGGCCGAAGCAGGTTAAGGACGTGGCTCACCAGGAAGAGGTGGTTCGGGTCCTCACCAACACACTCGAGACTGCTGATGTAATATAACCCTCTGCTTATTTTAAAATTTGATTTTGTGAATCGGGTTCACTTTTCGGATACACATTTGAAATCCCTAGATGTCGTATCTGGTTCTAAATTCTGGGTTCTTGGATTTTTTTTCTTTCTTTTTTGTCTGCTGTGGCTCTGTTGTAGTGCCCGCACATGCTCTTTTACGGACCGCCAGGGACAGGAAAAACCACTACTGCACTTGCCATCGCCCACCAGCTATTTGGGTACTCAAATCATCTATTACAAATTTCTGATTTTAGTGTGTCATGGATTGATTTTTTTATAGATTGATTCATTAGTGTGTGCCTAACTTGTAACTTGTATGAGAGACCTTGTTTTGATATGATACATTCAGCTTTGTGATTCAGATAACTCGAAAAAGTGATGAAGATGCTGTGATAATTTCCACCCTCAGGGTCTTTGTGGTTGCATTATGATATACCAAGTTGTTTCACTAGGTAGCTAGACGTTATATTTAGATGTGTGGATTCATAATAACACTAGTCACTATGGTTTTGGTATGTAAGTCTTTATTAGGTTTATGAGTTTGGACTGTCTCCTCTTTCGAGCAAATTGGAAGCTATTTTTGTTGTTGTCTCATATGATTTTGTTTCAGCTTGTTTAGGGAGTAATATCACACTATGTATTTTCATGAGACTGTCATTTTGTTGTTATTTTCATTTTGCTGTGATTACAAGAGATGGGGATGTGAAACTAACCAAAGAGTTTATACTTTATACAGACCTGAACTATACAAGTCTAGGGTGTTGGAGCTGAATGCGAGTGATGACAGAGGCATTAATGTTGTTCGGACAAAGATCAAGGATTTTGCTGCTGTTGCTGTTGGGTCTAATCATCGTCCAGGGTGTGTAATTTTTATTTGCTTTTCTTAAGTTTTTTTTTTTTTTTTTGTCATTTCCTCATTCCACTGTGTGCGGTTTGCATTTCCTCTAACACCTACAATTTGATTCTTCAGCGGTTATCCATGCCCAGCATTTAAGATCATCATCCTAGATGAGGCTGATTCAATGACAGAAGATGCTCAGGTATGTTGAACATCTTTTCTCTTCCGCATTGGTGCGCTTGATATGTATTTACCATGATCTGTTTTTTTGACTATCCAGAACGCCTTGAGGCGCACTATGGAAACTTACTCCAAAGTCACCAGGTTCTTTTTCATATGTAATTACATTAGCAGGTAATTCTGTCTCTCTCAATGGCCTTTTTTTTTTGTTCCTTCTGTTCTCATTTGCATCTCCCTTTCATTTTTTCTCCAAGTTTCTCGCTGGTTATGTTAAATATTGCTTCTTCTTTTTTTGGTTATAATTTGGAATATGCTCATACTGAGCTATTTGTTGATTTGTTGAATTTTTATGTACTCGAATTCATAACAAGAACATATCGTGGAGCTGAACTATGAACCCACTGATATTGATCACCCTTATAACTTTGATTCCTTGCTCTTTAGGATTATAGAGCCCCTTGCTTCCAGGTGTGCAAAGTTCAGATTTAAACCACTTTCTGAAGAAGTCATGACTCACCGTATAATGCATATTTGTAATGAAGAAGGTCTCAACCTTGATGAAGAGGTGTGAACAAAAGCTTTAAGGTTCGCCTTGTTGTTTTAGTTTTGTGAAAAAGCTGTTTATTATAGTTATTTCCCTTTTAGGCTCTTTCAACTTTGAGCTCCATATCACAAGGGGATCTCCGTAGGGCCATCACATATCTGCAAGTAAGATAATTATCTGAAACATTTGTTATTAGACGAAATTGACATTAGAAATGTGAACCAGTCTTTCTGCCTGATAATCACAGAGTGGGGCTCGGTTGTTTGGATCAACAATAACTTCTACAGATTTACTCGATGTGTCTGGGGTAAGGATAAAGTTAACCCAGTTTTGCATAAGTTTATGCCAGGTTTTAACCAAGTCAGACTAATGACGGTTAATTTGGATCTCTTACGAATCTGTCAGGTAGTTCCCCTGGAGGTAGTCAATAAACTTTTTACTGCATGCAAAAGTGGGGATTTCGATATTGCAAACAAGGAAGTGGATAACATAGTTGCAGAAGGATATCCTGCATCTCAAATCATCAATCAGGTTCTCTACTTCCCTCTCTTATTTTTACCCCATTTAAGTCATGCAATTGTGGCTGTAACCACTTCTATACAACTCTCTTTCAGCTATTCGATATCATTGTGGAGGCTGACAATGACATAACAGACATCCAAAAGGCTAAGATCTGCAAATGTTTAGCTGAAACTGATAAGGTAAGGTTTTTTGTACTAATTTTCTTACTAGTGTCTCTTTCATGGAGTTAGTTTAAGACTCAAATTACCTACATCTTGACTCAGTTATATTACGTGTTTTGAGTGAAGTATCATTTGACTGTAGATATGTTGCAATATTGCTAAGAATGCCTCTGTTACCTCTAGTGATAATAAAACTATCTCATATCTTTTACTTTTAATGTATCTAGCGACTTGTAGATGGGGCAGATGAGTATTTGCAGCTTCTAGATGTGGCAAGCAATACAATTCGTGCCCTCTCAGAAATGGCTCAAGACTTCTAAAGCAAAGACCATGTAAAGTAGAAAGCTCTGCATTTGGATTCTACTTGAATTTGGACCTTTTCCTTATGACTTCTGAGTTATCGTAATGCCACTTTTCATAGCTTAGGTTTGATAAAAAGTTGGAGCGTTGTGACGTTTTTCTGGTTGTTACTCTTTTATGGTTTGTTGCAGAGTTATTTTATTGCATCAACTTACAAAATCTGTTGACTATTGTTATTGGGTAAAATCGTTAAACATAAAACAATTAACATGTAAATCAACAAAATCATTACATTTTTCTAGTAATTTTTCACTTAATCTAAATGATATAGAATAATAGAATGAATGCCAATTGTAATAGGGAATAGTGTAGTACCAGTGACATACAATCCCATCTCCATATATTTAGAGTGCGACTTTGCTTTTGTATTTTTAGTGTGCTATATAAGCAATTATGCTCACTCTTTCTCATGGGAGTGAGACATGCGTTCTTACCAACAACAATCATATGTCTCAGACATTGTTTACTGTTGTAAGAAATTGATCATGGGTATTATGGAATGTGTTTCTTTACAATATTTGTTAGATATTAAATCCAAAAATGCCAAAAAAGGAAAACAATATTAGTAGATTTTATATAAGATTTTTTTTTTCTGTTTATCACCTCTGATAATCAATCATATTAGTAAAATCCTCCGAAAAGGCAATAAAATACAAGTGAATACACTCATATCCAAAAATATAGAAAACATAACTAAATAAAAATAAAAATGCTGTCAACACAACAAGTTCGTTTGAATCTTTTATAGTTTTGACATATAAAAAAAAAAATCTGGATACGTTCTAAAATTAATTGGTCAAAACTATAAGTAGTGTTTATTGTTGTTGACTTGTTGATGTTGTGAATTGATGATGCCTTGAAATTGAAACAAATCCATTCTTTTTATTTTGTATTTTTATTATATTTTGGGGTCTTAACCCAACCCAATGGTCGAAGGTGACGACGATTATTCTTTCAAAAGACCCGGAGCTGTGCCTTTTAAGTGGGAGGTCCGACCCGGTGTACCCAAAACCCAACCCGGTGATGATGATCCCACCCACACTCTTCTTCAACCTCCCAAAAGACTTGCTCCTCTCAGATTAAAACCATTCCCGCCGTCTGAATCCCAAAGCCGGCCGGTTTCTCTATTCGCTCCTCCGTCGTCTTTCAAGCTCAAATCTCCGCCTTCAGATTCCGACTCTCAATGCTCAGGACCTCCGACTACGTATTTCCGATCTTCTCCCCCTCGAGCCGGTGGGTGTTTCTTTCCCAAGTCATTGTTTGGGTGGAAGAAGAGTAAGAGCAGTGATATTAAAAAGACCGGTCAGGAATCGTCATCGTCATCGTCATCATCATCGGAGTTTGAGAATTTCTATGAAACGGGATCAACGTTTTCTCGGTCGGAAGATTCAAGGCAGGGATCGGATTCTTCGAGATGGGGTTCGCCGAAATCTTCATTCTCCTCTCGCCGTGGTTCGCCGCTGAAACGCACTGATTCGATTGTATGTGAAAAAATCCATTTTAATGATGGCTCAGTCTCTCGCCTCTCGGTTAGCCTTAAATTTATTTTAACTTCTTAGGAAAAGAAGAAAAATAAAAAAACATATTTTCGAATAATTATAAATTTAATAAAAAGGATTTGAGTTTTTTTTTTTTTTTTTTTTTTGTCATCTGGTAATATTAATAAACAAGGTGGAATACATTGTGAAATACGACTTAAGCCGGCGGAACACAAAATTTTCTCGGAGTCTAAAATCCAAAAAAGGAAAACAAAACCAGCGGACAAGTAGAAATCTCCGGAAGCATAAGTGAAACCAACAAACAAAAAAACAACAAGCAAACAAATTTAACTTTGAAAAGAGGACCAACCCAAGAACTAACTAAAAACAAAGGATTTGAGTTTTTCATTCCCACAAGAACTAATGTACATTTATAACGGAACTGTCTGTATTGTCCAAAAGGCAAATGAGACGGTGTTACTTCTACTGTCTGAAATGTTTGTAGTAGTGAGAAAATATTTGGGAAGAGAGACATAGACTAGACAGCAGAATTAAGATTGGTAACTGTTTAATTCACAACGAGGATGATTTTGATACTACAAGACACTACTAACTTAGGGACAACACTACCAGTCTGTCTCAAAGCCAATAACAAATAACAAGGCGAAATAAATAAATATGGATACTGATAAGCTACGTAAAGCTAAAGAGATACGTCTCAGTTTAAGCCTAAACCGGACCCTGAGCCTGAACCCGTGGAAGACCTAACCATCGGGTGACTAAACGAGGGTTGGTTGATGGATGCTGCTCCTCCTGCACCTGCAGGGTTATTAAGTTGGTTGTTGCCAAACATGACATTTGGTGAAGCCGTTGATCCTGCATTCGTCTGTATCGCATTGAGAGGCAATCTCGGGCCAAACGAGAAAGCTTGTTGTTGCTGTTGTTGTTGGCGTGCCATGAACTGCATCTGCGCATGGACTTGCGGGTTGTTGCTGAATCCCGGGATGATGCTTGGCTGAGTTGTTGCTGAAACTTGTTGTTGCTGCTGCAAGAGAGTATTGATGTTGTTACTACCTGTGGACAGAGACATCCCTTGGAGATTATTATTAGTCTGTGGAGGGATTCCTCCAGGTGATCCAAATCTTGCTGAGAGCATACGGACTCGTTCTGCAGCAAATCTCTGACGTGTTTTCTCTACTTGTTCGCATTCTTTCATCAACAATGTTTCAATTTCTGCAAACTGCTTTAGCTTCAGCTCCATCCTCTTCAGCTGCCGTTTTAAAAATGATATCAGTAAAAAACAAACGCTATCGACAAAATAAATTAACCAACTATACAAATTCTCATCAGCAACTGGTTCCGGTATTTACCTGGTGATTTACAATATTTGCAGAAAGCCTTTGGATCTCACGTTCTTCATGATCGGCAAACAATTTTGCTTTCGTTGCTGCAGCTGATAGACCGGCTCTAAATGCTAACATAACCTTATCCTCTGGCAGTGGAGTCTGTGGTTCTGCTCCGTTTTGGAGCGATGTTTTAGCTGCTCCTGAGTTTTCTTTTACAATTAAAGCATGTGGGTATTGAAGATTAGGTTAACACAAAGGAGCCAAGAAATTACTGTAAAGAGAACAAACAAGTAACTGCCTTACCATCTTGCTGCTGATTTTCTCCAGCTTCTTTCCCTTGCACACCCTCAGATTTCATCCTTTATGGATTGAGATGTTTCAGTATAGTCCATAGTTAAACTGAATTCTACTATAAAGATCTCTAAAATGGACAGGGTCATGGAATGCACTAACCTATCATCCTCAGATAAAATCGCAAGGGACTCATGGGCACATGACGCAGCAACTCGAGGTCCAACAGCTGATGCCAAAAATGCAACCTAAAATGTTTCGATATCAGGATCCTCATAATCCCCAAACTTACATTTACTAGAGGACTATTTTTTTTCACTCAAAACATGCATACAGTTTAGGTCTTAGATCAGTCGATTCATGGATCAGTATCTCTAACTGGTGAGATCAAAAGGCTAATGAGAAGAGCATATCAAATTTGCAGCGAAAAAAGTTCACAAACCAATGCCATAACCGGATTCGGAGACTTCACAAAAGGAAGCTTGATCTCCGTGTCAGAATCTTGCTCCGAATATCCTGCAGAGGCAAGTCGACAATGAGTATGGCATGTCAAAGAACATAACTAAAGCCAATACGTCATGGCTACAAATAGTTTGAGATGAAGAAAGCAAAATCACCGGGTATATCTCCATTTGAATCTGTTCCTTTGTGGTCATATCCATTTGCAGGGTTTTCCGAATTAGTTACACCTGGAACCTCAACATTATCCAAAAGACCATCCTCCACAGGTAATCGAAGAAAATGAAGAATGCACTGAGCTTTTGATTTGGAACCAACATGATCTGCAATCTGAATCCAATTTTCATTGTAGAGTTCCACAGCTTCAAGAAGTAAGAGAGTTTCCTGATCACTCCAATTGTCTCCATCTTGATCGCCATAAAATTTGGATGGATCCACTCTTACAAAGTCAAGACAAGAATGTCCAACAACAAATCTTCCATGGTGAAAACAATCAGAACATAAGACTATATCCCCCTGTAGAGTAGAGATGAAGCAACTTTAGTTAGAAGCGCTCTGATATCCGAAACAGTAAGCAAGATAAGGTTTTGAGTCTATAGTGGAAAAAAATAAGAAAATTATACACAAAGAGTAATGTGTAAGGGAAAGCATGCTAAGAACCTTCTTTTGCGATTGGAAGTACACAGTTGGAAGCGGTCGAGAACAATGGTTGCAATGATTATCACAAAGGTGTTCACGAATTCTGATGTCCAAGTCAGGGATGTCACCATCCAAGCTTGACAAGGATGAATACACTTCAGCCCCCTTGTGTCTACAGTTGGGCTTGTCAAATTTGATCAAACTATCAATAGATGTTAAAGCAGCAGACGGCACGTGGACCTCACCATTTGTATCCTCCCTCACATCCAATGCATCTCTAGAAGGCCCAGGATGTGACTGGGTGGTGGCACAGTAATTAATTATTCCCCAGTGATCAAGAAAACGGAAAACTCGTGCAAAATCTTCAATGTCAACACCATCTACCAATCCTTGACAATCAGAAATCGTCAGTGTCTTTTCAGGGTTCTGCATATATTTTGACACAATTGCGTTCCTGAATTCCATATAACTTTCGGGTGTATGATTTGGCGATTTTCCAGAGAAGAATTGTGGCACCACTTGCCTTTCAAGCCGATCCACTGTGTTTGGTGCAAACCAATCTGTTCAAATGTAACAGCAAAAGTAAAACAATAAATTCGAGCACTGGGAACCAAAATATCAGAAATAAAAATAACTAAGAGGGAAATCAGGATACATCTGACCATGAACACCAAGAGCATAGCCCAAGTAAAATTTAGAGGACATCACTTGCATAATCCATTCAAGATACAATCCTGATCTAAGAAACCTAGGGCTACTCAAAGCCAGCAGTTATTCTAATTTTATATATACATATACATAAATGATGTGCAAGAGTTCTAATACCTCTCCCTTTCCATCACACAGAGCATAAGAAACATCCGATATGACATAAAGTTGCTTTCAGAGTAATGTAAGACCTTCTACATTCAGGAGCTACCGGCATAAGAACCCTTTGAGATATCTTAAGAAAAATCAAATTTTTGACAACAAATATGACTACTACAATACTAGTACCAGCCAGCAAAATCTGATACTGCATTAAGCCTCACTTGTAACATAAAAGAGCATTTCAACATAGTCAACACTTACATGTCTTCAATTCATATGCAAACTCATGAACAGAAGGACAAAGAGAAACAAACAAACCTGAATGCATAGGCAAGACATGAACCAGATCCCCAAACCGTTTAGCAACTCCTTCTCCTTCCAAAATAGGTGGTGGAGAGATAACATAAGCCGAAGACGCTCCATCACTCCTCTCGAGATCAAAGGACAGAGCATCAGCCGGTACAGTAGACAACGCTTGCAATTGCCCATACGAAATATTCTCCAGAGACGGAAGCGAACCTTGACCTCTAGTCTCCCCAATCAAACCACCTCTCTCAGCAGCAACAACAGCCGTTACAGACGCGTGCGGACGGATCACAACACGCTTAACCACCGAGGGGAAATCAGAGATGCGCGAACCGGAATCTTCAACAACTTCGCCAATACCGTGTCCCGGATCGGGAGTTGCGCCGCCGTTCTGGTGAAGCTCATCGGCATTATTATCAACGTCATCAACTTCTTCGTTGTTGTGATTGTTGTTGTTCTCTTCGTCTTCTTCCTCGATATCTTCCTCCTCTTGTTTCGGTTTCCTCGCCGCCGATAACCCACCTCGCTTCCGTCGTTTCCATTTCCCTCTTCTATCTGCGACGGAATTGGGGGAAAAAAGGGTAATTCAATTCGCAAAAGTAAAAAAATACCCATAGATACGATCTATATGGGTAAGTCAAATCCCAATTCAAAATTGGATTTTGAGGGAGATAAAAGATGAGGAAACAGAGAAATTGCAATTGTTGTTACCTTCAGAAGCTGGCATTCTTGTGGATGAAGATAGAGAAAGTTTAGGGTTCTGTGGAATCGAAAGCAAAGAACTCTAAAGTGTAAGAGAGAATTGCTTTCTTTGTCTTCTTCTGTTCCTCCGAGTCGCTCTGATTTCTTCTAGCTCTCTCTCTCGAGCAACCTTTTTCTCTGAATTTATTTCGCCAATGCCTTCTTTTTAGTCATTCTCCCACAACGACGTCACATAACCTTTTGGTTGGGTAAGAGGTTTTGGAAACGGAGGTTTGACTTCAAAATTTCAAGCTTCGTTAACCAATCCGATTTCGGTTTATAATCAATTTTACTCTGTTTATATTGATACCGTTTGGTTTCAAATTGAAGAGATAATAGACGGTTTTGTCCGGTTGAAATTGAAATTGATACATTAAGGGGGTGATACTGGTGTGGTGGTTAAACAAACCAATCAACATGGACACACACTCCTCTCACAATTTGTGTACATCATATTATTTTCACCTCCTAATTCTCAGCATAAACATAAATTACTCCTCTCATCAAACCGTTATTTTCCACCATAATTTCACTAATTTATCATAAAATAATACGATACAAAGTAGGAAATCTTTCATGTGTTGTTTATATATATATTTTTAATATCATAATAATCGATCATACAATCAATATAAAAGTTGGATATTAATATGTTCTTTATCACACAATAAGATGATGAAATACATCTATCATATATTTGTCATTAAGTTTACTTTTTTTTCATATATAGCAAAGTTGGATGTCTAGCTTCGAAGAAACTGATCACTCATACTTGGGATAAAGCATGACGCGATAACATTTGATGATGGTTTTTGGTTTTACACTAATTTATAAGATCTCACATTACAAAATTTTAAAATTTTATTTTTAAAAACAAGATAAATTTCTTCAATAATTAACATTGTTTACAATGATAATTAGTTATGTAATTATTATTAGTTTTCTAGAAATTTACCTTTTTAATATCCTTTTATTTTGGGATTTGCTATTAAAAACAATCCGTCATAATTTATTAATTTTTTTTGTGTTTGGTTCGATTTTCTAAATGATAATCTTGCTATGTTTGAAATCCTCATGAATTATCCAATGTCAATTTATTCCCAGCTTGAAAACATATTTTAATTCCAAAATCTCTTATTTACGTTTATACATCAACAAAAGTAATAGAAGTAGTAAAAATATTAAAATAGAACTTGTAGGAAAGAAGAGATTAGCAACCTCCAATGGACTCGTTTAAGCTAATCTATATATTATGTTAACAAAACAACAAAAAACTTGCTTAGGAAGGCAAATCGAGCAATAAACTCTAAAATGTCATGAAAAAAATGTGAATAATGCTTAGATGTTATCCTATTTGAGGTTTTTTTTTTATAATTTAATTATTTAGAGTCCAAAAACCTATTATATTGCCAAAATTTGGTTTATTTGGTACTTTGAAAACAACACTAACTTGTTTTTTTTAATGTCTCATGATTATCTTCTTCTAATTAGGAAAGAATCAAGCCGATTAACTTGTTCTCATTAAGAGGTAATGAGTTCAATAACTTATCGTCAACTATTTGAGAAAATATCAAATCACAGAGCGTGTTACTGAAGAGATTTTAAGTAACAAGTTTTTTTCACAACATTTACAAATTACGTATATGTTTACAAACTTTAAGAATTATGTTATGATATTTTTCTTTAATATGTCTAACATTTTAATTTTATAGTCTTTTTTATTTCGGCAAATGACATTTTTATTTTTGAGGAAAAAATATTAAATTTTCAATTAACATGTGGAACAAGTGTATTACATAAATAGTTGGATAATAAAATATACATATATATATATACATAAAGATTTTTATTAAATTATTCATAATCTCAATAATTAAATGCTTTAATTAAATATTTGAATCACATATACTTTGGTATAGATAGATTGAAAGAGATAACCAAAACAATTCTTTTTAAGTTCAAATTGGTTAATTCGGTTCAAATTGATTAAACCGGTTTAAATTGATACATCAAGGGTCCGCTCGCTCGCGTGGTTGGTTCCGTTAACGAGCAACGGCGATGAAGAGACCTCGTGCAACATCTTCTTCGCCGTCGATCTCCACCACCACGAAACCACCTCTGTCTCCGCCGGTCACACCGATTCTGAAACAGAAGCTACACAGAACAGGAGCACCAAAATGGTTCCCGTTAAAACTCACCCACACGGAGCTGACTCTACCGTTAACTTTTCCGACGGGTCAAACATTCCGGTGGAAGCAGACTGGAGCGATTCAGTACAGCGGAACGATAGGACCTCACCTCGTCTCTCTCCGCCAGCGTCCAGGAGACGACACAGTTTCCTACTGCGTCCATTGCAGCAGCACTAGCCCTAAATCAGGAGCGGAGCTTGCGCTGCTGGATTTTCTCAATGCCGAGATCTCGTTAGCTGAGCTATGGTCTGATTTCTCGAAGAAGGATCCTCGTTTCGGAGAGCTGGCGAAACATCTTCGTGGCGCTCGTGTGCTGAGACAGGATCCGCTTGAGTGCTTAATTCAGTTTTTGTGCTCGTCCAACAATAATATCGCCAGGATTACCAAGATGGTTGATTTCGTCTCGTCTTTAGGGTTACATTTGGGTGACATTGAAGGATTTGAGTTTCATCAGTTCCCCTCTTTGGATCGGTTATCTAGGGTTTCTGAAGCAGAGCTTAGAAAGGCTGGTTTTGGTTACAGGTGTGCTTGCTTCATTCATCACACTTATCTAACTTTACTGCCTATTCAATTAGCCATTTAGGATAAAACTTTGATTGAAGCTTATACCTCCATTCGTAGCATTTATCTGATTGGTTCTGTTCTCCGTTGCAAATACTGATTTTGGTTCCATCTTGTTGGTGAACAGAGCCAAATACATAACAGGTACAGTGAATGCTTTGCAGTCAAAGCCTGGTGGTGGCAATGAATGGCTTCTTTCTTTACGCAAATTGGATCTCCAAGAGGCAGTTGCTGAGCTGTGTACGTTACCTGGTGTTGGTCCAAAGGTAGCAGCTTGTATAGCTCTGTTTTCTCTTGATCAGCATAGTGCCATTCCCGTTGACACACATGTCTGGAAGGTAACGATCGAATCTGTGGTTTCTATACATTGTAGCTACTGCTAAATTCAGATCCATATACATTTTTCTGTGGTGACTTAAGTAGCTTTTATTTGTGTTCTGTTATGGGGAATGGATCAGATCGCCACAAACTATCTACTGCCAGACCTTGCTGGTGCAAAACTGACAGCTAAACTCCACGGCCGAGTGGCAGAAGCATTTGTGAGTAAATATGGTGAATATGCTGGTTGGGCTCAAACATTGCTTTTCATCGCCGAGTTACCTGCACAAAAAACTCTCTTGCAGTCGTTTTCCCAGCTCATTAACAATCCGGACACATCTGCGGAAGAGAAATGAAACTAGCTGTGACACGATGAAGCCATAACTATATGCTCTACCGCAAGTGTCAGAAGGAAATTTGCTAGACGTAAAGGCATCCTCGATGCCTCAAGTCCAGAAACTTGACCTTAGAAGAACTAATGGGTTGTCAGGCAATTCTCTGGCTGATACAATATTGGCGAGTGAGCGTAGTTGGTTCTCATGATCAGTAATTTACTAGCGAACTCAACATTGATTTGTACTTGTAACTTTTTAATCATTCATGCTTCTTATTATTTGTTCCCTTTGCAAATCTCTTTATCTTAACGACTCGCACTTGTATATTGCAATGTACCGATTAGTGGAATTGTGGTTCAAATCGGAATCTAGTGCTCCTCCAGTCCAGTTAGAAAAAGCGAAATCACTTTATGAATTTGGGACCGTTTAGTTGACCATTGACCTTAAATATTTTATGAATCTAGACAAAATCTAATTAATTTTCCTCATTAAGCCCAATAGAAAAGAGGGCCTACGTAAATTAGGCCCAAACTATATTGAAGGCGAGAAAAAAAAAAGTCCGGCTGGATTTACCTCCAAGCCACCGTCGACTTTACTTAGTTGCTCTCTCTCTCTCTCTCTCTCCTCCACCTTCCCAGATTTCTCCTCCGTTCGGAAAAGCTCCAAATTCTACTCTGAAAACCCTAAGTTTCCGATGTCGGTAAGTTTCATCACTCCCAGTATTTTTTTTTTTCTTAATTTGAATCTCAGAGACCTCAAACTCTATTACTCCTACGCATCAACGGTTTAGATAGATAGTGACTGAACGACGAAAATTGTTTGATATTTTGTGGCGATTTAGATCTTCGAGTACAATGGAAGTGCCGTCGTGGCTATGGTAGGTAAGAACTGCTTCGCCATCGCCAGTGATCGTAGACTCGGTGTCCAGCTACAGACAATCGCCACTGATTTCCAGAGAATCTCCAAGATCCACGATCGTGTCTTCATCGGTCTTTCTGGTCTCGCTACCGATGTTCAAACACTGTAAAACTATCTTGCTAGCTTTCACATGTCCCCTTATTTGTTTGATTTTACATTTTTTGAATTGAATTGACGAGAGTTTTTTTCATGATTTTTGTCTTTGATGTTTGAAGGTACCAGCGCTTGGTGTTTCGTCATAAGCTTTACCAGCTCCGGGAAGAGAGAGACATGAAGCCTGAAACTTTCGCTAGTCTCGTCTCAGCCATTCTTTACGAGAAAAGGTCAGTGCCTACTTTATCAACTCGATTTGCTTTATTAGTTGCCTGTTGTTTGTGATGCTGCCTATGATCCTGGTTAGGGCTGATTTGCCTTGTTTGTCTCTGAATTATGATTTAGAATGATAATCAGATTGGCTGCTTTATTTCAGATTTGGTCCTTACTTATGCCAACCTGTGATTGCCGGCTTGGGAGATGATGACAAGCCTTTCATTTGCACGATGGACTCTATTGGAGCCAAGTATGTTCACATCTTTTCTTGGTTAAATCTCTGATTCGTAGGGAAGCTTTTCCCTTTTTCGTATTGATGTCATTAGCTTGGTTAGTGTGGTGTGGTCTGCATAGTCCTTGAGCCATATGTTTCATGAAAATAATTCATTTTACTTTTGGGGGGGTTTTGGGAATTGTTGGATTTATCTCAGCATCCTATGAGTAGGAAATGATCATGGTTTCGTCTGCATATTGTTTTGAACCTTTGATACATTTCTCTATTTTGTGTTTGTTGTTTCAACCTAATGGCTGCAGATACCTTTACATTTCTTTTAATTGCTTGATATAACAGGGAACATGGTATAATGATTGTTTTCTTCTAAATGCAGAGAGTTGGCTAAAGATTTTGTTGTATCTGGAACTGCTTCAGAATCACTGTATGGAGCCTGCGAGGCAATGTACAAGCTTGATATGGTTTGTCCACTAGCAACTTTATTATCTGTTGTTTTATTACCCAATCCTGTCACGGAAAATGCATAAAACCACAGTTATGCGTGATGTTTGGTAGGTTTAAAGGTTCAGGGTTACTTTATAAAAAATGGAATGTTGAATTAGTTTGAAAATTAGGGTGCATATGCCCGCAGAGATCAAAAGAGCTGTTAGTTTTCTCTTTGATATTTTCAATTGTCCCTTTTGGCATGAGGTGTTTAAAACTTTGAGCTTGTTAGCCTTATTCTGTTGTATGTAGACCTATGTATCAAAGACTCTGGCTTAACAAAAATGGGGATTTTTCAGGAAGCTGAGGAATTGTTCGAGACAATATCACAAGCACTTCTCTCATCAGTTGACCGTGATTGTCTGAGTGGTTGGGGAGGACATGTTTACATTGTGTAAGTTCTCAATTCTTCTCAATGGGTTTCTTCTTCTTTTTTTCCCCCACTTTTGTTATCAAAAATTAGTTCTTAAAACAAACTTTCATGGTGATATGTTGTACAGAACACCAACAGAGATTAAGGAGAGGATCCTAAAGGGAAGGATGGATTGATCAGCTTCTTCAATCCAAGTTGTTTTTCATTGTAATCCGGTTTTAAGTAGCGTAACCTTCACATCCCGGTTTAATCTTATGATCATACCTTCTCTGAAAATTATGGCTTCTTGAATCTGGATGATGTTTGATCTCCCCTCTTTGGATAATTTTATTTCAGTTCGTAGAGTTAACGAAGAAATAACACTTGTACTCTCGCTGGTTTCTATTTTTATTTCATTTTTACTAAAGGACAAGAAACAACGTTAAAAAAAAACAGGTAAAACTGCAAATTAATTAGCAGTAACCACCAGATCTTAAGCAGTTACAAAGCGGCTTTCTCTTCTCAAACTTCTCTAATGTATAACTTATCCATAATAATAATCGGAATCTGAAGTTGGTCGTGATGGGTAACGTGTTGGACTCATTCTTCACCGGGTTCTCTAATTCTATCGGAAACTTCTTTGGTTCTCCACTTGACTTTCTATCTGGAAAATCTTGCAGGTAATACACAAATACCATCACTTATATTTACCATAATCTTACTTGACTGCTTACAGGCCGGAAACTAAAACAATTCTTACTTGGAACAGTTCGGTTTGTCCATCACCTTGGGATCTCGTATGCTACGTCGAGAATTTCTGCGTGGCGAATCTTGCTAAAACCGCATTAATCCTAATCGTATCCTACTTTTTTCTTTTCTTCATCTACATGCTATACAAAGTTGGGTTTTGGCATTGTATCATCCACGGTTTCTGCGGATTCCTATGGGTTTTGGTCTCTTGTTGGTTCTACATTCTTAGCTATTGCTGTAGTTTCTTCTGCTATGATCTGCTACACTCTAAACGTAGAAGAAGACGCAGACACCACAGATATATAGAGGATGGTTGTGGCGATAACAGTGATACTGATGATGATGATGATGAAGGGTCGTTCACGTACCATAGATCGAGGCGAGGATGCAGAAAAGAAGAACGTCTTAGAAAGTCTCTGAGACCGAGGAGCCATCGTGTTAGAGTTGGTGTGAGGAAAGACCATCGTTCTGACTCGGGTTTGAGCCAACATGCTGATGGTGGTAGTCCGGTTCATGGAGTTAGAGTGAGCAGAGAGTCTAAGTTCGCACGGAAGGGTTCAAAACGCAGAAATCGAGTTCACTATGGTCCTCGCAGAGCCTGAAATGAACCATATATCTGGAACTGCTTCAGAATCACTGTATGGAGCCTGCGAGGCCATGTACAATATATGGTTTGTCCACTAGCAACTTTATCATCTGTTGTTTAATTGACCCAGCTGGTCAACTTTTATAGAGCAATCTCTCTGTTTCAGACCTTTTCGTTATAAACAAATACAATAAAGTATTATTGTAAGCAAAATAAAGCCAGATCTATTTTTAATCTGCTAGATAGTTTGATTTTAAGAAATTAATATAAATATATCTCTATGGAAACATAAACATAATTGTTTTTTTCCTCTTAACATGTAGTCCAAAAATCTGACATGTCGAATCTAAACTCTAGGGAAATTTAGTCCAATAACCATAGAGTATGAACTTGAGTATGTAATTCACTACGAAAGGCTAAAACAAACAAATTTATAGTGGTAAATCTAAACTATATACATTATTGTTTACATATATCACGGACAAAACCTGTCTAAGTTTTTAATGTCTCTCACCGGTGAAGTTTTCTATGCTCTAGTTCTCTAATGCATTCAATTGAAAAAAAATAAAAAGATCATATTTATGGTAACTGGGCTCCTCCATACTGCTTCAGGGGCAACAGCTAGAATGTGTGATGTACACCACAGGACTACATAAATGTAACACAATGCTTGGGTAATTTGTAGTTCATCTGGTCAACAATATACCAATTGTTCACAAAACCAGAAAACAATCTTTACTTGCTTTAGTGAGCAAATGTGGAAAACCATATATATAACTTGAAGATTTACCAACATAAAGCATGTAATTAAAGATGATTGCTCGTTTTTAGAAATGTAGAAACACACAAAAAATGACCATCGAACTGTCAGAAACAGCATATGTTGCTGCGTTATCAGAAGAAACACACGATTTGTTTTCTTCTCACTACAACTAGTGCCTAGTGGCGCCACAAAGTTCTAAAAGTTGTAATATTAAGGGCATCATTAATGGGAGAACTTTTTTTTGTGTTCTTAGATTAAATATATAGTAAAAATAATGTTAGATCAGTTGTTAAGATCATAGGTAAAAAAAATGGGAGAACTAATTATGGTGTTCTTAGAATAAAGATATAGTGAAATAATGTAAGATTAGTAATTAAGATTTGTTGTTAAAAAGCTAGTTATTGGGAGAACATGTTTAAGATCATAAGATTTAATAATATAATATTCATAAACATTTTACAAATTATGAAAACTTATAAAATAACATTTAAATTGCTTACTTATAAACTTGTAAATAAAATGTAAAAAAAGAAACAAACATATTACTTAATTAATTATAGCAGATAAACATCTTATTTAATGCATAAATAGTTTAATTTCCAAATTTATTCCATATATGCTCTATCAAATCCTCCGTTAATTTCTGATGTGCTTGTCTATCACGAATTATAGTATAGCCATCACCTAAACCCTCAAGATTTGAAGGCATATTTACTGAAAACGAAATATCTGGAGTAATTCCGGTTCCATCTTCTTGTTGGAATTCTTGTTCGTCATAGAGCGTGTATGAATCTCGTTCATTTTCGACAATCATATTATGGAGTATGAGACATGCTCTCATAATATATGCAATCTTACCCTTTGACCATAAAAGAGATGGATTTTTAATCATGGCGAATCTAGATTGCAGGACTCCAAATGCACGCTCAACATCTTTTCGTGCACCTTCTTGTTTTTCTGCAAACAAACGATGTTTCGGATGTTGTGGTTGTGGGATGGATTTAACAAATGTCGCCCATTCCGGGTAAATACCATCCGTCAAATAGTAAGCCAAGTTATACTCATTTCCGTTGACATAGTACGTAACTTCAGGAGCTCGACCGTAAATAAGGTCATTAAATACTGGTGATTGATCAAGAACATTTAAATCGTTACAAGTACCTGGAGCTCCAAAAAATGCGTGCCATATCCAGAGATCTTGTGAAGCTACCGCCTCCAAAACAATTGTTGGTTTACCGGTGCCTCGTGAATACATTCCTTTCCAGGCTGTTGGGCAATTTTTCCACTTCCAATGCATACAGTCGATGCTTCCAACCATCCCGGGAAAACCCCGCAGTTCTCCGTAAAAGAGTAGCCTTTGAAGATCCGCTTGTGTGGGTCGGCGTAGGTATTCAGTGCCAAACAAGTCAACTATTCCAACGACGAAATGTACCAAACATTTACGAGAAGTCGATTCAGAGATACGTAAATATTCGTCAACCGAGTCCGCCCCAATCCCATATGCTAGTAGTCGAATTGCTGCAGTACATTGTTGTAGCGGTGAGAAACCATTCCGGAAGGTTGCATCCTTTTTTGGTTTAAAATATGGAACTTCTTCACTTAGACGATTCACAATACGCAAGAACAATGACTTGTTCATGCGAAACCGTCGGCAAAATTGCCTCGTCGTGTAAGTCGGATTATCACTAAAATAATAGTTCCACAAACGTTCGTGGCCTTCTTCCCGTTGTCTATCGATATAAATACGTGTAGATGGTTCCTCCAGAATTTCATGAACAGCAGCTTCAAATTGATTACTAAATTGCTCTTGAAAAAATTGGTTCATACTATCATTATTTGGATCATAATGATAGTGAAATTTGTTTGAAGAAGATGCCATAGCAAATAAGAGGAGAAAGAAGTATTTGAGAGGAAGAGAAGGACTGAAATATTTAATTTTGGTTATAGAAGGAAATAACAAAGCTTGACGATGTTTGTGTTGGTGGAAGGAGCAAATGTTTCTCATCTCATATATACAAGTGATCAAACTAAAGTCCAAAGAAGGCAAAGACATAGCAAACATCACGGGTTCATTCACGAGTACATAGCAACATCACGGGTTCACTAAACAAAAATCCAAACAAAACAACCACCACACATCACGGGTTCACTAAACAACCACCACACATCACGGGTTCACTAAACAACCACCACACATCACGGGTTCACTAAAAAACCACCACACATCACGGGTTTGGTAAAAAACATCCGAAAGCAAACAACAACATCACGGGTTAATCATTACTTGAGCTGGTTCACTTGGTCAGTCAGCTGGATCACTCGGTCTTTGAGCTGGATCACTTGATCTTTGAGCTGGATCACAAGTACCTTGAGCTGGATCACTTGATCGTTGAGCTGGATCACTTGTTCGTTGAGCTGGTTCAGTTGAGCTGGTTCCGGAGGATAGTAACAGGTCTCAGCCTCCTCTTCTGACTGAGTACTATAGTCTAATGGGCTGTTTATACCATAGTCATATTCACGGTCCATGACTTCTTAAACCTGAAACCGAAACACATATATAAGTTGCTGAAAAACATATATAAAACATGGATTCACATATAGCATATTAACATTGATATGGATTCACGGGTTCATATAGCATATAACATATATCATATTAACATGGATTCAAACATCCGAGATTCGCTTAGACAACAAACAAGATGGACAAACATCCGCATACATAGCTAAAAAAAACATAGTTAAAACAGTTCCGCCATTAGCTTCTTCTTCAATGCTTTTTCATCTTCGTCTAGGGTTTCATTCTTGGCAATGAGAGTGTCAAGAATGGACATCTTCTGGAGTTGTTTCATGCCCTCTAAATCCTTCTGTTTTATCTCCCACATGTGACTAAACTTCGCAGATGGTGCAGCCTTCTCTTTGCCTTTGTTCCTTACTCTTTTCGTTGCCTTGATTCCCGCGGGTCTGCTCTCGTGCTCACCAACGACAGAACCCGTAGATGGTGCAGCTTCATCAGCTTTTCTCTTGTTAGAACTGGTTGTCTTCGGAGTGGGGTTCATAGCCTCGAGACTTGTCCATTTCTGTTCATAGCGTAGAACATTCCAAGCATACTCCATACCGAACTTCTTCTTGTACAGGTTAGTGTAGATTTGGTGAGCATTTTGTAAAACATCTAGATCGTTCATCCCACTAGCTCTCTCACTCTCTACCTCTGCAAAAGCTCCACAGAACCTGCTCACTTCCCTACTGATTTTTTGCCACCTTTGTCTACAATGGTCAGGGCGCCTAGGCTGAGCACCATCACGGACATGACTACTTGTTTTGTAGTAGTCTCCTATACGGATCCAAAAGGACCCTGCCTTTTGCCCATTCCCAACTACTGCATCCTTCGATGTGTTTAACCAGCCGCTTATTAGGACTAAGTCATCTTGGGTGGACCATAGCCTTCTCTCCCTTCGCTGTTCGGCTGTCTCTTCTGTTTGACTAGGAGGTGGACTCGGCTGTGAACTCGGCTGTGAACTTGGTTGTGAACTAAAAGAAGGAATTTGAGAGGAACCAATGTTTACATTGGGAGCAAAGCTGTCATATGGGAAGTTAAGAAGGCTAAAGTAGGGTTGAGACTGATTGTTAGGAGTATTGTTTGATTCCATAGCAATCAGAATTAAACAAAGAAAAGATATTGTTCGAAGGTGGATGATAGAAGAGAAGTAAAAGTTATGATAGATTGGAAGAAAGAAGCCAACAAGAAGGATGATAGAAGAGAAGTAAAACAGCGTGAGAGATAGATAGAAGATTCGGATGTAATATAGATCACTTAAGAAGGAAACAAGATGGAATTAAGAAGCAAAGCGGTTGGACGTAATATAGAGAACTTAAGAAGCCATCATTAAATCAAAAGTTAGGTGTTGTTAGGGAGTTTTAATTGTAAATACAACAACCTACTTCAGTCAAATCAGAAGTAAATAAAAGTCATTTACTATTTTTTCAAAGTAAATCATTCATAGATTTGGTAACTACTCAACTATATTTGTTAAAGCATTCATAAGTTACAAAGACTAGCCAAATCTAAGAGACATACAAACAAACCAAATGATAAAAGGTTAGATGGTGAGACATACAAACCAAAACAAAGAGACACTTAATTGACAACAACAATGTCTAACATCCGACACCACAAAACAATTTCCCTCATTACACAATCAAACCACAATTAACAAGCCACTACAATCAAATATAATCATTGAATAAACACTAATATCACAACTCAAATCAAGAAACCAACCATGGGACTTACCTTTTACTTTCGAGCAACCGCAGGGTTCTTGAAGGATCCGATTCAACTTGCGCTAGTTAACCTCACCTACAAGCCTCCGAAACAAAGAAAATTCAATTTTAAAACATGAGGGTTATTGTTGATTCCAAATTCAAAATACAACTCTCGGAATTCAATCATAGATAAGCTCACTAAAATCGTATATTGATTAATCAAAATAAGATGAAACAAACCCTATGACAGATGAAACAAACCCTATGACACATGAGACAAATCCTATTCTAAACCGGGCAAACCTAATTCACAGATTTGAGATTAACCCTAAATCGATGAAACATCCAAGAAACAAAGAGTGAAAGAGGAAACGACGGAACTACCTTCTCTATATGGCCGGAGATCTGCCCGACAAAGGAGAGGAGGAGACAAAGGCTCGTCAAGAAGATGTCGACTTCACCTTCAAATCGCTAGACAGATCAATCGAAAAAAGAAGGGAATTGAAACGAATTTGTCGGAGAAGCTATGTAAAGATCGACTGCTAGATGGAAGAGCTCTCGATTTTGGTGTTTCAATTGCCGGAAAACAAACCTTCGGCGGTGAATATGGCGAGAACGCGGCTTTCGCCGTTTTGGAGAAAAACAAAAACCCTAGACTCGATTTCGCAGAAGGATGAGACAAATGAATATTTTTCTTCCTCTACAAAATGTCTCGACCAATCAGAATAGAGGAAAGAAAGGAGAACTGGGCTTTAGAACAGTTCTATCTCAAGACCAAAAAAATTGATCTAAGCCCACTATTCACTTTTTTATTGATTTTTTTGGGCTTAGAACACCCCATGTGTTCCCCCTTTAATGATGGCCTAACGTTGACGACGTCGTCGTTCTTATTGAACTTATTCCGATTCTACCCTTGATAATGATGATTAGGTGAGGATATTTCCGTTATTTTACTATCAAATTCACATAATTACAAAATAATGTTGCCTCTGTACCCTGAGATAAGCATCAACAAAAAATTGTTATTTTTTTTTTTTTTTGTTTCTTTCATACTGTTTACCAACTAACAATTTTGGTTTTCGAAATATTATTACTATTATTTATCTTTGGCAGCTCAGCAAACGTTATTCTAATTTGTTTTTTGTCAGTTCATCAAATAATTTAAATATTTTGTCTATGTGATAATAATTTGTAATTGGAGAGAGTTAAAAAAGAAAAAAAAAATTATAAGGAATTGTATTGTAACCAATTAAGGATGTTAATGGTTGCAGCGGTTGGGGCGGATAAATCTATCTGCGGATTAGACCGCTTTTTATTTACCATTCATTATGCATAGTCCGCAGTGGTACGGTCTACAAAAAACAGAAACAAAATCGCAGCAGTCCAACTGCAAACCGTTTTTCTTTATAAATAGAGTTGGACCACAGCAGTTCATTGTCCACATTTAAAACAGAGCGGACTGGTCCGCAGACAGATTTGTCCGTCCTGACCGCAGTTACCATTCATACCCTACCAGACAGAACAGTACTTTAATATCTGAGGTTATTTTCGTCATATTCATAATGTTTTTTCTTTTTTTTTGGAGGGAGTGGGAGGAAAAAAAAAATCGATACATGACGTGACCTCCATTGATTTCGGCGAACGAGCTTCTTCCCTCTCTTTCTCTCTCCCTCACGCTCTCTCTCTCTTTAATAGTAACTGTCTTTTGGAGAAGAACCCATTCCTCTTACTGTTAACTTCCCAACAATGTCTGCTTCTAGGTCACAGAGATCATCCACGATCTCGCCGGCTCGTACTCGTCGATCGCCGGCGACTATTCCGACGAAACGGCCGGAAACTCCTTCCTCCTCTCACTTTTCTGCATCTCCGGCTGCTTCTTCGAGTCCGTTATTACGTTCTAGTCCTAGTCCGTCTACTTCCTCCGCCGCCGCCGCCACCGCCTCCTCTGGTTCTACGGCTGGTGCTTCCTCCAAACTGAAGGAGAATATTACCGTCACGATTCGGTTTCGTCCTCTCAGGTTTGGTCTTTTTACTACTTCAGTTGTGGTGTTTTGATTTGTTTGGCTAATTGATTGACTTTTTTTTTTTTTTTTTTTTGGTGATTTTTTGAATTAGTCAACGAGAGGTCAATAATGGAGATGAGATAGCTTGGTATGCAGATGGAGACTACACTATTCGGAATGAGTACAATCCAGCTCTTTGTTATGGCTTTGGTTAGTCATAAAGAATTGTTGAGTTGAGCTGTTTTAGAGTAATTGTTTTGGACTTTGTTTTTCGAATTGATTGAGTGTGATTTTGCAGATAGAGTATTTGGTCCACCAACAACTACTCGGCGTGTTTATGATATTGCTGCTCAACAAGTTGTTAGTGGGGCAATGTCAGGGATTAATGGTTTGTTTCATCTTTTCTTTAGTTGTGTTTTTTTCTCTGATGTCTTTTAAAGACAACTGTTTTCTTATGCGTTTGAATAATGTTTGATGTTGGGAGGCCTTAAAAGTTAGGTGCTTTTAAATTCCTTTAGCTTGAAAATATGCATCCCTTGCCCATCTGCAGGTACTGTGTTTGCTTATGGAGTTACTAGCAGCGGCAAGACTCATACAATGCATGTAAGTTAATTTATAGAGGTCGAACTATGTCTTTTTTCGGAAATCTGCTGTGGATGCTGTAACTTGGACATGATTAACTGGAATATCTACGTATAGAATGACATGTTGTACTTATCATCTTTAGAGGTTGAGATATAGGATGTCGTTTCCCGTTGTTCTTACTAGGGCTTCATGTAAGATGTTATATAGATATGTTAATAGTTCAAAAGATATCCAAGAAGGTGCTTCTCTTATGCACATCCACTTTTGCGGCACCTAACTTAATGATACATTTTGCATTTAGGGGGAGCAAAGGTCACCTGGAGTAATTCCGTTGGCAGTGAAGGATGTGTTTAGCATTATTCAGGAGGTGATAGGTTACTCTATAGTTCTTTTTCATTGAAAGGATTTTTCACTCTATTCTTTAGCTAATTATGTTTCAGCTATCCAGACACCAGAACGGGAATTTCTTCTTCGTGTTTCGTATCTAGAGATATACAATGAGGTTAGGCTCTGACTCAGTGTTTATTTACATGACCTGCTTGTAGTTTAAATTGTTTTAAATTTCAATGTACATGGTATCCTTTGGCAATATTGATTTGTTATTTCCTAGAAGCTTAGAAGAATGCTATAGGTTTTAGTCTTTTACTATGTTTCTGGGTCCAACCTAGGACAGTGAGTATGCTCAAGAAATTTTTGTAGGAAGGAATTTTTATTTCAATTATATATGTGATTGCAAACTCATGAACTCCAAAGAGACAATTGGCTGTTTGTTCTGGCTTAGAATTAGATTTTCACTCTCCCATTGATTTCTAGAACAATAACCTGGTGCGAGATTTGAGGGTCTTTTGAATTATTCTTACAGGTCATCAATGACTTACTAGATCCAACAGGACAGAATCTAAGAATACGAGAGGATTCTCAGGTAACTGGTGGATAATGTCGCCCAAAAAACCGATCAAATCCTAATGTGGGGCTTACACATTTCATTTATCCAAGCTTCATTTGCATCGTAAGTTTAAGTATACTTAGTGTTTGTTATGTTGATAGGGCACATATGTTGAAGGTATTAAAGATGAGGTTGTCTTATCCCCTGCTCATGCTCTATCCCTAATAGCATCTGGAGAAGGTATAAGATCCCTAATAGCTGCATCAGCTCATCTTTCGGTTAACATAGTTTTCATTATCATGGCCCAAATACATTTTCCTCATTGACAATATGTACAAATCATGTGTTTTAAGGTCGTAATCTTCTAGCAAATGATTTTGTTTGTTGACCGTATAGTATCATCATTTGCTATCAATTGGTCGTAACTTCTCCTTCTCTGGATAAGGCCCGTACCTCTCTTATTTCTGTTTTGTTTGGTCTGTGATTTCACTTTGTCGTTTCTTGAATTATTGCAGAACACAGGCATGTTGGTTCAAATAATGTCAATCTTTTTAGCAGTCGGAGCCACACAATATTCACCTTGGTATGTCCTATTACTTAAAAGTGTATCTTTCTTGTCTCCATCTTAACTACACATATGCCTTAGACCTTTAGTGATGTTCTTGTACAATTGGGCGCTTTTTTAGCTCTTTCTCTTAGAGTTTACAGTGTGTTTCAGACTATAGAAAGCAGTCCACATGGAAAGGGAGATGACGGCGAAGATGTTACTCTTTCTCAGTTGGTAATTACTTGACAGTTCATTCTGATTCTGCTATTGTCTATGACGCCATGTCGCACTTAGTCGCTGTTAAATGCACCCAGGTGCCTCTCCTTATCTAACATTCTGATTCTTTGTTCTATGCAGCACCTTATCGATCTTGCTGGATCTGAAAGTTCTAAAACTGAAATAACTGGACAGCGGAGGAAAGAGGGCTCTTCCATAAATAAAAGTTTACTTACCCTTGGCACTGTAAGGAAGTTCTGTATCCGTTGTACATTTAATCTTCTCTGTTTATGCGTGTCTAAACTCCTAATCTGCTTCTTCAGGTTATATCTAAATTGACAGACACCAAGGCAGCTCATATACCCTACAGGGATTCTAAACTTACACGTCTCTTGCAGTCAACACTTAGTGGTCATGGACGAGTATCAGTAAGTTCTCTATGCCTTTCCCTAATTAAATCAATTTTTCAATGGGCCTGTCAAAATAATGATTTGTTTAAGAAGTTTCTGAAGACCAGGTGTGTTTCTTGGTTGATGAACTATCACTTTGATGTCATAGCTCTTCTTGTAGAAGTCAGGTTCAAGTAAGAGACCGCTGTGTTTTGATGTAGGCGTTCTGACCCCTCTGAACCTTTTTTTCAGCTTATTTGCACTATCACACCTGCATCCAGCACAAGTGAAGAGACACACAACACATTAAAATTCGCTCAGAGGTGCAAGCATGTTGAAATCAAAGCTTCAAGAAATAAGGTGCCTTTTTATGGTACTAGTGTCTCTGAGGTTCCGTAAATTTACTAGAGCCCTCTTTTTGATATTTCAATTTTTTTATACAGATTATGGATGAAAAGTCTCTTATAAAAAAGTATCAGAAAGAAATATCGTGTTTACAAGAGGAACTTACGCAATTGAGGCGTGGGGTTTCTAACCAAGAAGAGTTGGCTGATCGAAAAATTCAGGTTGGTGTATGCAAGATAGTTCCTTATAGCTTTTCTTGTCGCTGCAGCCTGATTTTACGAAATTATGAATAAATGTCTTAAGCTATGCCTATTACTAGTTCATTTAAAAAACTGAAGTGATTATTAATCGAATCAGGGAGTTTTGCCTTATTATGTTGATCATACATGTACACCTATGCATTCCCCAGAAATAACATGCTTTGCTTTCATTGTGCCCTTTCTCATTATATAAGCTAAAATCTGGTCAGGTTAAACTTCAGTCAAGGTTGGAGGAAGATGAAGAAGCCAAAGCAGCTCTGATGGGAAGAATTCAGCGACTGACAAAATTAATCTTGGTTTCAACAAAAAGTTCACCGCAAGCTGCTTCTGTAAAACCTGACCATATATGGAGGCATGCTTTTGGAGAGGATGAGGTATGTTTGTTAGATCCTCGTTTGAGGATACCATTCCATTTTGGTGGCACACAAATATATCTATCTCTGTTTTCAGCCTTTCACCATGTGATATTGATGTTTAACTTTACACCTTGGTTCCTACAGCTAGCATACTTGCCCGATAGAAGACGAGAGAACATGACTGATGATGGTGCTGGAAGCACAGTTTCTGAAAATTTAAAGGAGCCGAGAGATGGAAATAGTAGTATGGACGAGATGACAAAGGACAAGAAAAGGAACAAGACTCGTGGAATGCTTGGCTGGCTAAAAATGAAAGTAGGTTCTAATCATCTTTGATCTCTCGGTTGTATCAAAACTCATAGGTGGAGTTAGCATTGTGGACAGATATTTAGAATGACACAATCTAAAATCATGATTTAAGACTGTTTCGGCTTACATGACCCATAATGTAAATGATGCAGAAATCTGATGGTCTGGCTGGGACATTACTGGCTGATGGTAACCAGAGCCAAGCAAGTGGATCTCCTTCATCTTCCTCTAAGTGTACACAAACAAAAACAACCAGAAGAGAAAATGCAGCCGCTATCAAGTCTTTTCCAGGAAAAACTGTTGCTGGAGACTTATTCAGTGCTACTATTGGACCAGGAGACCTTTCTCCGGTAAGAGAATATTGTTCCACATTGTTTTTTTTTGTTGCTTCTGTGATTACACTTGAGGAAGTAGCGATGTCTCAATCCTTGTTAGTTGAACATCGTATCTTATGTGAGGTTGTTCCTAGGTTTTTTAAGTGGTCATTGTGTAGAATTTACTGACACATAACCAGCAAAATGACATACGGCAGATTGGAACTACTATTGCGGATCAAATGGATCTTCTTCACGAGCAGACAAAAATACTTGTTGGAGAAGTAGCACTACGTACCAGCTCATTAAATCGTCTTTCCGAACAAGCCACTCGCAACCCTGAAGATTTCCATATCAGAGTGAGCTTTTCGTGTGATCTTGCTTAACAATGCCAAAGTAATTAGCTTATAACATAATAGTACCTCTTACATGTTTGCATTGTCGACTGCAGGATCAAATTCAGAAGTTAGAAGATGAAATCAAGGAAAAGAAGAATCAAATACGTGTTCTAGAGCAACAAATTATTGAGATTTTCGGAATGACTCCCTATGCCCCAGATTCTCTTGGAATGTCTCAGGTAAAATAATAGATGAAAAACAAAACAAGAGTTAAGATGGATAAATACACTTATTGGATAATATTCTCGTGTTTGCTTGATATAGGTTTTGTCGAAGCTCACAACGCAACTAAATGAGAAAATCTTTGAACATGAGGTACTCCATACTCATCCTTCTTTCTCTAAGCTCTTGTTACCTCTCATTCTCAGTTTTGTTTAATCAGATTCACTGACTCAGTGACAATGTTTTCGTTATGAAATGTCTTCTTCAAGATAAAGTCTGCAGACAATAGGATTCTGCAGGAGCAGTTGCAGATGACTGTAAGTTAACACTCCATAATGGTTCTGTATGAGAAATTGTCAGTTTGAAGTTCATTATTACCCTAATTTGCACAGAAATCAGAGAACGGTGAGATGCAAGAGACAATCATGCTACTAAGACAACAGCTAGATTCGTTAGCCGAGCGACAGTCAACATATACACAGCAAATTGCAGGAGACGAATCATCAGGGAAGAATACTCACAACAGAAATGGTGACGAGTCAGATATATACTCAGGAGCAGGAACACCGACCAGCGTGATGAGCTTAAATAGAGTATTTGCTCAGGAAGAGACTAAAGAGATGAACAACGAAACAACTCTCAACACTCAGGTATCTTTCCCATACAATATTTGCTCCTTCCATCATCTACACGACGCACTAAAGTCATTGTGATAAAACATTTTTGGGGGCTTTCTTACATCACTAGGCATTGGAAATAGAGAATCTGAAGAAGGAGAAGATGAGACTGATTGAGGAAAAAGATGAGCTTTGTAAACTTAATAAGAAACTCACAGAAGAAGCTTCTTATGCTAAAGAATTAGCGTCTGCCGCAGCAGTAGAACTCCAGAATTTGGCTGAAGAAGTTACTAGACTCTGCAATGAAAACGCAAAACTCAGCAGGTGAAAAAATTCCAGGTCTCTCTGTAGTTGTATGGGGACTCCAGCTCCAAGATAATGCTGCAAAGTGAATCATCATTAACCTATAACGCAAATTTGAAAGGTGATGATGATGATGCATCAAAGGGAAGAATGTCCTTGGAGATCATGATGCTCCCAAAGGCAAGGGATTCAGTCCAGAATAGGTTTGTATTGCTTGATTTGCTTCGATAGGCTTTTGATTCTAACTTCTGATGACAAACACATGATGTAAATATCCTCACAAATATGTTTTCTTGTTCACGATTTTTGTATGTTCTTTAGGTTGAAACGACGATGTTACAACAAGTTCCATAGTTTTTCAACTTGACTTTTATTTATGTAATTGGCATAACCAAATTAGGACGAAGATCTCCCAAATGTTCTCTATCTTATTTCGAATTTTGTTTTGCCTAAAATATAATTATCTATTATTGAATATATGAAGATATATAAATTGACCATAAACGAAGTTTGCAAGGAAAAAGAAAGGCGAAGCATACGAATGATGATGATAATGGAGATGAAAGCATGATGTTGTTTGTGAAAAGAGAGAGGGACTAGAAAATAAGATCTAGTTTCCATAATCCAAAAATACTAAAGTACACTTACAAGTTACAACACTCCCCCAGGCTTTTTCTTTTCTCCACAACCACTATTTTTTTTTTTTTTTTTTTACTTTACAATTAATTTATAAACTTTTAATTTTCACATGTTTGTTCCTTTTAACAAAATTTTTTTTTTGTTCTTTCTCCAACTTGAAAACGGTATGTGTTTTGTATAGTTTATGCTGAAACCGCATTTGGCTATATAGAATTATTGATCGTACGTAGTAGCTAGATCTACGTAAAACACTATGCGTTTGAATATAAGAAATCCAATACATTAATTAGAGACAGTAGTATCTATTTTATAAGAGTTAGTCCAGAGTATTTTATATTTCTCTGAGTCGTATTATCATGAAACGCGGCTGTCTTCATGGCCTCATAAGGATTTTACATCAAGAGAGGTATAGACATATATCTATAAAGTTTTCCAAAAAAAAACGAAATTTGGGGGTTGGTGTTAAATAGTTGAGCTTTCTTTCAGCTAGATTCAAGATTCCCCTCTAATGGGGTACTTGAAAATTAATTTATTTTTCCAGATTAGGTTAACCGTTGAACTTGATAACATATTAACGTTATGGCATTTTAAGGAAGTTTTCAACGCCACGTGCGATACGGATGTGCTAATTGGTTTTGGTTGATGTTGTCATCCCATGCAAGATTTTTCTACGGGATTGACAAATAAAAATGTTGACCAAAAAAAAAATCTTCGTTATTAAGCAATTCATCTAGTCAGTGGACTCTTCTTGGTGGATGGATGCTTCTAATCTATATCTTGTTGACGTCAATAACAAACAAAAAATGACATAAATAAGTATATTATTTAGTACTTAATTCCCACTCCAAACAAAATTAATGAAACATTCCGATTCCAATAAAGAGAAATATTTGGTTATCCAACTCGCACTAACCACAAAACATACATTTGTGAATCGATCCATTGTTTACCATAATTAAATTCATTCTTTTGTTATAGCATAGAACAGATACGAGAAAACCATGTAAATTATCTATGAAAAGACGTCGTCGAACTTTGGATGTCGATCGGGTTACCATATAAGAAATCTAGAAACTAATTAACTGTGTTCCCACACCAAGGGAGCTTAGTTTTGACATGAAAAGCACAATAGTCGTTTTCAGTGTTCTTTTTTGGTTTATAATTTATTGTGATGGAAAAGATATTCATTCTTACGAAATAACAAAAGTCAAAGAGGGTGGGGCTAAGTTAGACGCCATCAAATGATGACGCATCAAGTTTGAAACTTATGGTGAGCCCCAAGCGATTCGTTTATACTCATTTCTGATTCTTCCAATTTAGGCTCTCAAGTAATATCCATGTTTAATATGTAGATATGTGTTTTCTGGACAAAATAAATAAAGAAAGAAGGATTAATTATGTAATCAAAAATGGTTTAAACACCGCAAAGAATTGGTATTAAAATAAGGTGTTAACGTAAACAAGATAAAATGTGGTGTTAGAAACAACAACCACCATCTTTCTATTCTATCTGTCTACGTCTTTATTATCTCCGTGCAGCTCACCATTTCTTTGGACATTTATGTAACAACCATCAAGAATTTAAGATTTCAAAAGTGATATCATCACTTCATTAATTAGTTAATTAATTACCTCACTGACTTAACATTTGATGATCGCATGATGTATATTAATAAATTAAGTACTCATATGACTAAAACATAACAAACACAAAAAATACAGCTTGCCTCTTGTACTGTGTGACAAATATATTATATACCCGATCAAAACATTTCCAAAACTAAGCAAGAGCAACCATTTAGATAGTGTTCATACCACATAATTAGTTCCACGAGATGTACGTTATCATTCGTTAATTATCACCATATTTTTACCCTTTCTATTTATAACTCTTGGGATACTAATATTATTAATTTTACTCAATAAAAGTTCATGTTACTTTTTAAACAAAGATCAGGGAATTCACTTACATATATAATTACGTTTAAAACTATATAGTAATAGTTGTATTCATACTTGATCATGATGAGGGGAGTAGGGGTTACATGCATATATGAAAGATAAGGTAATTAAATAGAGCAATAATTATTAACCTAACTCTGTTGTTGCCTTTTTTCCTCTTTTGCCTTTCTTGATAGCCTATAAATGTTGCTTTTTCTACGCCTCTATGTGCTTAGAAGTTGATTATTATGTCGATCTTTGCATGCCAAATTTATATCGGTGGCCAATTCTCGCTAAGTTCGGTTTGTAAGAGTCAATTAAGTTAGTAGTAACGTGACGTGACTACACGTGTTTGAGTGGAAATGTAAATAGAGACAAATAGTGTTTGATAAAGTAAAAGTTAAAACCAAAACAACATCTTTTTTTAGAGAAAAAATCCAAATCAACAAGATTAAACTAAACTAGTCTTAGTAGTCTATATATACCATATTTAGAGTTTTAAACTAGAGAAACTTACATTATAAAATTATATGTAATCAAATAATCTTGTAGATTTATAAACGGTAGATATTTTACCAAACAACCTAGTCCAGCTTATATGGGTGAACAACAAGGGTTGCAACAACTCCATGACAGCAAATTTGAAAGAAATAAATCAAAATATTGTTAAATAAAAAAGATAAATCTATGAAAAATAACCAAATCGAATGACAACTACCAAAGAGGTTTTCGAATTTTCTATATATGAAAGTACAAAAATTCAAAATTTGAAACTTAGTAATATTTGAGAGGACAAAAAGGTCCGCAATAGACCAAAAAAGAAAATTCTGTCATAGGGGCCATAAAAGTTTTGAACCGTGCAAAATAACAATAGTAAAATTGTAAACAAAAAAAATAACAAGGGTGAAAAAAGAGGCAATTTGTAATGACAATGAAATTGTTCCACTACATGGATTTTATGATGGCAGAAATAGATAGACGGTGAAAAAAAACAGGTACATCAAAGCATAACGAAACCACTCAACTACTACACACTAACAAAAGTAAGAGAGTAAATTATTTCAACACAAGAGGTTGAAATTTTAAAAACCAAATCTTTGTGATTTTCCAAACGTTGGGACGAGAAGGAAGGAGGGAGCCATGCGAACGGGGGGATATGAGCAGCACGTGAGAGAAACCCTGATTTGGCAGCACGTGAGTGAGTGGCACACTTTCCTAGTGGCATGTCTCAGCTTTTTTTAAGCTTGTTGTTAGCCTAAACTTTAAAAGCCCTCTCTCTCTAGTCTCTCAGTCTCTCTACTTCGTAGTAACATGTTCATGTTTCCTGCATGCAATTCTTTATTAGCTAGTTTTTAGAGCCTCGAACCTTTCCCATTTTCTCCACATTAATAAATAAATTACAGTACTAATTTAGCTCCCAGATTTGGTCTGAAAACTTTATAATATTTTATACATTTCTTCTCAGAGTGTCCATAATGTATATGTGTAAAGAGTCATGTAATCTAAAAAAGTATACTAGTCTCTGCAGTACCAATTAACAACTGGTACACATCTGCTAGTAAAAAATATCTTATCCCAATTTGATTTTACTTGGATTCCAGCATCAACCCCGTGTAAATGTATCGAGATGTTTTTACAGATAACTCTATCTAATTTTGAGTCAAGTTAATTAATAAAGTAAAATAGTAAATTCTTAAACAACAACAAAAAAAGTAACTAAAAAGGAAACCATATCAATAATACTTTATACATTGGTCCAAAAGTTTATATCCTAAATTTGCAATTACAACAAAAACAAAAATATCTGTTACTGACTAAAAAGTTAGAATAGAGTTTTCTCTTTTATTTTAATTACTGTACAAATGGTGTTATACACTTTTACTGTTATTGTACTAAAAAGAAATAAAAATCTGTCAAATTCATAACATTTCTACCAACAAAACTGTGACACTTTTCACTGTTCAGTTATTGTTTTAGAGGTAATAGAGCATAGCTTAAACTTTTTTTCTTTATCGAAACTCGTTAAAGAGTAAAAAGATAAAAGTAAAAGTACAGGGCAAAAGGGTAAAAAGTCGAAAGTAATGAGGCCAAAAAATAAAAAAGGAAGTAATGAGACGGCGTTATCTTCAAACATCATTCCGTCGTCGACGTCGTTTCTCTTCTGTCTCTCTCACTCTTTCCCGGAAAATTTATACAATTCTCAGAAATAAAAAACCAAACTTTGCTTTTGTTTTGTTTTGTTTTTTTTTTTCTTTCATCCTCGGGCGGGGCTCTCTCTCACTTTCATCTTCTTCAATTCCAAGTTGCATTTAAGTTTTTGCCCAAATCCCTAGCTTTCTTACACACATCCCTATCCGTTAAATTTCGTAGAGATGGTAGTTAGTTGCAACAAGACGAATCCTTTTTTTTTTAGTTTATAAAAAAAAAAACTAAACCCCATAAAAAAAAACTTCATTTTTTCTTGCTTTCTGTCTCTCTCCTCTGATTCCTGTCTGCTACGGTCACGTTTTAAAGTATAAGCCCCCCCCATGGATTCTTCTGTCTCTCCTCTTCTCTCTCTGTCACTCTCTCGCATGCACGAGCTCCCCTCTCCTTCGTTTTTTCTTTTGTTTTTTTTTTTTCCCTCACACTCCTCTCTTTAACCACATCTAATTAAACTTTCGAATTTTCCCACTCTGTTTTTCTGGGTTCTTGGTCTCTATTTCCTGAGATTTAAGAAAACAAACAAACCCAGATTTCGAATTTGGGGATATATCTTTTGTTTTCCGGGAAAGCAATGGTCTTTCCATTCACCAAAGCATGAGACTTGAAACAGCATTAAGAGTAGTTAGTTGTGGAGACGACGTCGACTTTAAAGTTTGGATTTTTCACACATGGGTTGCGGAGGATCCAAAGTAGATGATCAACCACTTGTGATTCTCTGTAGAGAGAGGAAAGAACTTATCAAAGCCGCTTCTCATCACCGTTGTGCTTTAGCCGCTGCTCATCTCGCTTACTTCCAATCTCTCTGCGACGTTGGTGAGTCCATTAAACGTTTTGTTGACGAAGAACTCGTCGTCGTTGGCACTTCTTCTTCTTCTTCTATCCCTGGTTCCCCTGTTCTCACGCTTCCCTCTGACGAAGGCAAGAATAAACACAACAAGAGGATCTCGTCTTCTTCTACTTCTGTTTCTCATTCCGTTATTGACGACGAAGACGACGACCAAGGAGAAGGAGAAGATCATCAGCATTTGCATTTATCATCTGGATCCGACTTAGATTCAGGATCCGAATCTGGATCTGACGATTCATTAGGTCATCATCATCATCATACTCACATTGATGAAACTACCCCTCAAGTGAAGGAGAGAGAAGCACGATTACCGGAACATTACCAACCCGGTTATCAGCCTGGTTATCAATATCAACCGAGTTATCAGTATCCGGTTGAAGGATGGGGGTATATGGGAGAGAACCCGAATCAAAACCAGTACCCGTACCCGAACCCGAATCAAGGAATGTATTTTATGAAGAAGTCTGCGCCACCGTCTCGGCCTTTAGTGTTTCAGCCGGAGAATCATAGAGTGGAGAATGGGCAATGGTTGCCAGAGAATGGAGTTGGGTACTCTAATTACTTTTCAGGGAATACTAATACTGGTTATTTTGGTTACCCGGAGCAACGTAGAGAGCTACCGTCTCCGGTGAGGCCACCTCCAGCGCCTCCGTCTCCGCCTAAGATTTCAAGTTGGGATTTTTTGAATGTGTTTGATAATTATGATTATATCAGGGCTGTTGCTGGTGAAAGTTCTGGTGCCGGAGCTGGGTTTCCTCCGGCGGTGGGTGGAGTTAAGTCGAGTTCAAGCAGTCCTGATTCGAGAGAAGTGAGAGAGAGAGAAGGGATTCCTGATTTGGAAGACGAAACAGAGCAAGATGTTATCATTGGGCAAACATTTAAACATGCTAAGAGAAAAGGTATTGAGAAGGTGAAAGAACAGAGACAGGGGAATGAACCTGGGAACTGGTCACAACGAGAGGAGATTCACGAGAGGAAGATCAAGAAACGAGGAGATTCAGGTGATGGGACATCAAGGGAAGTGCCTATGGTAGAAAGGGCCACTGAGAGTTCTTTTGGTTCGAAGACTGTGTCATCGTTTACGAGTAGTGAAGAAGATTCTGAGTTTCACCATGTTAATGACGGAGAAGGAAAGAGTAGCAGTAATGATTTAAGCGGGCATGAGACTGTTGCTAGGAAGAGTGTTGGAGAAGTAGAAGAAGAATATGTGAGGAAAAAAGGAGTGAGCTTTGAGTTGGACGAAAATGCAACTACTTCTTTTGATGTTGAATCTTCCAAGATAAGTAGTCTGTCTGCATTGTCGGTTCATGCTACTAGAGATCTCAGAGAAGTTGTGAAGGAGATTAAGAGTGAGTTTGAGGTTGCTTCTTCACATGGGAAGGAAGTGGCTGTGTTGCTTGAAGTTAGCAAGTTGCCTTATCAGCAGAAAAGCTCTGGGCTTAAAGGTAAATGTTCTGTTTGTTATGGGATTTCCAGATTTCTTGCTACCATTTTGAAAATCCATTTCCTTGGAGATAAGTCTTGTTCTATGTGGCGATGATCAATGCATTTCTGCATATGATTTGCAGTTAGGTTAGAGTTATTTGCTTTGCAACTTTAAATTTTAGTAGGAATTTGGGTCTCTTCATGCAGTAGAAACATATGTACACTCTGATAGCAGTATTACTAGACTGAAGTAGTGTAGTGAACTTTATTCATTCTACTTTGGATCTCTTTATGCAGAAGAACATATGAGCTTTTCTTACTTTTGATTGAACTGTTACGAGCTGTTTCTTTTTTGATGAGCTTATAGATTATGAACCATAGATTTGATACGCAGCACTTGAGTCTTACATTGTTACTTTTTCCAATGATATTTACTTTTTTTCTTTGCTAGTTATCTTCTCGCGGATCATGTATCTGGTAGCGCCTTCCACAGTTTCATCACGTTCTCAGCCTCAACCATCAATACGGTTAACATCTAGGATCTTGAAAATTGCAAAATCATACAATGGTCAGGATGTTGGAGAAGGCTTATCTGGAAACCTCTCGTCAACCTTGGAGCAAATCTATGCTTGGGAAAAGAAACTGTATAAAGAAGTCAAGGTATCTATGCGTTTCTTGATTTCGAATGGATACTTGTCTCGTGAGTTCGCAAGCATCTTTTGACAGATGCAGTTGTCTGTTGCTGGCAGGACGAAGAGAAGCTTCGTGTTATCTATGAAGAAAAGTGCAGAACACTGAAAAAACTGGATAGTCTTGGTGCGGAATCTAGCAAGATCGATGCTACTCGAGCAGCCATTAGAAAGCTGCTAATCAAACTTGACGTCTGTATAAGATCTGTTGATTCCATTTCCAGCAGGATACATAAACTCAGAGATGAAGAATTACAGCCGCAACTCACACAGTTGATTCACGGGTATAATCTCAATTCTCTTACTCCTCACTCCCACGTTTATATATTTTCGTTTGTATAATTTGAGTACTTGGTTGTTGAAGGTTGATAAGAATGTGGAGATCAATGCTCAAGTGCCACCAGAAGCAGTTCCATGCAGTTATGGAGAGTAAGGTTCGATCTCTCAGGGCAAACACGGGCTTACAAAGAGACTCCGGTCTGAAAGCCATTCTTGATCTGGAGATGGAGCTACGAGAATGGTGCATAAGCTTCAACGATTGGGTGAACACTCAGAAATCATATGTGGAGTCTCTAAATGGGTGGCTCTCAAGATGTCTTCACTATGAACCTATATCAACAGAGGACGGAATTGCACCTTTCTCTCCTAGCCGAGTTGGAGCTCCACAGGTTTTCGTTATATGCAAAGACTGGCAAGAAGCAATGGCGAGAATCTCTGGAGAGAATGTAACAAGCGCGATGCAAGGCTTTGCCTCGAGCCTACATGAACTATGGGAGAGACAAGATGAGGAGCAAAGACAGAGAGTGAAAGCAGAGTATGTCTCGCATGATTTTGAGAAACGGTTGAATGATCTAAGAATGGAGAGGGCGAGAGCAAGAATGAGAAACGAGCAGCTACAAGACGGTGGTGCATCAGAGAAAAGCGTGGTGTTGTCAGAGAGCGGGATCTCAGCTTTGGATGATTTGAAGGTGGATTTGGATTCAATGAGGAAGAAGCTAGAAGAAGAGAGAGCAAGGCACAAGGAAACAATAAAACTTGTGAACAATGCAGCTTCGAGCAGCTTACAAGCTGGATTAGTACCAATCTTTGAGGCCTTGGGGAATTTCACTTCACAAGTTGTGAAAGCTCATGAAGATGTTAGGTTTCAACAACAAGAAGATGTTAGGTTTCAACAACAAGCTCAGTCTGAAGAAGAATGAATTTAGACTAATTAAAAAAAGTTTTTGGTAATGAAAATTAGCTAGTGATTCGGTTTTAGGAAAAGTTGTTGTACATATTTTTTTTCCATTAATATATTCATTGATTCTTAATTAAGTCTTTTTTAAGGTCTCAGATCTTTAAGTTAGATCTACGTCTGAATATATAATTCTCCACCATATAAAATAATAAGATTGGGAATTATCAAGAAGATGATGTATGGGAAGAAGCCAACCATACAATAGGATTGGTAAGATTTAAAATCAAATACACGTTTTTTATTTGACCATTTACTTGCACGAAGTCACGGACCTGAGATCTCTCATTTGATTCAAGATCAACGACACAGAACAAGCCACGTCTATCTTCGATATCGTGAAGCTTGTATGTACACTGGTGCGGAACATTGTAGTGTATCTTCGTGTTTACAATTTTCTCTCTTCTTTTGATATATATATATATTTTTTTTTGTTTACCTTTTTACTGGGGGTTAAAAAATAACAAAATCATATAATATAACCGGCAAGGTTAAGATTTTTTTATCATCAAGACACTGTGTAAAAATTATGACGACGTAACATCCAATGAGCGTTTGCCACGTGGGATGTATGACCATTGAGGAGCATTCAGTTTTCGTGTCCTGCAGTGATAAATATCTTTCCCCCGGAGAGAGCTCTGAGCATACAGAGAGAGAGAGAGAGAGAGAGAGAGAGAGAGTTCTCAAAGCTTAGAGAGAAAGAGAGCGATCATGGCGGTGAGAGGATACGCGACGTTGTTATCGATCCTTGTGTTGTCTTTGTTCGCTTCTTCTATTAGAGGCGAAGAGACAGAGACGACGAAGGAGTTCGTGTTGACTTTGGATCACACTAACTTCACCGATACAATCAACAAGCACGATTTCATCGTCGTCGAGTTCTACGCCCCATGGTATTCGATTTGCTTTTTTCTTGTGAATAATTTAACCTTTCTGTTAGTACGTAGTACTCGTTAGATTACTGTTGAAAATGGGGATTTTGTGTCGTGTGATTCATGAATCTGATGTGTCGATGTGGATCCCCTTTTGGTTTCCAACCTGGATCTGAATTTACAATTTGTGTTTTCTTAGGATTTGCATGCGAAATGATTTTGAATATGTGTAGCTGATCTGTTATACTAGTCTGAGATTTTGTTGCAATTTTGTAATTTTGAACGATTCGATTCATTACGATTTATGTGAACTTGAGTGATCTGATTTGAATTAGGAGATATTAGTCGGCTGTTTTAATTTCCTCTGTAATTGATGCGTGAAAGTATTTGAATGTTAATCTCCTTTGTTTGGTAATCTTCTTCAGGTGTGGACACTGCAAGCAGCTTGCTCCTGAGGTAATAATAATATGGCCTTTTTCAAGTAGTATCTGCATGTGCTGTATTTTTCTTACAGTCTTTCGATCACTTAGCATATGTCTTTGTCTAATTCATGTTGCCGTGACTAATGTGGTGATGATGTTTATTTGTTTACAGTACGAGAAGGCTGCATCAGAGTTGAGCAGTAACGTCCCTCCCGTGGTTCTTGCTAAGATTGATGCAAGTGAGGAGACCAACAGGGAATTTGCAACTCAATACGAGGTTCAGGGTTTCCCAACCATCAAGATCTTCAGAAATGGAGGTAAAGCTGTTCAAGAATACAACGGACCTCGTGAAGCTGACGGCATTGTTACTTACTTGAAGAAGCAAAGTGGACCTGCTTCAGCTGAAATCAAGTCAGCTGATGATGCTACTGAGATTGTTGGTGACAAGAAGGTTGTTGTGGTAAGTATCAAAACATATTCTTTTATCTTTTTTGTCTCTGTTCCATCATTTTTAATCATGTATGGTATGGTAGTAAATTTATGTCTATTAATGCTTTTTTTAGGTTGGGATTTTCCCTAAGCTATCTGGCTCCGAGTTTGATTCTTTCATGGCCACTGCTGAGAAATTGCGCTCTGAATTAGATTTTGCACACACTTCTGATGCCAAACTTCTTCCCCGTGGAGAGTCATCTGTAACAGGACCTGTTGTCAGACTATTCAAGCCCTTTGATGAACTGTTTGTTGATTCCAAGGTTTGTATATTACATGGATGTGTGGTCCTATTATATTGTATACTGTTGTGGAATGTTTGTTTGATTTGCTTTTTTTCATTCAGGATTTCGATGGTGAAGCTCTAGAGAAATTCGTCAAAGAATCCAGCATTCCACTTGTCACCGTCTTTGACAAAGACCCAAACAACCACCCATATGTTATCAAGTTCTTTGAAAGCACTAATACTAAGGTAACTCATTTACTCCATACGCTGTTGCCAGTTCATGATATACTGCAAACATAGGTTCGTATTATCCCATTTAGTTTTACTGGAGAAGTATGTTTTCATTCAATAGAAATTCTGAAATGAATTGATTTTTGTTCATAAGCTTGACTGAATTATGTTTTGGCTATGGAAGGAGCTGTGACTGTGTGCCATATTAGCTGAATCTGATAGTAGTGTCTGTAATTTTCTTTTTGAATATCCTCACTAAAAGCTTCCAGAATCCTCAGTATCTATTACTTTCTTCGTTTTGGGTTTTGATGGTGGGTAATATTTTGATTTCCAGGCGATGTTGTTCGTGAACTTCACTGGAGAAGCAGCTGAGTCTCTTAAATCAAAGTACCGTGAAATTGCTACATCCAACAAGGGACAGGGTCTTAGCTTCCTTCTAGGTGATGCTGAGAACAGCCAAGGTGCATTCCAGGTTAGTCTTCCTCATCTATCTTTAATCCTTTATCTCAAGGTTAGCATTTGTTGCAAATTGCTGAACATATTCCTCTCTTTTCTGAACTATTCGCAGTACTTTGGACTCGAAGAGAGCCAAGTTCCTCTCATCATCATCCAGACTGTTGACGACAAGAAATACCTGAAAACAAATGTGGAGGTTGACCAGATTGAATCATGGGTCAAAGACTTCAAAGATGGAAAAGTTGCCCCCCACAAAAAATCTCAACCTATCCCAACCGAGAACAACGAGCCAGTGAAGGTTGTTGTTTCTGAGAGCCTTGACGACATTGTCATGAACTCTGGAAAGAACGGTAAGTTAGATTACATGATGAAATAAAACACTTTATCTGCTGGTTGAAAAATCTATTAACTTCCCTCCTATTTACTCTTGCAGTCTTGCTTGAATTCTATGCTCCATGGTGCGGACACTGCCAAAAGCTTGTTCCAATCTTGGACGAAGTCGCTCTGTCGTTCCAAAGCGACCCAAGTGTAGTCATAGCTAAGCTAGTAAGTCCTTTCTCTTTCTTCGCATTTGATAGTATATGTGTGTTCCTGATCACACCGGATTCTTACTCTTTCACTTGTCCAGGATGCAACCGCAAACGACTTTCCAAAAGAAACCTTTGATGTGAAGGGATTCCCAACCATTTACTTCAAATCAGCGAGCGGAAAGATTGTGGTTTACGAAGGAGACAGGACAAAGGAAGATTTCATAAGCTTCCTTAACAAGAACAAGGACACAGTTGGAGAGCCCAAGGAGGAGGAAAAGACAACTGAGGAGGAAGTCAAGGACGAGCTCTGAAAAGAGAAGTGTGTTCTCTGTCTCTTAGCTGCTAGCTTAGTTTGGTAGTTTTGAGGAAAATACACAAAGGAAGACAGAACTTTGAGTAGAGAGAGAGGGATACAGACAGAGAGAGAATCTCTTATCTATTCATTAGGGTTTTTTATATGCACTCTGCAGAACAATAATGGCTGCCTCGTTTCACTTTTTGGTTGATTTTACCTTTTTGTGTTTGAACTCAGTTCTCCTTTAATATAGTTTTTGAGGCATTTCTTTGGATCGAGTTTCTAACACTAAAGTCGATTAATCCTGCAGAACCATATACCAAGATAGTTCCAGTCTTGGCTACTTTGGTTGTTGAGTAAGTAAGAGAGCTTGAAACAAAACTCAAAACACGATTCATCATTGTTTGATAGTTAGCCTAATTATTCACTACCCATATATAATGCCCACAAGAGGGATCCTAAAGATGTTTGGTTTACTGAGGAAGCAATGAAAGCCATCATGCAGGCCGTATAGGAAACCTGCAGGCTCGGCCACGTTTTGACTTTTCTAATTTTATTAAACTTTTTGGTTTAATATGTTGACTTCTCTCTGTCGTGAAAAATCGTTCTATCTTATTTGAGTTTACTAAGACTATAAATGTCGTTGGGTCTTTTTTTTCTTAGCTGCAAATATTATTGTGAAAGTCGTCGAATCTTGGCGCAATATATAATGTATATCTTCCAGAGCTTCCCTACAAACCTTTTTTTTTTTTTTTTTGAATTTAATGTTAAATTATATTCAAAAGAAAATAAATGTTTTACAAAGCTGTTGTTAAAACCATTTCAAACAAAATAAACCTAGTAAACCTATGGAATGATAAGTTTATGGCTAATAAAATCTTGCTGCAAACCAGGAGGTTTGGATGTTAATATCCTTTCCATTTCTTAGAGCTTCCCTACAAAGCTTAATTAACATTGTTAGCGAGAGATAGCGATAATGGCCATTACGGGATACGTCTTGTTTTGGATCCTTTTGTTGTCATTCGCTTCATCTATTAGAAGCGAACACACGAAGACGAAGGAGTTAGTGTTGACATTGGATCACAGTAACTACGACGAAACTATCAGCAAGCACGATTTCATTGTTGTCAACTTCTACACCTCATGGTATATGTATTGTGATAGTTTTAACATTTCTGTCATTTGATCTTGATCTCCCTCATTTTGTAATCCGTATTTTGTTCTTCTTCAGGGGTCCGAAATCCATCAAGTTTTCTCCTGAGGTAATATGGCATTTTCATTTGTGATAAACTCTTTCAGTATCCTCTCATTAAATATACAGTATTAATATTTTTGATAGTTAAGCCACATAATTTACAAAAGTCAATGTGTTTTAGTCAATTTATAAAATGAAATGCATGAGAGGAGTGGACACCATTTTCTAAATGTAAATGTCTTTCCATGATTTTTAAAAAACTTTATTCACCGTTTCTTGATCACTTGCTATAGTTATTTGTCTAGTTCACAAGACCGTGATATTTTTTGTTTTACAGTACGAGGAAGTTGCGTCAGAGTTGAGCAGTCACGTCCCTCCGGTGGTTTTTGCCAAGATTGATGCAAGCGAGGAATCAAACAGAGAATTCATAACCACCGAGATTGGGATTGCGCGTTTCCCATCAATCTTGATTTTCAGATAGGGAGGAAAACTTCATGAGTGGTACCTTGGACCTAAAAAAGCTGACGACATTGCATTTTTCTTGAAGAGACTAAGTAAGGAACCTCTTCCTTCATTACATATAAAATCAGCTGATGATGTTGCTGAGTTTGTTGGGGACAAGAAGGTTTTTGTGGTAAGTGAGAATACACATATTCCTTTTAATTCTTTATCTATGTTCCATAATCTATAATCATGTATATGATAGTCCAATAATAAGTAATGTATACTTTTGCTGTTTTAGGTTGGGATTTTCCCTAAATTATCTGGCTCCGAGTTTGATTCTTTCTTGGCCGCTGCATATAAATTTCGTGCTGACTATGATTCCGCAACCGCGGAAGACAAAATTAAATTGCACTTTAACTATACTTTCGCACATACCTTGGATGCCAAACTTCTTCCTAGCGGAGAGTCAACTGTGATCGGACCTTTAGTCAGGATATTCAAACTTTAGTCAGGATATTCAAACCCTTTGATGAATTGGTTGTTGATTCCAAGGTACAAGAGAAGCCTTTTTCACTTTGTATATTACATGAACGAGTGAGTGGTCATGTTGCCGAATGTTTTTTGATTTACTCTCGTGCATGCATTTAGGATTTCGAGTCGGAAGCTCTCGAGAATTTTGTCAAAGAATCTAGCTTTCCACTTGTCACCGTCTTCGACAACGATCCAAACAACACCCGATATGTTATCAGATTCTTTTACAGCCCTTATACTAAGGTAGCTCATCTCATGCAGGGCTATGAAAGATCTTAAAACCATTACGTACGGTGTCACCAGTTCATGACATTACTAAAAGTTAATATGTTTTTTTGCATGGTGGTATAGAGCCTGACAGGAAAGGTGATGTTGTACATTAATCTCACTGGAGAAGCAGCCGAGTCTTTTAAATCCAAGTACCGTGAAGTTGCTACATCCAACAAGGGACAAGGTCTTCGCTTCCTTCTAGGTGGTGTCAATGACAGTCAAGGCACATTGAAGGTATATATGTCTTCCTCGTCTACCTCCAGGTTAATTAGTATTGGTTACAAAAAATACTAAACAAATTTTCTCTCTTTTGAACCATTAACAGAATTATGGACACAAAGAGAGCCATATTCCTCTCATCTTCATCGAGACCGCTAGCCGCAATAATTACCTGAAAGCAAATGTGGAGTTTGACCAGCTTGAATCATGGGTTAAGGACTTCAAGGATGGAAAACTTGCACCCTACGTAAAATCTCAACCTATCCCAACCGAGAACAACGACCTAGTGAAGGTTGTTGTTTCTAATAGTTTTGACGACATGGTCTTCAGATCTGTAAAGAACGGTGAGTTACATACATACATTACGTCATTAAGTAAAAAAAAACCAGTTACTTTACTGATACAAAAAACTTGTAATTCAGTTTTTTTTTTTTCTTTTTTTTTAATTCCCTCTCATTTGAAATGCAGTCATGCTTATATTCTATGTTCCATGGTCTAAGTTTTACAAAAAGCTTGTTCCAATGTTTGACGAGATCGCTTTGTCGTACCAAAACGACCCAAGTGTAGTTATAGCTAAGATAGTAAGTCCTATATCTTTCTTTACATTTGAATGTATATGTTCTTTGGTCCTATGCGGTGTATCTTATTCTTTCATGTGTCCAGGACCTTTCCAAAAATGACATCGATCCCACGTGATACCTTCGATGTGAAGGGCGTTCCAACCATTTACGTCATATCAGCGAGTGGTAACATCGTGGTTTACCATGGGGATGGGACAAAGGAAGATATCATAAGCTTCATCCACAAGAACAAGGACTCAGTTGGAGAGCCAGATAAGGAGGAAAAGACAACTAAGGAAGCCAAGGACGAGCTCTGAAAAGAGCAGTGCGTGCGTTATGTCTGTCACCTAATAAAAACTCATATTACTGACAAAAACTCATATCGTCGCTCAAGCCACAATATACGCCATCTGGAAACAGAGAAACTCATATCTTACACAATCTCCAAATTGTGCCACCCTCTATTATCTTCAAAGAAATAGATCGGGAGATCATCAACACAACTATTGCAAGGGGTCACCGTAAGAAGTTCAAGAAGCTTTTCTGTCTTTGGGTCAGATAAAACCTTCCTCCGACATCGCTAAAATTTTGCTTCCTTGTTTTTATATTTTTTGCCAAGGAACCAAATAGTGGGATCTCAATTCATGTAAAAACAAACTCTCGTTTTCTTTTTAAAAGATATTTACACGCTTAGCAAAAAAAAAAAAAAAAAAAAAAAAAAAAAACTCATATTACTGTGTAACGCATTTCGTATTAGATTAATTTCTTCCTTTCAATTTGCAAGTTTTTTCTTTTACTTTTAAAGGTTTTATGTCCTAGGTCAGTCCGCTTTGGGATGTAATGTATGATTTAAGTCTAGTGTTTCAGTCTTTAAAATATTATTGGCATTTTAGTTAATAATAATAATAATAACAATAAAAAAAGGTATTAAATAAAAGAAGGTTTTCAAACTCTACTATATTAATTAATAGAGAAGTACATTTATAAAATTAACATTAAAAGTGTAAGAAAATACATTGAAATGTCATTAGAAATATAAAAAATGATAAGATCGGGTAATTCAATGTTTTTAAACCCGATCCGGAAAGCAAACCAGAATATCTTCTAGGTCACTTGATCGATCTGGTCTGACCGCGGATCAATAATTCACTCAGTTTCATTATATATAATCATATATATACATATATATTATATCTTGGTTTTATGAATATCAAAACAAAAGTTTTCATATCTTATCATAGTAAATTAATCTTTGAACATTAATTATAAATTTCTAAACCTTATGATTTTAAATTCAAACAAGTTGACTAGCAGTAAAATATAATAAGAAATTCCTAATAATAAAAATGTTAAATGAACAAATTAAAAAAATGCGGAAGAAATAGAAAAAAAACTTCATAGTATTCATTTTGTCCCACGTCGATTGTATAGTGGAAGAAGTACGTGGTTCACTAAATAAATCAAACCGAGGAATGGATTAGTTAAATATTAAGAATTACCAATTATTTGATTTTAACTCAAACCGCTAGGCCAACCGCCGGGTCAACCACCGGTTAGCCGAGTTTCCCTGATTTTATCCGATTTTTTTATTATCCGGGTTTGAAGTGTAATCCGGACTGAGATACCTTCCGGTTCACGGTTATACCGGTTTTGCCGTCCGGTCCGATCCGGGTTTCAAAACATTGGAGTAATTTAAAATAATTTAACTAGACTAGGCAAAAATTAGTATATTAAGTATATTGCTAAAAATAAGATAATGAGAAATATCCGCTCGGTTAAGAAACTATGATTTCTTTCTCCATAAATATTGATCCAGTTTTATACAGATTTTTTCCGGAGCAACATCTACATGATGAGAAAATAAACCTTCGTCTACCTTCAATTTTGTATGATATATATATATATATATATATGTACTTATGCATATTCATAACTCCAAATTTTAGAATTGAAATGTGACTTATTAAATTTGAGATAATAAATTTTATGAGGTCTTCTATATACTAATCTAGTAAAAAAAATCAAATTGAAAATAGAATGACTAATCTATTGAGCTTTTTATAAACCACATTTTTAATCACCAACCTAAACATTTTTGGTTCAAATTTGGTATGTTCTTCTCAGTTTACAAATCAACCACATAATCAAGTTATAAGATTTTTTTGTTATGATTTTGATCTAATATTAGTAATTTGTATAATTTTACTCAAATTTTGAACAAAAGAAAAAATCAAATAACTGGCTATTAGTTTGCTAAAATAATTGGCTATTAGTGTACTTGATTGTTTTTAAATTGAAATAAATTTGAAAAATGCGTCTTTAAATAGATATTTTGTTTATTGGTTATGTTTTTTTTTTGCAAATAATGTTTAACTTATCTAGCTTATTATTATTATTATTTTTGTCAAAATAGCTGATGAGCACATCCAAATAAAAAGTGATTAAGATTATAAAAAGTTATAAAAATATATTTTTAACAAAACTTGATAAATCAGAAAAATGAATAGCCGTAAAACCAGTTTAGAAATTCTACAACCGAAATACTCTCAATGAGAGAATTATTATCAAATTTCCTCTATAAAACATGACTTAGCAATGTTAATATCTTTAAACTTTCATTTTCCCGTGCGGCAACGCACGGGCCCGCTTCCTAGTTACCTTTATAGTATAAAAGTGTTTCATGAGTATGACTTCATAAAATATACGGTGCTAAAGGATCTCACCTTTCGCTGAAGATCTATATATCTGATGAGGATGAGAACGAGATATGTTAGGGATTTTGACCATTTTGTGCTTGAGGCCAAAAAGGAAATGCAGAATGTGGAGCTAGCTAGCTTGTTGATCACACTCACTCAATTGGGACTAGCTAGGAGATACATGAGAGATAAATAAACTTTGTTGTAACGCATTTTGTTGTTAAGCTAATTCTCAGTTTTTGCAAGTTTTTTTCTTTTATTTTTAAGGTTTTAGAATACAAAAATTAATTGATCTAAAAGACTAAATGATTGTCACAATTTTTGGTTATTCTTGATTTCTTGCCTAAACGAATTAAGGAGGAGCCACTGTAACTCTCTAATATTATCAGACGAGACGGTCAAACAAAACCACTTGGTTAACGAGATATTGAAACCGACCTTGGAACTGGTCTGAACTCAGATATGTCGGTTTTGTTGGAATAACGTGAATCTCGAGAAAAACAAATAAAACTAAAATAAATTATTTAATTAGAAAAAAAAAAGACAGAGAGAGAGAGAGTCTGGTTCTATTGTCTTATTGTTTTCCCGGTAACAGGGAGCGCGCACGGGCGGCTACGAACTTGCCGGATTTTTCAAATCGTCCAGCAGTTACCATGACTTCAGGTATTCTGATTCTTTTTTTTGGTAATTTTGACAAATTTTTCATCGGATCTATATATGACATCAAGAACAGATAAAATTAATTTGATGTAAATTTTCTGTTTTTTCTTTTCGATTTTGATAAATTTTGAACAGTTGTATCATGGTTTTGTGGGTCTGATTACGTTTTCTCTATATTTGTGTTTTGGATCATAATTGATCTGGTAGGTCTTGTGAGAATGTACTCTTATCACAAATTGAGAAAATGATATACGAGTTGTATTTACGATATGAAAGGAGAGTGTTGTGGCTAATTACTGATTCGCTTGTTGTCTCTTCTTCGTTGTCGTCACAGATGCTCTCACTATACCATCTGAGCTCGAATCTGCGTTGCGGCTCAGGACTGTCCAATACTTTATCACTAAGAGGCCTTGGCTTGGTACATCTAAATCTAATCATTCTCTACTGTGTTTTCATCTTTTATCACAAATTGTATATTACGTTTTAGAGATGAGTAGTTACATCATATATTTTTTCCCATGTTGTAGATCTCTATGGAGTCCATGTGAGGCCTGTGGCACCATGCGGAAGTACAAGCAGTATACCCCATTATGATCCAGCTTTGATTCATCGTTGCTTGCCTGATGAGCTTCTTTTCGAGGTTTTGATCTTCCCTTTCTTCCTTTTTCTTGTTTCCTCGTTACACTACTAGTCTTTCCCATGTTGTTTCGTATGTACTCATGGATATGATGTTACTTCGTAGGTGTTTGCTCGGATGATGCCTTATGACTTAGGTAGAGCAGCTTGTGTATGCCGAAAGTGGAGGTACACTGTTCGAAACCCTGTCTTCTGGCGTAATGCTTGCTTGAAAGCTTGGCAGATTACTGGTGTTATCGAAAACTATAACATCTTGCAGTCTACATATGATGGATCTTGGAGGAAAATGTGGCTTCTTAGATCCAGAGTTCGTACTGATGGTAAATCCATCCCCTTCCTTCATGAGATTCTACCACCTAGTGATTGTTGTGGTATCACTATGTATTCCTTTATTCATCAAAGTAACCTTATGTCATACTTATCAACTCTTCATATATGTATGATTACTTTCAAACTGTGTGTCTTCTTCTCAGGTCTTTATGTGAGTAGGAATACTTACATTCGAGCTGGGATTGCTGAGTGGAAAATTACAAATCCAGTTCATATAGTAAAGTCTTTGTCTTCTTTCATAGCCTTGCTCTCTTTTCTTCATCCATAGGCTTACTTCTGTCCCATACAGACACATTTATTGAGTGGCCTCTTCTTCATTTGGAATTTGTTTTGTTGCAGGTTTGTTATTACCGCTACATAAGATTCTACCCATCTGGCAGATTTCTTTACAAGGTTTGCACACTTTTAATCTAACTAGGTATAAATGTGAGTTGCTGGCAGGATCGACTCTGATAATTCTCAACATTGGTATATTTTGTTATTATATTCTCCAGAACTCATCGCAGAAATTGAAGGATGTTGCCAAGTACATGAACTTTAAGGCTTCTTCTAAATCTGACAATCTTTACAGAGGCACCTATACATTGTCAATGTCAGATGATAAGGTTAGCTGCTTTGCTTCCAACTGCTTTATTGGCTAGAGATCATCAACAACATTACATCTTCATTATACTGAAAACATACTCTTTTTTTGCAGATTGAAGCAGCTGTTCTGTACCCAGGGACAACCCCTACGGTCTTAAGGATCCGTTTAAGGTATTTCAATCCCTCAAAACAGGACAATGAATTTATCTTTTCGATAGAATCGTTTAGACCCTTACCGGGAATCTAGACTTGTTTAAAAGGATCTAACCTTTTGGGAAGAATGCATCTTACTTATCTTTAAGTACCGTGTGTCTAATGAATGTGAATGTGATGAATAGTCCTATGATAAGCCAAAAGATGGTTTAAAGTTGAGTAGCTCCTAGTCATTGTGATCTTTACTATGGGTTTGTTTTTTGTGGGTGTGGTTAGGTTAAGAGGAACAGCGATTGGAGCGAATAACCGGATGGATTTGTTGTCACTTGTGACAAGTGGTGTGAACGATGACGAAGTAAGCAACACAGAAGAAGACATTCTTGGCCTAGTTGAAGGTTGGGAAGACGATGAAACTCACAACCCGGATATACCTGCTGTCTCACACAAGAGGGGTATGACTCCATTCGTCTTCGTTCCTTTCGAAGAGGCAAGTAAAACCATGGCAATCGTGCTTTATTATTCCCTTTGTTCATTTCGTTTACAATTGATTTTGACCTGGATCTGTTTCTTAATGTTAGGTTGATCAATCTGTTTTGAACTTGCCACCGGATAAAATGGATTACTTTGTCACCGGCTAAAAAAAAGACACAAGAACAACGTTTCTGTACAAATATGTAATATAGAATAATGTATTTTTGTCACGTTTTATTTTTATAATGTTGACAACATTAGTGTTTTGTTGCTGTCGAATTGTGAAAAAATACAATACATACCGGGATTTTTGTTTTTGTTGTTACAGAGACATGAAATAAGCTTTATAATAATGTAACCTGAAGTGTCTTAAGTTTTATTACACCAAAAGGCTTTTCAAGTAGAAGATGAGATCAGATGCTAGACTTGATGGTCTTGGAATCCTCTGAGTGAACCAGATGCTTCCACGATGGGTTCCGAGGAAGAAACGTATCCTGCAAAAAAAACACGAGACATTTCATAAAAACAGTACAAGAATCTGATATCAAATACACAGTTTTGAGGAAGAAGAGTATACGGAGACGTAGGAGCAAGTGGGGACGATGGAGAAAGAGTGTTCGGAGGCGTGTTCGAAGGCGGCGACGCAGAGATACGAAGCCAAACCTAATCCTGCTTTCGACGGCGGTACAAAGGTTCGAACCAGATCCATGATGACTTTACTACCTTCGTTCTTCATCTTGTATTCTATGAAAGCTTCGTGATCCTCCGTCTCGAATCTATGCCTCCCTTCGTTCCACACGATCTTCGGTTTCTCCTTCGTCGCCATTTTTTTTATCTGATTCTGATCACTCTCTAACTCGTTTCGTCGTCTCTTTCCAATTTCTAATTTGGTTACTAAACTAAACCGGAGCGAACCGGGTTTGAAGAATTAAAAAACGCAACATCGTCGTACACTTGGCAAGCGATGGAGGCACCTGAGTGAGTAGTTGTTTGCTTCGTCGTGTTATTTTGGCGTGAAGTAAAAGAGTTGAGAGAGAGAGGAAGTCAAAACTTAGAGAGAGAGAGAGAGAGAGAGAGAGTGGATGGGGGACACGAAGGTGGAGACAATCTCGAGGTTAGCTCAATGGAGGATTGAGAATTTTGGACCTTGCTCTTTCAAAAAATCAGATCCTTTCAAAGTTGGGATTTGGAATTGGTATTTCTTTCTACTTTTGGGTTTTTTTTTTTAACATCTGGGGAATTTTTTCTCGGAATGATTTTTGTGTGTGTTTGGATGTAATGAAGGCATCTGTCAATAGAGAGGAACCGTTATTTATCAGTGAGGCTATTCCCAGAACTGTCTAGAGTAGCTAAGGAGCAACCTCCTGTTGCCAAATTTGTTCTTCGTGTCTCCAACGTTGGTCCTAATCGTAGATTCTACATCTCTCCTGGTATGTGTTGGTTTCTCAATTTGACTTTACTGGATTTGAAAATTTGGAATTATTGGTTGAATTAGGGATTTCAGAAAATAGTGAATTTAATTTATATTGGAATGAGATGGAACTATGGGAATATAGTTAGAACTGAAATTTAGCTTTTGTTTATAAGTTAGCTGAGAGATACTCTGTATTGTGGTGCAGTTTATGAAAAACTACTGCGTACAACTGATGATTGTGTGTGGCATGTGGATTCCAGCTTCCACGGTCGATTCACCATTGATGTCGAGTTTCTTGATCTCAAAATCTTCCCTTTGAATGTAATATGTCTTTAGTTTCTTCGAGTTTCTCTTGCATTTTGCTTGCGATGTTTGATCAATTTAAATCAGAATATAAATCCAGGGTGGTGAAGCTTCACCTGTTTGGCCAACTGATGAAACAATGCAATCAATCTCAACACAAACCACTCTCAAATGTTTATCCCGGATGCTAGAGGAAAGCATCCTAACCGATGTAACAATCCACACAGCCGACGGCACGCTCTCTGCTCACAAAGCCATCCTCTCGGCTAGCTCAACGGTATTCAAAAGCATGTTCCACCACGACCTCAAGGAAAAAGAATCATCCACAATCCACATCGACGACATGTCAAGAGAATCTTGCATGGCTCTCCTAAGTTACCTCTACGGGAACATAACCCAAGAAGACTTCTGGAAACACAGGCTCGCTCTACTCGGTGCTGCAAACAAGTACGACATAACGGATTTGAAAGCGTCATGCGAGGAAAGCTTAATGGAAGATATAAACTCGGGTAATGTGCTCGAGAGGCTACAAGAAGCATGGCTTTATCAGCTGGAGAAACTGAAGAAAGGGTGTCTGATGTACTTGTTTGATTTCGGAAAGATTTATGATGTCAGAGAAGAAATCAGTAGTTTCTTCAGGCAAGCTGATCGAGAACTGATGCTTGAGATGTTCCAAGAGGTTTTATCAGTTTGGAAACCGGTCTAAAATATTACCTGAATATATCAGTCTGATGGTGTGTTTTGTTTATAGTCGTCGTGTTCCACCTTGTGTGTGTGTAAAACAACTACTAACAACGCAGTTCATTGATTTTGTTGTACTGTGTATATAGTAAGTGTATTGGAGTGGTTTGCCCATCTTTCCGAATCATGATTACATATGGGCTGACTAATTCTCAAAATGGGCCGTAACTAGGCCTTGTCGACATCGAAACGTCGGCATTGACATTGTTATTAATTTAGATGACTCAGCCATTCAAGAAGGATCAAGTACCGAAGGACACGTGTCCGTTGCGTCCCAAAGAGGCTACTACGTTAAAGGGCATTTGTATAAGTCTCTTCCGCCAATATTGGAAATGTATATCATCGGAGATTCCAGCTGAGAATCCAATTTAGGGTTGAGCTTTGCCGGACTTACTAAGGAATCTACGGGGCGGGCGGAGAGAGAGAGAGAGAGAGAGAGAGAGAGAGGGGTTTTCGATGGCGAGGAACGGGACTGGGAGCACGGGAGGGAAGAAGAATGGAGCAGGGCAGTTCTTTCTAGCGACGCTGCTTCTATGGCTAGTCTCCGTCGTGTTTGAGATTGTTTTCAATCTCCGGAACGAGCTTCTATGGGTGATATGCGGTGGATGCTTCTTTCAATTGATGAATTGGGTGGTTCGTTCGTGGATTTCTCGTGACCCTCTCTTTGTTAACACCTCTGTCTCGCTTTTGCACTCTATCGTTACCTCCGCATCAGGTCCCCGCTTCCGTCTTTTTCTCTCTGTTTATGCTTAGTTTATTGGATTCAATTACGTTCTCCATTTTGCTTTGGTGCGCTCTGTGTTTTATGCCCTTGCATTAGTTCATTGTTTCCGTTTGAATTGTTCTTATGATTGCTTGATTATAGTGGTATGGTTTGCTGTCTCTATGCTATTTTCTTGTAATCACTTTGAATCTCCCGTGTAATTTTTTTGTCAGAGACAGATTTTGATGTTTTAGGTTAATGAGGTAAAAAGTATATTAACTCTTCAACTTCCAATTTTTATCTGTAGCTTTGTTGATTCCATGATTGGGATGTGGGTAAATAAGTTGTTTCGCTTGTTGGTCTATGAGTTGGTATTAGTAAGGGGAGGAGAATTTTTGCTTTCTTATCAGAATGCCATTTGTTTCTTGGATTGCGGCAACCGTTCTTATAAAGCATATACCTTCGATTGTATTATCTTTTGGGTCTGGGGAGCTTACTCGTTGCTTCTATTTAAGCGGATCATTTAGTCTTAGTAGTTATACTTATTATACCCTTGAATGTATGTATTAATACGGTTTAAAAGACCATTACACCATCTGTTTTGCCATTATTTTGTTATATGATAGTTTCTTCACCAAGCCATACTGATTAAGTTCTACTCTCCCACTTGTGTTAACTACAGTGGTTTTTATTCTGCTCAATCAATGCTTAGCCAAAGGGTTAGACGAGATGTTCGATCATTCTGAGTTGGTTGGTGGTACTTGGAAATGGGCATATCCAGCTTTGTGTTTCTCATGCGGCTACTTTGCATATGACCAGTGGGATATGCTTCAGTACCGTTTATACAGCGGCTTAATACCTTCAATTCTAGTTCACCATCTCGTCCTCCTTGTTTGCTTCACATTGGCTCTGTACCGAAATGTAACCATCAACTACCTGATTCTTACTCTCATTTGTGAGGTACGTTCCACTTTTTTCTTCCTGAAGATTTTTTTTCTGTCTATTTTCTGTTTCTTTTGCGGACCATGCTAACATTAGCTTTAGTTTCATATATATCGTATCCCAGTTGGACATAGACTACAGTATTCAACTCCACAACATGTACCTATGTGAACCAAAGTGACATTTGTTATTTCAATGTGTAAACAGATGCATTCGATCTTTCTGCACGTGAGGAAGCTAAGGAGAATGGCGGGAATCCGAGACAGTAACACGGCATTGGTGAAACTGGAGTGGGTACTAAACTGGACAACCTTTGTGTTTGCCAGGTGCATTCCTCACATTCTCATCACTGTCAAGCTCATCAAAGACGCACACAAGTTTGGGAAAGGCGTGGAGTTACCGCTAGCGCTGTCTGGTATGACGGGAATGAACATCCTCAATGTCGGGCTAGGATTGGATCTGTTTCATGCTTTTAGAAGAGAGAGAAGTACAAAAAGAAATCAAGAGAACATCAATCATCGCAACCATGGAGAATGATAGCCAATTTAGACGCTCTCAATTGCATAATATATGGTTTGTTGTGTAACTACTACCCCACTCATCTGTTGTTTATGTATCTGAGGTGTTCCTACTAAGTTCTAATAGCATTCAGATTTGTATGTACTAAAGGGAAAAAACTATTTGTAAATGTTATTTATTGACGATTACAATTAGGCTTGGCATTCGGTTTTCAAATTAAGTTTTGGTTCGGTTTGAAGAAGTGATCTTGGTGTGGTTTATCTAATTAGTATTATATATTTTGATGAATATTGGTTTGGTTCGATTTTGCTATCTCTTATTACAATGTACAGTATGGAGAAAAAAAAGATGCAAGAGAGGTCCTACCGGGAGTCGAACCCAGGTCGCTGGATTCAAAGTCCAGAGTGCTAACCACTACACCATAGAACCTCAGGTGACTGTATGTTGCATGTACCATTTTAGAATATAACGAAAAGAATTTGTTACCGAATTGAATTCTACTGTTACTGTGAGCAACAATATTAAAATTAAAATAATTATAATCATATATTCTATTAGGTTTTGCTATGTAATAATGTAAGTAACAAAGTGATATATGTGTATAAATATTCATATTAATGTAATGGAACAAGTGCATATATTGTTTAATAAAGAAAGAAAAATTGGATAACTGTTGTAGTTGAAATGATTCCAAGTATACGTCACTTTCTTTAGTTCAAGACTTTGAAATTTGAATCCCACATGTTGTTGTCACTCATAATATCATGACCTACGTTTATAACATATAGACCATGCATTATCATTCAATATCAATTTATTATGGTCGTAAAATCTCATATTTTGTAAATAATTTACCCAATCACACACTCAAATATATGTTGAAATAAAAGAGTAACGTTGGGAAGTAATGAAGACTTACTCGATCGCACGGCCATATCTCAAATTTTGGGTTTCATTCTTGGTTTCTATTTGTAGTCCGAGAATCTCTATTACCCTCACCACATCTTTATTGGTGCAATCGGTTAATCCCTTAACATTCACTAAATTCCCTAATGCGAAAATACGATAGCGCTTTCTCCCTAACACTGAAAGCAAATGATTTTAATACAAACTTAAAAGCTTATTCAAATCAGAAAGAAATAAAACTTCTTCAAAACCAACACAAATTTATTACCGCCAAAGATAAGAAATATTAAGTAAAAATAATTTAAAATACTTTTAATACATTTTAAAATATTAAATCAGAAACACTATTTATTATTTTGTACATACCACTAATTTACTTCTTTATTTTTTTGTCATCAAACACTAATTTATTTTGATTTCTAAATGTACTCTATTACATATCTTGTATAAAATAATTCATTTGCTCAGTTATAAATTAATATTTTTGCAATTTATTCTTAAAAATACCTTTTGAATTTACATTTCTAAAATATCATAGAAATTTAAATTTTGTATGAAATAAACTACAAATGAGATGATAAAATGCTTACTAAGTTACTCATTTCATTAATATGTTGTTAATTCAAATGTAATCTTTACAGTTTAAAACATGATATTTTTCATAAAGTTAAAATAGAATTACAAGGATTAAAATAGAACTGAATGAACCTAATTTATTTGAGAGAATAAAAAGAATATGTAAAATGCACCCATCATAGTGAAGAAGAAAAACATGTAGGAAAGAGAAAGACAATTAAAAAAAGGACATGACAAGTGGTAAACAAAATAAAACGAAATTAAAAAAAAAAAAAAAAATCAAATAATCAGATGCAAAGACGGGATTCGAACTTGGCACTTAACATGCGGCACACTATAACCAACCGAGCTAAGGGATCATAATACGAATTGAAAACATTAGTTTATTATTTCTATGCATATGCAGCCGGTTGGCCATAACTTAATTTAACTTATGTATCACAAAAAAACTTTAAAATATGGGATTCGGAAATATTCAACGTATTGGCTGCCTATCTCTATGGGTGTGTCTATGCATACGCAGAAAACTTTAAAATATGGGATTCGGAAATATACAACGTATTGGCTGCCTATCTCTATTGGTGTGTCTATGCATACGCAGATCACTTGGGCTTACGTCCTGATCAAGGATCCTTGTCTTGTTCATTATATATGAAGTTTTCTATTCTTTGTGATATTTATATCTAAGAATTTTTGGATCAATCTAAATGGGATTATTACTATAAAAAAAAAAGAATCATTTAATTCTTCGAAATCTTTCATATATGTTAGGTAAAAAATATATAGGTAGGTGGTCCAGGTCCTAATTTTGAATACGATCATCTATTATAATGGTCCCGTTTTACCCTACAGCCAACGCTCTCGACAAAATGAAAAGTAAATTTACGAAATTTATGCAAAAATCTTATTAATTCTTTCACTTATACTTATACATTTGATATGTAAAACAATTATGATAAAACCATGGTCAACAAAACTCTAATCGACTAAACATTCAACTATACCATTACTCGATCGTTGATGTTTCTTGACTATCCAACTTTGTTTTAATTTGTTCCGAGAGCTACCCACAACTACACTTTGCAAGGTTTTTAAACTTGCTTTGCTGAATAAGAACTATTTTCCTGACCAGACAAAAGAACAATCGATTACTACACACTTTCAGCAAACCTGTTCAACATAGGGCACGAAAAAAAAGTGGACAAAAGTCACAAAACAAACAAATGTCTACTCGTCCTTTTATTAACCTAAAAATTAGGTTTTCCTTCGCATCAGTCTTACCACATTGATAATTTTTTTATAATTTTCCTTCGAGTAGTCACATTGCTTTCCTACTTTTGATTGAACTCAGCCAAATTAAAAGCCACTTTTTTCCTTTGAGTTGTCATCTCAAACACAATAAAGTTCAAATATCAAAATCAGTTGTCAAATGAATCTACTATTGATCTCAACATTTTAACCAATTTCGTTCGAATCAAAAATGAACTTGGTAAAACATATGACATGAACAACTCGCCAACATAAACCGATGTGCTATATAACTATCTCGATTTTTCTAATATATACTAGTATCACAAAAAAAAAACTAAAAAATATGGGATTCGGAAATATACAATGTATACAAAAGAGACAACTATAAGACAATGTGAATGGGGCAATGCTTTGGGGTCCATTTTTTGTGCTCCAATGTTTCCCACTATTGTGAACAAGCTAACATGGACTCGTCTTCTTGCATAATAACTTGTACTACTCTCATTTATAAAATAATAAAAAGGAATTAAGGTGAGCACTAAAAGTCTAAGTAGAGAAAACTTCAAGAATCCCATGCAAAATTATTTATATTAAAGCAACTCACTTTCCTAGTTTTCTTCTCTCTTTAATTGTACCTTTATTTTTTTTGTTTTCAAAAATCAAAACTTTCTCCTTTGTCATATTGAAATAATGATAAAAGGCTATTTTGAGTTTTGACCCTTCTCCCATCTTTTAATGGCTTTTATCAGATTCAGACCACATGCCTACAAAGAGGTATGGTGTAGGGAAAGACTCTTGTCCCTTTACATATCCTTACATGTAAATGTAATATATATTTAAGCAAAACTCTAAAACTAATTCAATAATTTAATCTATGGATACAATCGATTCAAACCATGTATTGTCATTATTTACCAAAAAAAAAAAAAAAAACTTCCACATAATTCTTCTTCGAACAGAAGCATCAATCATTGAAAAAACGACCAAACCAAAATATTAAACTACAAAAAATATATAGAAAAGTATTTGTTTTTTTTTCAAATGTATTAATTAGATATATATGAAAAAAAAAAATCTTCAACTTTTACTTTTCCTCGATTTTCTTCTGGTTAAGGTCCTCACCATCCAACCCTGTTTCCTCACTTTGGCTCCTTCGACCTTGGATGATGCCACGTGACAAGAAGTGGTGGACGATCCTGACCTGAGTCTGATAACGTGGAAGAGATGACCAATCCGCTTGCGCCACCTAAGCGATGACTTGGCAGTGGTGTGCTCTACGATACTGGTGCTGCTCTTTATAGGGGATTGCTGCTTCTTGCATGTTGAGTTTGTTGTGTTGTCTACACAAACCTTTGTTGTCACTACTGCTTTCTTCTCCCACGACGCGTTTCCATCGTTTTCGAATTTTATTGATATGAAAGAATCTGAAAACAAAATATGAAACTCTTAGAATTTCAATAATAATTGATGATCGTGTACAATTATTCATACAAAACGACATTACTTACCAACTATAAAAGATAAGCCGTATAACACACAACTCATTATATCGAGTAAAACAAAATTTTCAGCTGGCCCGATTTAAAATAATATTAATATGAAATACTCCTTTCTGAAAAGAAAGAAAAAATGAGTCTAGTATAAATGTGTGTGTGTATATGGTGGCTATATGCATATAAACAGAAAATTATGTGCATCGTTGCAAATAAGAATCATCTCATGATTTCACACACATACACATAGATTTATAATATAAAAATTTTAAAATATTGTGTGGGAGAAGTTGAAAATCTTTTTTTGGAAAATGGAAAATACTGTGTATTCTTGACAAACCAAAAGAAATAAAGAACGAGAAAATTACTAATTGGAATTAGATCTTGAAGTATTTATTTTGATTTTTGTTAAAACTGATTATTAATAAAAAGATGTATGTATATTATATTATGCGAGTATGAAGTATACATATAAAAAAATTGTGTACCTTCTTGGCTTGTGGAGACGTCAAGATCGGAGGAGGGATGGAATTTACGGTGACGGAGATCGAGGCGACTGAGGAGGGAGCTCAAGGCGAAGATCTTGGGGAGGCTGATGATTGGTGAAGAGGAAGAGTGTTTAGTTCTTGATGATCTCTGTTTTGAAGCTAAAACAAGAAGCCTCTCATTCAAACAGAGTGGACAAACTCCAACATATTCTTCTTTTGGATGGAAATAACAGTATGGTGAGCTATCATCTTTGTACATATCCATCTTCTTCACTTCCGATGAGAGAAGAGACTAGAGAAGGGAGACGGAGAGAAAGATAGAAATATGTAACAAAGGGATGGGGATTTGGTCTAAAATTGAAGCTTTGTAATTTATAATATATCGAATATATATTTCATATTTTTTCCAAGTAATTAAGAAAAAAAAGAATTCCAAGTAGATAAGCCTTTTAGTTGCCGGAGAAAAGGAAAAAAACAAAAAAGGAAAAAGAGATTTTGATATGACATGAATTTTAATTAATATATAATTTTTTTTGTTAAAGAATTAATATAATTAATATATAAATTCCCAATCCATTAAGCTCGTTTTGGTTTCTAGATTTTGTTGACATCATTGTTTTTCAGATAATGACAATCTACAAAATTAATTAGTGTGTACAGTATAATAGTAATACCCTAGATTTAGAGTTTAATTTGTATTCGTTTGATGAGATGCAAGTATAAGTCATGCACCTGTTATAAAAGAAAAGGTCTCGAACTTGGTACTTTTATAATGGCATGGCCTACGTGTATTCGAGATATAATATATACGAAAGTATTTATAAATTTATGATGATCAGAAAAATACTTAAAAACCGATTTTAATATCTAGGAACGTTGTTGCTTCAACAAATCACTAATATTTAGAACATCAGATGTAGGTTGTTTAATTAGCCAATTCTACGAAGCATGTTCTGGTCTTACCAGATATAGAATGGAACAGATGGTTCGAGAAGGATGATTGATCGATCGCTTGTAATCCGTGGCATGTGAAATAGATATTATATATAACTAGCTAGTCATTATAACTAGCTAGTCATTATTATTATTTTTAAAAAAAAAAGATAACTGTGAACAAAGAATTCATATATAAATATATTTGTCTGTTGAGAAAAAAACAAATTAAGAGTTTTGGACGTGTTGGACGAGAAGCATCCACTTGTAGTATTCGTAGTTCCAAAAAAGAATGTATCCGAATATTCAGGGACCCATCAATACAAGTCATCATTCTTTCATATGTGTGAGTGAGTGATTTTGGAGGTCATTCTCCATGTTCGACAATATATTCAATTCTATATCTCCTCACTTTCACTTCAAGTTTTTGTTACCTTACAATTAATGGGATATATAAATCATTGTGAAATTTCAGCTCAAACAAATATGAGTTGATAATTAAATGGATAGACTCATGTGTTGTATAAATTATTTTAGTTGTCATTTTATTTCCGTGTGAGAGAATTATTATGTTTTCTGCTCAATTTATAAAATGGCTCTCTCACATCACATGGGCAATTCTCCATTATCAAGACTTATATCGCTTAATATGCAATTCTTTCTTCTTTGGGCGAAACAAAAGATCAGATTTAGCTTAGGGTTTGATGAAATTTCTCCCTATTTGCTAATCATCTTGAAAATTGTTCAAACTATAAGTCTTCTGCTACTATTTGTCTTCACAAACTTTATATCACGTGCTTATCCAAATGGGAATTTAGTAAGTAAATAAATCATGATTAGAGTTGGGAGCTAGATTGACCTCATTTTAAAAAGTTGGGGTCTCTTTGGATGTGAACATAAAAAAGGGGTCCATTTGATTTGTTAGTCAAAAAAAATGAGCGTTCACGTGATCTTTAAAAAAAAAAAAAAAGAAGAAGAAGACAGGCTTCAATATCAAGAGCTAAAGACCCAAACACTTAGAGAGACATTGACAGGTGATATGTTTGTGTAGTGATGAGTTTCAATGTATCATCACTTTTTCAATTAGACCATCCCACATACTTCCTTTACACTATACTGCTCACAATGATCAAAATGCTATTAGTAGTTTATGACTTAATTAATAACAGTGTTTCTCAAACCAATATGGACCAGTTCGATTGGATGGGTCCGACCATGACAAATTAAAAATTAAAGAAAACATCGGTTTATTTATATTCTGAATTTTTCAAAGTAAGAGATTGTTAATTAACTTTTCATAATTAAGAAAGTTTCATTATTTATTTGTTGTCCGAGTGGTTTATACATATCCATTATTGATCCAAAAGAAAAAATGTGAAAATGTTGATTGAAAAGAGTTGTTTTGGGTGTTGGGCTTGTAAAACTATAGTTTTAGAGGCTTGAGAACAATTTTTGCTAATAATATGTAAACAAATTAAATTAACTAAAGAGCTTTCCCTACACACAACGTTATGCCTGAACATAGATTTCAGTTTATTGTTGTTGCTTAGTTAATTCGATAAAAGTGATCTTGTTCAGTCCACTTCTTGATAAATATTCACATGGCCATATTCAGATCCTTGTAATTTATACAATCTTATCAATTTTTGAGGGAATGAAAGTAGTCCTACAAGGTTAACTAGAGAACACACTATGAAAGAAACGACCTTTTTTACATAAGAAAAAGTGAAGTAAAACAAAAAACTAAAAAGAATGAGCACATGTGAGGAATGGATAATCTTTGGGTAGGATTCAAGTCATGTTCCCATTATGGGATTTTATGGTATGGGTATATCATATCTGTGGGTCACTTCTCTGTATTCAATTCGAGAGTCTTTAATTAAAAAAAAAAAAATCCTAAAATTTTTCCTTTTGTTAAGTGTTTTCAATTGAAATTTTAGCATCACATGGGAAAAGGCAAGAAAACAAATATGATAAGACGACAATATAGCGATCGATCGAGATCCTACAAAGTTACGTCTCTTTTGAGCTAAGAGATGTTGTGAGTTGTGATCAAGTTTAACTGATTTGGATTCGGATCTTGTTACGTTATAATTAATGATGGTACGCATTCATTTAATTAATAGATTATTCGAATATATATTATTGAATACTGATATATATATATACATATATATATATATATGTGCTTCCACAAATAAATATTTGTAACAACATATGGTTACAAAATAAACCAAAATGCCATAAATATCAAAATTTGTTATTTCATGGTAGTAATTTGTTAACTAAAAAGGTAAACACAACTAAGCTGTACAAAATTTATTGGCTGTATACATCACACGACAGAGAAACAATAACCAAAATTTAAAGCCAGTTGCTAAAAATGGACAGCACTAATTATACTATATAAAACACCAAGACTAACCCAACATTACCCATCAAATCATCTTCTTCATAAACTATAAACAGAGGGTGAAAAAGAAAAAGAGTTGTAACATGGCTACTCAATCGTTGAAGAAAACATGGAGTGTTTTCATGGTTGTAGCTATATTGACAATGATGTTTTCAGCACACATTGTTCATTCAAACAATGTAGAAATGTGTGTGAAGCATTGCCTCCAACAGTGTTCGAAATCGTCGAAAAAACCTACTCCTACCGTATGTGAAGAGACTTGCAAAAAAGGCTGCAACAAACAACAAAACGGTAAAGAAGATGGTCTCGTTGCCCCTTCACCCTGTAAATGGAATTTATGCAACTGGAAATGGCCAGTATGGTCCTGAATTACGGAAACTCCTAAATTATTCTTTTGTTTTCTACATAATTAACATATATAAAATATGTACGTATGTATTTATTTGATATCAATATACTCGTTCACATATAATATGTACGTGTTCATTGTTCTTATGTAATAGTAAAAAAAACTTCCATAAATAAAACAAATGTCGTCTATGCATGTCAACAAAACATTCCCAAACAAAAAAAGAAACTAGATAAGAGAAAATACCCATATACTACGGTCTACGATTGGTGAATATCATCAATTTGTATCGGCAAAAAAAAAGTTCGGTTCGGTTTAGACCAAAACCCAGTCGGTTCTCTTTTGGTTTGAATTGAAATGTAAAAGATTAAATTAATAAATATATTAGGATCCTTAGTCTCGTCTTCCGCCGGAGTTATCCCTCCGCCTCTGTACCCGTCGAGGAGACTCTTGAACTCTGAAGTCTAAAGTGTCTCTCTCTCTCTCTCTCTATCACTCATCTTTGTTCTACGCCTCTCGGTAATTATATTAAAAAAAAAAAAGAAGCTTTACTCATTCGATTCAGATCTTATGATTTTGATTAGGTTCTGGATTCCTCGTTGGGCTTACCCTGTTTTCATCTTCTCCTTTTCGATATTTTGGATGGATCAATTTGCTCACTGGAATCTAAAAGACTCTGACTTTTTATTTTCTGGAGAATCTTTGATATAGTAGTCACTGTTGTGGCTCTGTTCCAATTTCTTAGATTTATCTCAAGTTTTAAAAATCGCTTCTTTTTTTTTTTTAATAAAGTTGAGAGCTTGCTTAATCACATTCATAGATTGAGGTTTGTGGTATCACAGAGATTATTACTCTTTATATATATGATCAATTTCGTCGTCCTGTGTTATTTGTTAAATTGGGATTCTTGAGTTCTGATGATCTAAATATATGTTCTTATGGATTCTGTGTTTTAAAAATGCATAATTTGTTTCAGCATTCTCTTGATGGAAGAAACGATTGAGGAAGACGAAAGAAGCGAGAGTGTTGTGTTGTTAAGATCATCTTGTATTACGCAGTGGAGTCAGTGGCAATTACTTGATTCAATTTTACCAACAGGAGGTTTTGCTCATTCCTTTGGTCTTGAAGCAGCTGTTCAGACTCGGTTAGTTTCATCTCCTGAAGATTTGGAAACTCATATCATTCATCTGTTGGATAACACTGCTAGCTTGTTACTTCCTTTTGTCTACTCTGCTCTCAAGTCTCCTGATTTAGAGACATGGCACAAACTAGACCGGGTTCTTGACGCCACTTTAACCAACCAAGTCTCTTCAAAGGCCTCGGTTTCACAAGGATCAGCGTTGTTTCGCATAGCTGCTTCGGTTTTCACTGAGATCCCTTATCTGAAAACGATTCGGGACGCCTCTTTGGGGTCCAAGAACGTGTGTTTCCACCATGCCCCTATATTTGGGCTTGTGTGTGGTCTACTCGGCATGGATTCCGAGACTTCTCAGAGAGCTTACCTGTTTGTAACGCTGAGAGATGTTGTCTCGGCTGCTACGAGATTGAACTTAGTTGGACCGATGGGTGCTTCGGTGATGCAGCATCGCATTGCTATTGTCGCTGAAACTATTTTAGAGAAATGGATGGATCGTGAAGCTGGCGAAGCGTGTCAGACGTCTCCTTTACTGGACGTTGTGCAAGGTTGTCACGGTTACTTGTTTTCGAGACTGTTTTGCTCTTGATGAAGTAGCATCTATCTGCATGTGGATTTAGTTTAAAGCTCCTTAGCTAAACCATGACTGGCCGTTACGGTTCTAAACATAACTTGTGATCACATTGTGAGATTCCTTTGTTAAATTAAGGCGTTTAGTTGGCTTTTTGTTTTGTTTTGTTAACTTGCATCTGTGTTCTGTAGATATAGTTGTGAGCAAAGCCATTTACATAAAATAATAGGCACAGTAAAATGCTTTGTAATCATGATCTTGAACAACTTTGATAAAGTAATTTAACAAGGTTGAGGAAGAAACCAGCATTTCTTTGTGTTCCTAATGGTAAAGTTCTTCTTTCATGAAGGTTTTATGCCATCGACTACAAATGAAACAAGTCTCGCCCTCATTTCCAAGGGGAGCATCCTCTTTTAAGGAGTTTAGCCCACTATCATGCTTGCCCTCTGATTAATCTTCTTGCAAAGTTCACTTTAGCTTTCTATCTTTGTGGCCTGTTCTCTTTACGGCTTTGATATGTAGCTAGCACACGCTATTTGTCTCTCATTTCCATGTAAGAGAACAAAGACGGATGACTTGTGTTGTTTTTTTAGGAGAAAGTATTATCTCAACTATATAATAATATAAATATCACATTGATGAAGAACTTTAAGTAACTTTTAGGAACGATCTAACTTTCAGTTGTGCACTGAGATTAGTGATAGATGATGTATGTTAAATGAGAAAATTTGAATTTCGTATTAATCCTCTTTTTTATTTGTTTCTAACTCTTTGTTCCTTCATTCTTGTGTTTAAAAGACAATTCCTTGATAGAACATAACCTCCATTGCCAGATATATCAAAATTCGTAACAACATGTGGTTACAGAATAAACCAAACATATATATATCAAAATTTGCTGTTCCATGCCAAATAATATCTGTTTGGACAACTAAAAAAATAAAAGCACAACTAAGCTGTATAAAATTTGTTGGTTGTATACATCCCATGAGAGAAAAACAAGAAACAAACTTAAAACAATTGCTAAATATGTACAACATAGTTTTACGACATAAATCACCTAGATTAACCCCAATATTACCCACCAAATCATCTTCTTCACAAATCATAAACAAAGAGTAAAAGTATTCATCTACCATTTGCAGTAATCATCATCTCACAATATGGCAACTCATAACATTGAAGAAAACATGCAGTGTTTTCATGGTTGTAGTTATAATGACGATGATGTTTTTGGCACATATTGCTCATTCCAACAATGTAGAAATGTGTGTGAAACATTGCGTCCATCAGTGCTTGAAATCGGCGAAAAAACACACTCCTACGATATGTGAACAAACTTGCAAAAAAGGTTGTAACAAACAATTAATCAGTAATGAAGATCAACTTCGAGTTCGTGATGGTGATAATATTGTCGATTTACTTTGTGACAATAAACTTCTTAACGGATGCAACTGGTTCAACTGAAACTCATGTTATTTTTATTTTCGGTATTATTATATGTATGTATCTGTTTGATATCACCATAAGACGTATTATACCTTATATCATGGACATAATACGTATGTAACTTTCATTATTCATTCTCGTGTATCCTTTGCTTATTTTTGCAAACTAGTATGTTCACGTCAAGCATCATAGTTTACTTACTATATAGCAGACACATATTTAATTATAACTTTTACAGAAAATTACGAAGATTTAAGTTGTAAGTTTCTATTCTTACAAACTATAAGTATTATATTTCGTAGCTATAATTTGAAAGAAGCTCTCTGATTTTGCATTCTCATAAAAAGAAAAAAGAATTATTGTCTTTTTAACGGTTTTCTTACATTGATTCGTGACGTAGTGCTTGGGACATACACATCCGTATTTACCCAAAATATGATGATCAGATTAATGGTTTTACATTATTTAGTTTAAGGAAAATTTTGACCAGATTCGCAAGGGGTCGGGGAGCTTCGTCTTTTTAAGATACCCTTCAACCTCGTGATGGTGATACTATTATCGATTTTGCTTGTAACAAAATTACATTACTTAACGGATGCAACTGGTTTTGAATTACCAATTACAGAAACTCATGTTATCTTATTTTCTGCATCATTATACGTATGTATCCATAACCGTCGACATAATATGTACGCGTGTTCGACTACTCATTGTTCTTATGAAATAAATACGTCCATAAACCAAGTGTCGACGTCAACAAAACAACATTACGATTGGTAAAGTATCATTTGCATCCGCAAAAGAGTTTTGTTCGGCTTAGAAGCAACCCGGTCAGTTCTCGTTTGGTTTGAATTGAACCGTGTAAAAAAATCAAATCGAGTTGAACTAATTATATATCTCTCTGTTTTCGATACGAATATACGATTGTGAGATTGCATTGTGAAATTGACGCGTTTACTTGGCTTTCTTTTTGTTAACTTGCATTTGTGTTCTGTAGATATAGTTGTGAGCAAAGCCAAATATATATAATATATATATACACAAATATTGCGTTCTAAGTTTGTCATGTATACAACCATCTTATATAAAATAAGAAGACGAAGGAATTGCCCTATATACCCATGCAATAGAATCCACTAAACCATGCACGCATTGAATTGTACACACATATTAATCTACAACATATATTGATATTCATTCATATCTTTAGTGTTGCTTGTTGGGTTATCAATTTGTGCATGCATGAATAAAAATATTCAAAGTGCTCGAAAATTAGTGATAGAAGCGGTGCGTTAAATGAAGAAATATTCCTCTCTTTTTTCATTTGTTTTTCAAAATACAATTTCTTGACAACTCATAAACTTTTTCATCGTGAGGTAAGAAAATGTAAAAAGATGAGTTATTTACTATCTTTTGCACTTTTTATTATGGAAACAGCTAGCTTCTTTTTGTTGTGAAGAAATGTGCATCCACTATGCTCCATTATTCTTGATCAATACTATAAATACCATACGTATGCACCAATTTTCTTGATCGCTATACTATAAATACCATACTGATGAAGAAATTCGTGAAAAGATTAGGTGTGACTCACACATCTATGTAGAAAATTATTTACAACTATCATCCACCATCACTACAATAATGCTTTGGACGATAGGTTTTAAACCGGTTATAATCACCAATTTGAACCGAAAGTCAGAAACAAAACCAAATATGTAACAAGGTCTTTCTGTAACCCAAAATTTAACTACTATAAATGAAGCTGTCCAAATGTGATCAAGTGACACATCCCATTTCATCTTGACTACAAAAACCTCTCAACTCTTTTTCTTTTCTTTTTGTTTCATCTCAAATTTAGCTCAGAAATGAACATTGATCACATACATCACCTGGTCGTGGACAATCGTGGTCGTCGTATGAGACTAGCCTTCGTCATCATGTTCAACATATTCGCATTCATGCTCGTACCACAGATTGGTCTTACCCCATCAGATCCAGAGCCTACAGCCACGGACCTTCGACGCATATACGTAGCAGGAAAGTGTTTTAAGGCTTTGAGTCAGTTAGCACTTCTACTTGCTCTCCCCCCAGTGTCAGTTCTTCTCGCAGCTCAACAAGCTTCCCATCCGACTGATCATGCTGGGAATCAAAGGGCCGAAAGATTCATCATGTCTTGGTTGAAGTTATCTCTCTTCTTTAACATTTTCTCGAATGCTTTTTTTTGTGATTGTTTGGTTAAGTCTTTCCGAGGGAGCTTTCCGTTTCATCATTTTCAGTGGTATGATTATGGTGGAGATCATCTGGGTCTTTTTAACCTTTATCATGGCGGATTGTGTATGTGATCGTCTTTTCACAGTCTAGAGTCTTGCTGTTTCGATCTTATCATCACGATTTTCAACTATCTAGTCCTTTTGATTCCAACATTAGGTTACTATCATTTTGATAGATCGTTGTTGGTTTTACTTATATGTTTTACCTGGTCACTAAATGATATAATATTTGAATAAAAATAAATATTTTTATGATTATGTGAATCTCATGTTTCCTTTTTTTTTTAATAATATTTGTTAATCTTCATTCTCCATTTTTTCTTAATAATTTGAGGAATAATTCTCATGATCATATTCTTATGTCGTCGTCGTATTGCCAAATAAATTGATCGTAATTTGTAATTTTGTATGACAATAGCAATTAGTTTTGACTTTAGCTCTCACCCATAAACTAATTAAGGTTATAGATCCCTTAAGATTTAGTATCGTGAACATCAAGTCCACCTTACAAATGTAGATTCCTTAATCACTTTTTTTCAATCTCTTATTTTGTATGACAACTAGCAATCACTACTCTTTGTATTGTAGACTTTAGTATATGTCAGGCAAATTATATTTACTATTCAAATTAAAATATCGATCAATATCTAAGTCATCAAACTAGCCGAAATGTAGCAAACCTTTTTGATATAAGGCTTAACATTAAAAAAAAAAAAAAGTCGAGATATATATATCCTATGCATGCATGCGATCGAAGCCACATTCTGATTTATTGATCATGGTTTATGAAGCCTATATGTCTCTATAATGAATCATTACTTCTATGAAGGCTGGAAGTTTGTTTTTATTATTTAGTCCCCATATTGCATAACATTAAATACAAAAAAACAATTAAAATACGCAGATTTATGTACGTAGATTTCATACTATATGCTATGTATATATTGATCAATAATCGTATATAAATAATTTTTTTCCTACAAATCAACTCGACTTTTTTTTTTTTAAGATTTGGACTATAACTTGTTAGTTTAAGTTTCAATTTAGGGTCACGTCTATGGATTAACGAGTTTTAGGTACACTAATTCTTTAGACCGCCTAGATCGCAGTAGCTGCACAATTTCAAGTCTTTAACACATTAGATTTCGACTCTTGATTGCATTTTTATCTTTCGTAGTGTGGTTGATAATTTTGTGAATCCTAGTTAATCGATGAGCTTATTATTGTTATAGCATCTCGGCTTGACTTCATCATAATATATTTGACGTCTATATAATTCCATATATATTACTGTGACTGTTATGCACCTGCAAAGATATATTTGTTGTTCGGATTAACCCATCAGGAGACCACATAAATTTCTTTTTTTTTTTGAACAAATGACCACATAAATTTCTTTGGTTCAAAATTTTTAGTAAACAAGACAGCCTCATATTAGTCAAAAATATTATAAATACTAATTTTTCTACTTAATCATTGATAAACAAAAATTCCTAAAAGCCTGGTGATAAGAAAATGCAAATCCAAAAATAGCAATCTAAGTGTATAAATAATATTGCAAGGACAAAAGCAATTTAACACAAGAAAAATAGAATCAAAACATCTAAAAATAAAAACAATGAAACATCTCTTAGTTTTTCTAATATTTTATGGCCAATGCACCATTGGTAATGTATTCGCGCTCCCAAACAAGCTCAATATATGGAACGATCTCGATCCCAATCACAAACACACAACCCTCTTTGTGCATTGTAAATCTGGAACTATCGACAAAGGACCACAATATGTGCCGCATGGAATACTATATCAATTTCCTATCAAAGAGAACTCCTGGTTAAGAAATACTCTTTTTTGGTGTACTTTTAGACATGGACCTAACTATAAGTATGAACAAAAATTTGATGTGTATAAATCCAGATCCCATAAAGTACCTCAGGGAAGCATATATGAATGGATAGTTAAGGAAGATGGAATTTATTTTAGGATAAATACCGCTCCAATGCATAAGGTGCATAATTGGAAGTTAGCATAATACATGTTATGTTGGTATCAATCTTATAGAACAAACTGAAGCTCGCCAAAAACTCGATTATGAAGTAAATTTTGTAAACTTACGATGTAAACCAAAAAAAAATACTTTAGATCTCTAATTTTAAGCATATTTACCTTTCTTTCTTTAATTTTTGTACATATTTACTCATGCAGAATATATAATGTATCGATCTTAAATTTATAATAATTATATAACATTTCTATTATATTATTTTAATTTTTTTACCGTATTTTAAATAAGATAATGATTATAAAAATTTCTTTGGTCACATAATACAAATTATTAATGATTAATATATACAAACTTGTTAGGGAAAAAAATCGTAGTGCATATAGAATTCTAACCCAAAACTAATAAACAATCGTGAGTTTGGCCGATAAACTTTAAATATATTTTTTTTGTGCAAAGTATATATTACCTTAAAATCATTTTCACTTATAATTTGAAACATTTTAATAAGAAGATCATCAACCTATTATTAATTTGGAAGTACATTTGCAAAAGTAACCTTTTGTTTGTAAGATTTACATAATTAAATCCTTATCATTTGAATTAATATCATAATTTGAAGTTATTATTTATAATATATTTATTTTAAGTTATTATTTGAGACTAAAGGTTTTTTTTACAATCATATGAAATTCACAAACGAGTGTATGAAATATATATCCATCATTTTACGTGTTTCGCCACTTATTTAATCTTATATATCTAAATTTTATATATACCTAATTTAAATTGAAAATAATATGTATATGTTTACAGAAACTATCTTTGAACAATTACTTTATGTAATTTTGCTATGATCATATGATGAGTTTTGATCTTTTATTGATTTTACATGTTCTAATTGTGAGATGTACGATGAAATGAATTATAATCTTCAAGTGATGGGTTAAATGTAGAATGTCATAAGATGATTTAAAGCTAATATAACATAAAAAAAAGTAAAATAGAAAAAAAAATTATTCAAAATTTTTATATGAAATAAAGTGCTCTAGAAGGGCAAGGATACTAATCTAGTATGTGTTTAAAAAAAAAACTAATGAAATTACTTGGGTTTTTAATTTAAAGATTTATGAGATTATTTTGTGAGTTTATGAAATAAACTTTATATATATGTAAATGTTTTCCTACATCTTTTTGTATATTCAACTCAAAATATTTAAGTTTTTTTTGTTTTTTTTTTTGGTAAACAACGCTTTTCTTTTGTGCCTGATGAACCTTTCACCCCTCGTTAAAAAACTATAGATTTGAAATAAAGGATATATATATTCCCTAAAATATTTAAATCTTGAAATCGTTTCAGATTCAAAATGGACTAATACCTTTCACCTTATCCAATTTATTCAACGTTTTCAGTTTATTGCATGATAACTAAATACGATTAATTTGATCCTCTTCACGTTCAAATTCAGACTCTCTCATTTTTTTTTTTCCTTTACCTCCGGAATTTATGAACTTTTTGGTTCCTCTCTTCGCTCGCTTCATGTTTTTTTTTTCTTTCTACGACTTATAAATTTCTCATTTCTTATATCAAAATGAAGCCATATGGCCCATATCTCATGGCGTTCTTCAGTTTGGCAGTCAACCAAAAATTACTGTACATAGCACGATTATATATGTTGAGTTATTACTAAAATCAACGTAAACTTAAAGTGCCATTTAGATATGTGTTGTTTAGGCTAATAATATTAGCAATTACTGTTACTTATTACTTATCTATGCACATCAAATAGTTGTTTAATTATATGGCCAAAACAGTATAACACATCTAAGTTTTTTAAAAAACAATCGACATATTTACCAAATAAAAAGAGATGAAAAAAAAAAAAACAACTTGACTTCCTAAATATAGTAACTACTAAATTCTGGTAGAATTATTTGTAACTATATAAATCATCAAACATCAACCCAACATTCTCACCAACTCATCTCGTTTCAAAACGCACTACGGGAAAAAAAAAACATTACAATAAGTTTGCATAGATCGCGATACTTATAACGACATGGCAGCTCAAGTATCAAAGAAAATCTGCAGTTCAATGATTATTGTAATTCTAATAACAATGATGTTTTCAATTTCAGCACAAGTTTCTCATTCCAACGCGTGTGTCAAAGATTGTGTCGTAAACCAGTGCATGAAAGCATCAAAAAAACGACTCCAGCCATATGTGATAACCCTTGCAAGATGCTATGTGATCCTATCAACGGTGGGCAATACATTGTCTCTCCAGGTGAGAGTCCCATTAAAAGGTTTTGCAGACAATTTAGCTGGATATGTACCTAATTTACCAAAATTTATAAATTGTCTTTTTTTTTTTTTTTTTTTTTCTGATGCATATTTGTGTTTTTTGTACCATTGTATCGATTAACAATAATTTTTTCAAGTGTACTTATTTATCCTTCTTTCCATAATAATTTTTCTTAAAACTATGTGATTTGATTTGTGTGTGAACAACTATTTGTTAAATTGTTTAACTACTATTTTATTTTTTGTTAAATCTTAAAACTGTTTAATTATAGAGAATTTGTTAAAAATACCATTTTTGATATACCCTTTTTTAAAATACCCTATTTTTTGGCCATTTTTATTTTTGCCCTCATTTAATTTTTAATGATCATTTTACCTTTGGATAAAAAATATTTTATTCAATAAAAAAAAACAAAATTTTCCCGCCAAAAGAATTTCCGACATATTTTCTCGCCAAAAAATTTTCGAAAAAATTTCCCGCCAAACATTTTTTTGATAAAAAATTTTGATAAAAATTTTCGACAAAAAAAATTTCCCGTCAAAAAAAATTTACAAGGTGTTTAAAATGTTTATAAGGTAGAAACCTCATAAAAACCTTATAAACATCTTGTAAACGCTTTTAAAAGATATTTAAAAAGAGTTTTTAAAGGTTTTTAAAAGGTTTCTTAAACACCTTTTAAACGCTTTTACAATGTTTTTTAAGGTTTTTAAAAGTTTTTCAAAATGTTTTTAAAAGGTTTTCAAAATGTTTTTAAAAAGGTTTTTAAACAACTTGTAAACGTTTTTAAAAACTTTGTAAAAGGTTTTTAAACACCTTGTAAACGAATTTACAAGGTTTTTAAAAGAGTTTACAAGGTTTTTAAAAGTATAAATTTCAAAAATTTGGCGGAAAAAAATAATTTTTGAAGGGACAAATTTTCGATTTTGGCGGGAAAAAATTTCGTTTTTGGCGGGAATTTTTTTGATTTTGGTGACTGTACATTCTTGTTGTAATTGAAAGAAATGGTAATTTGGTCATTTTGTACATAAAGAGGAATAGTTTTAAAAATGGTCAACATGAAAGGGTATTTAAAAAAATAACATGGAAAATGAGGTATTTTTGAAAATGCCCCTTAATTATATACGTGGAAAAATTGTTTAGCTAAATTAGTTACATTTATAGTTTGTAACAACTTATAATGGTAACTTGTATAAACATTAACGATATTTGCATTAAACGACATGGAAACATACGAAAGAGAGAACAAATCACATATAAGCATGAAGCAGAGAGAGAGATTAGAATAATACTGCTACCGTTACACTCTTCCCTCTCGCGCTTTGATTAGGGTTTCTTATTTAGCCTTGCCATTGCCACATTCCCTAAAAAATTTGGATCCATCTCTTCTCAAAACCCTTCAAAAAAATTTTGGGTTTTGGTTGATTCCGTGGCTCCAAATTCTACGTTCTGACGAATCATCGGACGGAGATTTAATAAGGGAGTGAGAATGGAGGAAGGAAGTAGTCTGTGGCAACAATGGAGTATGTTCAGATCTCTGTTAGCGATTCTTCAGTGGTGGGGTTTCAACGTTACTGTTATCATCATGAACAAATGGATCTTTCAGGTTCAAAAAAAAAAAAAAGTCTCGTCCTTTTAAATTTCATTATTAAAAACTTAGCTTTTTTTCTTTGTTTGATTCTGATCTGTGTTTCAAATTTGGTACCTTTTCTGTTTCCCAGAAGCTGGATTTCAAGTTTCCGTTGTCGGTTTCATGTGTTCATTTCATATGTTCATCGATTGGAGCTTACATTGTGATTAAAGTCTTAAAGCTTAAACCTTTGATTGTGGTTGATCCAGAAGATCGGTGGAAGAGGATTTTTCCAATGTCATTTGTGTTCTGTATCAACATTGTGTTGGGAAACATCAGTCTTAGATACATTCCTGTCTCTTTTATGCAGACAATCAAATCTTTCACTCCTGCAACAACAGGTTTTGAGTTCTTTTAAAAGATTGGGAGAAAAAGGGAGTGGTCTTGTTTTTGTTTTCTGAGTTGTGTTTTTTTTTGTGTAATGTGCAGTTGTGTTACAGTGGTTGGTGGGATTCTTCTGACTTCTATTACAGAACTTAGCTTTAATGTTTTTGGATTCTGTGCTGCTCTGTTTGGGTGTTTAGCTACCTCTACAGAGACCATTCTTGCTGAGTCTCTTCTTCATGGATACAAATTTGATAGGTTAGTGTTCTGTTTTCTGAGGTTTAACATCTTCAATTTCACTTGATGGGTGTTGATGTCATGCCCTCATTGTCCAATTGTGAATCACCTGATTTAGTGTTTTTCTAATTCATGGAACTGAGTGTAGTGTTTGTGTCCTCTTCATTGTCATGTCTCTCTAATTAGCATAAACACGGTATACTATATGGCGCCTTTTGCGACCATGATTCTCGGAGTACCAGCATTTTTGCTTGAAGGCAATGGAATTTTGGATTGGTTTGAAGCACAGTACCCGTCACCATGGTCGGCTCTTATGATTATTTTCAGCTCAGGTGTTCTAGCTTTCTGTCTTAACTTTTCAATCTTCTATGTCATTCACTCCACAACAGCAGTCACATTCAATGTAGCTGGAAACCTCAAGGTAAATGAACAAAAAATCACAAACTCCATAGGCAATTAGCAGTGTGATTGATCAAAACAATTGAATCTAACTCAGTATGCTTGATGGATGGTTATGTGATTTGCAGGTTGCATTGGCTGTGTTGGTATCATGGATGATATTCAGAAACCCGATCTCACCAATGAATGCAGTTGGATGCGGAATCACACTAGTGGGATGCACTTTTTATGGATATGTAAGCCACATGCTATCTCAGAAACAACCAGGAACTCCCAGGACTCCTCGTACTCCTCGTACACCAAGGAACAAAACAGAACTGATATCCTCTTGTTAATGATAAACTGGAGAGTAAAGTTTGAATATATCATCAGTAAATTCTCCGGACTGAGAAGCACTTAACCAAAGGAGTTAGATTTGATCTTGAAACATCCCCAAGTGACTTTAGTTTAACTTATATGTTTCCATTTATTTGCACAAACCAGAGAGATTAGAGAAAAAAAAACAATATATATATAGATACCATTTGATGTGGTTAGTTACTCTTCCCCTTGTGCTAGTTACATCAGTACATTTGAAAGAGCTACATAATAAGTTGCATCCCATATAGTAGAACTGTCAATCTTCGTGCTCATTTTGTATTGCATTATGTTAGTGATTTCACAAAGGCCTGATTTCACATATGTATAACAAGCTAATTCAGAAACAAAACCCCCTACCTTAAAGACTTCTCATGTTCTAAGATCAGGCTTTTAATACATGAAAGTTTTTTTTGCCAGTTTGGGGAATCTTTGAAGGATCAAAGTTATAACAACGTTAATTTGACAATGATCCATTAATACATGAGAAGAAAGAGACAGCATTAAGACCGTGTATGAGGGGAAAGAATAATAATGCGGCGGCTAAACAGCTAATAAAAATTCGTTGCTTTCGCTTCTCCAAAAAAAAAGTTAAAATGGGCTTTCTTTTTTAAAAGTGGGCCTCAACTTATGTTGCTGAATTTACCGCCATGTCCTTCAAAAATCTTCATGCTAATTCATGTGTGAAACCGGTCAAAGGAGTTAAAGAGTAAAGGGCAAATCAGTCATAACAGCTTCAAGAAAAAAAAGAGATGTATGTCTTGGAGATCGCAGAGCTACCATTTTCTGTTCACTCTCTGTCTGTCTGTACAACACACTTGTCTCCTTCTTCCTTACCTCTCTTCTCTCTTCTCCATTTCAAAAAAACAATAAAGTGAAAACTTTTCTTCTCTCTCTCTCTCTCTTCTCTCTCTCTCTCTCTTTAGAAGAAAACCAGAGATTCTCTCTATACCAAATCTCTAAAAATTTCCAGATTCATCTTCGGATAGTTCCAACTTTACTCTTTGTCTTATTGTACTACTCTCTTGTCACTGGTCCCGTAAGAGAGAAACAGAGATTTAAAAACCCTAGAGAGATTTTCAAATTTCATAAAACCCTAGAAGAGAGTCTGAACAATGAAAAACCCAGAAAACCCCATCTTCTTCTTGTTCGTCTCACTGATTCTAGCTTCGAGTCTCGTCTTCACAGCGACGGCGAAATCAACAATCGAGCCTTGCTCAAGCAACGACACTTGCAACTCTTTACTCGGCTACACACTCTACACCGACCTCAAAGTCTCCGAAGTCGCGTCTCTCTTCCAAGTCGACCCAATCTCTGTCCTTTTAGCTAACGCCATCGACATCTCTTACCCAGACGTCGAGAACCATATCCTTCCTTCCAAGCTCTTCCTCAAAATCCCAATCACTTGCTCCTGCGTCGACGGTATCAGGAAATCTGTCTCCACCCATTACAAGACCCGACCTTCAGATACTCTAGCATCCATTGCTGACTCTGTTTACGGAGGTTTGGTCTCTTCCGAGCAGATCCAGGAAGCTAACTCTGTCAATGACCCGTCTTTGCTCGATGTTGGGACCAGTCTTGTTATACCCTTGCCTTGCGCTTGTTTCAATGGCACCGACAATTCTTTGCCCGCTGTTTATTTGTCGTATGTTGTTAGGGAGATTGATACATTGGTCGGAATCGCCAGGAGGTATTCGACTACTATTACTGATTTGATGAATGTGAATGCTATGGGTGGTCCTGATGTTAGTTCTGGAGATATTCTTGCTGTTCCTTTGTCAGGTGAGGTCTCTAAATACTGAATTGGAATTTAAAAGTTTCTATCTTTAGGGTTATGTTATAGTGGGGAAGTAGTTTCTATTGTTAGTTGCAGTCAGTTCTGTTTACCATATTGGGAGTTTTGTTTTGGTGTAGCTTTGTGGACTTTTGATTGTTTCTTTAGTGGCTGTTTAATTGCTTTATGTGGTTTTGATTCTCGTTAAGGTATTGTTTTTGGCGTTGTATGTGTTTGAGCTACCAAAAGCGTTGCCTCTTTTGTGGTCTTTTTTTGCTTGAGTTTTAGCAAACAATAACAGATGTTTTAATGTTTGGTTCTGTTGTATTTTTACCTCCTCTCAGCTTGTGCTTCAAAGTTCCCCAGCTACGCCACGGATTTCGGATTGATTGTCCCAAATGGTAGCTACGCTCTAGCTGCAGGTCACTGTGTGCAATGTAGCTGTGCGCTTGGGAGTCGCAAGTAATGATATCTAAGATTCTCTCCTCTCTCAAGCTATGTTAATTGATGTTACTAATCAAATCCTCTGTGATTGCATTTTTTACTTACTTGTGGTGTTTGTGTGTGTGATGTGATGCAGTTTGTATTGTGAGCCTGCTTCTTTAGCCGTATCATGCTCAAGTATGCAGTGTAGAAACAGTAACCTCATGCTTGGTAACATCACTGTGCTGCAGAGTAGCGCTGGCTGTAATGTTACAACCTGTGATTACAATGGTTTTGCCAACGGCACTATCTTGACCATGTTAGTAAATTACATTCACCTTGTCTTCACTCTTGCACAATATCCTTACTAATGACTCTGAACTACTTACCAATTCTTTCTCTTTCGTTTGATAGGCTGACCAGGTCTCTTCAACCCCGATGTCCCGGTAAGTTCTTTCTAACCATATATCTGTTTAAAGGATAGCCAGGTGCTAGAATCATCCGATCTTATGTAAGTGCAATGGTAAAAAATGCAGGACCTCAACAATTTGCGCCGCTTCTAGCTCCACCGGATACTGTTCCTAAGGATCTAATGTACGCACCAGCACCTTCACCGGATTTTGATGGTCCTGGATTGATAGCATCTTCACCAAGATCATCTGTGCTTCCTTCAAGCGGTGGTTCCTTCCCAGGTAACCCTGCTAATGGTCCAGCCGGTAGCGTCTCAACCGCCTCCTCCTCAATTAGTCACTTCTGTATCACATTTCTCGTCTCCATTGCTTCTTTCTCCTTTGTTTTCTCATCTTGATTCAACAAGAATTGTTCATTTTCCGCGCATTGAAAAAACTCCTTTGTGAATTTTCTTGATGAGTAAAACCATAACATTGGTTATTGATCTCTTTGATTATTTTTGAAGTTACATATCTCACAAAAACTTGTAGTTAACTTATAAGATGATTGATTCATCTCATGATATTACATATTGATCTGCCAAAATCTCTGTTAACCTTGGAAAGCAAATAAAGCAAAAGCATAGACTAATATACAGAGAAGGGAAAGATATAAGACTGATTCATCTCCGTTTAATATCCTTAAACCTCAACTTGAGTAGCCTTATTAGTCTCCTGACCTTCTTTAGCTTTCATCTCGGGTACACAGGCTAAGCTTTTACCGGTATCTATCGGTTTAACCGGACTCTTAACCGGAAGTTCTTTGCTATATTCGTCGTCATCATCAGTCATTCTCTTGTCTTTGCCTTTCCCCCATACAACAGTGTATAGGCCCACGATTATAAATAACGTTCCAATCACACTGGGAAATTTTAGTAGAAACAATTAATTTAGCTGGGTCCAAAAAAAACTTTATATGTATTAATGTATACTGATTTCAAATAGAAATTTAAATACCTTCCGAGATGAATACTTTCAGACAAGACAACAACACCAAGAGCAGCAGTTATTACGACACAAAGTGGATTAAATGTCGCAACAAAAACTGGTCCTCTTTCTCTCATCACTACTCCTTGCACGTAATACGCCACTCCCGAACATATCACCCCCTAATCACCATCATTAATTTAGTTCATTAATTTAATACTTCGAACCATCATCAGTAACCGTATAAAACTTAGAGATTAAATGACTGGGGACTTACGGAGTATGCGGCAGCGAAGAGGTTAGAGTCGAAGCCGATCTTCCAAGCACTCAAGTCACGTACCGTTACCAATGAGACGGCTGTTCCTTCCAACGTTCCCATTAAACATATCAACGCGGTTAGCGACAGCGGAGCTGAGTACTTCTTCAGTGTAAACGACTGCGTTTTAATATAATAAGACAAAACTGGGTTAGATTTGGTTAAATGTGTATATACCGGGAAAATGTAAATTAATTGGTACTACTCACTTGTAGAATGAAGAAACCGGCCCAACCAAAAGTTCTTCCCAACAACATAAGTGTTCCCGGAATCCAGTGTTTGTCCATCGCCGCCGCTCCTGCACCACTGTGGGAGGAACCGTCACTGCTTCCTTCTCCTCCTCCGCCACCGCCGAATCTGATAAAGTCAACGATTGGACCTTTGTAGAGAGTCATGAGAAGTGCTCCGGATACTGTGATCACCGTTCCCACAACTTTGGCTATGCTTCGTACCTTCTTAAAGTTCACGCTCTCTAATCTGAATTTTTTTTTTTACAAAACAGAGAAAATCGTTAATTAAACGAGCTTTATATGTGCATGATTAAACAGTAATGTTCTATATGTTCCGTATACATTATAATGACAACTTCCGTAAGTGGAAGTGATGATCTCACCCAGTATATATCTTTTTTGGTGGTTATATTAATTAATTATTCAAGTGGTATCAAGTTCCACGAACTTATTGACTGTGTTTTCCTATGATTCCATTAATCTTGTTCCCACGGTATGGGAAAAGTCTAAATTCATTCTTAAGATAAGAATCAAAGTAAAATAATTCTGTGTAATATATCGAAGAGTAAAATTTTGTAACAGTAATTTCATTAATTAAGTTGATAAGAATAATTTTGTTTCCTGATGGAATAGATATCAATCTTTTTTTTTCTTTTTCTTTTCAACAACGAATATATATATATATATATATATATCAATCTAAAAGCATAGAATGTTTATAAGAGTTTAAAAAAAAAAAATGTAAACCTGAAAATGATGGCCAAGACGAAGGTGATGGCGGGAAGGACATTAGCCGTAGCAGAAGCGAAAGTTGCTGAGGTGTAAGTCATCCCGACGTAATAGAGATTCTGATCCAGCACCGGCCTGTCATTTTATCGACCCTCATGATTAATTAACTTTTCTAAGAAAATTTATTACTACCGATATTTGCGTTAACTATATAAAAATTGCAAAAAGCAAAACATAGAGAGAGAGAGTGTTCCTATGTTTTGTATGTGTGTGTGTGTGTGAGAGAGAGAGAGAGAGATATAGAACAGTTAACGAGTATTACTCAATAAAACCGAGCAGCGCAATTTGGAGGAATATTCGGAACGTCATCTTGGGCCTTATTTTCCTGCGTAACATATATATCAATAAAACAAAGTTAGAGATTCAGTATGGAATGATTAGCCGGTTTAGAAATAAGTGAGAAAATATATACCTTTCATGAAAAAGAGCAAACGGAGCGATGACGGCGGTGGCGATTGCATGGCGATAAACTGCTAGGATGTAATGGTTCATGCCATGCTTAAGAGAGACCATGGTGATTATGTACATACCAGCATAACCAAATTGCATAGATATCATTGCTAAGTATGGTTTAACTCTATTCATTAACCCTCCCCACATTTTCTCACTACCCATTTTTATATTCTTTCTCTTTCTCTCTAAGTTTCTCTTTCTTGGTGTTTTTAGATGTATTCAAGCGTACTTGGTTATGAGCTGTGAATGTTTTTACACTACAAGAGAGGGTACTTGCTTATATAGCCAAATTGTGCTGACACAAAAAGCAATATAGGAGTGCATATTACCATCCATTGGTTATTTTAGCATCACCTTTTAAAGTATAGATTTTTAAAATGTTACCAAGTACGTATCCATTATGTGTGGCTAACTATACTCCTGCTCTGGATAATCAAAACCGGATTAGGTCGTAATTTCGTTGGTTGCGTACCTACTTAATTTATATATAAGACTATTGGTTGTGAACACTTGCGTATAATGTCGCATTTTCTGTGGAATATTTGGATAAATAAGATGGCTGGATTATTAATCTAAGATCACTATAATGAGAATGTTCTCGTCAATGTAGTATTACTATATTTGATAACGAATTATAAAGTATCGTACCAATAAAAAGCGTGTAATGTACCAATATATACCAAACTATATTTAGACTTTTACGTTCAAGCCGAACCATATATATGAATTCGTAAGTTATAAGCAAATAGTAGTTTCTAAGAATCATAAAGCATGCACTTACATTATTTATTTGTATGATATACAATCCACTCAGACGTCATCCATTTTTTATCCACTCATCACACTTGTCGAATCTAGGAAAAGAAAAATTAGTATCAACCTGAATATTCGCGAAACTATTCACCTCTTGTTATAATATAAAACATTATGCAACCTTATATATTAACCATTATGCAACCTTTATTGCAATGAGTAACGTGAGTGACTATAATTTTTTGCACCTTCAACAAGTTTAACCACGAATATATATGTCTATCTATATATGTGCAAAATCAGAATATGTTAAAGTACTAGAATTAACGGGACACATGACTCTTTCATTTTCCAACAATTTATTATATTAATTTTTACGAATTCATTTTTGTGGAGCCATATGTGAATGATCCGTTGCGTGAATGATCCGTAGTGTCGTGTAGATAATGAGCCAAAAATATTGAATTTTATCCGATGAGTTAGCTGATTTTAATATTATACTGTATTTAACATAATATAGAAGCGAATGATGGTTGTGTTTAGTGCTTGAAATAAATGGGTGCATAAACCGATTCATCTTGTCGCCAAAAACAGATAGGGGACATTGTGGTGATTTGAAGAGTGGACACCATCTCGTCCAAAGATTAATCAATTCTAAATTTTCTATAGGCTAATTTATAGTTAGTTCGTACCACATATAAAGAAGAAGTACATGAAAGTGCACTGTGCACAGCTTGATAAAACGTAACAATATATCTAGATTACAAATTAAAGACTGAGATCAATGATAATCGATCAGTTTTTTTTTCTTTTGATTGGCGGAATATATATATCTTACGGATTAAATTTGCTGGCTAGTTTCTCTTGATATTGTTTGTGAAAAAATGTAATCATAATTAGCTATAGAAGCCGGAAAAACTACATTTTTAAATGGATCTGAAGGACGTTACAAGAAATTTAGTGCTTTAGTATTTTTTTATTTATTTAATTTTCATAATTTATGGTTTTTGTTTTGTTTGGTGTTAAAAATGATGCGAGATCATTTTCGTAATCTATGTTATTAATGTACAAAAAGTTATATCAAATAATCAAGAAAATAATCGAAAGGATGATGTTTGCATAGTTCTTGCATTAAATAGTAAGAGTAAAAATGAACCACGTTTTGTACGGGTAATCAAGAGTACCATAAACAAATAGATCAATAAACCTAAATTAATGAAGCAAAAGCAAAATAAATGTGCTTTTTGTGATGCATTTTGTTGTGATTCGTCCCATGAAACGACAAGCGTGGTTAGGTCCTTCTAATGCGACGCGGCTACTAGTGCTCTTCGTTCGTCATCAGTAACAGTCAGGCTGCCTACTTTTGTGTCCCATTTTATTATATTCATATTAGATCAAGATTGGTAAGATTGGTTTCTGTGTTCCTTAAAATATTATAAACAAACATATACGCATGCAAAAGAAAACAATTAGCAAATCTGAATATAACCATGGCCCATAGGGGCAATAACACTAATGTTTATTTCTGCCTGTTAAAAAAAAAATTGATAAATTATACCTGTAAGTGTCAATATGTATATATCTTTTTATATAAAAAAATATAAGAAGAAAGAAACATAACGTAGTTAAAGGGACTACACCTTATGTTCTCTTGTTTAAGCTAATTAAGCATGGCATCAATCTTCCACGTTACTTAGATGCTTCTTCTTATGTACTCTGTTCCCTCTCAATCGACGAAATTTTATTCCAACATATCTTATATATCGTTGGATGCGACTTATTTACTCCAAAGTATATATACGGGCATTTCACATTTATTCTAAAGTTTGATTTTCCATGTGATACCATTTTAGGGGTTTATATGATATATTGATGTACCATTTTCAGTTCTCATATTAATCGTTCGTTCCAAAAGGATATATCATCGTAGAAGTTTTGCTAATTGCTTGTGAAGATCTTGTAAATATATATCTAGATTTAAATAATCGACTTTTACACTTCTGTTATATATAAAAAATTTGAGGAATAAGAACTTCTAAATTATATGGAAGTAAATAATAAAAAAAAAAAAGTTGTTAAGGATTTGATTACTAGCTATGCAAATAAGAACGATAGGCATCGAGTTTCATTAGTTTCTGCGAATCTATAGATATTAATTCCCACACTTTGCGAGTTTGCGTCACAAACAACAATGACGTGGTATGAAACCCATTACCAGCCAATTGGATATTTGTTCTGTTTTCATGGGTAGTGGAATCTTATAACATGTTAACATAATCAGAATGAGAATATATATATATATATATAACTAAGTAACTAACCACTGTTTGTTTAAGATACATTCCTACGGGTTTAATGCATTGATTAGTTCAAGTTTTAGTATGTTCTTTTTGTGTCAACTACAATGATTCGTTCTTTGTTAACATACTTACATACATACATATGATTGTCTACAAGAGATAAACAATGTACAAACAGAGGAATTTTACCGTGTACAGAAGTAAAATAGATGGTAAGTATGAGGTTCGTACGATGACGTACGAAAGAGAGAGATTAGGCAAAAGTGAAAAGAAACATGGAGTTGGATTCATGCTTGGACTCCATTCCATAACTTGGGCTAATGGATTACACCTCTTCTTTTTTTAATTAATATAATAGATATTCCAGTTTCTATTATTTCTCCTAGCATTAACTTTATTTGTTATTATAAAGAGATCCATTGTTGTATATGTGAACAAGATGATGATATCAGCAAAACAACAGTAAAACTAAAATTCAGACAAAAAAAAAGGAGAACAAATATACATATTTTAGCTTGACTAGCCATTTAAAATTCATCTATAAAAATGAGTGTTGTCAACAAACTAGTGGTAAATTCTTAGATGACCTAACCAAAATGCATTGGTTCTTCCATTATGAATAAACATATATTATATTTGCTCCGATTCGATGTCTAACTGTTCCCACACATGACAGAAAAGGACATAACATACAAAGAACTGAAAGAAGCTTGTCCACATGATAATCAGATTTGTCTTCTTTGCAACAATCACGTCACCCAATCTAATTTTATTTTAATCATGAATTATTGGCTAACATTGATGATAATTATAGATAAGCATATTACCTAGCATAGCATCCATGTTTCGGAATTCACATACTAAAGATTACCTCAAAATGCCAGAAACAAAAAAAAAGTAAAAAAAAAACTTTGGTACACTGTCACATTACTGTATTTTTTGTCTAATCCAACAGAGAGATCAATCAAACACAAAGCGATCTGTGCACAAACTCAATGATCTCTAAAGTAACTATCGATAGTAGAGTAAAGTTTCACTGAAATGTAAACGAAAAGGCGTTAACCAATTGACTCTACAAACTTGATCTTTATCCCTCTTTTCAAGGTGGGGATGTGTGATGTTACTATATATATATAGTATCCTTCAAGCCAAGTTTTAGATGAGCTTCTTCTTGTGGAAATACCGCTTCAGGTACAATATCTGTGTACCAGCAACCACAACGCAGACCCCAAGTGACATTATACTGAACCAAGCCACTCTTGAGTTAGTTTTTTCACTCACTTCCCGCATCTCGGCTTCCCTGTATCCAAAACAAAATATGCTTTTTATCGCTATGATCTTGTCCCAATTTGATTCACAGACTTTAAGAGGTAACACATACCTGTCTTTGATGTAATTTATGTTCTCACGAATCGCCTGCACTAACCCTTCGAGTCTCCTCAACTGAAGCTCAACACCCTGCAAATACACACATTCACAATAGTGAAGTTTTCTTATCAGAAAGAAGAAAGAGGGAAAAATGTTTAAATAAAAGACGGGCAACGAAGACTTGCCTCGATCTTTTCCTTTTTAGCAACAGAGTCCCAATCTTTGGCAGCAATACCCATCTTCCAATCAACCCCAAGGGTAAGAGGATTAGCTAGCTTTAGACTGGCATCAACCCAGAAACAAGCCAAGTAGTTACCAGCTTCTTGAGTTGTAAATGCAAACTGACCATGTGTCACATTTTCTTGGTGATGAAGGTTGTTCCCATAAGGAGATGTTACCTATACACAAAGTCATCACAGAAAATTCAAAAACACCATAAAAGAAAAACCTTATGCCAATTATAACCTCTACATGAACCACATTAGCCATACAAAACAGATTTACATCCTCAAAACTCAAAAAAAAAAACTTGAAAAAATCACAAATCTGATTATCCTAAATTTAGGAAGAAGCACAAAACATGAAACTTCGATCAAACCCTTCTTGAGTTAATGCATCCTTCAATCATATGTGCTCAATGATGAGCTATTGGTAATGGACTAGCATAAAAAATTCAAAACTTTAAAATAGGATTCACTGCTTATCTTCAAAACATGAACAGAGGACCGTAACACACATCAATCGCTTATCTTCAAAATTCCACTGCTCTCTCAACAACACATATCAACAAGTCACAGATAGAGATTACACAATTTGATTACTAAAACACACAAAGCAAAACCCTAACATCGAAGTATAGACCCACAATCATCTCCTCCCAATTAAAAAAAAGATTCAATTTTGAAGCCAAATTCAAGCACAATTCGGGAAGCATAAGCATACCTTAGAAGAAACAGCAGGTGTGTGTTCAGGATTATGCTCATCGACAATATAGTAATCAGCCAAAACGACGACGTTGCTCTGTATCTCCTCAGAGACACACTTTGTCCCTCCCGACGCCGGGATCGTCAACCATACAGCTTCCCCGTAATTAACCGTCAGCAACAACAATACCACCGTAAGAATCCACGACGCTTGAGCAATTCTACTAATCGCCATCGGAGATGCAGCGACGGTCCACCCAAAGGAAGCAAGCCAAAGAGGAAAAAAAGGTCAAACGAAGTCTCAAAAAAAAAACCAAACAGGAAACGAAGAAGACAAAACGAGAGAGAGCGAGTACACGCGCGCGCGTGTTTAAGACGTGCGAGTGGGATTTGGTGACTTGTTTCAACGTAAGATGCGCCAATCATGTTCTGAAGAATTGTCTACGTGGCATATATCTTTAAAGAAGGTGGCGCGTCATCATCATTGTGTTGACCTTTTAACCTTCTTAACAATTTAGCGGGTTTCGTTTTATGCATTTTTTTTTTTTTGTCATTTTTGCATTTAATTACCATCGTTTAGTAGTTTACAGGTACACACATTGAATGAGGAAATTATTGAGATTATGAAGGTGAATGAACTCAAAACCAAATTATTGGAATTTATTGTGTCTCGTTATCATCTAAAATCACAAAATTGTGTATCAATTTTTGCATTTAAATGGTTTTAGATATTTGTAATTGCAAACATAAAACAAGAGAAGGAATTAATTTTCTCTTCCCTAAAGATGTGAACTAAATTTAAAATTTAAATATTTTGTAATCATCAGGCCTGCTTAGTGTTGGTTAGTGCATTACAAACCGACTTTTAAATGGGCCAACGACTAATGTACATGACCGATGATAAATTCATAACATGGGCTTGCAATGCCTTCCGAACTACCTTCGTTTTTCTCAATTTGTCAACGACCTTTACTCGTCTTCTATATTTACTTGTTTCTTTCTACTCCTAGTTGATTAACAATCTTTTACTATACGGTAAATACTGAAGGAGAACCTGAACAGAGGACATGTATATATTTTACGTAGAGGAACAAGGATGAGATTGACCTTTATAGCTTTTACTCACTTGTATGGGTGCCGCATTATATTATTAACTCAAATTCCAATATAGATATGTGTGTGTTCGATGAAGACGAAAAACAAAATATATGAATTTTGTTACCAAACAAATGTGTATGGGGTCTAACGTATATTATGTCCCCACATCTTTTTTAACATTTTCAAAACCGACTAAATCATAGATTTGAGATATACAAAAAACAAAACAAAAAATGATTCGGTGGTTGAGCCTAGTTCACTGGATCCATTATGTATGGCTGAACCTTCAACGTACATATTTAATGGAAATAATAATTTTATAAAAAAACCTTCATCTTCCTCGAAATTTCTATGCCATGCTATAATACTCCGATATTGTTATATGACCAATTTACACAGATAATAAATATATAAACTATTGAGGTTGAGATTGTATCGTGGTGAGACTATAGTCATCTCTGGCGATTGGTACGGAGAGAGTACGGTGCCAATAAATTACATGAATTATATAATTTATATTGGATTTTCCATATATCAAGAAAGATCCCATTTGTTTTGAAAAAAAATTAATATCTCTTTGTTTGTTTTTAATATGCTAAGTTTGAAAAAATATCTCTTTGTGTTAGTTATAAGTTAAAAACTATGTTTAGGTTTCTCACATTAGAATAATATGGAATCTAAAACAATCACTCATTGTCATTTGATAGTAAATTATAAATCTATGAAACTTAGCATGCAAAATCCAGATATAAGGTGATCTAAACAACCTAACGTAAACTATAATGAACATGGTCAATCCACTGTTCACCAATAAAATTTGAATTGAAAGTTCATAAAATTTAACAAATTAATTAAAGTTTAGTGATCGTCGACCGTCTCGGCAAAGAAACTAACTAAGGATCCTGGAAAACGAGAAAGTCCCCATCTTTCGTATCCATGGTGGCCGACGATTTCAAGTATGAGTTTGTGAGGGTTGTTTTGGATGATCGACCATGAGGTTGACGAAGATAAGTTGAAAGAGATGTAGAAATCTCCGAAGAAGTCTGAATCGATTAGAGATTTCCATTCTTTGCTCACTGATCTGAATCTCGCGATGTCCTTCAGTGGACACCGCACCAAGACGTTGACCAACGTTACTTCTAAAATCTCCATTTTTTTCGTTTTAGGGTTCTTCTTCGATTTCTGCACAACGACCAAGTTTGTGGCTTCTCAGGTTCGGTTCTGTTTTGGGTCCAGACTCCAAATACTCAAAATTCATATAACGAGCCGTCCGATTTGCGAGGAGTTTTAAAATTGTTTTAAACGAAAATTTTATTTATATAATGATATTATAATTATGTTTTTACAGTTATAAGTTTTCACATTTTGTCAAAATATAAATCTTCTTATAATTATGTTTTACTAGTTTTAAAAACTCAAAAATTTTCTTTTTAAAAAATTAAGCTTTATATTATAAGATATTATAGTAAAATCTGTTATTTGTGATTTTTAAGGTTTTGATAAAAAAAACTTGTCAATATGTTGATCAGATATTGACACGTTTTAAAAAATTAAGAAAAAATTATTTTATATCTAAAAAAAGAAATTAAAAAGGAAAATTAACAATATATTTTCAATTGTATGCTAATTTTAACACATCAAATTTTATATATTCTAATCACTTTTCTGTATAAATTTCCTTTTACTATATGTTTATAAGAAATAATAATTGAAATTAAATTGCACATATTTTCTCATTAATTGCTCATATTTTCCTATTAAAATTAGTAATTTAATAGATAACTTTCCTATTAGAATTAGTTATATAAATTATATTATATATATATCTTATAAATATTTATAATACAAACTAATTATACATATTTTCTATTTAAATTAGTAATTTAATAGATAACTTTCTTATTAGAATTAGTCATATAATAGATTATTTCGGTTTTATATTTTTTCAAAAATATTAATTGTAATCATTTTCTTTTTTGAACTTTTTAATTTTTCCTGTAATTATTAAATAAATTTTATTTTTACATGTATCAAAATATTATCGATATATTTGACACATGTCACAATTATACAAAAAACTAACTTTCAAAACTAACGTTTATATATAAGATAAGATATTGTTTTATGTGATAACTGTAAAAAACTAAAAATCTATTGCTTAGCATATTTTTTTTTGCTGGTTAGCTTTCTAATTCCATTGCTTAATTTTCAAGTTTCAAGAGAGGACATTCACGTAGGTGCCAAAGATGAAATAAGTGTTAAAACTCAAAAAGTTGAATTGAAAGAAGCCACGATCGAGATGCTTCGTCTCGTCATGCAAACGCATGTTTTGGCTGGAAAGCTGACAAAAACTGCCCATATTCTCTCTTTCTCTAACTGATCTCTGACATTTGGAGAGTTTTGCTTAAGACCAAAGTGTGAAATCTAAAGACGAAGACAACAAATTAAAGTACCATCCCATGATTAATCTTAGGCTTTGTGAGAAAGTCAAGGCTGTCCACAAAGAACATGTCATCTCCAATCTTTTCTTACATACGATCATGTGCTCTTTGCGTGTCCTAAAGCTATATATGCTTTCTTGTTTTTTTGGTTCTCCCTTTATCAATTGTTTATACCAGTCTTTGGCATGTGGCAAGTTACATACAGTTTGTTCCTATATATTACGCTGCTATCGCTACTTTATTAAAATTATGTAAGACAAAATTTCTTCATAATTCGAAATCCTAAATCGACAGTAGGAACTAAATCGCGCGAGCTTAATTAATTTGATTTTAGTATTTTTTTTTTAAAAATAATAACTCAAAGACAAATGGAAAAAAAAACTAACACAAGTTGTATATATGTGGAGAAGACGATGGTATTATAAATTTGGAATGCACATATATATCCGATATGTATGATGTATATATTACTAGCGTTGATATCAACTAGTATGAATTTGAAAAAAATAAAAAGGGTATAAGATTTCAGAATTTAGGAAGATACACGAGTGAGTGTGACGAGAGATAACGCGGTTTGGATTTGGGTAGCAAAGTGACAGAGTGAGAACAGCTGTTATTTGAAGTCACTCTCTTATCGAATTAGCATCGTCACCTTCTCCCACACTCTTCTGACTTCACTCTTCGCTATCTTCATTTCGCTGTTCTTTAATAAACTTTTGTTTTCCTTAGTATTTCATGTTTATTATAACAAAATACATGTTCTAATATAATCAATGGTCCACTAATTGATTGCTCTAATTTTTCTTATAATATATGTACGTATGTTATTTAATGATGTATCTTCCTCCTTAATTAGCATATGTCTGTAACATGTTGCCTTATATATAATATATTAGTTTATAAATGTTACCAGAGATGATTATAATACTACCAAACGTATTTATACTAATTACTGTGCCGTACGACGTCTCTGTTTAGTTAACGCGTAACTTACTCACAAATTCATAAAGTCACAAGCCACGATGATAAAAATCCAATTCTTTTTTACCAACAAAAAAAAAAAAAAAAATCCAATTCCAAGTTGTCATACAGATTAAAAAAACCCATTAACTCGGTGTAGCAACAAAATTTGGGTTTCTTAACAATAAAAACCAAAATAGCTTGATGGTCGTAAATCTACACATATTTGTGCACGTACGTTTGTAGAATTTACCGTCAATTTTATTCTTAAAATATAGAAACATGATACTAGAAATTTTTGAGTATAATAAGCTACAAATTAAAACCCACTAGTTTAATATATAGGTAAACAATAAACATAACTAAACCATAAATGGGGGCCTCTTTCTTGGAAAATTCGTATAAACGAGTTAACGCGTTAAAACGTAGCTGTAATTCGTAATCTCCTGATAGTGATGATAGGTACGTGTATATAGTCAAATTATAAAAGAAAATTTTGATATCTCAACCTAAAAAAATACTATAGGTTATTTTAGCATCTCTCCTTGATTTGCTCATCAAGTGGCTTCCGTACACAGCTAGCTATATAGTATCTATATACACTTCGAATTAATTTATTCCTATCAAAATTGACTCCATTCGGTAATTTATTTTGTTTGATATTCTATCAGTAATTTCTGTTGGACAAACTCCAAATCCTTTCGGTAAGAATACAAACCGTTAAAAATATTTTACAAGGAACAGATTGAAATTTAGTTGATTTAAAATGGGTCCTTGTAAAAAGTTAGGCTTTCTTGGGTTGTTTTTTATCATTAATAAAACTGTATGTACATTTTTTTTTTTATTATCTTTTTGTCTTCTTACAATAATATGCAATGGACAAAAGTTTACGTGATCGAATAATCAAAGAGATGTTTTCGTTATTCCACAAAAAAAAAACCAAACAAATCATTATATGTTTCTATATTTTTCCTCTAAATACGAAGAATATTAGTTATACATGAATTTTTTTAATAAGAAGATGCAGAACTAGCAAAATGTTAAAATAAAGCCATGTTCAGGTTCATTGTTCACTTGGACAAAGCCTTAACATGCATCCGAATTCGAATAAATAATTAAACTTCAAAAATTTAAGTTATTTTTTATAAAAAAAATTGTGTTTTTAATGAGAAAGGAACAAAAGTGTATTAATGCCAATTGCAAGGATAAAGAGAAATAGAAGAAAAACACCTGTCGTGCACCATAATGTCAGATTCATACACAAGAAAACCATACTATATTTCATTTGACCCTTATTTAGATTTGTATCAATAAATAAATATTTCATCTCTTCGTCTCCAATACCCCTCCCAATTCATTCCCATCTCTATATATAATCTCCGTAGCTCACATTAACATTTCATCCAAAATCTCTATCCATCACAGCAACAAAACCAAAAACTCAACGACCAATCCTTAACTTGATCAATATATACGAACACATTGTGCAAATCAACATTACCATGGTGAAACAAGAACGCAAGATCCAAAGCAACAAGAAGAAGAAGGAAATGCCTTTGTCTTCTTCATCTTCATCTCCTTCTTCATCTTCATCTTCTTCTTCGTATTCTTCCTTGTCGTGTAAGAACAAGAAGAGTAAGATTAAGAAGTACAAAGGAGTGAGGATGAGAAGCTGGGGGTCATGGGTATCTGAAATCAGGGCACCAAATCAGAAGACAAGGATTTGGTTAGGTTCTTACTCAACAGCTGAAGCAGCTGCTAGGGCTTACGATGTTGCACTCTTGTGTCTCAAAGGCCCTCAAGCCAATCTCAACTTCCCTACCTCCTCTTCTCATCATCTTCTTGATGACCTCTTAGATGAAAAGACCCTCATGTCCCCCAAATCCATCCAAAGAGTCGCCGCTCAAGCTGCCAACTCATTTGACCTTGTTGCCCCTTCTTCTTCATCAGCCGCCTCGTCACCGTCCGATCATGATGATAATGATAATGATGATGATGGGATGCAATCTCTTTTTGGATCTTTCGTGGATAATCATGCGCCTTTGATGGATCCATCATCATCATGTTATGATCAGGATCATAATGGAATGTTCTTGTTCGATGATGGAGCTCCGTTTGATTACTCTCCTCAACTAAACTTCACGACGATGTTCGATGAATACTTGTACGAAGATGGTGACATTCCCCTTTGGAGCTTCAGTTGAATCCGATGGTCCAGAATACATACTTTTAATTAGTTTATCATATATATATATATATATATATTTCTATCATTTTTTCAATTCTTTTTAAAATATGTTAATTATTTTACCCTGTCGTAACTATTCTTTTCCAAGTTGTTTGTTGCTTGGAGAGAACTGACGACGAATACGAATATAATACAATAATTCAAGGTTTTATATGTACTCGATAATACAACTTGGGAGTTCACATGAACAAGAGATTTTTTTTTCTCACTTCTTTGACTTTTTCTGTTTTTCATGTGTGGAGTTTCCTTTTTAATCAATTCATTAACAATAAATGATCAATAAAACAGTTTTGTATTTGACTAATCTGATAATTCACTATATGAGATTTTGTATCATTTTCTTCAACTCGTTTACTTGTATATGTGTGCCAAGTTGCTACCGATATGTGATGATTTTGCAATCCAACACATTATTTTTGTTTTTTTTTTGTTGTTATTTCCTGTTTTGGTAAGTAGTAAAGGCGATGATGTGAATAATTTACAATCATTTTTTCCCTCACTAGTTGACAAGCATCATTAGTTAGAACTAAGAAGTCATCATTGATGATAGTAAAGTTCTTAAGATGATAAGATAACTATATGTAAATTAATGTGCTAATCAAATCTGAACAACTAACTCTTTCCCGATGTGTGTTCATGATTCATAAATTGTTCGATTAAATAGTATTATGTGTAGTACTATACTCACAGAGGAATCTTACTGTTTCATGTGCCGTGGAAAAGTTTGGTATGGCAAATAATGCAACACATTGCTTGTAAATAAAAAAAACAATTTTTTTAATTTAATTTATTTTTCCTCTTTTGGAAAGAATCCCATGGAGACAGAACTGCAGTCAAGGGATATAACTACAATAGTATATGTGATTTTTCAATTCAAATCATGAAACTTAACATTAATCATATATTTTATATCTCCAAAAGGTTGGAGATTTGTATCTAATAGTAAGAGTCCTTGCTTTAGTTTGTAAGTAGATTTACTCAGGGCTTTACATAAATAGAGTATTTGATTTCTAATACAAGCAAGAAACTCCACGTTACCATTCGAATCTTATCACAAGTTTTGCTTCCAACTGTTATTCTTATTTCTAACATCGTTTAAAAGTTATGAGACAAGTTTTACATTCTTCAATACATGAATTTGCGCAAGCATAACTGTTTCCTAGTGCATATGTGCGTGTATGATTCGATATTATTTTGTTGGCTAGCGTAGATGAACTTGTTGTATAATTAGTATTGTGATCATATCCCATGAATCTACATTATACGAACACCATATACATTATTATAAAGAATAAATGATGAGATCATGTGAGTTTAGTATTATACATTTATGGGTCTTAAAATTTAACAAAAATATTGAAGACATTATCGGCTACTTAATAGCTAAAGAAAGAACAAAACATAGTTAAATCAAATGGGTTGTTCACAAATATGAGGGCCAAACTAATACAAAATATGGGACCCCATACTTGAGAAGATAACATGATTTGATAAGACCTTCATATGATTCATAATATTCATATCTTATCACATCAAAGTGTTATAGAATCTCTTTGTCAAAGGCACATCTAAACTTCAGTATTTGGGATGAAACCTTGAAGCCACATGACTTGTCTCCTGCTGCTCAACGCTATTATGTTAGCGTTTATTCTCTTTAGTAAATGTGGTTCGGATACATGGGCTTTGGTTTTGGGTCCATTATCGATTTAGGCAAATGAAAGAACCATATATAACTTTAAATCTGTTAGGGTTAATTTAAAGGTATTGCAAAATGCACAGGGCTAGAAAGAAGCCCGGCATAATTTGGTTCAGTTAAGGCTTTATCAACCCAGATTGAACTATTTAACTCCAGTTTCTGAATATAATAGGCAAATGAAATGATGAGGCTAACAAAGTTTAATGGACTAAAATGTTATACTGTATAAGAATTGCATCTTTCAGTTTTCAGATCAGGAAATATACGGTTCAATCAATGATAAATAATTTTAGATGATGATGATGAGAAGTTTTAGAAAATAGGATAACTTGTGATGATTTTTTTACTCTTCTAGTAGATTCAATCATTCAAACTGAAACCTACTTATTTCCTTCACGAAATTTGTGGAAGAAGCCTTTAGAGTTGCAAGCAAAAAGAAATAAGTTTTACAACAAAGTGAATCACCATAGTCAGATCCTTACCTTTATGATAACATGTAGCAGTAGTATAGGAAAAACAGAAGTCAATATCGTCAACAGCATTAGGTTGTTTAGTTTGCTTTATGCATCACAGTTTCCAAAAAAATTGTATTTGTTCGTGTCTTCGCTCGACTTTTATTTTCTATTTGTACTTATCTTGATTTGGAAAGAATTGCCGGCGGATAACAAAGTGTTATCATGTACTTGTCGTGTGGAAAAAAAATTATTCCAATAAAAATACCTAAAACAAAATACTAAAACTTATATTTTTTGGTCGCTTTCAAAAATCAGTAGCTACATTACCAAACATGTGATGCCAAGCACTTTTGTATTGGAGAAAATAGACTTTGTAGCAAAGAATTGTTGGCTAGTTAAAAAAAAATTGAAAATTTTTCTATACATGTATGATTGAATTAAAGTTAAGGTGATATGTGCTTTGTCTTTTAACGATATATATATAACTATATAAGGTACCTTATAGAAGTTTTTCTTATATACAATGTTCTTTAATCACAATTCAATTACGAAATATTTAACCCATAAGAAAATCTGAAAGTCTGTTTCTTTCTATCCGGAAATAGTTCATTAAATTTCATTATTAAAATATTTGTGAAAATCGTTAGTAAAGAAATCTTTTCGCAATAAATTGGCACACATTTATAAAAGATTTTGTCCACAGAGATTGGACCAGTTTAGTTTACAGATTTAAATAAAATTGTGTTCGTTTTGCTGAAAGCAAAAAAAAACCCACAAAGTAAGGAAATAGGTAAAATTTGTAAATATATTGTACGGTAAAACCTCTATAAATTAATAAACATTATAAATTAATAAATTTTGTCAGTCCCAAGTTGGGTCAGTGTAAAAAATAACAAAATTCGATAAGATAATAATTTTTCTGAAATCCTCATGTAAAATATAGTCCCAATAATATCATAAATTAATAATCATGTAAATTTACATATATATATATATATATATATAATGTATGTTTCTCCTAAAGCTCATATCTACAAAACAACTGTTATGTTGTATTTTCAAAGTATAATGATATAAAATATTTTGTAACATGTCATAAATATAGCTACATTTTTTTAAGTTTTCAATTTTTAGATATCTATCATTTACATTCTGATAGTTTGATTGACTATTAAAATACAACAATCTATATTATTATTCATAAATTTAATTTTACGTATGTTATGTGTATAAGTGAATTTGTCTATTGTATTTGTAATTTATTGTTAATAATGTTTTCTAAATATTACAAATTCCAATACCATAAAATTTTGAATATCCGAAATTATTGTTAAAATTGTCTCAATTCATAATTTTGAAAAGTTAAACTATTAAAAATATATCTATAAATTAATATCACTATAAATTAATAAAATGTTTTGGTTCCAACATTATTAATTTATAGAGATTTTACTGTAGTAAGTATATCGTTAGCATATTTATGTTATAAGGATTATTAAGAATAATTACAAGGGTAAACACTTTCAGTTAGTATAGTCTGCTGAAGATTATATTGGAACCCACACAATATCTGCAGAGAAAAATGGTTGATTAGATTGTAAGCAGTGTTCTACATTAAAAAATGTTATCGGAAGATGAGCCAACACTAATTGGGCAACTGGCAATGGCCCATAGCAAATTGGCAAACTCCAAATTTAAGAACATCAAAATTGAAAAGGCAACTTCAATTTATTTGTTTTAATAATGCAAGTTGTAATTATGTTGTCTGCTTGCATGTTTGTAGTAACCTGCTTAAAGTTAAGAGATCAATGCTCCAATATAAAAATAAAAAAACACAAAAGAGATAAATTTCAATATTATTTGTAAGTGTGATGATTGCATAAGCATTGGTGAGGTTCACTTCTCAGTTCATTTTTGTTTTTGAATTCAAATAATGTGAAGTTCAAAAAAAGACACAAAAATATCATCGTGCATATGCGCTCACAGAAATCTCCAACGTTAATCATAGCCACCTTATCTCAACTCAATGTATCTACTCGCATATATCTTTATGTCTAGGATAAACCGAACCGAATATGGTTTGTGTCAAGTAAGTAGTAGTATGAAGTATGGGTCGAGTTTTCAGTGGTTGGGGTCTGAAGTTTTAATAGTAGCATATAACATAATTGTTTCCAATGCCCAATCCTTATAACATTGAGAGGTGTAGTACGTGCTGAAATAATGGGAGAGTTAGTCTCATACTTTGTAGAACTGTAACTACGAAGACTTACAATGACCAAGGTATTATTAATTTTCTGTCAGTGGATGGCACCCATTGGACCAACAATTTCAGCAATCACCGCATTAGTTTAATTTAGTTGTAACAATCTGTATTAAACTATATATATATATACAGTATATATGTATATGCACAACAATTAATTTCAAATACATTTAAAAATTAAAACGCACAAGTCATAACAATGATTTGTTCGAGTTTATATGCAACTATTTACATCTTAATAAATTTCGCAATCAAAGAGGCAGAGACATGTATGCCGAAACAAGCATTCCTCTGCTGACTTCTCTCGTCCACAATTTTTAATGTTTAAAAAAAATACTATATCCTAATTAATACTAGCAAATAATTAAATATATAGGTCGACGTTTTGATTGTTTAAAGAAAAATTAGGTTCTATACATCAATTATTGACGGTACGTATATGCCTCTATATTTAATACGCTATGTAAACTTCATATGGTATCGTCGACCATTTTCGAGGAATTAGATTATATTTCATGCACGTATCTTTATTAGAAGTACTCTAAGGTTTTACATTTTGTCATAAAAGCTTACTCGTTTAGTTAAAATATAATTGACCACCAAAGAAAAAAAGCTTACTCGTTTAAAAAAGTTGATCAGTCTACTCTATATTAAGAAAAAAAAATGCTGTTAAAAAAAAAAATCAGTCTACCAAAAAAAAATGTCGATGTAATATATATGTACTAGTACAAACTTTAAAATAGAGGCATATAAACCAGTAAATACTCTATATCTGCAGGATATTTAATTTAAAAATTTGAAGGCACTGAACTTTTTTTATTTTATGGGAAATTTGCAAACCAGTAAATACTCTATATCTGCAGGATAATTAATTTATGTGTGGAGTGGTTAGATTTCCAAGTTTGAAGTCAACATTTTTGAGTCAAAATGCTGTCAGACAATTACATGCGGGCTGTAAAAATTAATACTACAACTATAGTTTTCATGGATACAAAACTTATTAATGAAAGTGACGCTTTCCAATTATTTAAATTTATTGAAAATTGTTTTAAATGCTATAATAAGAGAATATTACAGATTATATGATACGCTCGATTTATACTTCAACGATTTTAAACTTAGTGTAATTTATTCAAGATTTTTAAATATTCCATAATCTTGTATTATTCAGAAGTATAAGATTTAAAAATATTTTGAAAATATTGCATAAGTTCAATAAATTCTATGAGTAAAACTAAAAAAAAAAATGAAACTCTCTGAATAATTTTTGCATGACGATTAATTGAGTTTCATTGTTTTTAGATGCTTTATGAAAATTTTAATATTTTATTATTTTTGGACAACAAAGATTATAAAAAAAGAATAGAAATCTTTTTCTTTTTTGTCAAAAAAAAAGAAAAAAAAAGAATAATCAAGTCTCGCTTCTTATAAAATTTAAGAATTTAGTGAAATCATACAAGTTACTCGGTGATCCATTTCAATAAATCAAATATTATTGTATATCTTTGAATTTTCGTGAATGAGAATAATCTACGTGGAATTATTTCAAATATTTTTGTATATTTTTGAATTTCCGTGAAAGAGACTAGGAGAGTTACCTACGTTGAATTATTTGGTTATTATTAGGTTACAGTCTAGTGGTTTATGTGAAAGTAATTACTACTACTAATTAGTACTGTGTTTTATTACCGAATAGCTTACTCAACCCACTCGGATGCTATGGTGCACTATATTATCTATATATATATATAGTCACATGTGTTGTAGTATTTTCTTAATAAGGTTTTGGAATAAGCTTCGAAAGCATTATATAGAAAGTATAATCAAACACTTTATTTTTAGTGTACAAATTCATAATATTTGGGTAAAATAAATTGAAATATTTTGCAATATTTGTTTGGAGTATATTGATGCGGAGGGAGACCAATCCAGCAAGAAACCATGTGATCAGTGGCGTCTATAACTATATAAAATAGAAGAAAACGAAAGGATAAGGATAATATAAAATCACAAATGATATTATCTCGATCTAGAGTATATTATATGATGATCGATAAGGACACATGGCTTCTACAAAATTTCTTTTATGCGACGAAACATGTATGCATCGGATGTGTTCCTGTCGTACCCCAAACTTATAATTAAAAAAGTATACCATAACCTATTTCTATGATTGATTGAGTAGTTTTAAATTCTTATCAATATCCATAATAAGAAAAACTAAGTACAACATTGCTGTCACCTAGGAAATTCAAAATTTGAAGTAACACAAAAGAAACGATTTCAAATTTGCCTTTTTTAAGTGATCCATTTCAAAACGAAACATGCATTGAGATCAACGCCGGTTTGGTAACTCTACGTTTTGTATACATAGAATTACTAAAAGGGTTAACAGAAAATTTTAAAACTCACCAGGAAACTTACGTTATATGCTTTGTGAATGACATATATTTTAACTACTGCCTCTGATAAAATTGATATTGCAAAAGGCATTGGAACTTACAGCGAAATTAATAAGAATTTGGCAGTACTTTAAACATCCAGAATAGAATAGAAGTATGCATCTAGAACAGGTAAGTCTCCTAACATAGACCATTGAAATTAGTTTCTCTGGATCACGACATTGGATGTTTGTTTAATCGATAGTTTTTGGGAAATCGCAATGCTTAGCGCCGAACAAAAGAATCTTCTTCATGCTTCCCTCCCAAATTTTTTTTTGTTTTTCTTGGGCAAAACCAAAATTTATTATATTGATCCCGAATAAACAATTTGCCATTTTATTATTGTTATAACTAAAATATCTAAAGGGAATCGATATTGTCAGTGATCTAGATCAAGATCATAATATTATCAATCAATATCACTTGTTCCCAAAGATTCGATTAAAAACATATACCATAAAAAGAAAAACAAAGAGATTCATTTTAAGCCGTTGATTTAAATAATAAAAACACCAGCTTGCTTCTTCAACTATTTACAGATTGTTGTTACATTAGTAAAAATCGAAAATTACTCTCTCTGTTACAAACCTCTGAAAGAAGCTATACCATTTTTTTTTTTGTTATATAGCTCAATCAGGGTTACAGAGACTGGTAATAAAAGAAAGAACAAAAAAGGAAATTTTTTTACATTTTGGTCTTCTTTTTTCAACTTTGACAAAATTTACCATCCATCTGATTCTGAACAGCTCTAACCGCAGCCACTCTTGCAGCCGTAGCAGCCTTGTTAGCTCCAGCCACGGCTCGGCTCACCTGCTCTTCTACCCGTCTCCGATTCACTGCCTTGTTCGCTGTTTCTCGAGCCGCCTGCAATTTTTCAAGTTAAAGTTATTCACTTTTTTACTTTTTGTGTGTCAATTCCAACAACAATCGAGTCAACAACTCGTGTCTCAACTAAACAAAAATTACCTGAACCGCTCTAGAAACAGGCTCGCTCGTAAGAGGAAGAGAAGTTACAAGACTCCCTGAATCCCATTCACCAGATTTAGCATCACCTGTTCTAAACGAGTAAGCACCAAACCCTTGTTTACGACCTTCATGCCATGCTCCTTCATAACAATGTCCATTAGCAAACCGATACACACCAAACCCATGAATCTTATCTCCAAAATACTCCCCTGCATACTTATCTCCATTTCTAACAAAACACAACACCAAAACAAAATTATTACTTTTTTGTCAAAACAAGATTCACCCAGAAAACAAAAAAACAGAGATAACATACCTGAAATGGTAAGATCCAAGACCATGTTTAACACCAAATCTAGACTCTCCAACATAAGAGCTACCATCAGCACAAGACTGAACACCAAACCCATGACTCTGACCATTGAACCATTCACCAGCATAACAATCACCAGTGTAGAATTTGTAAACTCCATAACCATGTCTAAGACCTTGCCTATACTGACCTTTATATCTACTTCCTCTAGCCCAGCTCTCAATCCCATGACCATCGTATCTCCCATCAACCCAGTCACCTTCGTAACGACCTCTCACGAAATAGTAATAAACTCCACTCCCATTACACTTCCCTTTGTGAAATTCACCTTCGTAGAAGTCTCCGTTACTGTAGAATTGAACACCTTCTTTCACGAATCGCTTCACAACCTTCTTCTCCGGTTTGTTGGTATCGTCTCCGATGTACCATTGTACCGGTTTAGATTTCGGGTTTCTTCCTTGGAACCCTAAGACTCTGGTGGTTTCGTCGCAGATTTGTTTGATTGCGATCACGGTTTGGTTTAGGAGTGCGATGTTCTTGGAAGCGAAGAAGAGAGCTACGGCGACGAAGATGAGAGCTAGCAATAGATTCTCTGATGTGAGGATCTCATCGGTTTGTGAGAAGACGACGACGAAGAAGAAGGAGGAGAGGCTGAGGAAAGAGAGAGAGACCATGGTGAAAGCTAAACCGGGATTAATCCGAGTTAAACCGGTTTTAGGATTTGATGAACCGAATGGTTTAGGTGGTTTTCGTCTCTGCTTCTCTTCTTTCTCTCCGGCTTCTAGATCTTGTTGCTCGCCTTCCACGATTGAAGATAAGCTTTGGAAAGACGATCGGACATTTGAAGATGACCGGAGCAACGACGACTGCGTCCTCGTTAGCTTCGCCGCCTGTTTCTCCATTTTCTTCTTCCAAAAAAAACACAAAAACTTCGAAACTGCCGATTAAACTTCTCCGGTCATAATCGATTTCTCCGGCGAGAGTACACTAATCGCTGCTTCGTCACCGTAAGTAGCATCACGCACGACTCTGTTAGTAAGAGGGAGGTTTGCGATTACTTTTTTTATAAACAGTGGTTCTTTTTTTTAATTTGGCTCTCTTCGTTGTTAATTTTTCCGGTACCGGAGAATTTTTTTAAACGGCGAAGCTCAGTGAGAGAGAGAGAAAGGGAGAGGAAGCGAAGAAGAAATGGACCGGGTTTGGGCTTTTTAATTTAAAGAGAGAAAGAAATGAGATTAGATTTGATAAGAACCGTTGGATTAAGATCTGACGGTTGATTAAGTAAAGAGGAGAAGGAGAACCGTTGGATGTTGTGTGACCGGTGATGATGGGAATATACATTGGTCGACGGATCCAAACATGAACGGTTTTTTAGCTTTTACTGTTGCAAAAGCTGGCACGTGCCATTAACTTTAACACAGTCTCTAATAATATCTTATTATATTAAAGTATTTTTTTTTTAATTACCAAACTGATTTACAGAAAAAAAAAAGTCTCTCCTTTTCGATAAAATTGTTAATGACATCAAAAGAAACTTTACATTTTTTTTTTTTAATAAGATTTGTTTCTATTCAACTAGGATTAGGGTAATATAGTTTTATCTAAATAAATCTTTTTTTTCAAGCTTATTTAAATTAATCATACCTTATAAAACATACAAAATGTCACCACTATGCAAAATGCCACATACAAAACATAGGAATAACTTATGTTAACCAGATTAATATTAATTTATTTAGTTAGTTAAATTCAACTTAATTTTTATATTTGTCACAGCCAAAAAAACATTTTTGGTTAATTTCTTTTTAAAAATAAATTAACCTATAAATATTTTTTCTTCAAAATTACCAATTTTTTATACAAACTAATAATTTATTATTATAAGATTATCTTTAGATTAATACTCTTAATAGTTTATTTATATTAATTTCATTACCTAAGTATAAAGGTAAATTGGTCAATTACAATCTAAACATAAACAATTAGTGGTACTTAAATAATAATAAAAACAATTGTGGTATTTTTGCCATTTGGCAATATATTTTTATAAAACTATTTTTAGCAAGATTATAATACTTAATTTGGAGTATTATCTTCAGGTTGAAATAAAAACCAGATCAATTCAATGGATCTAAATTAAACTTTCCATCATAATGACATACATAAACATCACCCTTGGAGGAAAAGAAAAAAACATACATAAACATCACCCCTAAGCCAGATTTCTACTATTCATGCATATAGGAGTAGTAATAACTTGTTTGCACAAAAAAAAAAAAGGAGTAGTAATAACTTAATTATATGTGTATGAACAACAACGTTTGAATTCATTTCATTTTTGGTAAGAAATCTGGTAGGTTATCTGCCAGCAGAATTGTTGAAACCCGCGATCAATTACTATCCACGGAATCTGTTTTTTTTTTTCAAACAAAATATTAATGGCAAAGAAAATAAAAAAAAGAGAGCAGGATGGTTGGATCTAATCAAATCGTGAACAACCTATTTTAATCAAACATCCTCGTTTGGTGTAGTTCGATGTTATTAGCCTCCGAGTTTAGTTAGTTATATTACACTGTTTGATCTAATTTATGGTATGATTTAGAAAGTTCTATGAAAGTGTGTGTGTATGGTATATATATATATATAATAGTTTGGTTGTTTTGTAATAGTTAGAAAAAATGAAACGTCGTAGAGACTAGAGAGTGGAACAATCTTTTTCTTACTAGTCAAATCACAACAACAATTTTAGTATAGTTGCCATGATATTACATAGTTCCATGTGATAGCTTTTTTAATTCATGACTGTACTTTTATTGCTAACAACGTTGGTTTATAAAATGGATTAAAACAGGATATTATCATTTAAGCAAACATCTCTTTCAAATGAGATCTAAAGTCAAAAATCCTCATCCGTTTTAACTTTCGGCTACGATAAAGGCCAATTGCAACAGAGAGCCATGCGTATGCATTTTGGTCATTATATTCGAAATTATCACAGCTTAGCAATCTCCTTTCTTTTTTACTAGTAAAATTTTAATATTTGTTATATCAAATTGGAATCATGTGAATTTTTCTTTTCAGAAATATGCAAAAACCCATTTTTCACACATAAAATAATACATATAAAAATGCTGTAAATATCAACGAATTTCTAAGTGAATGAAATGATCTGGATGATATTTAAACCAAAAATGTTATATATGTTTAGTAAATTACGTGGATAAAATGTAGTTGGCATGATCACATCCTACGCAGCATGTACAAGAAAACAATTAAAGATTTAAATCATGGAAGAGAAAGCACAATCATGATGTATTGTACTTCTTCCGTTACCTTCACACTTCGAAGCCTTATTCCCTTAACGACTCCCGTAACCAACTTGCAACAATATCAAAGGAAGAAACTGAGCTCCACGCAAGCATAAGCTTCAAAGAAAACCAAGAATAGAGAAGCAGAACATGCTTTTTGGGATTTCATTTAGACGAATTCGGCCCATTCCATTCAAAGCCCATAAGCTAATGATTTAAGTAATCTATTTTTTTTATTGAAAAAAAAGATTGATAACTTACATGGATTATATGAATAAAAATAAGACAACTTTTTATTTTCGAAAACTAATGATGTGAAAGAAAAAAAAAACAAATACTCCCTCTGTTTCAAAATATAAGATGTTTTGAGCGAAAGCACGCAAATTAAAAAATAATCACTTTAAAAAAGTTCAACCAATTATAAACAAGACTGCATAAAATAAATAATAAAAAAATAGAAAAGTAATCTAAAAGTTACTTAAAAAGTTGAAAACATCTTATATTATGAAACAAAGAAAAACCTCTAAAACATCCTATATTATGAAACAGAAGGAGTAGTTTATAAATTAAACGAGGAACACCTTTTTTGTATGCTTAATTTGGTACTTACCATTTTACTAACATATCCAGGGAAATTGTTCGCAAAACCTTTTCACAGGACTTTTACCTCCAGGGACGAAGTATTCCTCATTATTGTATGGGTTTCCATCACAAACTTGCTTGCAAGCGTCAGAACATTTGGCTGGAGTTGCTTTTTTGCCGGTCTTCATGCACACGTTCGTAACACAATTTCTAAGACATACATCTAGCGCTCTCTTGTTCGAATGAGCGACTTGTGCTGAAAACATTATCGTACATAACGTTATAATCATTAAGAGATTGCATATTCTCTTTGACATTTGACCCGCCATCTCGTTGGTATTCTGATAAGTCTAAAAACTTTTCTTTTACTGTAGTTCTAGTTTTCAATGAGATGATTTGGTGAAAATGATGGGTGGTTTTAGGAGATTTATATAGTAAACAAAGTTTAATCGGTTTAAGAGTTGTTAACTGTTAGAGGTTAATTTGTTCTTCGTTTCTTTTTTTGGACATCTTAGATTCTTAGGTGCTATATATATTGGTTTGTCTATCTGCGTAACTATATGCTACAAGCCTACAGAATAAACAATATCTTAGTGGCCTTTATTTTTCTTACGGGTTGTTAAGAAAAGCTATTTTTGACTATCGGCGTAACTATATGCTACAAGCCTACAAAATTAACAATATCTTACTGGCCTTTTATTATCTTCCTAAGCTCGTCCATCAGTCCATGTGAGAAAAGATACATCTATTACGCTTAGTCACCTAATATTAATTCTCTTAAGATATAAAATAAATAAAAACTCTTGGCCATATATGTGTTTTTAAGGCATTCAAATCGGAGTTTTGTTTTTTTTTTTTGAACAAACAAATCGGAGTTTTGTTAAATAGCTGGAAATTACATGATCTTCATTTAGGAGTCCATGATGATGATACATTGGCTTCAAAGCTTTCATTAGATCAAAGAAGAGCAGATCCATGTATCTTTCATCAACGAGGAAGTCAGAGGTGTTGTTGATTATATTTATATGCAAATTATGTCGCTCAACAAGGACAACCCAAAGAATTGGAAAGGTAGATATATAGGAGCGACAAATAAGAACTTATCATGGAGAAGAGAAGGAGTTGAGGCAGAGACGCCAGAACCTCTTAGTGATTAAGAATAGCGGGTGGAGAAACATGGACGACCGAGAGAGATGTAAATGATAAAATGATAAAATGAAGAGATTTGTTCCTCGATAGGTTATGAGTTCTTATCATACGCGCGTGTATGCTTATATATATGATGTTTTTTTCTTTTTCTTTTTCTAGTAGTACTTGTGAATAAATTTCGATTAAGAATTCCAAAACCTTGATAAATGAAATTCGTCTTAACAAAGAGTCACATTTTGATTTGAGAGTCAAGTCAAAACGAGAAGGAGTCTAGACTATACATAACCAAACGAGTTTCAATTACATTGTTTGATGGAGTTTATATTTTTTTTTGTAAAGTGTAACTATGAGTTGTTGGCATGGAATCTTAAGATTTCCGAAAGATAAAACCGTGAAGCAATGATTCTTAAGTACACTTTACAATATAAATGCGATATAAAACTTATAAATTACATCATTTGAATTCCTATGTATGTAAAAAAAATCAGATACAAAATGAGTGACAACATGCAGTTTCAAAAAAAACAAATTTAATAATTATTACGTACTTGAGAAAAAAGACACATGTATATTATGGAAAACTAATTAACAAACAATGAGAGCTTTTGTGATTATAGATTAGGGGCACTTAGCAAAATATTTGCAATACAGACTTTGACCCGGGTTAAGGTAATTTTCGTGACCCACTTGTTGTTCATTGCAAAGTTTTTTGCAAGCATCCTGGCACATGGCAGGGGTAGCGTTTTTGATCACCTCTTTAACACATTGTTTTGAGACACAATGTTTGATACACATATCCGCATTAGAGATTTGTGCCGAAAAGATCATCGTGAACAAAGCCATAATGATCAGAACACTGCATGTTTTCTTCAAACTTTGAGCCTCCATAATAACGTAAAATGTATTGATATTGATTAAAATTATAATAAACAATATGATTTAGCTAGGTTTTGTCTAGATGATTTATATAGTGAAGGTAATGTTGTCTAATTGTAGAAAATTGGGTTGTTTTTTTTTGTTTTTTCTTTTGAATTGAAGGTTAAGTTCGTTTCTTGTTTTCTATCTTTAGAGGCTCTTCATCTCTGTGATCTATAGTAGTGTTTTTTGGTCATCGTAGTAAGCCAAAAAAAAAAATCAGAGAACGACTAAAACGTAGTGGAATTAACTCTACCGTCAAATTAACTATAACGATTTCGGTTCGGTTAGTGTCCGGTTAACAAAATTAATTCTGCCCGGTTAAGTCACTCCATGGCCTAACCCGACCCGACTCATCGATTAAGTCACAAGAAGCTTGACTTTATTTTTTCCCATCTCTCTCTTGAGTAGAAGAAATCGAGAAAGGTACTTTGCTCAATCTTCGTTTCCTCTTGTGGGTATGATCGCTTCTATGAATTAGATTGTTCTTTTTCATTAGGTATCTGATTTTGTTGTCGTTGTGTTCCCGTTATGTGATTGTGTGTTGTTCTTATTTTTTCTCCCCAGAATTTGATGTTCTTTGGTGATGATTCTTAATTGAGAAAACTTGCTTCACTAATTTATTATACGAAGTTAGGTCTTAAACAAGCTAATCTGAGCTATGAATTCGAGAAATTTTGAAAATTTGCTTAATGATTCTCGCATTTTCCTAGTTTTTTTTTCTTTTTTTTTTCTCCTTATTGTGCTGTCTTCTCAGTGCTGCTTTTGTCGAATTCGTTCTTCAAAGAGATTGCTTCAATGGTTGTGTTTTAATGTGCTCAAGATAGCTTTTTGTATTTGCCTCTCTTGGTTTCATGGAGATGAATCTGCAAACTTTGTAGCTCACTAGCCTTTTAAGTCTGTTGTTCCCAAGATTTATAGCTTTCTTGCTCCACATGAAAATATAGCCTGTTCACATTTCATTGCTGAGAAGTACTTCATTTCCATTTGAGTTTCTGTTGTCTAGTGAAAATTTTAATTGGGCATCGCTTCTTTTCAGTGACTGATCAAAAGATGGGAAGTCAGGAGAATGTGAAACACCTCGAGGAATGCACTGTTTCCAAGTCAGTTTCTTATTTCACATTTACAATAATAATGTTTGATTGTTTTGCTAGTCATTAGAAAGAGAAAGGAACATTTTTCTAGTGGTACTGGGAATCATAGTTTTGTCATTGAGTCATTAGTTACTTAGCCAACTCTTTAGTCAGTCATTTTCACTTCTCCATACCATCATGCTTAACCACTACTTGCTTTGATTTAGAAAAAGGAGTAACCTTAGCATCCAACTTAGTATTGATGGTGGTTTTCCCTTGGTCATAGCATCATGCTTAACAACTACAATGCTTTGATTTGCTAAAAGAAGTAACCTTAGCATCCAACATTGGTACCTAGTATCTTCTAATGTAAAATCACACTGTGGTTGTTGTTCTTTAAGTTGAAACATCCTAAAGTGTAAAAAGTTTCGGTTTTTTTGTGGGTGCAGTGCACTAGGGACATGGGTATTCTCAGTCCTAGGAGCATTGGTTGCAATCCCAGTGGGCATCAAACGCAAGTCTCTAGGTCCACTCGTCTTCTTTGGCACAACCGGAACAATGCTTGACATCATCATTGGTGTGAGTCAATGCGAGAGAGAACATGCAGAACACCAAATGAAGTTACTCCAAGACTCTCAGAATGCCGCAACAACCACAAACACAGAGACCGAGGATACTTCTTCCATCTCCTAATCTTCTTACATTAGTTTCAATAAGAGTACTATGATGTAATTTTGATGCCATTTACAAGTAACACTTGTTTCAAGATATTGTGACTTGCTTTGAGGAAAACAAAGACGCGAGCTTTTTGATGATTTTCGCAGCCTAAAACTAAGACCTCATAACCCCTCTGAAACTGAAACTGTGACGATCATCTGATATTGAAAGATGATTTGAGATAATACGATATACATATGAAACTGTTACGATCATATCTATATTATGAATGGATCAAATCTTGAACTCCAATATCAAATGGTATACAAAAAGGCATGTTCAAAGTTCACACCTTTAGCAACAAGAAACAATGCTTATACAAAAGAAACGAAAAAAGAAAACCATCTTATCTCACGAAACCGACACCGTTCTAAATCCAAAGAAGAGTAAGGAAGATTCTGACGAACTCATCAAAACTCATCCGACGACGAACCATCGGAGATAAGCCGAGAAACAGAGCGAGAGCACTAGGCAAATAGAACCAATCATCAGTTTCATGTCCGACTCTTCTCGTAGCCTTCGCATACTCACCGGCGCAAACGTGAGTCCGAGCATGGATAAACCGATTCTGATACTCGCAAACGTAAAACACATATCGGCTAGCTTGTTGAGCTCTGACGCACAGTAGAACGCCACGTGGCCGTTCTTGGTCGTCTCCGTCGGATCTGAAACGTCAAAATCAGAAGCTCGTTTGCAGATTCCGGTGAGAATGGCGAGCGAAACCGCTATGAAGAAACGATCGTTAACTCGACTAGTCTATTCTCTTAACTCCCGACCTCCATCTTCATCATCCATTGCACTTTTTTTGGAATCTTGCACGAAAAGAAAAAAAAACTAAAATTGAGACCTTGAAACGATGATTGATTAAAAGAAATTTTTTGGAGTTTGTTAAAGAGGGAAGGGGGAGGAAGAGGGGTTTATATATATAACTTAACCATGTACAATGGTACTTAAATGTAACTAATTTAACCATGGTTTACTATAGCTAGTAACCGTACTTGCTGTGCCGTGGGATGACTGATGATGACTCATGCATATGGACTTAAACGAAGGGGTCTGACTTCTTTGGTTACAAAATTTCGATAATTTGGTTACACAAATGTGGTTGGTTCCTAGATATTTTTATATTCAGCTTGGCTAAATAATTAGGAAAATATCTGAATATGGTTACACAACTTGTTACACCCATGTCAATAAGTCAGATTCATTTTTTTATACATAAAAAGATGAGGACCTACCGATGTGCGGATTTAGAGTAGAAGAAGAAGTAGTAGTACTAAGCGCAAACAAACCAACGAAGGTAGAGGGAGATCATCATGAAGTAAAACCCAATGAAAACAGAATATTGGATTCAAGCTGCCTCTGACTTCGCATCGGTATCCATGGTGCCAACTCCAACCACGGCAACGAGATAAAGATATACGAAATCTCGAGGATAAAAGAGTTATGAGCTATCCTATTCAACTTCGACGCCCAGTAGAACGCCGCGTCTCTGTTCTCTGTTCCCTTATTCGGATCTGAACTTTCGTCGAAACCCGCTGCGCGTTTGCATACTCCGTTTATTAGAACGAGCGCCACCGCTACGAATAAACGAACAGTTAAGCGACGAATCTCTTCACGACGTCTCACACGTTGCTCTTCCCGTTGTATCTCCACTGCTCCGTCTTCCATTGTTATCGGAATCTCGCCGGGAAACGATATTGGAGATTTGGGACGAAGATTGAGAGAGAAGAAAATAAAAATCAGAATAAAGGAAAAGGAGAAATTTTCTAGGAGTGGTTTTGGAGTTTGTTTAAAAGATGGGGTTTATGTAAACCTAACCATATGGTTAATATTTAATTTCAACAAACGAAAGTTGAAGCAGTAGTCTCATCCTATGACACGTGTAACTATGATTCATCGGATGGCTTATAAATACGCTACAATTACTTTTGTCCTCCTCTAAATTAAGATGGCTTTACTAAAAGTTATGGATAATTCAACTTAATAATATATATATGTGTTACGTGTTTGTGAGAGAACAATTTTAAGTAAGGAAAATTTACGATGATTCACTGATTCAACAACCTAAAACTAAAAGTGTTAAATTTCCATATCTTTAGACCGACTTGACTTGGCGTTTTCCCTTTTTGTTTGTTGCGATTCCTAGCTTGATTGGGATGCTCAGCTCGTGTGTATATTATATGAAGCCCTAGGAGGTCCTCGTCTGTATTTGATCAAATTACAGAGAGACAGACAAGAAGACAAATGTTGTTGAAAAGACATCGCTCGAGTGAAAACAAAACAGGAAAATGACAACGTCGCTCCAGTGAGGCATTGCTGCTACCAGTCCATGTTGTAGAGCTCATCCTCGAGAGGCTTCCTGTGAAATCTCTCCTAAGATTCAAGTCTTTATCCAAGCGTATCCATTGGTGATGGTTATTATAATAATAATAGTAATGGTTATTATGAAGCAGCTCCAAGGGATACAGTTTTGTTGGGGTCTTCCGTAGTTTCTAAGGTCAGGCTCCCTATTTCAAACTTGATGCTCTGCCATGGTAGTTGTGACGGTCTTCTATGCAGTTACTGTTCTCACACTCCTAGTGTCGTGATCAATCCCGCCACGAGATGGCAACAAAGTTTTCCTCTTTCCAACTACCAACAGCTCTGCATCGACATGTTCGAAAAAAAGCAGTATGGCTTCCCAATGCCTAAGCTTGGGTTTGGCAGAGACAAGTTTAGGGGCACTTACATCCGAATTTGGACTAGAAAACGTTACAACTTGTGAAGTTTTTGATTTTAGCACAAACGCTTGGAGGTACGTTGTCCCTGCTTCTCCTTATAGGATAAATGATGCTAGTTTTCCTGTGCATTTAGATGGGTCACTTTACTGGCTCACCCTTTGCGAAGAAACCAAGGTGTTATCTTTCGATCTTCACACTGAAACTTTTCAAGTCATTTGTAAAGCCCCCTTCCCTCGCTCAAGTGAACGTTTCAGGTCTGATAACTACATCATGTGCATCCTCAACAGTCGCTTGTGCGTATCCGAGAACAAGGGGCCAACCCAAGTGATATGGTCGTTAGATTCTTCAGGCGGCAACAAGACATGGAAGAAATTGTCTTCGATAGATTACGCAAAAACTTTGTCTGGGGTGGAACCCTTCCTCCCGTTGGCACCAATTGAAATTCTGGATGAGAATAAGTTATTGCTTCAAGATGATGGTTTGGTGATGCATGATCTCCATACCAAATCTTATGATTTACTCTTTGAACCTGAACCCATTGAATATCCTGTTTCTTATTTTCAAAGTTTAATTTCTGTTTCATCAAACTAATCACCTTGTTTTATTTAGCTACTTTTGTACCAATGTAAATTTTTTAAAATCATTATCTGCATTTGAATTTATATTTTGCATGACGAGGATACTGGTACAGTTGGGGTAGTTTACCCTTCTGAAGCTGAACCTGTTATCGATTCTTTGAAGAGGAGTGGTCGAAATCAGAATCGGGAAAAAGTAGAAATTATCTATGAGTGTATTGGAGTTTGTTAAAAGAGGATGGGTTATGTAAACCTAATCATGGTTAATATTTAACATGATTAGGTTATTGTAAACCTAATCATGGTTAATATTTAACAAACGAAAGTTGAAGCAGTAGTCTCATCCTATGACACGTGGAACTATGATTCATCGGATGGCTTATTCATACGCTACAATTACTTTTGTCCTACTCTAAATTAGTATGGCTCTTTCTTTACTAAAGCTGTGGATAATTCAACTTTAACAATATGTGTTATGAACAATTCAAGTAAGAAACTTTTTTTGATGATTCACTAACCTGAAACTAAGAAAGAACCCCATACATATCAATTTCTTTGTAAATTAGTTGTCATAAAGGGGGTTCACTGAATCCTTCAATAGACTACATTAAGGCCTATTCTTAAAAAGCTACGATTTTAAAACTGTTACGATCGATAAACATGGAGTGATAAATCTTGTTAATACGACAGTATCAATTAACACATTCGACCAACCTCTAATCAAGACGAAATACGATCGAGCAGTTATGGCGTGATATGGGAATCATAGTTTTGTCATTGTGTCATCAGTTATGTAGTCCACTCTTTTAGTCAGTCATTTTCACTTGTCCATACCATCATGGTTAACCACTACTTGATTTGATTTGAAAATAAGGAGTAACCCTTAGGTCCTTAGCATCCAACACTAGTAGTCGTATAATCGTATCTAGTATCTTTATGGTGTTAAACAGTTTGGTTGTTGTTCTTGAAATTGAAACATTCTAAATTGTTGACTACACTTGTTTCAAGATATTGTGATTTATCCATGTGTTTTGAGCAAACAAAGAAGCAAGCTTTAGATGATTTCTCAAACTAAAACTAAGAACCCTAAAGCTGAAGACTGATGTATTTGATTTCGAAAGCTTGTGGCTTTAGACTGCCTCCTGACGGAAATTGTAACACATGAAGTAGTACGATATACATTTTTAAATTAATCAATGTATAAATCTTGAACTTTACTCCAATATCAGATGGTATTCATAAACTCATGTTCGAAGAAACAAAGTTTCAACCTTTATATATCCGTGTTCAAAAACTAAAGAAGACAAAGAAAAAGAAAAAGCAGAATGAAAGGTTTATAACGATCACTAAAACGACACCGTTCAAAATCGAAAACAGAGGAAGGAAGGATTCAGGCGAACTCAAACTCATCCGACGACGAACCATCGGAGATAACCGGAGAAACAGAGCGAGAGCATTAGGCAGATAGAACCCATCATCAGTTTCATGTCCGACTCTTCTCGTAGTCTCCGCATCACCACCGGCGCAAACGTGAGTCCGAGCATGGATAAACCGATTCTGACTATCACAAACGTAAAACACATTCCGGCTAGCTTGTTGAGCTCTGACGCGCAGTAGAACGCCACGTGTTTGTTCTTCATCGTCACCGTTGGATCTGACACGTCAAAATCAGAAGCTCGTTTGCAGATTCCGGTGAAAATGACGAGCGAAACCGCTATGAAGAAACGATCGTTAACTCGACGAGCCTCTTCTCTTCTCTCACGACCTCCATCATCATCAACCTCCATTGCGATCAGAATCTTGCAAAAGCTTTTGAAACGAAACGATAAAAACAAAAATCAGAATCGGGAAAAAGTGAGAAAATTGTGTCTGATGGGTTTTGGAGTTTGTTAAAGAGAGGGAAAGAGGGGTTTATCTAACCTAACCATAGTTAAATTTTTAACCATGAACCATGGTTTATTTTTAACCGTACGTTTTCTAACCATGGTTTGTGTTTTATTAACCGTACGTGCCAAGTTTCAATGCGCGAGAGAGAGAGAGAGGTGATGATGACTCATGATATGGAACTTTACGAATATTTGGTTACTGTAAAACTATGTTTTTGAAATACTACTGCTTACATACCCAAAATAAAAAATACTACTGGTTGCAAAATTTCGATGATTTGGTTCCTAAAATTTTTATTCAGCTTGGGTTAATAAATATATATATCATTAATAACCATACGATAATCACTATCGTTTATATTGTTACTTTAATTTACTCTGATAAACGAAAGTTAAAGCAGGTTGCCTCATCTAACGACACGTGGAACGATGTATTGATCGGATGGCTCATAATAAATACGCTAAGTTACTTTGTCGTCTTCATCAAACTTGTTACTTCGATGTCAATTCATTGTTCTTTAAGCAACTCATGATCATACTAACATGGAATCAAGAAACAGTAATGTTCAAAACATAAACCCAAAGAAGAAGAAAAAAAAACTGTGATCAGATCCCCGGCGACATAGATGGAAGAAGTCACACAAACCAGCGAAGGTAAGCGGAGAAACAGAGCGAGACCAACAAGCAGATGAAACCCACAACGAGCTAGACATCGCAGTCTCGTCTAAGACTTCGCATCCGTCGTGCCATCACCACCGTCGCGAAAACGATCTGTATTATCACGATCATACACGAAATCTCCGCCATCCTGTTAAACTTCTTAGCCCAGTATAACGCCACGTGGTCTCCGTTCTCCGTTCCCGAACCGTCGAGACCAGTCACTCGTTTGCAGACTCCGGCGGATAGATTGAGCGAGACAGCGACGAAGAAACGGACGGTCAACCTACCAAGCTCTTCACGTCTCTCACGTTGTTCATCTTCACGTCTCTGATCAACAACTCCTCCATCACCATCCATTTGCGATCTGAATCTTGCGAGCAGAGATTAGGAAGAAAGATTGTGAAAAGCGTAGAATAGGTTTTTGTTTTGGAGTTTGTTAAATGAGAGGGAGGAATAATAAATGGTTTATATAACCTAACCTTGGTTAACGTTATAACTATTGACTATGGTTTATAATTTACTCCTGTCAAAAGGTCAAGCAACCCCGCGACGACGAAACGACAGGCCATCCGAAGAACCTCTTCACGTTCCTCATCACGAGTCGCTTCACGTCTCTCATTAACAACTCCTCCTCCATTCATGGCGATCCAGATCTTGCAGGAACAATCAAGATTTGAGAAGATGATTGTGTTGAAGGGGTTTTGGAGTTTTTGTTTTCTTTTTTGCTTTCTGACGTCCAGTTTTGGAGTTTTATAAGCAAGCATAAAGTGTTTATGTAAATTTAACCATGGTTAAAAGTTTAACCGTGAACCGTGGTTAATAATAACCGTACAATTTGCTAACGGCCGTGAGTGATGATGAACTGGTGATGACCCGAATATATATAGTTCTTATATCTAATAAAAAAAATCTCCTTTTCAATTATTCATAACCAAAAGAGAACCAAAACAATAACCGGGAATTGAACTTGAACTAGAAATAACTAAAAGTAACAAAACATAAAGTTTTTAAACCGAAAGGAGAACCAAAACAATAAACCAGAAACAGAAAACCACAATTAAGATCTTAAGCTAGCCTAGGGCTAGGAGGCATGAAGCTTGACGGAGCGAAAGGAGGAGTGGAGGAAGAACAAAAACATGACTCCAGCTTGGACGAAAAAGAGACCAACTAGAAACGTGTCTGATGGACTCAGCAGCCTAACGAGAAACAAACACAAAAACGAGAGAAGCGTTGAGAGGTAAGCCATCTTGATAAGCACGATGGAGACTCGCTCGTCTCGAAGTAGAACCCTACCAGCTGGGGACGGAGTTCCGTTGACCAGAACGTACAACGCCACGAGAGCAGAGACGAGGCCTAGATTGTTCAACGGCCATAAACACTGAGATGCTATCTTGATGGCTCGAAACGTCGTCGGATTCATCCCCGGAGCTGGATTTGTTGGGTTGAGACCGACCGGTGAGGAGAGATGTAGGATGACAGTGATGGAGACGATGTACAGCGCGGGACTCATCAATCGAATCCGATTCTCCAGTGCTGCAACTTGACGACGGTGAACATCCATATCTCAGCTGAATCTTGAGAGCAAATCTTGAGATCTTTAGACTGAATTGTTTTTTACTGTAGTATTGGAGGCTCTAGATTACATTAGAGGCTCCTCTTATATACAACACAGAGGAACTTTCTAGATTATGGAAACACTCTAGATTCATAACATGTGTCAGCTATCTACTCACATAGAGAAGTAATCGTAACGGTCTGATAGTACTAGCTAGCTCACCGCTCTCTCTCCAGCTGGTTTCCACACTTTCGTGGTCTCCTTCCTCTGTACGATAGTTTTGTCCTTTTGTTGAGTAGGAGGATGAACTTGGTGGACTGCTGGACTATTTTCTGATTTCTGTTGTTGGACCTGAAGTGGTGTTTTGAGCCCACAGCACCTTTATTGTGTTCTATTTCTTGCATACTCTCTCACATTCGAGAAAAAGTTTCATATTATTATTATCTCTTGAATCAAAACCTACATTTTGGTTATTAAAGTGTTTTCGTGGTCAATGCATTTATTTTGGTTTTGTAACCTTTTGGTTTGTTTAGTTATGTACTGTGGTTCACATAGAGAAGAGTAATTTTAAAAAAGTAAACTCATAGTTCCCACAATATTGTTTAGGTCCTAAGTTTCTCACATATTAATTAATTATATAATTAATTATAAAATAATTAAGCAATTCAAAGAGAATTTTAGCAAAATTAACCTTCCACTAGAGAACCCAAAGAAGGGTATTCAATCTTTTAAATAATATTTTTTTAATTTGTGTTTAATAATTATCAAACTTTAATAATCTAAAATGACAAAACAATTATTAAAAAATTTATATTACATAAAACTTTGGAATATTAAACATATTTTACAAATTTTGGAATATTAAACATATTTTACAAAATTTTACAACTTGTTTGGCATGTGATCAGATTCCAGTACAGAGAAACAGAGTGTGGCTTGGAGTTGCTTGTATGTTTTTGGCTCTCGTCCCTTTAGAGGAACCCATGGTGGTTTTCCCTTTTGGAGTTTGTGCAGGCAAGCCGTTGCCGCTGCAGCAAGCCTCACTGAACATGAAAGAAACGAGTCAATAAAACCAACAATGAAGTCATAATAGGAGGCAAAACTGTGATTCTTCAACGATAAGATTTGTCTGAGATCTCAAATTCTCCAAGATACACACCTTCCCAAGTGGCCATTGCAGGTACCAATCCGTAAACCATGTGAATAGGAGCCCATTCATCCATGTCCTTGCCCCAAATGAAAGTATCTCCGTCGATGATTCCAGCTCCATATGTCGTCTTAAGTGTTATAAGCTCACAAGGGCCTCTAGAACGGCGAAGTCGGTCCTTATACCACCAACCACCAGTCTTCATTATGACTGCAGTCTCAAAATACAGAGAGCAATCAAAAGGTTATGATCAAACACAAACGAAACAACAGAAAAGGAAACCACTTTCATCATATTCCTGCAATTCAACAACACTACAACAGGAAGAGGAAGCATGTTCTCCGCTACTTCTCTCCCCATTCTCTCAAGACTCTTTCCGTCTCTCTCTCTCGACGACACGGTTTTGGAATTGGGATAATGATGATACGATACGAAAGCTCCCCCGATCTACTGATTTACCGGTCTCGATCTCAATCGCCATTGTGTCGCCGTTTTGGGTCGAGAGAGAAGAGAGAGAGAGAGGGAAAGAAAGAAAAAAATAGCTTTATATTTAATCATCAGCCAATCCCAAGTCACCACGTCGCGTTTCTCATAGGGTGCTCAAATTGCTTTCCAAAGGATGGATTCTCGGTTTATGACAGCTTTAAAATTTAAAAGCCTTTAGATGATCATGAAATGTCGCATAGAGTTTTAATCCAAAAACACTTTTTTTTTGTCATCTGCATATAGAAATCAGTTCAAAAGTATTTGATGAAACTCAACACTTCTCCTTAAAGAAGCAACATTATATAGATATGTTATTCATAAGACATAAAAATATAATATCCATCCAAATACATGCTTTGAATGATTACATGCATCTTCACTTATACTGAACATATGGGTCATAAACCGACGACATTCCATTGATAGAAGACGAAGAACCACCAGTACCAGTACCAGAACCGGATCCATCCTGACCAGACCCGTTTTGGTAGTAGCGACCACCACCCATACCCATGGTTGGATCAACCATACCATAACCGTAAGGACCCGAAGGAGGTAGGCTATGTGGTGGGCCGTGAAACCCAATACCATTTCCTCCATAGGTTTGTCTGAACGACACTGCAGGTTCACCTCTAAGGGCCGACCCACGATCGGTCTCTATCTCACGGTACCGGTTAATGTACAGAGTGAGGGGATCCACGTAGTTATCGAACCCAAGCTTGCTCATAGCCCAAAGGATATCTTCAGCAGTTATGGTCTTACGCTGCTCACGCTGGCAACGCTCGTTGGCTTCACCGGTCACAAAGCTGATGTACTCCGAGACGCATTCTTGAATCGTTTCTTTAGCGTCGTCGGAGATTTTGGCGTGCGCCGGTAAGCTTTTACGCATGATCCTTATCACGTTAGCGATTGGCATGTATTGGTCTTGCTCACGAGCCATACATGGTTGTTGCTGGACCGCTACACCCTTGTTCTTGTCACTGGTGCCACCGGCTGTGACGACTGAGCTGGTCATTGAGTTTGGGTTACTGAGCTGGTCCGAATTCAATCCTGTTCATAGTTAAAGAAATTTTTACCTCATTAATAAAGTAGAAATGAAAATTAAATTTATAGTAATATGATAGAAATTGTATACTACTACCTCCTTTTCAAAATATAAGAGGTTTAAAGTGAAATCACGCAGATTAAAAAATAACTAATTTAAAAAAATTCAACTAATTATAAATAAGATTTCATAAAATAAATAATAAAAAAATAGGAAAATAATATAAAAGTTACTAAAAAAATTGAAAATATCTTAAATTATGAAACAAAAAAAACCTCTAAAACATTTTATATTATGAAAGGGAGGGAGTAGTAGAAAAGAAGAAATATCAAATCATGGGACACGTTCTTAGTTACGGACCAATAAGATGAGAGATAAGTATTGTGGGGTCTAATTTTGGTTGAATAGACTGTTCAGATTCTTGCCGTTACGTTTTGTGAATTATACTAGAACGAAAATGTCAAAAGGATCTTTCCTCTTCTTGAAATACTTCAAAATAATCGCGTATTCCCGAAATATTTGTTAGAAAAAACCAAAAACTCAAAAATTTGGAGAAGAACATCAATTAATTTACAGAGAAAAAGGTATGACTCAGTTAAGTGGACATTTATTTCATGTGAAGATTCCCAATGGTAAACGTTAAAAGAATCACAAGATTAAAGTTAAGAAAATCCATACTAGTAAAAGAAAAAATTTGGACAAAACTACTACTAATATTAATATATTTTGAATTAGAACTCTGACTAATATATAGTACTTGGGACGACTAAGGCATAAAGATAAATGTTTGATAAAAATATATAAAGGTATTTTTAATTTACAGTAGATGTTTTCAGGAAAACGAGAATTTCGTTTCGAAAGGAGAAAAACTCAGCCGTTACAATGAGTAAACTAAACATAAATTTTGAAAACAGGGGAAAACGATACTCACAAACATTTCTAGTGCATGCTCGAGTACATTCAATGAACACATATATCTGAACTATCAAAGATCATTCGCCGTTCAAAACATTGACTCATGCATGCATGTAAATAATCACCTGCTCCGAGCAATTCCTAAAACCTCTACAGAAAATCTAATTTTCAAGACAGAGAAACTCTCTACTTCATTTGGTTAGAAAGACACATAAAAATCATAAAGCAAGTCTCCGATTTTTCATGAGCATAGAGGTATATGGAAGGAGGCAAGTATGAATATATATAAACGACCACTTATATTGATTAACAGAGTTGGGTCTGGGTAGCTGATAGGGAGAGAAGGGAGCTCCACGTTCCATTGTTTCTCTGCCGTCTTTTCTTTTTCTTTCTTCTTTATAAAATAATTATTTGAGTGATTTGTTGCATGCCAAGAGAGGTTGATGGTTGAGTGGTTTTATAGAGAGATGATACAAATGGCAAAGGAGGCGGTTCTTACGAGGTCGCCATATCTCTTTCCCATTGGCTAAATTCATTGGCTTAGTGACCAGTCAAACTAACCCCACTGCTCTTCTCTCATTGGTTCTTTGTTTCACTAATTACCAAAGCTAATTAAGTAGAAAATACTCTTAAGAATGATTGGATAAGAAGAAGATTTGTATGCATATGAGGCTCTCTTTGTTTGTAGATAAATGTTGTTTTAACATTTTTCATAAACATGATTAATCAAGAAAGTATTAGTTTATCGAACGGCTGAGAAAGATTTACATGGCGTTATTCTGCTTATATGTTTGACCGGTAATTAATGAAAATGTTCGTTTCGTTGTAAATACATTATTTCTTAATTAATGAAATTAAAAATCATTTTGAAAAGATTCTTTTTGAAATATTATTTTTTGGTATACTATATATAAATATGTATTATGAAAATGAGCTGTAAATACATAGTAAATATACTGTTTAAAAAATATATATTATTTTTAATTTATTTCTATTTAAATTAGCGATTCAAATATTATAAGGAAGATTACAAAACTTTAGTAGCAAAAGATATTGGTGTAGATGTATGTTACATTTGAATGTTGCTTTACATTTTCTAATTCGTACTGAACCAATAAACTTATAAACCAACACCACAACAATACAATGGTTAAGAACGATTCATGTAATGTTATCTATTTATTAGTTTCTATCCATTTATATTTTGATAAATTTGATAGAAACAATTCAAGAAAAGTTACAAACATGAATATCTGCTACACAAATTTATTAATTCAATAATTAATAATTTAATAATTAATAATTATTCTTGGTATTATTTATCTTGAATAATTAATAATTATTCTTGGTATTATTTATCTCAGTGAATATCTGCTACACAAATTTTATTTTTGTTTGGTCACATGTCTATGTAAGAGCAAATTTATCACATGTCCAAGAAGCTCTCTGGATTTCGCTGCAAAGTTTTTTTTGCAAGCATTCTCATAAAAAAGAATGGTTACCTTTTAACAGTTCTCTTACATTGATTTGTGACGCAATGTTTGGGACATACGTACGTATTAAATTTTGTTTGTGTAATTATAGAAATTATTTGTTTTCAAATTCTAAATATCAGTTTTTAATTTTTGTTAATTAGTTATTTTTCTGTTGTTGTTACTATATGGCAAATACTTTTTGCTACAGATACTTTAGTAAAATGATATTAAAAAATTTCAGAAATAATTAGTGAATGAATAGTATATCTAAATTTGCTATTCCATGCCAATAATATCTATTTAGACAACTAAAAAAATAAAGCACAACTAAGCTTTATACATTTTGTTGGTTGTATACATCCAATGAGAGAGAAACAAAAAACAAATTAAAAAACGTACAATTGCTAAAAATTGACAATTAGTTTTACTATATAACTCACCTAGATTAATTACCCACCAGATCATCTTCTTCACAAATCATAAACAAAGAGTAAAAATAGTCATTTACCATTTGCAGTAATCATCATCTCACGTTATGGCAATTCAAACGTTGAAGAAAACATGCAGTGTTTTCATGGTTGTAGTTATATTAACGATGATGTTTTCGGCACACATTGCTTATTCCAACAATGTAGAAATGTGTGTGAAACATTGCGTCCATCAGTGCTCGAAATCAGCGAAAAAACCCACTCCTACAACATGTGAAGAAACTTGCAAAAAAGGTTGTAACAAACAATTAATCAGTAAGGAAGATAACCTTCGAGTTCGTGATGGTGATAATATTGTCGATTTACTTTGTGACAATAAACTTCTTAACGGATGCAAACTGGCTCAACTGAAACTCATGTTATTTTTATTTTCGGTATTATTATATGTATGTATCTATTTGATATCACCATAACGTATTATACCTTATATCATTGACATAATATGTATGTAACTTCCATTATTTATTCTCGTGTATCCTTTGATTATTTTTTGCAAACTAATATGTTCACGTCAACAGGCATCATAATTTACTTACTAAATAGCAGATATATATTTAATTATTATTTTTGCAGAAAACTAAGAGGATTTAAGTTGTAAGTTTCTATTCTTACAAACTATAAGTATTCTATTTTATAGCTGTAGCTATAATTTGGAAGAAGCTCTCTGGTTTGCATTCTCATTAAAAAAAAAAAAAAAATTGTTGCCTTTTTAAAAGTTTCCTCACATTGATTCGTGACGCAATGCTTAGGACATACACATACGTATTTACCCAAAAGCTGATGACCAGATTAATGGTTATATATAGTTAAAAAAAAAATTGACCCAAAAAAAGTTATATATATAATGCTACGAGCATGTCGCTTTGTTCCTCCAGTTGGCCTAGTCTTCTCATTTGGAGCCATCACTTTGCATTTCTACTTCCTGTATTTGGAATAACCACCATTAGAAAAAAAAATAAAATGAGCAAAATATTGGAAGTTTGAAGAACCCACACGGCCACACCATTTGATTTCTTTCAAATTATTAAGCCTAAAGTGGTTTCTTTTTTTTGGGCAAAACCTTAACTGGTTTAATTTCTATGTATGGAACCATCTTATATATATAGAATAATAAGAAGAAGTAATTGCTATATCCATGCAATAGAATCCACTAATTAAACAATGCTCGCGTAGAACTGCACACATAAATATTACCTAAAACATATTGATATTCATATATTCATTGTTTGTCGGTTCTATAATTTGTGCATGAGTAAAATATTCAAAGTGATTAGTGATAGAAGCAGTATGTTAAATGAGTAAAGTTGAATTTCACAGTATGTTATAAGATTATATATTTCTTTGACAACTTTTTATAAGTCTGTTTAAGTCATTTTATTAATTTTAACTTTCTCTTTTCAAAAACAGCAGCACAGGTTGTAAAAATGTTTCTTTTATTTTGAATATAATTTAGTCTTATTTTTTTAAAAAATTGATTTATATATATATATATATATATTAATTTTTCTTGTTTTATTTGTTTCTAAATCTTTGTTTTTTGCGTTTAAAAGATAATTTCTTGATGAATCATAAACTCTTGCTATGCACATAAATTTGTAGCAACATGTGGTTACATAATAAACCAAAATCCCATATATATCAAAATTTGCAATTCCATGCCAATAATATCTGTTCGGACAACTAAACAATTAAAGCACAACTAAGCTGTACAATTTGTTGATTCATCAAGAAATTGTTGGTTGTAACTTGTAACCATCCCATAAGAGAGAACAATAAACAATTTGAAAACAATTGCTAAAAAAGGACAACATTAGTTTTACTATATAACTCACCTAGCTAGATTAATACCCACCAAATCACTTTCTTCACAAATCATAAACAAAGAGTAAAATACTCATATATCATTTGTAGTATTCATCATCTCATGTTATCGCAACTCAAACGTTGAAAAAACATGCAATGTTTTCATAGTTGTAGCTGTATTGACGATGATGTTTTCGGTACACATTACCCATTCTAACAATGTAGAAATGTGTGAAGCATCCATCAGTGCTCGAAATCAACGAAAAACCCCACTCTTACAATATGTGAAGAAACTTGCAAAAAATTCTCCAACAAACAACTACTCGGCAAGGAAGAAGAGTTTGTTCCTCGTGCTAGTGACGGTTATATCAACATTTTTTGTAAGGAATAGCTTAACGGATGCTATGTGTTCTGAACTAAGTAAACTTCCATTATTTTATTTTCGGCACTATTATACATATGTATAATGTATCAGTTTGATATCATCAGCATAATACGTATGTAACTTCCATATTTATTTTTTGGGTGTCAAATATACGAAAAATCATATTGAAAATTTTTGGTTGAAGATAATTACATCGCATGTAATATTCTTTTTGGCGTTATGGTGTGTATCGTTTATACGTTCTAAAATTAAATACAAATTTCATGCATCTATGTCTTATACAATACATATTCATGTAAAGATTAATTTTCCATGAAAAAGAGAATGACATATTAAAGCCTATAAATGGGTTAGATGTTTAATGGTAGTCTAATTTTGCAATTGTACGTAACGATGAACATTGAATTTCATCACACTTAAATCTTTTTCATCTATCTAGCGATATTTATGTGAAAGGAAAGAGTCAGGTCAGCCAAAAATATGAAACTAATCACACCTAGTAAACTATAATACATCGATCGGCAACTTATGGTTCCATCAAACACTCTTACACTCTCTCTTATCTTCCTCCTCTCCACAAACTAAACTTGGTCTACGAGCCTTCAAAAAAAAAAACTCATAGAACTCTGTTTAAGTATTCTCAGTCTCATGGAACTTTGTCATAAAATATGATATATAAACATATTACATGCACAAAAACACTGCGTATTTTATTGAAATTTTGCAATGTATTGCCAATGTTTCTTTCCAAATAGAAGATTTTATTGTTATGACTATCGTGAAAGAATTGTTTGATAAAAAAAAAGCTTTTTGGGGCAGGTACTTATTTACTTAATAACCAAAATAGATATGTATATAATTAATGAAGCAGTTTGGTAGATTCAGCATGAATTGAAAATAACCCCATAAGCGTAATAGCTAAATGATCAATTGTTTTCACCAAAAAAACAAAGGAAACATTTTTGAAATAAGTTTGAAGAAAGCTTGAGATGGGAGTTAGTCTTAATTCTAACCAAATTGTGTTTACAAAGAGATAAAGATTAAAGTGTATTTAGGAAATATCTAAATATGAGTGATTCGTATTAAGATTAGGATTAGCAAAGTTATTATAAAATTATATTGTATGAAGTTATGTTGAAGTGTGATACAACTAATAAGGTTATGTGAAAAAGAGAGATTGAGAGCTTGAGTTTCTTAAATAGTTTTCTTAAGTTAATATACTTTATAATTTTGTGTTTTTAAACAAATTTTACTTTCTATAAACATCATAACGTTACGTGAATATATGAGCTTCTCTCGTGTATCCTTTGCTTATTTTTGCAAACTATTATATTCACCTCAACAAGTATCATAATTTTCTTACTAGTAAATAGCAAACACAATGATTACCCATTTGCATATATCTTTTAATTTCTTCTAAACTAACAACCCTCTTCGCAATGATGGTAGGATCAATCTAAAAACCTTGGTACTCGGCGATATATTTTGAACCAGTAAAAACTTGGAGCATTTTCAAAAATAACATTTTGAAACATTATATTACACATTTCTTTTATATTTCTCCTCTTATAAACATGTCCGAAGAAGGAGTAAGTTAAAAAAAATTATCTCTACTTTTTTCTCCCAAAAGACATTACAAAATTATTTTGTGTAGTTGTGTAATATATTTTTAGATTTTATATTGGAGACAATGACAAGTGTGACATTTGGGATTTCAATAATGTGAAGAGTAGAAGATACTATATGAGTTTGCAAAAATCAACCACACGTTGTTGTAGGACGGCTACCTGATTCACCGGCCATCGCTCATAATCAGTCGCTCTTTTTTTTTTTTCAGTTTTTTTCCCCTCGAGTTTTTTTTTTTATATGATTAACCCTACCAAACTTCTAAATACTATTTTGTGTAAGTTTTCTTTTTTTTTGGGGTTTTAATAGCATAATCATATTTTTATAAAATATCTTTGAAAATTAGTTTAAATCTTATCTCAGCAAGATAAATTATCCCACATCTGAACCTAAATTTTGGGCTAAATTATAAAATAAAAATAAAATTTGGAGGTTACATTTGTAGAAAAAAACTTTATATGGGTAAAATTAAACTTTTGATATTTTAGTCACGCGCTAGCTGATCATCAGTCATCACACAGTAGATACGACGTGTTCACCGTCGCACGCGTACAAAAAGCTCGTTGCACGTGTGAACTACTACGCGCAAAGCAACGAAAACGCAATCTTTGACGCCAACTGTGTCTGACACGTGGAGTATTCAGTAGAATAAATGACGTGGACATAATCTTGACCGCCGAAATGTTTTGAAACCGATCTGGATTGTGAATCAGACTAGCTCCCGGATCACCAAATCATCGGATTAACCGGGTTCGACCACGGGTCAACTAAATAAAATATATTTAATGCATTTTTATATAAAATAAACATTTTTAAAAATATTGTTAAAAGAATATCATGTTTAACAAAGTATGAAGTTTAATAATAATAATAAATGATTAAAACTTTTAAATTCAAATAAAAAAATAAAAAAACACTAATAAAATATCTCTAAAAACAATCAACTATTCTTATGTAAAGTATGGGATATGACAAAGAAGCTGAAGAAAAGAGATGTGTTGTGAGTCATGTATGTTGCCGTCTAAGCTAAAGGAATAAAATTTTTTTTAAAATAATTAAAATTATGAATCCTTATATTCTTTTTCAAAAATCAAGTAGATTTTTTTGAATCGGTAACTGGTCAGGTCAACCAGTTCACCGGGTCATGGGTTAATAACGGATTTTTTTGGGTTTTATCTATACCCGAACCGGTAAAGACTCTGGGACACGGGTTAACCGGTTCGGGCGTGAAAACATTGTCGTGGATGCTTCGAAACTGACGACATTATTTTAGAATGGGCCTTGATAGCCCAATAACATAAATACGTGTTCCTACTTTTGTATGCCAGCTCAGCTCTAAATCGGTCCAACTGTAAAAAAAGGAGCTGTTTGGCTTCACCTTCTCCTTCCTACTACATACAACTTCGAGGTTGAATCCGCCAGTTAGGTTAATCGATAAAGACCAATATTTTAGTTTCGTCAAAACAAGAAGTAACCAACCAAAGCTTAAAACCTGTTTCTTTCGAAATCAGTAGTCATTAAAGTAAAGTTTAGTGGAAAACTAATCCTAGAGATTCTCTTTATTTGGTAGTTGACCAAAAAAAAAAAGCATCAGATTCGAAGTATTTCGAATCCAAAATTTTGGAGTATGCTAAAAGTATCTAATCTGTATGTATATAACCGTGTGTTTTTTTATTTGCTCGCAAATTAAATGTACGTGGTCGTGGCATCGTTCGTGGGTGTTTTAGCGATTTGAAAGCGTAGTATAGAGTAAAGTAGAGCTTTCAGATTATTAAGTAAGAATAAGATTGTATAGCGAAGACTTGATGTTTTTGCTAGTATGAAGATGCCTTGAATATGGATGGAACGGGGAAGTATTGGGTATGGCGTAGAGTACCAACGCGTCATGGCGTATGAATGGGGAAAATACATTCAACCATACACTCTCTCTCTCTTTCTCTTTCCCAATATATTATAATTATGTATCGAGTGAGATTTTTCATTGATGTGGACACAAATTAATGAGTGTATATAGGTTTTTACTGGGGATCCACCCCAACCCAACATTAACGTCGACTTCGAGTACCGAATGAAAAAATAAAACGGTGTAGTAAAGACGAAAGAACATAATAAGTGTGGAATATAATAGATCCAACGCAAGAAAATTAAACAAATGTTACGTAAATATTCACGAGGATATACAAAAAATATATGTATCGAACTTGAATTTAAGGATTTTTCAAACATTTTAATAGAGATTAAAATGCTTTTTTTTTTTCAAAAAATGCAACCTCAGATTACACCTTACGCTCCCTTGTAAATATTTTTACGTTTGTTAATGCGGTTGTAGTTGTACCATACTATTTTATGTACTATACTAATGATTTTTAACTGTGATTAAATGCGTTTGATGCTCAAACTACCACCAGAGTCCAGAGCCATAATCACCACTGACCACTCGCACGTATAATACTACAATTTTAGAAGTATACTTAATTAATGGTGTGGTGTATATATATGTTTATGTTATGACATGTAAGTACGTGTAAATTATGAAGTTTACTTGCACGGTTGCACCCTAGTTTTTATGATGTTGTGGTTTATTTTAAATCACAATCATATATATTGGGCACCTCAAATCAAAGTACTCGAACGTATAGGATAGAACATGTCTATTTTACTATTTATGTGAAACACTACCGAACTTTTAAATTTGATTTTTTATCAAATTTATTTACTTCTAGCATCGCAAATCACAGTTTAGTTTACCATTTTATTTTATAGATAAGACCTGTACACACATATATCTCAACATATGCATATTTTCATAACATTTGTGTGTTTATTTTTTCATTGTTTATGTATCTCTCTATAGAATATTCGTATTTATGTATAGATTAAAAAAATATCAAACGGACAGACAAAAATCCGAAGTAAAAAAACAAATTGACGGACACAATACGCAACTTTTAAAAATTCGCAACGCATACACTTGTATCTACTGTCACTATCCAAAATGGGAATATTAGGCGAACTGAAATAACTCAAACACGAATATTTTACAAATCGGAATAATAATAATATAAGTTTATAAACTAATTAATCAATCGCAAGTAGGAAGAGAATCAAAACTGAAAAAGATAACAATATATTAAAAAACCAACCCACCAAGCCAACGATCATCTAATCACAGAAGAGAACAAAGTTTTTTAGAATTTATAAAAATAGTAATAAATTAAATTAAGTAAGACATCAAACAAAAGACAATCACCTGGAAACTCGCTTCCTAATCAAGATTTCTCGATAATCCTCAAATCATTAATCATTTCTCTCTATTATCAAAATAAAAAGAAGTAAACAAAGGTAGACCATAACCAATCATTTGGTCTTCTTCTACGTGGGTTTTTAATTTATATTTCAACGTATTGTATTTTGAGTATCCCATACTACTACATTACTACAAACTCTACATCATCATCGTCGCTTTTAATTATACAAAGACAAATTCCAAACCATCTCGAGTATATGTATTTTACTATTTTTACATACAACACGGTGTCGTTTTCAAAATTTAAGTAGTAATTAAATATTGTGGTTTCTTTTTTCGGGCTGGTGGTGGGCTTCTTATGTCCGCTTCCCAATACTTTCTCTCTCTTCCCTTTTTTTTTATATTTATTTTCAAGTTTATTTATAAATTAAAATTATATTCAGAGTTTTGTTTTATTTTTATATGTTTTGTTGCTGTATCGTCTCTTCTGTCTCTGTTCTCACTTTTGTTTTTTTTTTTGGTTTCATCTTTCTTCTTTTGATGTTCTTGTAGCGTTTGTACGAAATCTCACAATGTTTTCTTCTCAGATTTTAGAATACTTGTGAAATCTATCTCTCTCTGATCAAACACCTAATCCCCTTATTATAAAGTTTCAAGCTTTTTTTTTTTTTTTTTTTCCAAACCCTTTTCAAAATCTCCGGTGGTTTGTTTTTTTTTTTTGACGGCGGATCTTAGCCGGAATCTGAGGAATCAGTTTTGTTTTGTTTTTTTTTTTGAAATAACCCTTATAGATTTCAAGCGAATGACATTATCTGAGATTGGAGAAGATTGTGAGTCGAGTGGAGTGACGATTCTCTGATGAGTGAATCAGAAGAAGACGAAGAAGAAGAAGCAGCAGCTACTGAACTGATTTTAACCAGCAGCGTCGTCGTTGACAAGAACAACAACAACAACAAAAACAAGGTTGTTGTTGAGAAGAATCAGCGTTTTGTTGAAGAAGAAGAAGTAGAGAGACGAGACGACGGTTTGGTGTTGTTGTTAGCTCAGTCTTCTACTCCAATGGTGAGATCGAGATCTCAAGGAACGACACGGCGCGTGACTCCCACGCCTCTAGTTGACGTTGAGAAGCCGCTTCCAAACGGAGATCTCTACATCGGAAGCTTCTCCGGCGGGTTTCCACACGGATCCGGCAAGTATCTTTGGAAAGATGGGTGCATGTACGAAGGTGATTGGAAACGAGGCAAAGCTTCAGGTAAAGGCAAATTCTCGTGGCCTAGTGGAGCTACATACGAAGGCGAGTTCAAATCCGGGAGAATGGAAGGTTTTGGCACTTTCACTGGAGCTGATGGTGATACTTACAGAGGAACTTGGGTTGCTGATAGAAAACACGGACACGGGCAGAAGCGTTACGCCAACGGAGACTTCTACGAAGGTACTTGGAGAAGGAACCTACAGGACGGTAGAGGTCGTTACGTTTGGAGAAACGGGAGGAACCAGTACACTGGAGAGTGGCGTAACGGTGTGATATCTGGGAAAGGTTTGCTTGTTTGGCCTAATGGGAATAGATACGAAGGTTTGTGGGAGAATGGGATTCCTAAAGGAAGTGGTGTGTTTACTTGGAGTGATGGGAGTTGTTGTGTTGGTGCTTGGAATGAGAGTAATATCATGAGGAGTTTCTTTAATGGTGTTGACAAGAATGATTTGATTGTTGCTGGTACTAGGAAGAGATCTTCTGTTGATAGTGGAGCTGGGAGTTTGGGAGGTGAGAAAGTTTTCCCAAGAATCTGTATTTGGGAGTCTGATGGTGAAGCTGGTGATATCACTTGTGATATTATTGATAACGTTGAAGCTTCCATGATTTATAGAGATAGGATCTCTGTGGATCGTGATGGGTTTAGGCAGTTTAAGAAGAATCCTTGTTGGTTTAATGGTGAGGCTAAGAAACCTGGTGAGACTATTTCTAAAGGGCATAAGAAATATGATTTGATGCTCAATTTGCAATTAGGAATCAGGTGAAATTTTCTCTAATTTGGTTTGGTTTTTTTTTTTGTGTGTGTGATGGCTTTTCTCTGTTGTTTCTAAATGGAGGTTTTTTTTGTGTGTGTGTGATTGGATTAGGTATTCTGTGGGCAAACATGCTTCCATTGTTCGTGATCTTAAACAGACTGATTTCGATCCAAAGGAGAAATTTTGGACAAGGTTTCCACCGGAAGGGACTAAGACCACACCTCCCCATCAGTCAGTGGATTTCCGGTGGAAGGATTATTGCCCTTTAGTGTTCAGGTAACCTTTTTGAAAAAGTGTTTCAATTTAGCAAATTGCTGAATCTGTTGAGGGTTGATGATGTGGCTATACCCAAATCTGAGTTTACTTGATAAGGTTGTGAACATATTTGTGATGCTTTGTGTTTCTTTTTTGGGGAAATTTTGTTTGTAGACGTCTCAGGGAGCTTTTCCAAGTGGATCCAGCTGAGTATATGTTAGCTATTTGCGGAAACGATGCTCTCCGCGAACTGTCTTCACCTGGAAAAAGTGGAAGCTTCTTTTACCTAACTCAAGATGATAAATTTATGATCAAGACGGTGAAGAAATCAGAAGTCAAGGTTGGTAGTTGTTGTTTGCCTCTTCTTGTTGTTCACCTTATTATTTTTGTCTTCTTTGAAATAGCTTGTCTGTACTAGTTAATTTACTTAATTAGCGGATTGGACACTCTTTTGTTTGTTTGTCTCTTTGCTTTCACATTACTTTCTCAACCCACTAAGTCTGTGATTAGCTAATCAAATTTGACCTGAAGCGTTTGTCTTCTTCTATCCAGGTTCTTCTAAGAATGCTTCCAAGTTACTACAAACATGTCTGCCAATACGAAAACTCCCTTGTGACTAGATTCTATGGTGTTCATTGTGTCAAACCTGTTGGTGGCCAAAAGGTATGTGTTTGTTTGTTCATCTAAAGCTTCATGAGTCTATTAGTGTCCAGAAGATTTATTGTTTTGCTTACTGCTATTTATCAGATTCGGTTCATCGTCATGGGCAACTTGTTCTGCTCTGAGTATAGAATCCAGAGACGGTTTGACCTCAAAGGGTCTTCTCATGGACGCAGTACTGCAAAGCCTGAAGGGGAAATTGATGAGACCACGACACTCAAGGACCTTGATCTCAATTTTGCCTTCCGTCTTCAGAGAAACTGGTATCAAGAGCTTATGAAGTAAGCTCCATGCTTCTCAGTTTTTTTTTTGTTTATGCCTGCCTCTTGGCTATGGAAAGTATTCAGCAACATAAACGTATGTCTAATTCTTATCGGTATTCATGATCAGGCAAATAAAACGCGACTGTGAGTTCTTAGAAGCCGAGAGAATAATGGATTATAGCCTTTTAGTTGGTGTGCACTTCCGTGATGACAACACAGGAGAAAAGATGGGGCTTTCTCCATTCGTTTTGAGATCTGGTAACGTAGACATCATCATTCTCTATATGTGTCCCCCCATTGAGGTCGACCTATCATGAGATTTATGTCAATATCTTTTGCAGGTAGGATAGATTCATATCAGAATGAGAAATTCATGCGCGGTTGTCGCTTCGTAGAGGCTGAGCTTCAAGACATGGACCGAATTTTAGCTGGCAGGTAATAATCGTTGATCCGGGTGTAATTTTTAACGTTAAGAAGTTGACTTCACAGAAGAAGCTTTTTTGCATTCATAGCCATTGATTATTGTAGAGACATGGAGTGGTTGAGAGATTCAGTTTCGGATTAGTATTGAATATTGATGAATGTAGGAATGATTAAATTTGCTTGGCAAATATTGTTTGGGGAGTGTGAAAACAAAGCATGTGGTCCTGTTTACTAAATAAAGAATCAGTCAATTCATGATTTCATCAATTTTGCTCAAAATTTACAAATCTGTTATTTACAGGAAACCATCGATCAGATTAGGTGCAAACATGCCAGCAAGAGCAGAACGAATGGTCCGGAGAAGCGATTTTGATCAGTATTCATCAGGAGGAGCCAGTTATCCATCTCACGGTGAGATGTACGAAGTGGTTCTCTACTTTGGAGTCATTGACATCTTGCAAGACTACGACATAACCAAAAAGATCGAGCATGCATATAAGTCACTACAAGCTGATCCTGCTTCCATCTCAGCGGTTGATCCTAAACTCTATTCCAAGAGGTTCAGAGACTTCATCAGTAGGATCTTCATTGAAGACGGCTAAAAAAGATAAGAAGGCTAAGAATTTATAACTAACATTCTCGGCTGTTTTTGCTCAACGGAAATGTGATAAAAAGCTGACTCGAGAAGGGTAAAAAAAAAGGTAATCTCAAAGATAGAAGAAAGGCAATTTGGGATTCTGTTCACGTATAATTTTGAGATGATCAAATCAGTTAAGTTTTGGGGTGGGGTGGGGGTGGGGAGGGGGCTTTATTTATCTTTGTGGTGAGCCGTTTATATATATGATTTATATATGTGAATATAGATTGTGAAGGTTTTTTTAGTACATAGGTAGACAAGAAATTACAAGGAAAAAAGAAAAAATGTTGGGTTTGGTTAAATTCCAAATGTGGAATAAGATAAAGTGTATAAGTCACAGAAAAAAATGATTTAAGGATAAAAGAAGTAATACAATTAACTACTTCTCTTAATCCCCATATTTTCATAGGACCCCTTCTTAACAATCCAAAGTTAAAGGGGTCCATTGTTTTTCTTTTTTTAATTTTGTTTCAAAGCAACTTTACCACTTACATACTCTATCTATGTTCATAAAGCAATGTAAATGGTAAACAGTAAATACGAAATAGTTAAATTAGTAAACTAAAAGAAAAAAAAATGGTCAAAGAAGGAAGAGTTGAAATGGGGTTGGTTTCATGGAAAGTAGAGAAAGCTAGACCAGAACACCACATGTCTTTTACTTGCATTCTTTTATTCTTCTTTACAAACTCTTTTGGAAAATGTTCTCTTAAATCTCTTTAGTCTAGTTTTCATATGTGATTAGTTTCACAAAGTATGTAACTGTTTTTCAAATTAATGTCTAAGATATTTAACCAAAATTAAAGTGTGAGAAGGCTCACAACGTTTTGTTTGTCAATATAATTCAATTAACTACACTAGGATTTGTTTTTCCAACTTAATCTACAATCCATATTGCATCCATCATCTATAATTATCTCTTAATTTCCGAAATTTGCTTTTATTGTATTTTATGTTCATCTATATTAACATTTTTTAAATACATTTTGTGTTATGCCCTTTTAGTTTTTTGTTTATTTAAAAAGTTATTTACAACATTAACCCCTAAAATTTTTCCAAAACTAACATTACTCCAGATTTTGTTTCCTAAATATTTTACATTTCATTTCAATTAAAAAAAATAACAGCAATCAATATGGAAATAGAAACTATCATATATTTAACCATACATTATGTTGCGTTTTGAAGATATTCTATATCGGAATCCTTCGTAAACAAAGAAAAAAACAATTTGATTCTTATTTTGTTTTCCAAAATCTGTGAGCTTTGATTCTACACGTAAAAAAAACTTCGATTGACAATTTTTTAAATATTATAATTAACATATATAAACTTAATAAAAAATTTATTACGAATATGTAAAATTAAAAAATTCTAAAATATTATATAATGTGGTTATATAGTAGATGAGTTATAAAGAGCACATGTTGAAATTAATAAAATATTATTAAATTTATGTTAATACGAGTTAAATCTTCATTTAATTATTTATCAACACTACTAATATTAGAATATTTGACATAAAATCAAGTTGATAACTAAGATTGTATAAAATAATTAAATCATTAAGAAAAATGTGACTTAATCACATCGTATAATTACTGATTATGTATTTAGATCCCTTATTTTTTGTTAAATTAAAGATCAAAATAGAATCTCAAACACTAAACAAAACAAACTTTTTTTTTGTCAAACCAGAAATTTCATTGAAATCAATTGTTACAAACCGGGCTGGACAATAAAACCGATTTAGCTAACGAATCGGCTTTTTGATTGTTCTCGCGTTTGATAAAGTTAAAACAACAAGAGTCAAAACCTAGAGAAAGACGAAGGATGTCATGGTGAATCCCGTAGAGTTCCTTGGAGAGGGGCTCTGAATGGAGTGCTTTGATTAGTTGTTGCGAATCTAAAGCAAAGATGATGTTTTTGATGCCTAGATCGAGGGCCTGATGAATGGCGAAAAGTAGAGCCGAAGCTTCAGCCATAAGGGGGGTGCTCACGTTTTGTAGAAAAGTTGTGCCTTGGGTCTCCGACATCACAGGGTAGTCAGAGAAGATCCATCCCAAGCCGGCTTCACGCGAATCAGTTCTCCACACAGCATCAGAGAAACACCGGATCGAGTCTAATCGAGTTATTAGATCCGAGGGATTTTGGTGAGATTTAGGGATCTGTGGTGGCAGATCTTGGGCTGTAATCCACTCTCTCGCTTGATGTATGGCTGTAGATACAATATCCGGGCCATTTGGGGATTTCTTCTCAAATATCTTCTTGTTCCTGGTGGTCCAAAGCGCCCAGAGGATCCACGGCGACAAGGTTCCTTGGCAAATACCAGTTGGAGGTAAGCAGGTTAATTTGTTGGTTACTTCAATCCCCTGTCGAACATTGGTAATCATCTCCAGATTTGGTTTTTGTTTGAAAGGAGCTAGATTCCATACTTGCTTGGCCAAAGGGCAGTGGAAGAAGAGGTGGAGACTCGATTCCTGATCATTACAGTGGGGACAAACCGCATCCGGGTTGATATTCCTTTCCTGCAAGTTTCTCCCTGTTGGGAGAGCATTGTTTAGTACTTTCCAAAGGAGGAATTTCACTTTGGGCGAGCATCGAAAGTTCCACACTTCTTTGAGCCAGTTGAAGTCTCTCAGCGTCGCGTCTTGATGAGTCTGGTGATTACTTTCTTTTGATGCCTCATGGTAGCCAGATTTTGCTGTGTAAACTCCTGACTTGGTGGGGAGCCAGAGGTAGCGATCTGGGGCATTTAGCTTACTCGGTCTGAGGAGGAGGATTTCCTCCTCATGATGAGGTAAAATCTCTCGTATCTTCTCTCTATTCCAGGTCTTAGAGTTAAGACATATTAGATCATTCACACACAGATGTTGATAATCTTTTGGTGGTGGTCCTACAGGTGTTGCGGGAGAGGTCAGAGAGATCTAGGGGTCATACCAGACAGAAGAATCAGTTCCGGAGCCAATAGCCTTTCCCAATTGAGATTTCAATAAATCTCTCCCAATGCATATTCCCCGCCAGCCATGTGAGGCTGTTGATGAGGCCGAGCATGTGAGGAAAGACTCTGTTTTGCAGTATTTGCCTAGGAGAAGTCTTGCTAACAATGATTCTGGTCGGTTGAGGATTCGCCAGCTCACTTTCGCAAGGAGGGCGTCATTGAAATTGGTAATATCTCTAAAACCTAAACCCCCATCTCTCTTAGATTTTGTCATCTTGTTCCAGGCTAACCATGTCATTTTCTTTTTCTCTTCGGAGGAATCCCACCAGAACCGCGTGAGAGCGGATTGAATTCTTTTGCATAATGACTTGGGGATCTTAAAACATGACATAGTGTAAGTGGGCATTGCCGAGAGGACTGATTTAAGCATAGTTGTCTTACCCGCGGGAGAGAGGAACCTGGAGGAGTAGCTTCGGGATCGTTGTCTTATTCGGTCTATTATCTGGTTGAATAGGTCTCTTTTCTTCCTGCCAAACATCTCATGTAATCCCAGATACTTACCTAGACCTCCCACCTTTAGGATTCCTAGTAGACGTTGTGCCTCATTTTTTGTGTCCTCAGAAGTTTTGGATGAGAATGTAATTGCTGATTTAGCTTTATTTATCATTTGTCCTGATGCATTCTCATATTTCTTCAGGATGGTGAGGAGCGTTGAGCAGCTTTGGCCATCAGATCGACAAAAAAACAAGCGTTGAGAAGGTGGTTTACTCTAGGGCAGCCTAGAGCTATCCTTACTCCAGGGAGTCGACCATCACGCTGGTCTGGACTCTGCTAAAAAAACAAAACAAACTAAATATAACAAACAAATGGTCATAAAGTGTATTGCGGGTTAAAAAATAATATAAATATTTAGCCGCACAACAACTAGAAAATTTAGTTATTCCTCTATTTACAAAATATTCAATATTTAACAAATAGATACAAAATAAAATATAAATTATAATAGAAATTATATGTTAGTAGTATACCGCGGGTTAAAATCTAGTTAAGTTTAATACTTTCTACAGTCCATATAATTGCTTTCATTGGTACTAATAAACAAGTCTTTAAGAACATGTTAATGTACATCAGCATTTGCCCCAAAAAACAAAAAAATGTACATCAGCAAAAGTAAGTAATTAATCCCATTAGACATTAACAAACAATAAATATAGACATGAGTCACATGATATCCTATTCACAGATCCACTAGATGTTAAAAGCTGACAAATTATCTAAGAACTACAATGCCTAGCCTAGAGATATTAATAGATTATACCAATTTGGAATTTGAAATATAAGTAAATTAAGAAGATATCATCCTACCAATAGGGGCAGCGAAGAAGAAAGTAACACAAGTCAGAGTTACAAAATAAAATATTAAAAAGTTTCAACCTATTGGTGGTTTAAAATTAATCCCAATTAATTAACATGTCATCAGCTTCCCATTCTCTGAGATCCTATCCTAGTGTCCGTAAATCCCAAGGTAATAATAATAGTCTTTGTTTAAGAGCACCCTGACAAATCATAGGTATTGTAATCTTGGTTAAAGTTTAACTGTAGTTAATTATTGGGACCAACTTTTCATTTTTTTTGTCAAGTGTTAAGAGCCTGATTTATTATTATTAACGAAAAAAGAAATATAATGATACTATGTGAGTATATATGAAAAGGACAGAGGTTAGTGAGTAGCTTGTAGGTGTCTGTCAAATCGTTGCATGCCTAATATTCTTTTTCTTTTTTTGTTTTAATACTTCTTCTGTCTCTAAAATATATCGATGTTTAGAAGTTTTTACACATTTTAAGAAAACAATAATTATTGAGTTTAAATATATATATTTTTTTATTAAAGAGATATTATTTAATTTTAAACTAATAACAATTTAAAATTTAAAATATTTTAAATGATTATTTCTTAAAGTTTACAATATGAATGTTTGTGAGACAAAAAAAATATTCCAAAACAACAATTTTTACGAAAAGGAGGAGTATCACAAAGATTTACCAATTTTCTTAAGAAAGTGTATAAAGTATTTGTTTATTCCATTTTTACTGCGTTGGTCAAAGACATTTACCAAAGTTACAACAGTAAGATCTTTTGTCTCACCGGCCGATGTCTACGTCTTGTTTATTATGTCATGTCTGTGTCTGTCTTCTACAAACTGGATATATTGACGTTAATGTTAACAACAATAGAGTTAACAGACTAATAGCAATTATAATGTTTATTTTATTAATAAAATTTATCGTCAATATATATATCCATTTCTTTAGAATACCATGCATTGAGTTGGATTTAAACGTTTTTTACGTAATAATTTATATGTGATTGATTAATCTGTGTTTGGAAACCGAAGACTAACCATGGACTAAACAAGACTAATCCATGAGATATATAGAAAAAAAAACTAAATATCTTGCCAATCTGTGATTTTAGTACGAATACGTCAATTTACATGGAGTACCTTTGAAATCTGAAACGAAAGATTGAGTATGAACCTTTTGAAAGCTTTTTGTTGGAAAATGTATCAGGGTTAGAAGTCAATCCTAGGCCATGATTTCATTATATCATCCACTTTTCTCGGTGAATAGTTATGTTATTCTCTAAATTCTTTAGAAACAATAGTACTTTAAGATATATATATATATATATATATATATATATATTAGTCGTAAATTTCAATACTTACAGCATAGTTGTGGTATAATTAAGCTTGTCATCTTAATGATTCTGATAGTTCGAAACATGGTTGAGCTGTGTTTCTGCACGTATGCTTTGCATTAACATTGCAATTTAAGAACTGAGTGGTGCCAACATATTTTAGATTTTACGGTAGTGTGGGTTTAGATATGGATTTTTTTTTTTTTTTAATTTATTGATTTTAAAGATGTAGTTTTCATGGATTCAGACATATGGGGTGTGAGATATTGACAATGAAGGCCCAAATGAAGACAAGAAGTATGGGAAATTAGGGAGTGGTCTCAACTTTGGGACTATGTTTGTCTGAGGTTGAAAAAGCCACCAAATGTGCCCATTCGTGTATTTAAAAAAATGAGCTTACATTATTTCTTTAACACACCCAACATAATGTCCCACCATGAAGGGGACACCTCCCTTTAGCTATCCCTTTCTCATTATTCTTGTGTTTTTATACTTCTTTGTTTTGTTACAAACAGTTGCAAAGAAGTACTTATTATTATTTGTTAGAAAAATTATAACAAAAGTATAGTCACTAGCACAACACGAATTGTAGACGCATCATCCTAATACTAATGATGTTGTCTTTCACTTCTTTGAGAAATCTCGTGAATCATGACACTATTTAAATTGTAAATGGGCAATACGTACATTGCTTTTTTTATCTAAGTCTTGCAATTTGCAATACATTTGGATGTTGCGTAAAGGATCATTATTTGTAGTAATAAAATCATGAAGAGAGAACATCAATTAAGGAAATATGTATTCTTTCTATTTTTATATCTTTCATATTGTCCGAATATCTTTATGGTTCTCACATTCTTCAATCCTTTTGAATTTTTGTTCCTCACTCTCTTGATATGAACATAGACTCTTCCAAGATTTGTGGTTTGTGATAGACTTGATTGCCAACAACACTACCGTTTCCTCACTCAAAAATAAAATCGACTCCCAATACGTTATAGATTAGCGTAAAATTGTATTAGGCTTGATCCGTTTTTCTAATATTTGGTATATATGGATATAGGTTTGATTTCTAACTAACCACACTAATGTTCTCAAAACAGATTTAACACTAAATTTGTTTTATTAAATATTTATTTTTCCGGACGTAGTCCGGGCTCATACTATTTAGAATATAAACCGGAATTTTAAGGATATTGTTTGAACAATTTACAAAACACTGAGTTTTTTTGGACCATATATCAACGTTTATTTGCTACAAAAAATAAAAATAAATTAAGGATATTGTTCGAACAATATTAAATCATCGATGATATATATTTAGTAAACAGAAAAATCCTATAAAACCGTATAATATATACCAAAACCTAACTGAACAAATCCGGACTGATCCCTCCTCCTAGATCCAAGCCCTGCAGGAGTCCAAAACCTATATATATATTAAAGTATAAACAGAAGACAACGTTCCAACAAAGAGAAGAAACCCTAAAAAGCAAACCTCGTATTCTTTGTAATGGATTTTCATGGCGAAACAGTATCCCTCAACCATGAAATCGACCACAATCCTAAACTTGAAGACGCTGGGAGAATCAAAGTCTATGTGAGCATCCTAATGTCGGAAGATCCTATAAGAGATTGCCGGCCAATACTGGCTTTCTCCTTGCCTGCCAGAGAGTTTCAGGATAGCCTCACGGGGTATGGATGGGAACAACTGAATTGCTTAGAGGACGATGAACGTCTCAATGTCTCTCAGGTTGATTTTGCGAGGACGGAACTCAGTAGACTTGTCACTTACGTCATGTTCTACCCGGTTAACTATTCTCCATATTGTGCTCTGTCAATTTATATTACCTTTAAGCCCTGGAGGAGTACTCCTGCTATGGTTGAAGTGTATAAATCATTAATGGAAGAGACGACGATGAAATACGAAGAGTATAAGCATCTCCCTATAGATGAGAGTGTAATGCGCATCCAAGAGCCGAACTGGAACGTCTTTCACTTCTAGAAGGAAACACAACCCTGAGATTTTTTATTTATTTACTTAAATTTTTTGGTGTTATATTTTCTCTTATAAATAGGATTGAAGCTCGGTGGTGAACTTTCTCCAAGAGTTTGGGTGGGGGAATTAGGGTTTAACCGAGGGAAAAGAAGAAATTCTATTTAAGAATTTGTTTGCTATGTTACCTCATTGTTTTGTGTTTAATTTCTATTATCTTAAGTTCTTAATAAAGGTTTTGAGTTTTGTAATTTGTTTAGACTCTAATAGAGCACCACTGCTATCCGATTTAAAATGGCAAGTAAGTTTGTCCTTGAGTCTGTGTCAAGGAAATTATACAAGAAGAAGACGAAGTCCAGCTTCCATGATTTGTTTTGATGAGTTTAAAATGGGAGAAAGAGTCGTGACCTTACCATGTGGACACTAGTTGTATCCTCGAGTGGTTTGCCACCAATCATATTTGTCTATTGTGCAGTTTCGAGTTACCATGTGAGAGTTAGACGAACTACTACTTGCGGTAAAACGTGCTCAAGAATTTAGTTCAATTGTTTAAGGGGTTTCAGTCTTTGGCTTTTTTTAAGCTTACGAAAACAGAGAATTTAGGTAAATGGCTTTATATTATAGAAAGTTCAAAGTTGCATAAGTGATTGTGTTTGTTGTACATGTTGCTGAGGTTGATATGGTTGCTGATGACTCGAAATCACGAAATCAGCGAGAGAGGAGAGTATGTGAGGACTCTGTTGGAAAAATTAGTTAGAGACCAAGGCACTGTCCACGCATAATCACTTGAATCTAGTAGCCATGCACAGCTGATGGCGATTTGGTCCTGGACTGGAGTTATCTTCTTTCCATAGCGAGTGAAGTATAACTTGAATATCTCGTGTGTTGTGTAATGTGTAGTGCTATCTAATCGCTGGGATAGCAACGGCGACCCAAAAATAAGACGTCGACAAAGGCAAAAATCAAGTTGATCTGAAAAAAATACAGTCGCAGGAGATGGAATTTCCGTCGCTAGTTCTGGAGAAGCTGCCGTTGTTATTTATAGCGACTGATAAACTGTGCAAAAACCAGTCAGCTGCGACTAAATTGAAGAGGGATCTAAGATTCTCTCTCTTATTTTCTTATACTTTTTAGTTTCTATCGCTGTCGCAGCCATGAGGTGCCGAACAGATGCTAACGTTATTATAATATTAAATAATTTGTAAAAGTCATATGTCTGTTCCCCAAGATCATTGAGCTTTTCAAATTTTATTGAACTCTTGCTTTCAAATGTTCAAGAATGTGTTAATGTGTTATAGCCTTTTCTGCTAAACATGTGATAGATTTGGTCGACGACATTCAAACTCGTTTGAGATATTTTTTATATTATTTATTAAATTATTTTCACATTTTAGTTTCTGTTTTCAACTGAATTTGGAATTCTGGTTTATTCATTCTGATTTCTAAACTGGATTTTCACATAGTCACCATTAAGAAGTAGAAATTTCATATTGAGCAAAAAGTTTTTAGGAAGAAGCAATTCTGTTTCTGTTTTGACGTACCAAATTGATGTCAATATATCTCCAAACATTACCAATCACACACATTGATCAAATTGTGATTGAGCACATTGATAATAACCAAGTACAAAAATCATACCCTTAAACATATGTAATATATATAGACATTATTATTTTGAATGAATTTGTTATAGGGTATGATTTTTTTTTTTTGTAGTTGATATATATAATCGGTGTGCTAGGCTGCTTATTATTAAAGTTGAAAGTTACTCTTAACTAAACTCATGGTGTATAGAATATGTTGAAATTTAAGGATTCATTCTCGCTCTCGGGCATATGCAACCAAACATGTTGAAGTCAACAAAATTCAAAAGTACCGTGTACTTGAAGTAAACTATATATATAAATATATATATATATCTCTTTCCCCAACTCCTTTTTTACACACATAGATGCGTCCAAGAAAAGGAGCAAGATTTTGATTGTTTCAGGAGCGCGGAACCAAATTGATTTCAGAACCCAAACATTGATTTCAAGATTTTGATAGTTTCAAGATCGCACCCTTCGCAGGTAAAAGTCAATATATCTCTCTCGATCTCTCTTCCATTTTCTCTTTCGTTTCGTTTGAAGTCTAAATCACAAGAAACGATTGCTTCAGGAAGAAGTTGCTGAACTCAGAACCTCTCGTTCGCAGGTGAGAATCTCTCTCTCTCTCTCTCTCTCTCTCTCTCTCTCTCTCTCTCTCTCTCTCTCTCTCTCTCTCTCTTCTCTCTCTCTCTCTCTCTCTCTCTCTCTCCTTCGTTTGAGTACGTTATCTTCTCTCGATCTCTTACTGTCTCTGTTTCGCAAGTATTTTAGAATCTGTTCGATAAGTTGAAGTTCCGATTCGAGTTCCATGAATAGGTTTGAGAAACGTCTAACACAACTAGTCTCTAATTAGAATCGGAAACAGTTTCGAGTCTTGATCGATGTGGTTGGTAGTCTCAATGTTGGAAAAAAAAAGAAGGAGAAATTAACGTCTTTAAACAGGTTTGGGAATTGAGAACTCTCTCTGTTTTGACAAAATCTCTAGCTAGCAGATGTAGTCTTTTCCTTTCCTGTCTAAAGAACGGATACAGTTTTGAGGCCTTGCAATGTTGTTGATGTGCTAGTGTCATTGTCGTCTTAGCCGATCGATTAGGAAGAGTTAAAATAATGACTATAAACTGGTTAAACTTTAAGGACTCTCTAACAGATGAATCGCCAAGGATTAATATTGGCAAACTAGAATATAATTGATGGGGGAAACTAGGGATTTTCAAACCAACCAAAACTCTGTTTTAGGATATACTCTGTATAAATAAAGTAGGTTTGAGTGACAAACCAACCAAAACTAGAATACTAATCTCTTGTCTTTCTTTGAACGGAAACAGGTGGAGAACCTTGCAAATATGTCGACGAATACAGATGATGGTACACCAGTTCACAGAGATCTTTGGAATGCGTGTGCTGGTGCTGATGTTGTAGCACCTTTCATGTCTGATCATGTCAAGTACATTCCTAAAGGGCACGCGGATCACTGCTCAGCTTCCTTGCAAGTATTATCATCCCTTGAGTATTTGCCTGCCATTCACTGTACTGTTCAAGGTAGGGTCATACTGAGTGCCGATCCTATGACAGATGAGGTATTTGCACAAGTTCATATTAAGCCGTGTTCCGAGAAATTTCGTGCTTTTACACCTAAGCCACCAACGGGGACTATGCGGCATATGATATCTACTTTAGCCAAGCCAATCGATGAGCCTGCGCATCTTCAACAACTCTCGCTTTCTCGGAGCTTTTTAGGTGTCTGCTCTGACCAGTTTACCACATTTACGGTGATAGATTTTGCTGAGAAAAGCTGGACGTTCAAGCTCATGTTCAGAGATGACCATCAAGATTACTTGCTGATTGATGATTGGGCTTCTTTTGTGAGAGACAAATCGGTTCAAGTTGGTGATGTCGTGCTCTTCTTGAGAGACCGCATTTTGGATAACACTCGTTTTGCTGTTAGGAGAGCTAGCTCGGTGAGCGTGGGAAGAAGAAACAATCTGATCCTTGAAGCGTTTAGCAGAGCACATGGAAGTTTAAGTCTGAATTTTTGTACCACGATTACATATTACCCAAATGATGTTAACTCTGACTTCTTGGTACCGGTACCTGCCTTCGAGAGTGTTCTTGGCTCCGACTGGGCAAGCGGTGTGAGGGTTAGTAAACGTGATGATCACAGAGAACATCAAGGCACCATTACAGAAGCAACGTTCAAGATATCATGTGATGGTACTTTGCTGAAAAGTATGTGGAAATGTATATCCGTGCAATGGGATGAACCGGGATGCTTCAAGAGGGATACATTTTCTCCATGGGAGGTCTCTTTGAAGACAAGCAAAAACGGGACTATGATGTTTGGTGTGGATCTTTCTTTGGTTCAGGTATTATACATACAAGCTTTATCTAAGTAGACCTCATTTCTATTATAAGTTTCGTGTTGGTTTGTCTGATTTTGTAACTCAACTATAACTCAGGGAACCACCAAGAAGAAGAAGGGAGGAAAAAGTAGACAAACACAGGCTTGATTTCTGATACAATAAGTACACCACATATTATTTGGTGGGACGTCTCCTCTGCTCTGCTCTATGGATTCGCAGCTTTATCTTCCACCACTAGGTCAACCAAAGTTGGATTTTTTTTCTCTAAGTACATAAAATAGAATTTTTGCCACTTGAATATTTCCAGTTTTAATTCTCGACTCTTTGGATTATGTTCGCTTCTAGATCGGTTCTGTTAAAACATTAATCTGTAAAAAAAAACCTTTGGTCGAGCTCGAGCAGCTGTCAAAGATGTTAAGGTTTTTTCTCCAAGTACATAAAATAGAATTTTTCCCACTTGAATAATTTCAGTTTTAATTCTCGACTCTTTGGATTATGTTTTTTTTTTTGGTAACGGAGGGGAGACAGTGTCTCCCAATTTATTCATAATAAAAGAAAATTACAGACAAACAGACTATGAAAGGGAAAACCCAACCGAGTCCTGCAAAGCAATAGAACGGACTAGTTCCACACATAAAATAAATGACTAGAAACCTAACGGAAGCGAAAACGCATAGTTAGCTAAGCCATCTGCGGACTATCCAATCCCTTGAGATAAAGCCATAGCACAAACGTACTAGGAAAAACAACGGATGAGAGTTCTCAATCCCTGTCGTTAAGAAACATACCACCAGTTCTGAATCTACCTCCAACTCCACACGCGTTATACCCTTCTCCCAAGCAATATACAACCCATAATAAACTCCGCGAACAGAGCCGTACATATACCAATATTAAAAGCAAAACCTCTTTGGATTATGTTCGCTTCTCGGTTCGGTTAACACACTAATCTAAAAAAAAAAAATCTTTGGTCGAGCTCGAGCAGTCAAAGATGTTAAGGTGCAAAATTGACTGTTTAAGGTTTAAATTTAGTGTTTAGATTTAGATGTTTATTTTGTAAAATTACAAACTCAATTTATGTACATGCACATGAAATATACGTGTGTACTAATTCTTAGAAATTTTTTAAGATAAGGTTTTTTGTGAAGATTTTTAGTTAATAATTTACGTTTTATGGTTAAGGTGCAAAATTGACTGTTTAAGGTTTAAATTTAGAGTTAAATTTAAATTTAGATGTGTATTTTTTTTCTTTCTGAATAGTATCATAACGTCCTTTTTATGTATTATGCTTAGGTATAGAATTTAGTCAATTTACACAAAACATAAGCACTTTATTTCAACTGCTCAAAGCATCAAACGACCGTAATCTCTTCCTAGAGACACCAAGGCACTCCTCCATACATATTCATTTGCCACTTAGTCTTTTCTTATTAGTTATAAGAGCATCACCATTGGTGATAGATTTGAAGTGTCTTTAATTAGACTAAAATTTATAAATATAAATTATAATAAAATTAAATCCAATAGAAAAATGACATGTATGGTAAAAGTGTCTGAAGGATTTAGTGTATTCTCTAAGACATTCTTCTCTTTTCTGAGTTTCTCTTCATAAGTATCTTAAATTTGTTTTTTAGAAAATAAATACTAAAGACACCCATAATTATAACCAAAAGAGGTGGTGTAAGATTTTTCAAATTTTAAATTTTTATTATTTAATTAAACTAAATTATAAATAATATTATCATAATTTAAGAGACATTCTTTACTGATGGATCAGATGCTCTTAACGATTAGAATTTAGCGTGTGCTAGTATAAAACTCATTTGGTTGTTGTTCTTCCATCAGAAGTCTGTTTGGACTGCTTGGTACATTTGGGAATACAAACAATTTTTTTTTTGGGGTCATCAATACAAAGCAAAAGAACTCTTGGCTAGAAAATCAACTACTCCCTCCATTTTTTTTAAGATTGATTTCCTAAGTATTTTCCTTGTTTGAAAAATTGATTTTTAGACCCTAATTAATACATTTCTTTTTACTAGGTAATTTATTACAATTAGATAACTACATCTGATTGGTCTATTATTAAACAATCTTAATAATCTATAATATAATTAATGAAAGTTTCTTGAATGTGGTGTTATTTGTAAATTAAACGATTTTTAAAAAGTTAATGTTTCTTAATATGTGTGATAAACTCAGAAAATCAATCAATAAGAAACGGAGGGAGTACTGCATTAAGAGAGGATCAAACAAAAGGTAGGTGACATGAGAACAATTAATGCTATATCTCCATCTTAAGGTAACTCTCTCTAAAACTTTCTATTTTTAGTGATCTTATCAACATTGCTCTTTATTCTCTCTTATTTTATCTTTCAGTTTTTGTATGACTTAACCGTCATAACTATGTACAGTACTTTCCGCATTACTTTAGAATATACCTTTTATCAAAAAACTTTTTTTTAAAGAAAAAATTATTTTTGTATTTGGCTAATTACAAAAATTGGAAACAGAGTTAGATTAACGAAATTGGAAAACTTAAAACTTATATATATATATATATATATATATATATATATATATATATATATATATATGAAAGTTAAAGGAAAGAAACCCTAAACTCCATCAGATCGATTCTCTTTAATTTTTTCTTTGATTGGTAGAGCAATGGAATCGCAACTATCCTTACGCCACGAAATCGACCACAATCCTAAACCCGAAGATGCTCGAACATTCCACATCCACGTAAGTGTCCTAGGGTTGGGCACATCAATTGATCCTACACTAAGTTTCGTGATCTCGTACGTTTGCTTCGAAGACATCGTGTTTGGCGGTCATTCTCATCAAGTGACAAGACTGAGGTACTGGTTGTGCTCAGTAGGGTTCACGTACCAATATGCATGCTTTGCTTGCTCTGAACTCACTGAACTTGTCTTTGATTTGATTTCATCGGTCTCCTCTCGAGATTGTGCTGTGTCAGTGTACATGACCTCTAAGGTAATTTCTCTTCCTCTACCTCCTTCTCCGACTGATGAAGAGGCCATTCAAGCATCATTGGATGAGACCACCAATGATATCCTGTCTAGACCGGCAAGTAAGCTTGCGGTTGGCTCTTTGTCAAGGAAACTATACAAGAACAATAAGGAGACGTCCAACGACTCTGACGCCAGCAAGTGCACAATTTGCATGGAGGAGTTTAAAACGGGACAGTTGGTCGTGACCTTACCCTGCAAACACGAGTTTGACGATTGCTGTATTGTGGAATGGTTTGCGACCCGTCATGATTGTCCATTGTGCCGTTTCGAGTTACCATGTGAAAATTAGATAATTAGTACTTGGTTGACAAATTAAAGGGGTGAAAGGGAACTTGAGTTTTAAGGTTTGTCAATCTTGGGCTATTTATAGGTAGTGTTTTCAATTAATCTCTTCGACACTCTGTAATGATGATACCTTGAGACTCACAAAACCAGCTTGCATTTACGCCTTTGAATTACTTGAGCTTAGTGTATTATCCCAAAAAATCTAGAAACTAAAGTAATTGTTGACGGATGTATTTTTTTTTGTTTTGCTTTAAACATGTTTAACTACTATATCAATGTAACACTGTGCATACGTAAATGAGCCTTATATTAATTTCGTTAATATGAAATATCTCGTTAAAGTCTAAAGTAGTTTTGGTACCTTAGAAAAACCATTAGTAACAGCTATATTAACGTCGATGAGGTATTGCTAATTTTGTTGACGGGTGATATCTATATAGGCATGAAGTTCTAAGCCTTTATATGCGGTCCATGATGAGTAAACGAAGCTGCCCTTAACATCATTGTGTGATGCATTTCTATGCTAATATATTGGGCACAACCCATGAGAGCTAGAAGTCTTTAAGGGCATTGTTTCGTCTGCCACACTCACCTGCAAGAAAACTATAAAAGGTTTTCAAAGATTTTAACTTGAAATCCCAAAGGTTCATCAAAAAAAATTTAAAACTTTATGAATCGGATGTTATAGAACTTTCTAACCGTATATGTTACAAATATAATATAGAAAAGAAGGAATCACTGCTAACTCAAGCCTCATGAGAAAAATAAAATTTGTAATACTATTAATAGATGAAAAGACGAAGAACCTACCTTAGTTTCTTAACCCTAGGTCAATATTACATACCATGGACATCACTCTACTCATCCTCTGTGATTTTCTTATATATGTATTTTCTACAAACTGCATATAAGAACTTATCTCATTGCAAATTTGCAATAGTAATTATCAAGTAATTTGATCATAGGCGACCAAGTTACTATTAAAACGATAAAACGAACAATTTCTTAGATGAAAAGTTAAACTAAACAGCATACTGTTTCGTGGCTGCCAAGTTTGAAATTTATCAGATACAAATATATTTTTTCTGACTCATCCACCAAACCCGTTATTGCAAGGCTAGCTGGATGATAAGTGGTTAATAGATAGCATCCAATTTGTTGAAAATCTCATGCTCTTAGATAGAACAAATAAGGAAAGGAGATGGTATCATATATACAAAAAAAGCCACCACATAATTGATTGGGTGATGTTAGAAAATATTACAATATATAAATTAAACTAAACAGCTTTAAGAGTTTAAACAATAATGTTTTGCAACAATCAAAGAACAAGGTTTTGTCAAATAAATAAAGGGCGAAAAGAGACACATCAGAGGATATGGATCCTACAGTTTGATGAAACTCTGGAAAGCTTCATAAGAGCATTGGTAATTCTCAAGTACGTATATATATCATTATCGTTGTCCTCTCCGTGATCCACTTTAACCCCCATGCACCTTGACAGTTTCAAGACATTTCAAATTTGCCAAGAAGTGAATCACCTGCTTCTGCTCACTACAAGTTCCGCTATACCCTGAAATGTTTAACACCTTCACTTGACATGTGGTTAAACAGCATACTCCCTCTTCCACCTTCTTGCTCTTCTTCTTAGGGATGCAAAGGCAAACGTCCCCACATATACTTGTAACTTTTTGCACAAGTCCCTAAAAGCGAAAGTAAATTCATACGTAGCAAAAATAAAACAAGAGTGAGTTGTTCATCAAATGAGATTTAATTTGTTATTTTTTCTTTACCTTGATGACTAAAGTTTCTAGGTTTGGCGTGCTGTTGAGAAGAAGTGGCACCACCTGCCAGCCTCTTTCTTTGTCACTCTCAAAAGATAAAGTAAGGAGGTTGTGAAACACCGGCATTGATTGACACAGAGAGTGCAAAACCTGATTTTATCACAACACAAAACAAAGATACATAGAATTTGAGACTTTCGTTAGCTAGCTAAGCGCATACGCTTCAAGATTGAAACAATATCAAACGAAAGAACAAATAGCAAATAAAACTGACCTCAAGCGAATCTGAAGACAAGTGAAGGGTCCTAACATTATTTATGATTGCAACCAGTGCCGGCCATGAGGCCAAGCAAGGCAAGCACAAGCTTGCGGCTATAAATATAATAAGTAAGTAACAGGCTGTAAAAATTCCAAATTATCTTAGTAGTCTAGTGGTTAAAGTGACTGGGAGTCAATTATAGGTGCAGTGTTCGATTCCTATATCATGCATGCACTTGGCTATAAATTTATATCGTCCTCATCTGTACTGTCTTCCAGACCCGTAACATCACCCAAATAATCATTCACAGGATAATAAGAACTTATATCGTCCTCATCTGTACTGTCTTCATCCTCTGTACCGTCCTCGTCCTATGTATCACTACTAAGTTGCTCCCATGGTTGAAGATCGAGTCTCCCTTCTACCAGGGAACCCAAATTAGCCTCATAGCAACCCGAGACATGACCAGAATAGTCAAGGTACACAAGACTGGGAGCTTCAGGGAAATCGTAAAGGATGGTGAGTCGCTTGATGGAAGGGCTAAGGACGTTCCCACACCGAGTCGGGGGACCATGCACCGTCATCAGGATAATGTAGGAATAACTCCTCAAGCACAGGACAGCCAGAGATTAAATGCTCGTAAATGATATAATCTGCAAACGGAGCTGAGACGAGAGAGAGTCTTTTGAGCGCTGGGAAAAACACGCCCCCAGGAGGAAGACGACCGTGGGGATAAAACCCACCGCATATTGTGAGCTCAACCAGTGTGTTGCTAGTGAAGAACTCAGTCTCTATACTATACATACCTACGGTCTCCAAGTGAACTTCAACGAAGCCGCGCTCCATAACAGTGCGAATCCAACCTTCTAACTGAGATTCTTCATGCATATGTTCACAATTCAGATGGAATCTCCTTATCATTGAACCAGGATTGTTTAAGAGAACAAGTGTTTTGTCCACGAACTCAGGGAAGACTAAAAAACGACCACCCGCCTCAGTCAAATCAAGGTTGTCTACAAGACCACGCAGATTCCTCCACCTTTTGGAAAGAACCGATGTGGAAGCAGTAACGTGTGTCGGAAGAAACGACAGGATTTTGCCAAGAATCTCATCTGGGAGATTGCTAATTAAATCCTTAGCTACGCTTTTGGCACGCATAAACTAAAACAAATTAACAAGATTCACCTCCATTATCGATCAAGTGGCTCAATTTGATCGTCTCAAATTGATAAGACCCGAGTTAGGGTTTATAATAATAAGCAAATTTTCTCATGCTTTGATATAGAAAAGTCCCATTCTCTCTTTCCATATTTTATTGTTTCCACAAACACAAAAACAAAAGGAAAATACTGAACTAAAAAGGTCTGTTTCACAAAAGAAAGTTAAATGAAGTAAAAGGTCTTCGGCAGCTTTTTCTCCCACTAAGCGAACTTTTTGGTTCTTTACAAAACAAAATATTCATCTCTTCTCTTATCCTTTTTCTCTTATGCAAGAGAGTTACAATTTCGCATCCCACACAGCTTTATTACCTTCGCCGCACATTACATGAACCATCCACATTCTATCGACTGATCTGCATACCCCACTACACTTCCAGTCGAATGACGCCACACACATTTCTCCGGCCTCTGCCCTCATTTCACAGTCTTTTGGAAAGAGAGAGTAATACAGCATGAGATAAAAACTAAAACATTCCCTTACTAATTTCTGAGGGCATATGAAGATATTAAAAAGAGCATTTACCTGGAGGAGTACCACAACAGAAATTACGATCATCGATTTGCTCAACCTCAAGACCGATGAACCATGACCCGAGTGTCACATCTTCATTTGCATACTTGTGCAAAATTGGCCTACAAAGTCATACATCAAATGCTTAACTAGCTAATTTTCATTTCCCTTGGTAAAACATATTGCAATCTATCAAGTATCCAATATAATATAACACGTAGTTAGTTACATACTGGTTAACAGATATGTATTTGGCAAGATCCTTTGAGATGGCATAGATCTGTCCTGTAGCATGTCGGAAATATTTGTTACCTTCTTCTCCAAATTTCCAAAACTCGGGTTCACGGTACTTGGCCGTCCTTGAGGAAAAAAAAAAGATGGTTTAAAATCCGAACAAATAGAATAAGAGTATTCTAAAAAAATGACACAATATCACACATTGGGAAGATTACTTTTTAGTAAGGACAGGTCCAGATTTCATACAACCAATATAGACCCTTGGCTTAGAACGGTGAAGAGCTAATGTGGAAGCAAGCGTACCTGAAAAGGCAAAGGGCTGAGCAAATATATTCAACATTTAAATCCAAGGAGAAAAAATCTTAACAGTATTCAAGAAACAGATTTTTGGTACCAAGATTGACATGAACATCATCATCAATCTTGACATAAAACTCAGCATCCCACTTTGCAACTGCACTAGAAAAGAAGCTTTTGGTTTTTGCAGACAGATTGTAATATCCTTCCACATGATCCTGCAATGATTAAAAATTAAAGCAAAATCAAGAAAACCGTAGATCCAAATCCTAGAAGAATCAAGCTTGGTGAGTAAATTGGTCTCACCAGCCTAAAGAAATCTTTGTATTGAGCATCTTCTGAATCAATTTCCTTATCCAATCTACTATTTGGCGTTGAACTGCCAACACATTCAAGAAAGAGTATTAGTCTAATCTTTTAAAAAAACATTACCCTATACATTGCATTCATTTCACTATATTCCATGAATTAATTCACCTGCGTCCAATCATGAATTTGATGACAATTCCCTTCTCTTGTTCCAATTTCTCTAGATTTTCCCCTGTGATAGATTTACATACAAAAAATTAATAAAGATTAGAGGCAATGAAGAATGAAAGTAATAACCAGAGAGATTTGAAGGAGGGACATCACAAAATACCCTGAGGCATCCAAGTCTCTCTAAGCGAATCGCGACGTTTTCTACTGCTAAACGCAGTGTTGATACCAATCACCATGAAAACTTTCTTCTTTTGGTTTTCTTCTGTTGAAGAATTGGTGGTGGCTGACACATCAACAACAACCTTTTGAGAGCTCTGTGTAGCAGAGAGCTGCTTCTGAAGCATAGAAACTGACTTATCTAATGATCTGCGTGGTCACAAGTGTATAATCATCAAAATCCTATTAATCAACATTCAAGTGATCTAAGATTTAAAAAAAAAAAAAAAATCATTAGTAAAAAAGATTCACTCACTCGATGGCTTTATGAGTTTTTAAAACTTCTTCCATGACATCTTTTTCTTGTGATTTTTTCTGTATTTGAGGTAAAATCCAAAGATTCAAAAAATAAGAGTTTGTTAGAACACCCAAATAACGTTTGTAAACAATTAAATGAGATTAAATTTTTTAAGGAATAATACTTTCTCATGAGCATAGTCTTCGGAAACGATCTTAAGTTCCTGATCACGCCGGTGCTGTAAAATGAGCTGGCTACCTGATTCCGACGAACCTGATCGCAATCTGAAAATTACAACAACAACAACATAATGAAAAAGCAAGAAGACATGATTTCAATTTACTATATAACCGTAGAAAGATTAATTGATGAAGGAGAAGGAAAAAAAAAAAGGAAAAAAACTCAAAAACATTAAACAAGCTAGCAAAACCAAACAAAAACAGAACCTGGAAGTGAAGATTGCTCCGAGGAAAAAGCATGAAATGCAGAGAAGAGGAACCCATGTCAAGGTAAGTTTCTTGGAGACTTTGTTGGTGTGCTTCATGGTGAGAGCACAAGAGAGAGAGAGAGAGATCGAGAGATGAGAGAAGCGAGAAGAAAAATTTTCAATAACGGCAAGGCAAGTTACTACAACATGCAGTGAAGAAAATTAGTAACACTCTCTTTATATATATTAAATGCAAAGTTTGACTGTTTAGTATTCAAAGTCATCTAAGTATGGCAGGTGATTTACTTCCATTTATATATATGTTCAAAGAAAAAATGAACTTCTTGACTAAACAAACATAAACAAATTAAATAACCTTATATGGTTTTATTGAATTTTAATTACTTTTTTTCTTAACTCTCAAAACAGTTTTTCATATGAACCACACAAGTTTTGTGATACTTTTGGAAGTTAAAGATTTTTTTTTTGTGGTTCTAATTATAGGAAATAAAGCATTCAAAACTGCAGTTAAGGAAAATTATCATACGGAATTTATAACTCATTTTATTAACAAATATTCGTATTTAATTCAATCAACCAATCAAATATATTCAAAAGTTTCACTTAGAAATAATAGTGTAGATGATAGTTACATGTATTTCATTTTGGGTTTTGTTGTGTTACGATATCATGAATTCTTCTTCAACATGCAAATTGTATTCACTAAAGAAAGGAGATGCGTGTGATTCAACTAATTTTTAATTCATTGACAAGCATTTAATTACATTACATTTTATTTTATAAAACATTACAAAACGCTTTTTCATATGGTTGGTCTCTCGTAAACGTTTTTGGTGTGATTGGTTTGCTGCAACATAGCGTTTGTTGGTATTATGTATGAATGTAACTAAACCAATCAATTCAAATCCTTCCTAAACCGAAATAAAGTCACCGGCTACTCGAGGTTGAAAAGTATGCGGCGTCTAGAATCAGTCATGTTGCCGTCTTTACCTATTCAGCCGGTAACCCTTCCAAATTCCATTTTGCGTTTCTTCCCAATTGGCCAATTCTCTCCTTCTCATCAAAGTATCAAACCATAGCTTCTGTATTCATCCGACGAGAGAGAGAGAAGAAAAAAGCAAAATTCGACTTTTTTTCTGGGTTTTTAATCTTTTAGGGTTTCTTCGAATTTGGGTGGAAACCTCAACCTCATCACAAGATAATCATAAAGGACGAAGCTTTCGTTGTCTCCATTGTTGCAGAAACTGTTGTCTCTATTGCTTTTACAGCTAAAAAAGGACGAAGCTTTTAGGGATTCTCATCGTTCTCGCTTTCGATTATTTTTGTGGGTTCTTCTAGATTTTGGTTATGGATCGTACTGCTCAATCAGATCTCTCGTTAGGATTTGGTAGCTCCCACGCTTTGCCGCTACCTCCAAGAATCCCAATTGCTGATGATTCAATCACGCTTCAGATTGATTCTAGTTTCCGTCCATCTTCAAATCCAATACCTCCTGTTCCGCTTCAGCTCCTAGAGCAGAGGTTCGATTTCACCGGATCGCGTAGCCGAGTCGTTGAGGAAGACGATGACGTTGTTGTTGGTGATAACGATGTAGAAGATGGTGATGATGATCAAAGGGAAGAAGAGGAGCAGTTTATTCTATTAGGTCATCCCATGAAGTTTAAACGATCTAGAGTTGGTAATTCCAGTTCAGTCTCATCATCAAGTTCTTGTAAGAGATTTGCGATTGATTCAGGGGTTGAGAGTAGACGAGCTGGTGTTAGAGCTTGGGGTAATCAGTCGATTGAAGAAGCTGATCCTGAGATTTATGAGTTTATGGAAAAGGAAAAGCAGAGACAGTTTAGAGGTATTGAGCTTATAGCTTCTGAGAATTTCGTGTGTAGGGCAGTGATGGAAGCTTTGGGATCTCATTTGACTAATAAGTACTCAGAAGGGATGCCTGGAGCTAGATACTATACAGGGAATCAGTATATTGATCAGATTGAGATTCTTTGCCAAGAGCGTGCTCTTACTGCTTTTGGATTAAATCATGAGAAATGGGGAGTTAACGTGCAGCCTTATTCGTGCACTTCCGCCAATTTCGCTGTTTTTGCTGGTCTTTTGATGCCAGGTGAACGAGTTATGGGATTGGATTCTCCCTCAGGTGGTCATATGAGTCACGGGTATTACACGCCAGGTGGGAAGAAAGTCTCCGGTGCGTCTATATTCTTTGAGAGCTTTCCATATAAGGTTGATCCTCGTACAGGGTATATTGATTATGATAAGCTTGAGGAAAAGGCGCTTGACTATCGTCCGAAAATACTTATCTGTGGTGGGAGTTCGTATCCGAGAGACTGGGAATTCCCTAGGTTTAGGCATATTGCAGACAAATGTGGAGCTGTGTTGATGTTTGATATGGCTCAAATTAGCGGTCTTGTAGCTGCCAAGGTAATGTTCATCTCTGTTTCCATATTGTGTTATTGATTGTTTCTCTTTGGCATCAGTCACCAAAACTTGAGGCTTAAGCACTTGATCTTTGTGTTTATTAAGTGACATTAAACTATTTTCTTTGCTCTCTCTTAATGTTGTAGGAAAGTCCAAATCCGTTTGACTATTGCGATATTGTTACCTCAACGACACACAAGTCTCTCCGTGGACCTAGGGGTGGTATCATATTTTATAGGAGAGGCTTGATGAAGCCCAAGAAGCCAAGCATGAATCCTAATCACTGTGAGAGCAATATCCAATATGAGTACGAAGAAAAAATCAACTTTTCTGTCTTTCCATCGTTGCAAGGGGGGCCTCACAATAACCATATAGCTGCTCTAGCCATTGCCCTCAAGCAGGCCGCTTCACCAGAGTACAAGCTTTACATGCGACAGGTCAAAAAGAATGCCAAGGCTTTAGCATCTGCTTTGATAAGCAGAAAGTGCAAGTTGGTAACAGGTGGCACCGATAATCATTTGCTTCTCTGGGATCTGACTCCTTTGGGCTTGACAGGTATGGGATTCCTCTCTTAGCAGATAAGGAAATGATTTATCACACTATGTAATGTAAATGTATGCCTCATATAAGCTATTGGCAGCATTGCAAGTGTGTCTGATTTTCCATGGTGTTACATCTGCTTAACCATTTGCCGTGGGTCTATAGGCAAAATTTTACCATCTTAGAGTATCTATTATTTCTCATCTCTCTAGGTTGTGGATAGCCTACATGACTAGCTTGATGGCCAGTGATCAGTCTGAAATTTATTATCAAACTTATTTGAGATCGTTACTAAAAAACTTAGTTGTCTAGTTTCCCAAAATCAAAGTCTTATTTTTTTGACGTCTGTACAAATTACAATGCATAGGGTTAGCTTTGTGACCAGAACTCAAGTCTTCCGCCTTGTGATTTTCAGGCAAGGTGTATGAGAAAGTATGCGAGATGTGCCATATCACTGTCAACAAAGTCGCCATTTTCAGCGAAAACGGCGTTATTTCCCCTGGAGGTGTGAGAATAGGTAAGCAAAACCAAATTCTCAATGAAACCTCAACACTCTGGAACTAGAAAGAAACTCAAGTCTGTTTTGAATTCTTTATTCTTGTTGTCTGATTCTTGACAATGGGGCTCATGTATCAGGCAGTCCGGCTATGACCTCAAGAGGTTGTTTAGAATCAGATTTTGAGACAATGGCTGAGTTTCTATATAGAGCTGCTCAGATAGCAAGTGCTGGACAAAGGGAGCACGGGAAGTTGCAAAAGGACCCACTGAAAAGCATCTATCACTGTAAAGACATTGCAGATCTCCGGAACCAAGTCGAAGCTTTTGCTACTCAGTTTGCAATGCCTGCGTTTGACATGTGAGTCAGCCAGAAGAACGAGACCAGCTCAATCTCTCTCATTTTTTTTGTTGCCATGGTAATCTAAATCCATACACCAATATCTCTATTTTACATATATCAACATTACCTCAAATTTATGCTAAACTTAGATCAATATTTGGGTGGGGGAGAAAACAAACTTATGTGTGTTGCTACTACTATGGTCGGTTAATTCTTTATTGCTTGTGTACATAGACAGATATTAGGGGTTTGTTGGGTATTAGTGTATCCTTTATATGTTCTTTTTTCAAGTGGTAATAATAAAATATGGGAAGAAAAAAATAAAAATAAAAATCCTGGGAAATTAGCTGTAATGCAGTTGAAATTTTTTTTTTTATATATAGAAAAGTGGGAATAATATACTTTCAGGATGTTTGTTTATATGTTGGGGAACACAAATAATTTCTGTAACCAGAGGAAAACTTGCTTCTGACCTCAATCATTGCTATTTTCCTTCGAGAATTAAAATCATTAATATTCTGAAGAAGTGAAAAAAACAAAACCACTGTGCCAAAAGGAATAATACATAATTAGTTTATTTGTTATGAATATATATTTTTGTTATTATATCATTGTGTTTATTTGGTAAAAATCAGCTAAGAAAGTTTGGTGTCCTACTGAGGAGGCAAAGCATGGACTTCTGGTGAGAGTCTCTAAAAGCATTTAGATTCTGCCATTTTCTTGGTTTTGATAATGACATCTCTCCCAATCTATAGTATATATAGATTGGCTAAAGAGACAAATTAAAGAGATAGGAAAAGGGTTTTTAGTCACACAATTTAGTTGTTACTAAATCTTCTTGATTATGTTCTTAAAGGTTGTTAGTAGTAGCTTAGATGAAGTTCTTAACATCCATGGGAAGTCTAGTGTTTTGTAAACACTTAGTGAAGTTTGATTTTTTGGAATGATTGTTATTAAGGGAGAGTAAGATCCAGGGTTGAAAAATTATTTCCGGCCATAAGTGGCTTTAAATGAATTGATTTGTACTCATTTAGCAGATTTTGATAAAATAAATGCTACTACTACAATGTTTAGACTGAGACATGATTGTTCTCTAGTGCCTTTTAACTTTTCTTTTCTCTATTGGAAATCAAGAATCAAGAGAGCTAATAGTAATGGGAATTGGCACTTTTGGTACTTTGATTACACATATACCAAGTGATTTTTTGAGGGTTGATATTTTACTGATAGATTGATTACAAAGAACCAAAAAAAAAAAAAAGAATAGTTTGTCGAAGATGTTCTTTTTGGGTTTAGAAAAAGGAGAAAGAAAAGCAAAGATGAGTGAATTGTGTGTAAAGCAAAAAAAAAAAAGATTAAAATATTTAAGTAGTATAAGAAACTTAAAGAAGTAAAACAAGGAGTGCTTTAAAACAGTGAGTGGTGATGGGATTTAGGGTGTGAAATTGGTAATAATCATAATTATTGACACAAAAGCCACCAAATGGTGTGCCCAAAGCATATATATTTAGATGAGAGTGCCAAAAGACAAATCTGCTTTACAAAGGATCCATTTTCATCATTAGTATTGGATTAACACCACAAATTCAAAATTAACAATCTCTCTTGACCTCCTCCTATGTGAATCAAATCAAATCCAATTTTTTATCATTGGCTATTTTCAATTTACCTTTCCTTCTCCAACTATCTCAAGGAGACAACAAGCACCCCATTTTGACCAATTGCTTTTTTCTTTATTTAACTTGTGCTAGTCTAATGATATAGTAATAGGTCACAAGTTACCCCATAGAGTGTGCTATTACTGAAGGTGGATGATCAATTCATTTTAGTAAACTTTCACTTGAGTATTGTCATTTCGCTTATTTTAGGTTCGGTCTTGTTATCTATAGACTATACCGACAAAAGAAATATACATTCCCCTTTTTTTTTTTTCTTTTGAACAACAGAAATATACATTCCCCAACTAATGTAAATCTAATGTTTATATAAAAAAAAATTTCCAAGTCCAAACACACATATACCAACTCCTCCATGTTTTGAAACCTTCCAGAAGAACACAACATCTTGCAACGGCAGGGAACTACCAAAAACTGAAAAAGCAGACATATACTTTAGATATGATTCAGAGAATCACTCCATTTCTAGAATTACATATATAAACATCAAAATACTAAAATGGAGCAAGAATGACAAAATTCTCAAATTCCACTTTTTTTTTTCATAACAACAAAGATAAAAATAAAATAAAAAGTTACAACAACTCCCTACCAACTGATTCATCTAAAAGCCTACACATTTTTTTTTTCATTTTTTTTTTTTTTTTGTAAACTGAAAAAATAAAAAAACCAAAATGTCAGCTTTTGAGAGATAGAGAGAGGGATTCATCTATGGCTGCAGAAATCCAAAAGCTTTTTTCTTCCTTCAACAATTTCATCAAAGAAATCATCGATTTGGGCCACTATACTCTCTGTACCATTCCTTAAATTACTAAAATACCCTTTCAGATTCTCCACTCTCTCTCTCAGCTCCCTCTCTTCCTCCTCCCCTTCCTCCCTCTCTCCTACGCCGCAGAACCGCCGCTCCAGCTCCGCTTTAAGCTCCTCCAACGCAGCTTTGCTCCGTCGGTACTCATGCATCAGTATCCCTTTCCTCATCCCCATCCTCCCGACCTCAGCCGCCACTCTCTGCTGCAACCTCCCCATCGCTCCGGCGAAACCTCCGGCTTGACTCTGCGTTATTATCTGCGTCTGTGTCTGCGTTGTTGCGTCTCCTGGGAAACAGTAGACGAGACCGTTCATTAATACCATGAGGAGAAGCGAACTCATGCTCCTCGTCGCGTAAAGCACGCCTCGGAAACCGCTGAATCCGTTTTGTAGCTTCGTCGACGATTCTATCGCCGTCGCCGACGTTTGCTCCGACCAAAACGGAAACCTTTGAACTCGGTTCTCCATTAATGCTCTGTTTACTTCCTCTATCCCAATCGCTTCTCTCCTACATCCTGATATTGCCCTTATCACCTAAACCACCATTAACAAGCAGACAACAAAAAAACTAAAACTTTGATCCAAAAAACACTAAAAAGATTCAAACTTTATAAGAAAAAGATTCGATTTTTACGATCACCCACCTGACGAGAAAGCTGAGGTGAGAGACGAAGGTGGTGGTGATGACCATCGAGTGTGGAAGCGATTGAAATCCCGGCGGAAGAGAAGTTTTCGACAGAGGAGACGGCGGATTTGATGACGAGACAAGCTTCCCAAAGTTTGGAGCTTTCGTCCATATACTCATCGAGCCATTTGTCACCGACGGGAAGCTGAAGTTTCTGAACCAAGAGAGTGAGATGTGAGTGAGAGGTTCGGAGAAGACAGAGAGCTCTCTGTAAGAAGTGTACGGACATGAAGTTGTTCGAAAGGTAAACTCTTTCGAGATCTTCCATTGATCTGTTTAGAAATGAGTAGAATCCGTTCACTGAGTTTGCAGAGGACGGATCCATTTTTGATGAGTTATATATTTAACAAAGAAGAAAGCTTTCAAAGATCTGATTTTTTTTTTTATGTTTTGGGTTTTGGTTGGTCGATGATCAATGAGAAGATATTAAGAGAGAGAGAGAGAGAAGTGAGGAAATTGGGGGAGAGGGAAAAAGAGAAGAGGAGAATAAAAAGGTTATATAGAGATTGGGATGGTGTATCTATGTATTCATGTACGTAAATGTCATCGTATGTATGTATGTGTAGATGAAGAAGAAGAAGAAGAAGGAAGTTGAGGTTTTTGATTCTAATGGATGAAAGGGATTGTTGGGTACAATGATGGATGTTTCCTACTGAGGAGGAAAGATGATTGGTAATTTTGTCTATTTTTGTATATATTTTTTTTTGTTTTCCATAATTTTCTTTATTTCTTTTTAAAATGGGTTATAGTACTACAAGAAAATAAAGAAATTATGGAAGAAAATAATACATATTGGATATCTATCTTCATTTGTGGGTCTTATTACACTTGAAGATATATGAAAATTAAAAATTGTAATGAGTTTGTTTCTTTTTGTAGAAGATACTCATGAGCTATCTTCCCTTTTTTTTGGTCTTTGGAGAAATTGATGCTTCGTCTGAATAAAATCTCTAGTTGTTCGATATAAACAGAAGAATATAAAAAAGAAAACAAAAATTTAACAATCATGAGCCCCAATACCTTGTATTTGGTAGTATATATGATTTATTAAGTTTAGAATTTTCGTTCAGGGTATCTAATCCCATCTTCATAATTTTACTATCTAGGTTTGATTACACAACTCTTGATGTTAAACCATATCAAGACGTATGACATTCAATGTGTGTAACGTTTTATACCTTTGTAGATAAAGCCTACAGTTTGATTTTTTTGCCTTCTTTGTAAGTTTATGCATTGAAACAAAAGATAGGGGAGCCGAAGATAAGATTCTTCTAGGTCTTTATTTGGTGGTAAAATTCCGATAGATCTTTTGAAAAGGTAATATACATTGACATTTATTTATGGTAAAATTTAAATATTGAAATATTCCAACTATCAACCTAAAACATACTAATAAATTATTAACGTACAATTTGGTTCCTTTTCTTTGCTAAAACATTCAATAAAATAAGAAACAAGGAGCCATTGAACGTTTAGGGTTTTGAGTGGGGTTTAAATTTATTTATTTTCTGTGTTCTCATTTGTATATATGTATGTTGAGTTTTATTTTTAGTGTTCACTTTTTTTAGGTGCTTCTTCCCTCTTTTCCTCCCTCGAGCTACTGATTTCGTGGGGTTTTTTTTTCCGAGAAAATAAAAATAAGAAAATGATTTAACACTTAATAGTATTATTTTCTATTTACCCAATTCATATTTTGGTTTATGCCACCTTTTTCTACAATTTGCAACATTTGCCAAAAAATAATAAATGGAAATGATGAGATTCTTTGTATGTATCCTTTTAGGTCGATGCACATACTCAAAATTCTTTTTAGGACATAGGTCTCTGTGATGTTTACAAGCCATCATCAGTCCTATAAGGTATATATATCAACCATTTATTATTATTTTTCATTTAACGAAATATTAACTCCTTCAATGTAACTATTAATTGATTAAACATTACTTAGTGATTAGTATATTAATATAGTCAACAACTTAAATTGTATTTGTCGAAAATTATTCATATAGATGCCGCACTAGTGACATAGTTGATCGAGATTGATTTATATATATAGTACGACGATAGATTCGTTGGGAACTATTATAATGCAATCCTAATTAATTTTAAAAATCGTAAACTTCAAAGTGGCATTTCGGACCCATTTAACGGCGGATATCTCAAAAGGAATGTTATGTACTCTATTTAAACAATAAATTGAGTTGATATGTAAGTTGAAGATATAATAAATGCAACAGGGAGAGAAGAAAAATAAAATTAAAATGCAAAAGTTAAAATATATCTTGTAAGCTAAGACGTATACTTTGCTTTATTTCTGTTACCAATATTGAATGTCCATTAGTAGTATATTTTCTTATTATTTGGTCAGATTTTATTCTAGTAAATTCATCCTAAAACAAAGAATTTTGGTAAAGTGTTATCAAAGATAAGGATTAGAATTCACGTGGTCACACTCGTTCGGTCAAGCCACAAAGACTAGTAAAACCCGTGTGCTAGAAGAACTTGGAAAATAAAAAATCTGCATCGAGATGATCTAAACCGAATGAGCTAATCCGCAAATAAACACCAATAGTTTTTGTGAAAGAAGCACAATAAAAACACCATTACGTGTAGGTTTATATATGTATAAAAAAATGTAAATGATATGATGAAGAATGTGTATTATTAGTGTATATAATAAGAAGGATGGTGCGAGAGAAATGAGCAGTGGCAGTGGAGCAAGGGGACCATGAAATCTATGGGAAGCGTCGGACAACTCAAAAACCTCGGTTTCGTAAAGAGACTTTCCCCTCCATTCTTTTTCATTTTTTTTTCTTAAACCAAATTTAGTGTACTATTTAGTCTCTACCATTTTCTTATAATTCTCTACCATTTTTCAACTTTTACAGAAGAGTTAACAAAATAAAATTGATATCTTATGCTTAAATTCAAGAACATAACAGAAAAGGTTATCAAAAAAGCTCTTGTAAATGTTTTTTCTTTTGGTTTTCCAATGCTTGTTTTGTTGTTGTTGTTGTAAATGCTCTCATAAATATATATTCTCTTATGGTCTTATTTATGTCTTCTTATTTATGTCTTAATTTCGTAAATAAGAGAATAGAACAGTGAGAGAATGTATCGTTTTCTTATTGACTGTGTGAAGGTCCATAAACTGCTAGTATGCATAGACCATCTGCCTCTCGAATCTATTCCACATCAGTTTCAAAATGCAAAAATTTAACATCAAAAATCATAATTTTCTCAGCTTTCTAAAATCAAAAGAGGTAAAGAGAAATAGTTTTAGCTGGTCCAAAAAAAAAAAAAGAGAAAGAAATTTCTTGTAAAATATAATTTCTGTCAATTATTTATTTAAGGCCTCAATTATGCTTTTATTTTGAATTTTTCGAAACAACGTAGAATATCAAATAATTGTAATGTTGACTGTCCGAACATTGACATACAAAAGAAGACACATTGCAGAGTTGATATGATTACGTATCATGCAAGAAATTATTTTGGAAAAATCAAGATGACAATAGTATGGTGGAAAATCCGAATTACCGTCCCACAAAAAAAAATTTGAAATTTAAAATACAACTTTTAATTGTTTTCTTAGCATTTCCATAGTTGTTATTATTAGTGTATTTGTAAATGAATGCAGTGACAGTGACAATGAGCAAGTGTGACATTAACCTGTCTACCTAGAAGGAGAAATTATGATTACAAATAAATTAAGGTGGTACGCGACTGATTAGTGCTGCTTAATTTTTGATTCAGTGATTTCTAATCGGACGGTGGAAAGAGAGATGTGGAATAAATTTTTATTCTTTTCAAGGGTCAACTGACCCCCACTTGAGATCTAGAGATATGCTCTCTTTTCTTTTATTTTTTTTACCTTTTCCCCCATTATATAATATTTTCTCCATTATACAATCTTTTGTATAAACAAAAATTGAATCCAAAATCAGTGAACCTAGGTAAAGACCTTTCTTTCGAGATTACGTTACAGAAACGTTTTGGTTTAAGTTCTAACTATTTCTTTGCGTTTTTGTTTATATCTAATAATCTTTGAGTATCAAAAGAAACTGTAACGTTTAATATTTTTTTTTTCGTGGCGTTTCATGTAAATGCAATAGAAAAATAGCGTTTGGAACAATCAATACCTTAAATATTTGATAAGGAAAGATGTTGAACTAAAAAATGATTTTGAATGAAAAGTTTTTTGTTTTTTGACATCAAATTTTGAAACTAAAGTTAAGAAAGCAAATTCATAGCTGTTTCGATGTAGCCAGAGATATATACTATATTAATGCAAATGATAAATGCCAGTTTTGTATACTTCATGGAGACAGATATGTATCTATGTGGTTATGATACATTCGTACACATGACAAATTATATTTTTTCGTATGTGGTCCAAATTCTCAGTAATGATTTGAGTGTCTTATCCGTGTATATGACAAGTGTTTATGTATAAATTATAGAAAGATTGAGAATAGATACCGAAGAAAAGCTATAAACTTGGCGTGAAAGTAATATATATCAATACCGTTTACTTTTACTTCAGGACAAGAACGAAGAATTCGAACTCAAGGACTAGGAAGTAAGAAATAGTAACCAACAAATGTTTTATGAATTGGACTGAGCTTAATTAAGGTAGTGATATGCATATTATATCGAGTAAATAGATCAATCATTTTATGGAGAGATAGAGAGGAGGAGAGACAGAGAAGGGTGATTATTAGAAGAGTGAGAAGGAAGTGGCAGAACAAGTCATATCAAGAAGAGACAGCTGTAATTTCATAAAGACATCAAGTGGTAGAGAGAAGTGTGATGCTTAAGGTTGGTAACAAAAAAAAAAAGTTACTGCTACTTTTCTAAAAGCATCTCTACTTCTATTTTTGTAGTTGTTGTAGTTGTACACACTTCGACTCAATCAGTATCAACGTTACATCATCAGACGTCGACAAAAAGCTAAAGAAGCCAGATTTGTCTAAGGAAGTGTAACATTGTTAGAAAGGATCTTCTTATTCATAAGCACATAAACAGAAAGATAAAAGAATCACCTCTAACAATAAACGTAACATAAAGAGTATATATTGCATACAGTAATAAATATTATAGCAATGGCACACATCATATGATTGTTTATCTATTTCGAACACGTTTGGACGATTTTACATTTTCAGTTAGCTAGGGTTTAGAGATTTTATGGTTGAAGTTTTGTAGTCAAAGTTTCTCTTTTTGGTTTTGCAGTCAAAGTTTTATGGTTAAGATTTTATACTAGACTCTTATATATAAAAGTGACTAATACGAATCATCATTAATCCTACGGTTTTGGGTGGACCTATTTCTATACTATAACTCAAGGTCGGCCCCCTTCTCGTTCTACTACTACTCTCCACAGCTATTTGTCATCATTGTCATTCTCTCACACACTTTTTTTTCTTAACCCACACCAAAACAAAGAGATAAATTGTTTAAACAGAGATGTAAGTAAAAAAGGTAAAAAAGAAACTAGACATACGTTCGTGTAGATGATGGGAAATTGTGTCATGTGTGGGATATGAATAATTCAAATGGTACACTGAGTATATTGTACTAGTGTTCCTAAAATAAGAGCAAAGACCAAGACTAAACTAAAAGATTCATGAAACGTGACCCTTTCAAAGTTTCCTCTCGAACCCACAAGAGTGCCTTCTTTGTTCCAACCAAGTTTTGTCCTTTATATATAACCTTAAGCGTTTCTTGTTCTATGATTTAACAAGACACTGGTTTTATGTTTGTTCTCAACTGCACGTCATGTTTTTTAGTGTCGCGGAAGAAATAATCATCTACGGAATTTTTTTTTGTGTTTTTTTATATATGTGTGTGTGTGTGTGTGAGTAAAGGAGTTTGATGATGCCAAACCCTGTTCATGAAAGAGCTAAGAAAACAGATTTGGACTTTGTGATGGCTTTAACAAATACCAACTGATTGAGCTGCATGGTTCACCGTTCACATCATATAACTCAAAAGGAAGTGGTCATGGCAGTGGTTGGACCATACTCAATCCACCATAACAATAATGTGAAAATGAGCCAAATCTCATGATCCCATGTGTTGTACGCTAACCAGGAAAAAAAAAAAAGAAACTCAAAGATCAGAAGAGACTATTCGTAGCTTGTGATTTAATTAGTATTACTTCAATGCTACAAAGAAATGGAGTTACAAAAGCAGGAGAATAAAAACATCTTAAAACAACAAAAGAGCTTCTGAATTGTTGCACTGTCAATAAAACATGATCCTAGAAATGATCAAACTGGAAAAAAGTCAAATCAGACTAATCTGTTGTAATCACATCAAGAACATTACTTAAACGAAGTACGGATTGGCGGGAAGAAAGACCAAACCAAACACCAACCGGTTCATATTTTGGTTTAAGTAATGTGTTTGATTTCCACGAAAAATAATCTCACAAACGAGGTCAAGAAAAAATATAGAAACTATTCAAGATGAAGATTTTGTCAACAACTTGATAATTTCATTTCTACACAAATAAATAGTAATTTTATACTACAATTTTAGTTGACTTCGAACATGATTAGACCGGATTACCTAAAACATCCGATACATATCACTTCATCTCACCAATCCAACGGTCACCATTAAATCACACAAATGCAAAATAAAAAAAATAAAAAAAAATCGTGCGAGAATTGTTTAATTCAACTACAAAATTCCTCTTTGAACCAAATTAAAAAAAAAAAAAAAAAAAAAAAGACAAATCCGAAACATAAGCGTGTGGATACGAAAGATCTCAAAGATTCGTCACTCCTAAATTTCTCATCTTTCCCTGCATCGGTGAGATTTTCATGTCCTTAGAATCTGTCTGTTAACTCTTTTTACTCACTGTGTTGTCTGAACGATTTTTATTTATTTATAAAGTTTATTACTTTGGTTGGTTTTATCGATGTGGAATCGAATTGATTTGACTGGTTCTTAAGGTTTATGTCGGTTTCATAAAAAATGAAAATTTAGGGTTCATTTGCATCTGATTAGTGTTTTAAGCCCATTTCTTGATTGTAAAGTTCTGTTTTTTTTAAAAAATTGTTGGGAATTTTAATGATATGCTGCAGTGATGGGTTCTGTAATGAGCTTGAGCTGTTCCAAGAGGAAAGCAACGAGTCAAGACGTGGAATCCTCAAACGAATCTCGTAAAAGACGAAAGACTTGTTCAGATAACGATGTTGTTGATGATGATGTTGATGAGTTTTGCAGATTGATTCCGAGTCTTCCTGATGAGTTATCTATACAGATTCTTGCTAGGCTTCCTAGAATCTGTTACTCGAGTGTTAGGTTGGTTTCTCGGAGGTGGAGATCGGCTGTTTCGACCTCTGAGGTTTATGGTTTGAGGAAAGAGCTTGGGAGAACTGAGGAGTGGCTCTATGTGCTTACTAAAGGTCATGAGGATAAGCTTTTGTGGTATGCTTTAGATCCTGTGTCCACGAAATGGCAGAGGTTGCCTCCTATGCCGGTTGTTGTTTACGAAGAGGAGTCTAGAAGGAGTTTGTCTGGTTTGTGGAACATGGTTGGTCCGAGTTTTAAGGTTACTGAGATTATGAGGAGCTTGTTTGGTAGGAAGGACACCTCTGAGCAAATGCCGTTTTGTGGTTGTGCTATTGGTGCGGTTGATGGGTGTCTTTACGTTCTTGGTGGGCTCTCTAGGTCTAAAACAGTGAGCTGTGTTTGGAGGTTTGATCCGATTTTTAACTCATGGAGTGAAGTGAGCTCTATGTTAGCGAGCCGGGCTTATTCTAAAACAGGTGTGTTGAATAAGAAGCTATATGTTGTTGGAGGTGTTGATAGGGGACGGGGAGGTTTTGCTCCGCTTCAGTCAGCTGAGGTTTATGATCCAAGCACGGATGCTTGGTCAGAGGTTCCGAGTATGCCTTTCTCAAAGGCGCAAGTGTTGCCAAATGCGTTTTTGACTGACTTATTGAAGCCTATTGCCACGGGAATGACTTGTTACAATGGTATGTTATGTGTTCCTCAGAGTTTGTACTCTTGGCCTTTCTTTGTTGATGTTGGAGGAGAGGTTTATGACCCTGAGACAAATCTCTGGGTTGAAATGCCGTCTGGTATGGGTGAAGGCTGGCCTGCGAGGCAAGCAGGTACGAAACTGAGTGTTGTGGTGGATGGTGAGTTATATGCATTTGATCCTTCTTCATCGATGGAGAATGGGAAGATTAAAGTTTATGATCAAAAGGAAGATACTTGGAAAGTTGTTATAGGGGAAGTACCTATTTACGACTTGACAGATTCAGAATCTCCTTATTTGCTTGCTGGGTTTCACGGCAAGCTTCATTTCATTACTAGAGACACTAACCATAACGTTACAGTCTTACGAGCTGATGTCCCCAACATCCCAGTGTCATTACCATCATCTAGCTCCAGTTCTGTTTCGGGTTCACGGTCTTTGAGTGAAAAGGGCAATGCACATAACAAGTCAGACACTGTTATCTGGAAGCTCATTGCAACCAAGGACTTTGGTGCTGCTGAACTTGTTAGCTGCCAAGTTATAGATATATAGTAAAGTCAAGAAGCTTTTTCCCATTTCTCGTGTGAAATCGAGAAATCTCTGTGTACAGCTAGAAGCAAATACCTGAAGCTTATGAGATGTTCTTCCAAAGATTTTAATTGTCTATTTACATTCTTCTGGCATTTGGCTGCCAAAGTAAGCCTGAGTAATAAAATGTTGTCACAAATATATAGCAATGCGACTGTTTTATCGACTATAGCATTACATTACCTAGTAATTCAACTGCAAAAGTTCTAAATCTGTAACATCAGTTTGCTTTCTGCGTACATTTTTCTGTAGTTAGTAATAGAGAAACTTGTAAACGTTAGAAAGTTTCAGGTGAAGTTTGCAACTTATAGTGTGGATCTGATTTAGGCAATTGAAACAGTCTACCACAAAAAGGTATTGGAACCTCCTCCTTTTTTAACTTTTACCCGGACAGATAACATTTCTTGAATCCTTTTTTGCTTAGCCGGAAATATTCGGTGGTTCCTTCGGTTAAGAATCTCTTCCTTGGACTGAGGTAATTTACCACTTTGATAAATTTCTTGCTTCTGTCTGTAATGGTGGGGGACCTGAGGGCTGAGGAGGCAGATAGAAGCAGAAGAAAAGGGTTTTTTAAAAGTGCCTTAGAAACATAAACGCATCATATGCTCTAAAGCAAACCATTTCTAGATTCTCATTTCCACACTTCACCTCTATTCTTTTTATCTTCTTGTATTTTCTTTATATGAAAGTTGCGTTTGATTTATGTTTCAACGAATCTATTCCATGATTTTTTTTTTTGACATTTGGTTATAATACTTTAATCTGATGTGAAGGAACCAGTCTTCTTTATTTATTTTTTTCTTAATACCTATATATATCTTAATATCTAAATAACACTAGCCTGTTGTTTATTCCGGTCCAAAGCATGAATTGGTTTCTTTTTGTGGCATGCACGAACCAATTTTTCTTCGTAATAATATTTGGCAGGCGTTTACCATGAAAGTTCTTATGGGTTAACATTTCAATTTCAACCATTTGAACCGAACTAATTTCATTTATAAATGACTTTTACTTGAATAAAGCCCGATTTTATCAAAAAAAAATTTTGTCGAATATTTTACTTGTAAGTTGGGTTACAATTTGGTCGGTCTCTCATTACTTGGAAGTGAAGGAATTTTAGTTCTGTGTCGGTAACTTTTTTCGCATTAGACAAAAAAAACTTTCATAAATATAACAGTCTTAGGTTCATATGTTCTTAACTCTTAAAACCACCCAATGACCCAAAGAATTCATTAGAGTTTTGTTATTAAATAACCACCATCATTATTAATTAGTTACAGACTACAGTAGTTAGCCTTCTTCTATAGTTGGTGGCTGCCATTTTCTAACCATTCGAGTTTACACCAATAATATGTTTATGCTCATCGAGAATTCCAGAATTGCCCCTCTTATCATTGGGTTACAAAAAAATCGGCAACGTATTAAAAACAAGAAATAAAACTTTCTTATATTTTTTTAAAATATAATAGGGGTGATATTGTACAACATGGCCAGAGTTTTTTTGTCTTATAGTATTTTGCATCATTACTCGAATATTATTTAGGTTTACAAACTATATAATATCACCTTCAAAACAATCTTAAGTTTTATATATAACTCACAAGTCTAAAGATTTAAAGAAATTTGTTTGATTAGTAAAGTCAACTTTATTTGATGATATATTAATGGAGGAATATGTAAGGGTAGAAACGTCAAATTGAGGATTTCAGGTAAAGATTATAGAAAAGAATCTGAACCCAAAAACAAAAAAAAATTAAAAAATTCCGAAATTGTTTGTGTGTGTTTTTTTTTGCTTCTTGTTGCTCAAATACAGAGCCTTTCAACCAAAGTGTCTCTTCTTCTTCTTCTTCTTCTTCTTCTTCTTCCTCATAAATTTCTCTCCTTTTTTTTTTTTTTAATTATAATTTGGATCTGTTCTGCTTAAGAACGGTTTGATCCTTCTTGTAACAAGCGTCGTCGATATAGTCAAAAGATTCAATTTTTTTTTTTTTTTTGGATTTGGCGCGTCGGTTTCGTGCTTTTGAGCAACGGGGATTTGAAATTCTCCAAGAGAATTGATTTGGGGTTTTTGTTAAATTTCATGATTTGGGTTTTGTAATTGGGGTTGGTGGAACAATCCTGTAAAGTGTTCGATGGTTTTCCTCAGAGAAGAATTTTGAAATTTCTCTCTTTGATTTAGAGTGTTTTTTTTTTTTTTTTTTTTTTTTGTTTTCTTGGGAAAAAATTGAAAGGAGATGGCTGGTGATGAAGATTGGGTAGAAATCAAGTTTAGACTCGCAGATGGTACTGATATAGGTCCGAGCAAGTTTGATCAATCTATGACTGTTTCCTCTCTTAAAGAGAAGATCATTTCTCTATGGCCTAAAGGTATTAAATTAATCTTATCTTCACGTTTTTGATGTTTGATTTGATTGTTTGATGGTTACTTGGTTTAAAGTTTCTGCCTTTTCCATTGGGGGTTTTTATTGTATACAGTTTTTGTCTTCTTCGATTTTTGTTTCTGCAGTTGTCTAATGGATAATGATTGGGCTAGTCTAGGTACTGAACTTTGTAAAGTAATGAGAATTTTAAAGATAAAGGTGAAAGGTTTAGGTGTTGTTGTATAAAGCTACTCTAGCAACTGATTTTTGGCTAATAAAACTAGTTTGAGATTGATGAATGTCTCACATTGTATTTTTATTCATGGATTTTTGTGTGTGTGTTTTGGCCTTATTTGGGATATGTTGTTGCATTTTACAATCTTCTGTGCTGTGGTTTTCTACTACTTAAAAGGTTGTGTTGGAAGTGCTGCATATTCAAGTGTTTTTACTATTTTGACAGATAAAGAAAATACTCCAAAAAGTGTAAATGATGTGAAGCTCATCAATGCCGGGAAAATACTGGAGAACAACAGGACACTTGCGGAATCCAGGCTTCCGGTTGGGGAACTTCCTGGAATGATCATCACTATGCATGTTGTTCTTCGCCCTCCTTCGCTAGACAAAAAGACCGGTAAATTTTCCCATACAACAATATGTTTCCCCTGAGTCTGTAGTCGCTTGCAGTTATGGTTTTCAGATTCCTATTTCTATGTATATTCCCATAGGTTTTGCTGCTAATTACTCTTATTTGATAGATCATGGTCATATCATCTCATTGTCTGAAATCTTTCTGTCTTTTTTTTCAGAAAAGCTGCAGAATGATCCACCGATTAAGAATCGCTGCATGTGCACCATTTTGTAGCTGCAAGTAAATTGGATCATAGAGAATTTATATCCTTCATGATAATGGCATTGGTTGATGATGCTCCATGGAACAGCTTCTGTAGCTTCAAACAAGCTTTGAGAAGTTCCTTCCTTCAGTACAAAATGATTGGCATAGACATAGAAAACAAATGATCTTCATTAAAGAATTTGGTTCCATGTGTGTGTGGTTGTTAATTTATTTTTCATTTGTTTTTTCTGTCAAAAATGGCTCCACAAAATGTACTACGATTCTTGAAGGATGGTTTTTCGTATAAGTTATAATGTTCGAAGTGATTTGTTTTCAGAATTATAAGAAAAAGATGTTTTAAGAATAAGAGATAGAAAAGAACTCAAAACATAATTAAAAAAAAAAAAAAAATCAAATTTATTAAAAACTCTACTTTTAAAACTCTTAAACAATGATTCAAATTCTATGGCTCGTGTCACCTAAGTACTATAGCTCATCTATATTTTCCACATGGTGTACTTGAAACGGCACAATGGACAAACTTGACTGTTGGCAAACCACTCGAGGAGACAGCCATCGTCAAATTCGTGTCCACAGGGTAAGGTCACGATTCTTTCTCCCATTTAAAATGGATCAAAACATATTGTGCACATGTCTTGTTCTCGTATACTTTCCTTGGCAAAGACTCAACCGCAAACTTACATGCCGGTGTACACCGGATGTCATCAATGGTTCTACCATCAAATGAGACTTCAATAGTTCTGTCATCAAATGACATATCCTCTCCAAATATCGACCGGTCTTCCAATGATCGCCTATACTCGAAATACAGGGCATGCACTTCCATCGGGATAGGAGGATTGAACTTGAAGGTAATATAAAATAAAAATGCACAATCTGGAAAATGCACATACATATATAAAAGCTATATACAGTACATCATATTGACATGCTATTCAATAATTATGTAGAGAAACTAGAATTATTATTTTTCTCCTTCGAAATATAATATTTTTTACAAAAGAATTTTTTTTTCATTATTATTTTTTATTTGTCAACAACAACAATACATTACACAGGTAGTCAACCACGATTCAGAACGAAGAGAAATTTACATTATTTTCTTTGATCTTATTTCATTGTTGTCAACTAATAATTAATATTTTTATCATGCATTTATGCTAACGAAATTCAGATGTAATTCTTCAAAATTAAATCCCATCCTATAGTGATGTTTTGCCGTAATAACCACAAAAGTATTTTATCATTAGAAGAAAATATGTTTCAGATCCATACTATTTTGTATTGGTGTTATTGTGTAGATATTAATTCTCTTTTGGTAGAGCTACTGAAATCTGGTGTTGCCAAACTCACGCAGTCACGCTCTTGGGTCTCGAGTTCTTTTACCATTTCACAGTTAGTAGTTATTTATAATCTATATATACATTTTTTAAATACATTTTGGGTTCTACCCTTTTATTTGTACTTAGGCCCCGTTTGGTAACGGCTGTTATTTATGACTGTAAAGACTTTAACTTTAAAATTTTAGCTATAGAGAATTTGACTGTAGATGCTTTGACTGTAAAAACTTTAACTGTTAAAATTTGATTGGTAACAAATACTTTTAAAACTGAAGCTGTTACTTTTATTATTAAAATATATTAAACTGATGATAATGAAAAGAAAAATAATTATTATTGAAATGGATCTTAAAAGAAGGAGAAAAAAATAAGAATAATTAATGTGTAAAAATAATTTATGTAAGAGTTAAATATAATCTTTTAGAGAGCTTTTAAGTATAATGGGAAGAGAAAAAATTAAAATTTTATATTTGTTTAATTTTATCAGGCTTTAAAAAATCTGGGAAAACAAAGAAGGAAAAAAAAGTGACTTACAAAGCTTTAAGAAAAAATAAAAGTAAAAAAAAGTCTGATTGGTAAATAAATGGATGTCAAAGCTTTAATTTTTTTAAAGTCTTAAAAGTTTTTTACCAATCAGGGCCTTATTTACAAAATTAATCCCTAAAATTTTTCCAAAAATAACATTACTTCATATTTTGTTTCCTAAATATTTTACATACCACATTCCAACTAATAAAATACAGCATAATCAATATGGAAACCGAATATCTGGTATATTTAACCACACTTTTAATTTTGTATTGAAGATACTCTATCTCTAAATTATTTACAATCAAAGAAAACAACAATTTGATTCCTATTTTGTTTTTCAAAACATCTGAGTTTTGATTCTTAATATAAAAAGAACTTCGATTCACATTTATTTAAATATTAAAAATATAACTTAATGAAATTTTAAAATATTACCAATATGTAAAATTACAATTTTTTAAGAATACTATATAATATGGTTATATAGTAGATGAGTTATAAAGAAGAGATGTTGGAATTAATAAAATTTTAATAAATTTGTGCTAACAAGGGTTAAATCCTCATTTTATTATTTGTCAACACTATTAATATTAGAATTTACATATAAAAAATAAAGTTGATTCAACTAAGATTGTGTAAAATAAATAAATTATTAGGAAAATGTGACTTAATCATAGCGTATAAATGACGTACTATGTAATTAGATCCCTAATATTTTGTTATAATAATTAAAAATCAAAATAGAATCTTAAACACTAAACAAAACAAACTAAATATAACAAACAAAATGATCATAAAGTATATTGTGAGTTAAAAATTAATATAAACATTCAGCCGCACAAACTGTCGGGAAATTTAGTTATTTCTTTATTTAAAAAACATCTAATATTTAACTAATATATATATATATATATATATATATTATATGCACGCGGTGTAACGCGGGTTAAAATCTAGTATAATGATACATGCTAAATCATATTACAATTAGTAATTCATGCTAAATCATATATTACAATTAGTAATAACGTTAAATTAGTAGTTTTTTTTAATAATAATACATGCTAAATCATATTACAATTACAGTTAGTAATTCAGAACCACAATATTACAATCAAATCTCCCAACCTAAAATAAAATGAATTGAGAAGAATACTAGTAATCGATTGGTTCGGAACTACCAAACCAGAAACTGAATTAAATTATAAAGTTGGTTTACAAATGCTAACACTCGTCATTTTAAAGAAGTAACGGGCAGGCACTCTCAAGAACGCACCAAACTTCGCTGTCCAACATGTTTAAATTATACAATTGCATCCAACATCTATATATACATTTTTCGATACATTTATGAATCTAAGTTCATACCAATTAATGTCATTGGCACTAAATTTTAAAATTATATTTTACTTTAAATAATATTAAATTTGGAATCTAATCGAAGAATATTTTCTCCTATTCAAATTTCCAAAAATATTGGACCAATACCCATTAGCATTAAATATTTTTATATTTAATTAATCCATTCTCTATAAAAAAAATATACTAAACGTTAATTACAATTGATTTACCATAGACAATAATAACAGCCGAGATTTCCGATTAAACTTCATGTAGACTATGGAAATTATACACTACATATAAACCATTACATGCATACAATAGAAATTATACACTACATAATATATAGATGTAAAACTATAGTAGATTTAAAAAATACAAAAGATATCATTTACATATATAGTTAATATAATAAATCAATTTTATTTTGCCTTTCTAAAGAAAAAATATAGCCCGTAGTGTATCACAGGTCAATATCTAGTGTTTTAAGATAGTCAAATAAAAAAAAAATTATAAATTTTTATCAATTAATGTTAATAAAAACTATTGGTTAATAATTATGAGCCATAAATAAATAATGCATTTATAACTAAATATATATTTTTTTAATTTGTACAAAAACTCTACAAAATCAATCTTTTTAATACAAAGATGGATTATTGGTAAATGTTGATGAGTCATGACTTAAAATTATAATATTAAAAGAGAAGTACAAATAAAGAATGTCTAAAATTATGACGAAGTTGTAGTGTATTACAAAGGTGTAGTCGAAAGGACTAGTAAGCTTGGTTTAGTAACCTACATACGGGAAGATACTAGCTTTCCTTAGAAGCATCTCAAGGTAACCAATGATTATGCATGTTTTCCACTTGTTGCAACGTCTGCTATATATAAATAAATCATCATGTTGCGATCCATTTGTCAATCTAGATCTTATGGCAATTGGAGGACGCATATGCTGAGGAAGAGGAAAACTGTTGGGAAATTCAGCCATGTACTCTCACAGTCTCTACAACGTCTACACACAAAAGAAATATTGAAGAGTTCAAGTTGTTTGGAAAAATTATCTCAGCTCAACAAGATTCCGTGAAGAGGTGTAAATGTTCTGTTTTTCATATTTTAGATACTGCTCAATGCTCTTGGTTTGATATAATATGCAAATATTTTCAACAACAGTAAGATAACATTATATCTGTGTATAATATGGGGTTTCTAAACGATACACATCACTATATTTTATCTCCAAACTCTTTAGTTTTCTGTAAATGCATGGCTGGATTCTGCCTTTTTCCTTGCTTCGTTCCCATCAATGGCATCTTGTAATTTCATCAGAATCTCCTCACTATGCTTCTTGGACATGGTCATTTGATATTGAAGTCCCTGCAGCTTGGTTTCATACTGTTCTTTAATGAAAATGATTCTCAACGACGATGTCTTTTCACGGGAACGATTACACTCAGCTTCATCATTCCTTCACCTCTTTCAAATGATTGGACAACCTGTTGAACTCCGCTGATTTCCAAATCTGCTCAGAGAGCTTCTGAGTGAGGCCATTGCACCTATTTTTCAGTGTTTCAAGCTCACTCGCACCTTTTCCACACAGCCCAGTTAGTATATCTTTTAGTATCTCAACTGTAGGTTCCGCCTCTGCCTTTATATTATTAAGCTATCTATAACTTGAGACCACTGTCTGGTTTGATATATTATACAAATATATTCAACAACAGTGAAATAACAGAAGTTTTACTAGTAATGAAGAAGCCATGCCACTATATCTGTGTTCTCAACTACGCTTTTCATTCATTTAACTAAAGAATATGGGGTTTTCTATACAATACAGAGAAGAGATACATGACTTCGAGATCCCCCATATCTTGAATAAAGAACAATTATATTAAGCTATCTATAACTCGAGACCACTGTTAGAACTTGGACTTATTCAACATTCTTGGAACTTATATACATAGTAAGTAACATCTGTGCATTAATGTTCACCAAGAGTTGCTGACGATGAGCGGTTCAAGAGCATAGCCTTCTTTGATGCCCTAACGTTCTTCAGAGTCATCATGAGCTTTTGTCTCTCCCCTTCAACCTCTGCAAACTTGAGGCTTAGCTGAGAATAACGGTCATGCATTTCCCTAAGCTCTGTCTCCATAGATGAATACCGGCCTTTGGTCTCCAGCATTTCTTCAATTAGATTGTTTATGTCTCTGAAACTCTGGAAGATTGCTTCGTCATCGGTGTGTTGCTTCAAGAAAGAGCTGCAAATTGAGGCAAAAAGGAATAAGTTCAACGTCTAGTATAGAGTTTGACTCGTTCCTGCAGTATCTTGGTTTTACAAAGGCGAAAATAAATAACAGAATCTTGGATTCATGTACCTCTGGAAATGGATGGTTGATTTTTTCTTTCCACGCAATGCTTCAGCAAGTTCTATCTCCAGTGCAAGAACCCTTTCCAATGCGTTTCCGCAACTGAAGTTCTCATGAGATAGAGGGAAGATACTTTGCAGTTCTTCTTTTGCCTGTTGGAAAGATGATCATAAGACTTCTGGACACACATGCTTCAATATATATTACAATCTCTAAAAGGTAAACATCCGCACCTGACGCAATTGTATAAGCTCCTGTTCCAAACCCGGAAATCTGGCGTCTGAATCATTGTCATCTTGAGGTTGAAGCAGATTCTCATTCTTCATCCGTTCTAGCTGTAAAGAAGACAAAAGAAATGATCCAGTGTCACAAACATAAAATTGTTCTGCAGATACTAACCAACAAGTAGACATTGTGAAATAAAAAATTGCAATCCAATCCAACCAAAGTCAGATATTAATACATCCAATAATTTTAACTCCACTCATTAGAAATTTTAACCAGCAATCCAAATATTACCTCATTGTTCAAGTGATCCATGCTAGACCTCAAAGTCTCTGCCCTGAAATTATTATTGATCAAAGCAAGGCTTTCTTCACTTTTGTCCAGCACCATTGCTTCTCCAGAAGGTAATTGGTCTCCGTTTCCGTTTACATTGCTCAATTGAATAGCACCCTGATGAACAATAAACATACATTAAAAGGTGTAAATATAATAAGCATAATAAACAACTAATCATAGCAGCACCTTCTTTCCCATTGAGTCACAGAAAACAATATGCCTAATATGTAACTAGGGAAATATTTACAGATTACATCGAAATACGTAGTAGATTAATCACGTAAACTAGTTACGCATAACATTTCATAAAGATGGAGCAGAACTTTAACATGACTGGTTGGAGCAGAACTAATTTTAATGATACCATGAACTTGAAGAAATCTAACTTCCAAATAACTGCTAGTTTGACCTGATAGTTACCTCAATGTTTGACCTGGGACTGATGGTTCCCACTGTGGGAACAAAACAAGCACCATCCCTTTGCTCGTGGTTCATCAAGTCGCCTGAAGACAATGCAGATATATTCTTATCAGCCAACTCTGATACACGATCATCCATGCTCAATCTATCATGTTCTCCCCTCTCAATATTTTTATGAGAGCTGTAACGTTGTACTAGTTCTCTCAATGATTCTAATTCTTTGGCCATTTTCAAGTTTTCCTCTTTGCATTGCTGCAGAAGAGCTTCAAGCCTCTGTTTTTCTTCTTTGCACCACTCAAGACTTAATAATGAACAATCCAGCTCAGCCTTCATCATGTCATAATCTGTCATTTTCTCACGTTTATCATGGATAACAGATTGTCGATCAGCCTCCAATTCCAATATTTTATCTCCGAGCTCTTTAGTTCTCTTAAAATGGCTAGATTCTGCCTTTTTCCTTGCTTCATTCTCATCAATGGCATCTTGTAATTTCATCAGAATCTCCTCACCATGCTTCTTGGACATGGTCAGTTGATATTGAAGTTCCTGCAGCTTGGTTTCATACTGTTCTTTGATGAAAATGATTCTCAATGACTCCTGCTGTGGAGTTAGCGGGGCTTTATAGTCGGCCTTTTCACGGGCACGATTGCATTCAGCTTCAGCATTGTCCTTAAGCTCTTTCAAATGATTGGACAAGCTTTTGAACTCCTCTGTTTTTAAAATCTGCTCAGAGAGCTTCTGAGTCAGATCACTGCACCTATTTTTCAGTGTTTCAAGCTCACTGGCACCTTTTCCACACAGCCCAGTTAGTTTGTCTTTTAGTATCTCAACAGTAATTTCCGCCTCAGCCTTTAACACCGTCAAATTTTCTATTTCTTCTTCATGCACAACCAACAAAGATTTCAACTGTTCGACCTCATCAGCACATAAGTTTCTCTCAGAGGAACTTCTTTCTGCATTCTCATCCCTAGTTGCGTGCTCTTTGAGTTCCACTGACATTTCATGATTTCTATCAGCAAGAGCTCTATTCTTAGTCATGGAAGACTCTAGTTCAGAGTTTAAGACTTCAAGACTAATCAATAACTGATTATTTTCTTCCATATACCGCGTTTCGTTGACTAGACAGTGGTTAAGGGCAGATTCCACATCAGTGTGCTTCTTTTGAAACTCAAGGTGGCTCTTAGAGCAGCAGCTAAGTTGTTCTCCAAGGTCATTAATACAGATCTCAGACTGGATCTTTGTAAAAGTAAGCTGAACATCTGCAGCCACTAAACATTGATAAAGTTCTTCTATAAAAGAAGACTCTCGATGAGCATTTCTGACATACTCTAAACGTTGAAAAGACTTTTCAGATTCCAGCTCAGCTACCATCTTCTCCAAAAGTTCCACTTGAGATTTTTGCAAATCAAAGTTCTCCAACAACAAATGCTTTTCATCTAACTCAGAGGCGAGTTCTTCAACTCTGCTGTCTAAGTTGTCTCTCAAACTTCTCTCCATTTTCAGTACTGATTTTACAGAGTCGAGATCTGCCAACAACTTTATATTAACATTCATATGCTGAGCTCCTATATTACGAGAGTCATTGAACGCATTCAGTACCTCACAATGTTCCTTGTGGAGCTTTTCAGCATAAGTCTCCCATTCAGTTCTTGTGAAAATAACCTGGATATCTGCTGCTACTGAAAATTCCATCATTTCAAGTAACTGAGATTCCAAATCGGAAATATATGATGAATCACGATTCAAGCTTCTCAGAGATGTTCCATATTTTGTTAGACAAAGAGCGTGAGTTTCCTTCTCCAGCTCCAGATCGGACACCATTTGCTTAAGACGGACCAACTCAGAGCTTTGCTCATCAAAACTCATCAATTTGGAACTTTTCACAAGCAACTGCGACGTAAGATCTTCCATTTTAATTTCTAGTTCCTGCCTCAAGCTTTTTTCAAGTCCCAACTCGTGGTCACATGTTGTCTTTAAATTTTCAAGCTCACGCACAAGACCCAGCGTTTCCTGAGATTTATCCTGAAGAGAATCGAGAACACGTTTTTTTTCCTCAGCCAGTTCTTCCACAAGCAGCTTAGTTCTTCCATGTTCAACAGCTACAGAGCTTAATTCACTAATCTCTTGACCAAGTCCCTCATTCTTGGTAACAAGCAGATGCATTTCATTCTCAAAATAGCCAAGACGAGAAAGAAATTCCATGTGACGGCTCTCATAGTTTTGTTCAGCTTCAGTAATAACCTTCATTTTGTCCATGATAGACTCAGTTTCCAACTGAAGTCTCCGGAGGAGGGCAGTGGAAGCTTCTAGTTTAGTGACCAGAAAATGTACATCATTCTCATGCTTCTGCTTGAGCTTCATAACATCAGACTCAGCATCCCTTACATATGACTCTGCCTTGGATTTTTCTTTCATCAGATCATTGTTCTCTGATATAAGTACGAAACATTTTTCACATATCTTACACAGGAATTTATCAAGCTGCTCTGTTAAATCATGGGACTCCAAATCAAGATCCACTCCCTCTTCCCACAGGGGCAACGAAACAAGTTTTTCATTGTAGCAGCCTAACGTGTTTCTCAACTTGTCTTTCAGACTACTAAAGTTTTGCTGTAGATTTTCATTTGCTGTGACCAGATCATCAAGCTTACCTCTCACAGAATCAAACTCAGCCTGCACAGCAGCAAGCCTTGTCTGAAAATGATTTTTTTCCAGCGCTTCTTTCTCCATAAGCCCTGTAAGCTCTTTTTTCTCACAAATGCATGTCTCATAAATGGTCTTCCAATTCTTGGACTGCAACACTGGAGATTCAAGTTCATCAATCTTTTGCAGAAGGATAAGGTTCTCCTGAGTAATATTCTGCAAACTTGCTTCTACAATTTGATTCTGCATAGCTACAGAATTCCATTTGGCAATGCATGTGGTTTTCTCCTCCTCCAGGGAGCAAACCTCGTCCAAAGTAATATCCAGCCTCTGCTTCAACATTTCCTTGGCCTCTGTTGAAAGCTCCAGCTGCCATCCTAGTTCATCAATTTTCGCTTTCATGATCCTTATGTCAACACTTGCTTCAATAAAAATTTCCCGTAGAATGTTCGAGAATACTTCCAGATATAAGTTCCTTGAGTGCATCTCATAGAGTTCTTCTTCAACTTTTTGATATAGGCTTTCTTGCACATAAAGAGATCTCTTCAAATCTTCTAGAAGAATATCACCTTTTATGGGGTGTTCCTTCATCCCCTTTTTCTCATTCTGAAACTGTGTGAGTTTTACATCTCGAACTTCCTGTTTCTCAGGCTTTGAATCATCTGTTGACAGGATGCATTCGTGAAGGCTTTGTGGAGGGTCTGGAAAAGCTTGCTTAATGAGGTTCTCATTGGTCTCAAACATAGATACGACCTGGGATGAAAGCAATTCAAGATCCTTCTGTAGATGGTTGACAGCAATAGAATAATTTAAGCGGGCCCTTTTAAGTGCTGCCTCTGCAGCCATAGCTCGTTTATCCAGTTCTTCATTCAAAGAGTCTAAAGCTTTCTTCTCCTCACAAAATCGTAGTGTTTGCTCATTCATATCTTGGCGCAACGTTTCCATCTCAGCCTTCCCACCAGAGATACTATAGACGCACGTGGAATGTTCAGTCCTTAGACTCTGTAACTCTACTAGCAACTGCCTTTGAGTTTCCTCAAGCTCCTGGACCAGAGATTCATAATAGCATTCCATCTGATCCATTTTCTTGGTAAGGCTATCACGTTCAGCTTTAGACTCGTCGAGCCCTCGTACAAGCTCGAGTATCTTATCTCTCATGGCACTAACAGATTCTGCTGAATTGGGTTCACGAGAAGTAAGATCAGGCATACCAAGATATTGAAGTGGATCGAGTTCTGGTTGATAAATATCAGTGTCCAACTCGGAACCTGATACTAAATGCTCTGCTTTTGACACGCCTCTCTCTTTCTTATCGGTCGTGGTAATTTTCTCAGATGGTATTGTGCTGAAGTGAGATATAGGCTGGCCAATCTGCCTTTTAAAATCCTGTAGAACTCCAAGCAGAGACTCAAAGTCTGAGAGGAACACTCTTAAGTCTCTGTCATGGTAGCCATAGCTAACTTTGTTTTGTATTTCTCGTATATTATCCTCTACAACTAAAAGTCCCTGCAGCCATCTTAGTTGTAGACTGTGTGGAACATTATCTTGGTCTTTGCTATTATATAGCATGTGTGATTTGACGCTACGTAGACGCTCCATCTCTTCTTTTAACTTTGAGCACTCTGATTTCAGCACAGATACTTCTCTGACCAAATGATCCCCGGAACCAATCTCTGATATAAGTATCTGAGAAAAATCTTGAGCTTTGGAACCTATATCATCTGCATGGCACTGTAGCGAACTCACTTCAATCTTAATCTCGTTAATGGATGATTCCATGTCGTCCAAGAATCCTTTAAGCTTATTGTTGTCTTCTATAGCATTTCCCAAATCGCTATTCCTACCAAGATAGTCTGAACCCCAGCTATGCTGCCACTCACGACCGTCTTTCTCTTTCAGCGGACTCTGAGCAACTCCACTCAGATCTCCAGATACCACGCTTTTGAGGCTATCAAGTTCATTCGTGCTGGATATATCGTGTTTCTCTGCACTTAGGCTCCCTGATGTGTTTGAAGAGACATCAAATCCCAGTCCTGAATCAAGGTCATGTTTCCCCACAGTTTCTTCAACTAAAGAATTATCTCGGAACTTTTCTTTGAAACTCCCTCTTATATTTGTCTGCAAATAAATAAATTGTGTCAACACCCTCACATGATATTTAAGAATATAAGTTGTGTCAACACCTTCACACCAAATTAGTTTGAAAGTTGTGTTCTATGAGAAGGTGACCATGAAACTACATACAAATCAGGATATTATATTTTTGAAAGCATATTGTACAATCATGGATCCATCAAGAGCAAAGTAAATTTTGGGGTGAAAACCTGAAAGAACACATTCATAAAGATATTATGGGAAAAGAAGACCAAACCTTATCAACATGAAAAAGAGTCTCATCAGAAGGTGATATCCTGCCACGAGAAGACTCGTCAGGACTGCTATGGTCAGGGGTCGCTGATGGACCCCTCTCACTGAGTTCTCTCTGCTGCTCGAACTCTCTGAAACCAGTTTTTGAAGTTAAAAGCTGTATAGTGACCTGAAAACAAAAACAAAAATGTTGAGATTCCAATCTATAAGCTTAAGAAAGAAGTCTATTTCTTCATCGGAACGTGAGAAACAGAGAATAGATACTAAATGGTCCATACATGTAAGATAGCTCCTGAATCACAACCTTGCAAGGGCAATGGCACAGCACAAGGTTTTAAGGCGTCAGCATATTCAGCAAGGTTGATCATAGCCTCTCCAAGGATACTAGATCTAGAAGTACCCTGATCTCATAAGAATGCAAAGGGAAGAATAAATTAACTCTGAAATTAGAAGTCAGAAAAAAAGAAGAAGAGAAAAGATAGGAAAAAAAAGTAGAATGATACCATAGCCACAACAATCTTATAAAGCTTTTCATCATAGTGCTTGGTCCTTGTATCCTGAAGTAGCCTTGTAGTTTCATAAATGGGATCACCCCACTTGCAAGTTCCGTTTCTCACAAGCGCTTTTGTTGTCTTTGCTGTAGCTTTTACGGAGTCAGCAGGAATGAAAGATATGAAGAGTTTGTCCCATCCCACTTGTGGAACCTTTTAAGAAAGAAAAACAAAACACCCATCAGATCACCACTGTGCACATTCAGCAAGCACACACCATCAACATCTTTTATAACTAAACTACTCACGAGATACAAAGTTTCACACCAACAGCATAAGAACACAAGCAAAAAGCAATAAGAAGTAAATGAATTACATTTCAAGCTTACAGAGATACTGACTTATTAGTTTATTTGACTTACATGGGTAGCGTGAAACTGCAATCGAAAGACCACTTTGACTTTGGCTTTCTCCAGCTTCCATTTGGCCAGTCTCGACATTACTCAAAAAAATAATCAAAACAGTCTGTCTCACCTGCAACTGCAAGCAACACAAATATGGAAACAAACAAGCTCAATTTTCGTTTTCCGTGTTCATCTTCATATATATGTTTCAGTTACAGCCCTTAATCCTAGCAAGAACAAATACTAGATAGAACAATTTAAAAACAAGATTAGAACAATGAAACCAAACAGTGCAAGCCGAGATCTTCTAAGTCACTCCAGCCCTTGAAAGATTCCAGATGCTAATTCCACTAAATCACCACAAACTATCAAATGATCCCTCAATTCCGAAATAAAGCAAAGAGATTTTTATGAAAAAAAAAAAATAGCGAAACAGAAACAAAAATCTAAAAGTAAACACTTGCTAGTTAGTAACCCTCAGATCCAATCTAACCTTAAACTATATAACCCAATTTGTAAACACCTCCAATCGAGAGTAAGAGATCCGAATCAAGTGACACATTACTTAGCCAAATTAAGAATAAGTTCCACTATCTATCAACAAACACATTCTCCAGATTTAGTAGCTCGAAGAAACACCCAAACACTGGGAACAAAATTACTCACTAGAACAACAAATCAAGTCGTGAATTCTTTAATAATGGCTGAAACAAAAAAAATAGCAATAAAAACAAAAACAAAGAAAGCTTTGATCTTGATTGGGTTAATTGCATAAAATGGAGATGAAGTGGATGGATCATTACCTAGTTAACGGATCTGAATTGGGTACTACTTATGTCGGAAGCAAACTAATAATAAACGCCCGACCAATGAAAGAAGAATCTCTCTCTCTCACTTGTTCTTCTTCTTCTTCTTCTTCTTCTCCAGGCTTTTCCCACTTACTGAATCTCTCCGGATAATAATAATAATAATAATAATAATAATAAAATATAAAGTCTGTGAATTTTCAAAATTGGGGATTAATTAAAACTGTATTAACGGATCTAGAGGAGATTCAAGGCAAGAATTAGGGATTTGGAGGGAGAGAGAGAGAGAGAGGGAGATTAGGTTAGGTTTTTTTTTTTTTTTTTTTTGATTATTGATTGATTTTGTTGTTGTTAAGTGTTGGTGATTTGGTGAAATATCACAACGGTAGGAGATGAGAGAATGAAAAGAGTACAGTACTTAATTAGTAGTAGTCAGTGTATGTAATGTGTTGTTGACAAGGGTTTAAGTTTTGTATTTAGACAAAAAGGGTTGATTAAGAACAGAGACATCCCGCCAAAGCCCCTCTATTATCATTCTTAATTTCGCTTTCATTTAATTTTTTTATTTTTTATCATATGGTCCCATTTTTTTTTAATTATAGAAGTAGTAATGAAGATTTTTTTATTTATTTATTATGTCAGGGTGTATTTATTTTTTTGGAAGCCTTGGAGGCTTGGAGGCGAGTGACCAATTCGAATATTATTTTTTACATAAATCTGATTAATGATCAAACAAATGTGTATAGAATAATTTTAATAACCACATTAATTAAAAATAAAAATAAAAAGCATTACTAGTAAAAGTTAATGATGTCAATGGTTAATATCGTAAGATTTACTTCACACTCCATGACAGCATAAACGATTTTTAAAGATTTTTTATTTTATTTTTATTATTATACAAGTATAGATTTTGCTCCAAATTTTTATCCAAATATCATGAGAGTTTGAGGTTATATCACCTAGGACTAGTACTGGGACAAAAAAACCAACCGAAGCAACCGTACCGAACCGAACCGAAAGTTTGGGTATTCGGTTCGGTTTCGGTTATTAGGGCTAAACCGATCGGCAAGCTTCTAAAACTAAAATCGGTTCTCGGTTATTTCGGTTTGGTTCCACTAAACCGATCGGTTAACCGAACTTAATTAAACCTAGTAATAAACAATAGTCTTCACTTCACTTCTTCAAGCTTCTCTCCGCATCTTTTCTTTTTAGTTTTTACGCGACACAAACGGCTAGTGATTCTACTTCCTGTATGCTTCAATTTAATTTCGTCTCTGCATTCTCAGGCTCTTAGCTTAGTCTCTGCATCATCTCAGACTTCTAAGTCTCAGCTTAACTTCTGTTTGGTGAGATTCATTTATTTGATTTTTCATCTTTTTTTTTTCTCTACTACATTACAGATTACAGTTTTGACTTTGATCTTCTTTAGTTCTCTAATTCTCTTAATCAAACGTCATAGAGTATTAGAAATTTAGAATATTAGTTGTTGTTGTCTTGTTGTTATATTATATTAGTTTGATTGTTTTTTTCTATTATTGGTTGAGGTTTAGTGATTTTGATTTATGAGTAAGATAAAACTATGAATCTTTATTGGTGATGATTTATGTGTGAATTAAACAACAGCAATTGGAGCCATTTGCGTAAGATAAAGATATATAATTATGTATGAAGTTTGAACAAAAAACTAGATACACTTTTTTTTCTTGTTCTATACATGTGTGTTGATATTTTTTGTCTTTCGTCTTTATCAACTGATATGTGTGATTTATTATGTTATGTCTCTTTTGATGTTTGTTTTCAGTTTGTGTTATCTATGTATGACTTAAGACTCATATTATGTCCACGCTCAGTACTATATGTTTTTAGTTTTTGTAATGTATGAAACTATGACTTATGCTTACGATATGTCCGATCAATTAATTAGGTGAACATTGCAATATCATTACAACTTATATTTTACAACACTACACATTATAGATTATAGATTATCATCATTTATATATCTCTTAAATTGATTTTTATCATAATATCGATAAAAATCAATTTAGAAATGGATAAAAAGCAATTAGAAAGGCAAAATCGAAATAACCAAGCTTATCCAAATTAAATCTGAATTAACCGAATTAACTGAACAAAAGCGATTTTATCCGATTTTTTTTGATAATTTCGGTTTATTTCAGTGAAAAAATAAAAAACCGAATTTGTCTACAACCGAACCGAACCGATTTTGAGTTTCGGTTATTGCGGTAACAAATTCAAAATCTAAAAAAACCGAAAAACCGAAACAACTGAATTGAAAAAACCGAAAAAACCGAAGTCCCAAGACTACCTAGGACATGTATTTTATGTCCATCATAAAACGCATTAATCAAAAGAAGAAAAAGAATTTAAAAATCGAAAAAAAATAAAAAGTAAATGCAATGGTGGCCCCAAAACGGCGAGATATAATGGTGGGAGGGTTCTCGAGTGAGCGGGTCTCTTTATCTCCCGGTCACACAGCTAAGCTATTTCCACTTTAGCACGTGAACATGAACGTATGTGATCGTCGTACGTGGTGTTCGATCCAACGACAGCATCTACGCACGCGTCGATGACGCTAGCTGGTTCCTATTTGCAATGCTACTGTCTTGGGCCAAAGCCCGAATTAATGATTGTCTCTATATTTTAATTTTCACCACTAGATTGTAAATTCAGATTAGTATTAATCTCAATCTTAAAAAATGAAAATATGTTTCCAAGACTGTAGTACTGTACTGTAGTAAGTGGTAGTGATCTTTTTTTAGACAAAAATAGATTTACTTAGACTATCTCCAATCATTTCCCCTATTTTTTCCATTATAATAGAGAATCTCTATAATAGAGGAGAGTTTTGCTCCAATGGTTTTCTCTATTTTTTCTTCTAAAAAAAATATTCCAAATAGATTCTTTTTTATTTTACAATTAACACATTTTATTTATAAAAATTGCAAACTAACCCATTTTACTTTAAATTTGTAACACTTTCATAAAATTATTATTTTTATTTAAATTAAATTTGTAAAACTTTCACAATATTTTAGCGATATTGGTGGATCCCAAAGTAATTTACCGGATTATTAAGTTATTAGTTTTTTGTATTAAAATAGTTATTATGGATTGAATGAAAAATAAATATTATAATTTATAGAAATTATCTTTTCCAAATGGTAGTCTCAATATTTTAGAATAAATATTTATACTTAAATTTATATTATTAGTTTTTTAAAATACTTATTTTATTAAATTTGTATTATTAGTTCTTAAAACTATTTATTTTGGTCATAAATAAAAGAAGTTAAAGATTAAGATGACTACTTTACAAATAAAATAGTTCACCTCTATTTATAGAGGAAAAATAGAATTCCTCTAAAAATAAGAGAAAAAAAATAGCAATCTCTATTATATAGGTCTATTTATAGAGGTGAAAATAGAAAACGATTGGAGATGCTTTTACACACTTAACTTTTAACGAGTAGTGAATAGAGTTTTTTTGTTAAATGTTAAAGGCAGATGTGAAAGCATTGAAACAATAATCTTTTCTAATTAAATAGTTACTTGTTGCTTTTCATAATGTTTTGTAGACTTGTAGTGCATGTATGGGACCAAAAAAACGTCGAATATATAAAAGAAAGTTCTTCAAAAATCTAGGAATCGAAAGAAGAAGCGCATTATCGTTTATTCTTTCTCTGATTTTCTAATGTACTCTTTAAAGTTTATGTGTAATGGCGATCGATGGATATATCATACATGTAACTTCCTTCCAAAATATCTGATAATTTTTATTGGTAGTTTATTGATACCGACCCACTCATGACTCATACCCATCTTGCCACTGGGTATAACTAATATTAATTTACCGTTTTTGAGATGCTTCTTCTTCTCGTCTTTTGCTAAACGGTTTAACTATAATTTGCCACGACAAGAAAATGAAAAAGAAACTATAATTTGACAAACACAAAACAACATTGTATTTCTTACGAATCATGATCATAAACCAAATATAGTTATTCTTTCTTTCAACAACCACAAAAAAAAAAAATAACTTACAAGCAACATATACTTCACTTGAATTTATGTAAAACTAAATAGTAAATATCATTAGCCACTATAGTTTTTTTTTTTTTTTTTTTTTTTTTTTTTTTTTTTTTTTCTAGTAACGAAGCTACATGTCTTTTGATTTCTAGTTCTTATAGTTTTTTTTTATATAAATTTTTTAAGCTTTTGTAGGGTAAAAAGATTGCAAGGAGGAAAAAGAAAAGTGGTTACGGTATACATTACAAAACATAAATAATATCTTTCGAATATATAAATTCAAATTCGATTGTGTTGAATCAAAACATTATATTTGACTTGAAGCAGTCGAAGATTCATTATTTGGCTATTCTCTAAGAACTGTTAAAATGAGGTTTTTGTTTTCTTTTTTGTAAGTTGCACATCTAGGCTCTAAGCCTCTAACAAGACTCATTAACTCTTTCGACTACTTAAAAATTAACCTAAGTATATCGAACTAATTAAATGTAGTGTTTAGTGTTCCTCCGGAGGAATTTTATCTGGTTTACGAAACAGAAGCCACGACACGGGCTACGTTCATTGCTTCGTTAGACGTTCCTGTAATATTATAACTCGTAAAACATAAAGAGTGCGATGCTTAATGCTTCCGACTTTGTGACTTTAGTTAATCATATACGTCTCTCTATATTATACTAAGAATAATCCAAATACGTCTAATTTAATTTGCAATATATTTAGTACTAAGTGGATGTAATCATATCCGGATCTATCTTAGATGTGCATCAACTTAATTTTTTTTTGTTTATCGTCTGACTACCGTTTCAACTTTTAAGTTCCTATCTTAATGAGGGATTAATTGTCGTATCTGTCGCCTCACAAATCTTTTACTGTCGACTACGATAAAAAAGGTAAAAACCGTTTGTTTTGTAATGACTATACAGAGATGATATTGTGCCGCTGAATGATCAGGATTCGCCGCGCAATTTTGAATTCTTCATTACTCGTCAGTCGTCGTCTATATATATTTTGAAACTTACGTGTCGTCTAGCGATTATTTGCGACGACGGCTTTAGACAAACCAGTTTTAAGTAAAATACCAACTGGTACAATGATTAGCATATTGAGTATTTGTTCAGTTTAAAGATTAATCATCTCACTTGAGGACTTTAGGTGTAATCGTTTAGTTTAACTAGCAAAAAACTAAACTAGTGAATGATCTTTTGATTAAATGATTACTTTTCTCAAGTATTGTTTTGAATAAACATTGAAGAATCTGATCATGTATACATTACTCGGTATAGCATGGGAGTTTTGTTGTCTGATTCAACAGTCAAACAATTCATGGGGGAAATGTATATGGGTTATAGTTTTCTGTTTAGGGTATATATATATGTATATTTATTCTCACTTTTCTAAGTAATGGAGCCAGTCTCTCTTTTGATAAACGTTAGCTAACACATCATTGGTTTACTACATAAATATGTGTATAATTCATATCCATCTCGATACATTAGGCACCTAAACGAGTATAATCCCATTTTAGTTTTTGTTTACGTCACCCCATTCATAAAAGAAAATACATTTTGATAATCTATATATAGTTCTGCCGACAAAGCAAAGAGAAAAAGATATATGGTCCACTTTGTATAAATAGTAAGCTTACCTGTAAAATAAAACATTGGACGACTTAAAAAAAAAACTATAGGACTCTAAAATCTGTTTCATTGATAACCACTCAACAAAGGACGAGGTAATCTCCTATGCTTCAGTAATAGAGTCAACCAAATTATACTGTTCTTCATTCTATCTGGCGATAGAGACACTTGAAACTAAAGCAACGACGATAACATTCGTATTTGTATAACATTATATTTAGATTCCCACTATTTGCGTACGTATAATATAATAGCTGTCAACAAAATGTACGTATAAATAAGTGGGAAACAGTATGACAAAAAAAAAAAAAGTGGGAAACAGAAAAATAAATCCAACTAAAATGGACCCACTGATTTATCTCTATATATTCATCCCAACCCCTACACCTTAAATTCCAAAACAACAACACTCACCTTTCACCAAATTCTTTTACATTTCATCACCTCTCTCTTTTGTCTCTATTTGCATCATCTTTTCACATATTACCTCTATTGTTTTATATATTTTTCTTGTGAACTTTTCGAACATGTCGCTAGACGGATCGGGACTCGGAGGGATGGCTATGGCTGTGGCTTACACGGCGAGGAAGTTTCACAGAGAGAACATGAAGAGTCTGACGACAAACGCAGCCACAACCGCCGGTGGAGTCGAGGAGAACGGTGGAGGATCCGGCCGATGGTTCTTTAGAAAGCTGAGCACCAAGAAAAACTCTGCTAAAGTTTGTGATCTTATGGTTACAGAATAATATTAAGCTAAGAGATGATGTTCATGTCCTAAATTAATCAAATTAATATAAGGAATAAAAAGTTAGAATTTTTCTTTGCGATTTTAGGTTTAGCACTTTCGTGTGTTTACTTTATGTTTGATTGTGCCTATCGTGAGATTTTCTTATGTTTTCTTTTTTTGGTTTAAGTCTAAGTATTTACTATTTAGAGTGGAGGTTTTTATAAAAGCTGTAAAGAGTTTCTATAATCATGCAGCTCGATCGTTTCTGACTTTTTAATACTATATATACTAGGATCTCACCCGCGCTACAGCGCGGAGGAATATTTTGGTAATGTTGTAGCAAATAACAATATGTAAGATGATGATATTGTAGCAGACAATATGGTATCTCTTTACTATACTGATTTCTGTTCATTATATTTACTACTGATGTCGAAAACACAATAAAAATAGAGCAATCTAACTTTACATTGTGAGATTTCATTATTTGAAAACAGTTGTATTTAATTGAAAGGACTTATTGTGTTAAATATATAATGATAGGGGATATAAATATATTGAAATAATAATTTTAATAAAAATACGTAGTTGTATATCCTGAATGTGTTGACCATATTGTATACCCATAATTTTAAGTACAATAGTGGTTTTTAATAGTGTAGTATAATTTAGAAGCCATATTGTATACCCATAACTTATATTAGTGGTTATTGAAAATGGTTTCTAAATTTTTAGTCTCATAGTTTGGGCAATAATTTGTTGTCTAGACACTTTAAAATTGGGTCTGGGTCTAAGTTTGAAGATATTATTCATTTGGGCTTCCTTGGCCTTTTTGAGAAATTTAGTTATTTTAAAAAACATCTCTCGTTAAGAGATAAGTAAAACGTTTTTAATTCCTTTCTTCGATCAAACAAACACGACTTCATCGTTTCCCCTTCATCTCCCATTTCTCTACCTTAGATACCTAAGTCACAGGGTTTTACTAAAATCATTACTTATTCAATCTCCCAAATCCTTTTCCTAAACTTTTCAAATCCTAAATGTTTACACCACCAATTAATCGAAGCAAATCGGTGGGCTTATGGGGTTGTCAAAAGTTTCAGTCGGATTGATTCAGTTTCGCCCAATCTATTTTCCTTGTTCAATTGAATTGGGTTGGTAAGTTGCTTTTTATTCCGGGTTGGTTGTGATTATGTAGTTTCGATTTCATAGGTCTATACTCTTTCTCTACTGTTATATGTATCCAATTCAGATTTCGGAAGTATCAGTACATGTTTGATCACAGCCACCCGCTCTATGTATTTCCAGTATTTTGTATATGATTAATTGACATCTCTATACATTTTATGCAGTACATGTGCATGTTGTATAGAATGAGACCGAAGCATATATATGAAGACATTATAGTATCATTCAGATAAGTTGTGGTTCACCTAAAACATGATAGATTCTTTTATTTCGAAGATTCTAAACTGACGTGTTTAATTTGGTTTCCTTTGAACTGCAGGATATCCAATGAGGCGTAGTCTCAAGAAATTTGAATGAGACTGAAGCATATATATGAAGACATCATAGTATCAGTCAGGTAAGTTGTGGTCTACCTAAAACATGTTAGATTCTTTTATTTTCATGAATCTAAGCGTTCGTGTTTGATATGGTTTCCAATGAACTGCAGGATATCAAATGAGATTTAGTTGCCTTTAGACCAGTTTATTACAATAGAGTATATGTTTAGAAGGGAGAAACAGAAAGGTTACTTTGTAAGCTTCAATGTTATAATACACAATGTTAGAACAATTTGAAATATACTGACCAGATCCTGTTTTCTTGTTCATTTCAATACCAGGACATGGTTTAACGTTTATTGGCGGATCACTTAGTAATCAGAGAGATACAGTTATCTACCAGTTTTCACAGACCATAAGGTATGTCCTAATATTTTGAGTTAATCTAAACTTCAATTTGTGTCCTAATATTCGTGTCCTATTTGGCGAATATTAGGACATTCCATGGCGAATCCTCATTAACCGACTTTTCCAATACTTCTTCTATGTCAGCATCCCTCTTAAAATAACATGGTTTTTTCCCTTCTACGTGGAATGAAAGTCTTTGAACTGGAGTTGTCCTGAACTGGATTGGGAACTTGAAGATTCGCCAAATAGCTTCAGATGCCGAAATATACCTATGAAAATATTATTGTTATTAATATTGATAAATTTCTACATTTCTTTAAAAAATGCAAATCAAATTTTCAATTCATTGAATACCTGCAGTCAAAGTAGTCTTTAATTTCATTTTTCTTCTTCTGAGTCTGTGTGGATTTAGCTTGATTTCCAGTAGAGCATGATGCAGTTTTATTGACTGGTTCCACAGCCACAGCTACACGATCAGGTCCCTTGCTAATGTACTTAAACAAATATTTGATAGAGCCTGTCTGGTTGCACCATTCCACATTGATGTGAGCACGGTATCTTAGACACAACTTCTCATTATACGGAACCACATATCTGTTATCACACTGGAAACCACCCTTTTCAACAAAAAATTTTCCACGTCGTCTCCTATATATTGGATAACCATCTTTCCCAACTTTTGTAATCTCTGCATGTGCTTTTGGATACATTTTTGTACATTTACCATCAACCATACATGGTGAATTTTGGTTTGCAGCTCCACAAGGTCCATGAATCATGGAATCTTTAATGATTTCATATAGCTCAGGCTTTGTATCTTTATCTGGAATTTCTGCACAAATCATCTTATTGATATCATCAGTCGTAGGTAGCTTACTTTTTTTGTCCATAAACAAAAGTATATGAGCATGCGGCAACCCTCTTTTCTGGAATTCCACCGTATACATAGCTGTCCCAAATTATGAAAATTAGTTAGATGTCAAACTATTAACATAAGCTTGAAAATAGACTACGCTAATTGTAAAATGAAAATTACCTGCCACAGTTTTCCCAAGTAGACTTTTTTTGTGTCAAATCAAACATCAAAGAATCAAGTTTGATCTTAAATATTCGGGATATTATATCAGGTCTATCGTTCGCTGTGAGGCCACGTGCTTTTACATACCTTGTAATCTCTGGCCACTTTGGATTACATGTAAATGTAATAAAGAGGTCAGGGAAGCCATAATGTTTGCATATAGCCATAGCATCATAGTAGCTTTGAACCATATATCTAGGACCCCCAGTGAAAGAAGTCGGAATTGAAATAGGATTCCCTTGCTCACCCATGTTTTTGACTCCTGAATCAGCTGCTTCTTTTACAGCTGTGTAATTCTGACATCTTAGCTTAGATTGATTGACCTTAATATATTTCAATCTGTTTGACTCTATTGTTGAGTAGGCATCAACCAAATACTGTTGGAACAATCTCCTAGATAATAATAGTGTATGAGACTCAGAAGCTCTCTCTTGAATCCGGTATGCAAACCATTGTCTCATACTAATACATTTTATCTTCTTAGTCTTGGTTTTGTCTGTGTATCCCTTTTGAATTCCCGGTCTGAACCCATCTTCCCCATAAATATGAATCAAAGGATACTGCAATGCCAAATAGGAAGGATGAATTTCACTGATTCTCTGTAACAGCCCTGTGCTTTTTTCCTCAAGAATAATATCACGCTCTGGCATTTCCTTAACAAAATCTCCCGGTATAAGCGCAGCTATCTCTGAAACTGTAGGATTTGTGTAATTCCGGCCATCCAACCCAACACGATCACTAACTATCCTCATATGGAAAGTTTTATCGGCATCACTTGCAAATCTATCTCTAGCTGCCCTAAAATGTGCTACATGTTGATTAATGGCTCAATTATATCCTTCCGCAAGTTTTTTTTGCCACCAGTTGTACTATTGTTCTTTGATTTGCTGCATGGAAGGATGAAATTGTTAAAAGTGATCTAGAAAAATGTTGAAATTTTTTTAAAACGAAACAAAAAATTTAAACAAACCTCAAAATTGTTTCTCTATTTGTAACTTCGTTTTCTGTATCGACAATGTATAGCTGAGAGAACTTTGCATAATCATTCTCTTTTGGCTTCATACTACCAATAAGATGATAATTCGCTCCTTGAAGCTGGAACATGTTTGGTCCCTTGCCTTGATGTACAGTTCTATCTACTTTTCCTCCTAGAGAAGTCATTGCAAAAACCATTGCATAACCTCTACTATTGTTTTGGAAATGCCTGCTTATTCTATCCGTACCAGTAAGAAGTCTAGTAATAATATCTGGAGATTTCTTGAAAAGGGGCAGTTTTACAGTTCCTTGTAGACAACAGAGAGAGAATGTAGGATTATTTGTATTCCTCCTCTTGTTAAGCCTCTCATCATACCACAACATTGCACCACAATACTGACACATATAGTCTGGGTCACCATGATCTAAGTATTCTGCATAATTGTTTACTTTTAATTAATCGAATAATATTAAAGAGCTCCAACCTTATTAGTTATCAATAATCTTTCATATTACCTGTTTTCCCTTTTTTTTTTGGATTCATTCTTCCTTTGGTCGTAGATGTTGTCCATTCCGTAATTGACACCTCCATTTCACATGTCTCAAATAGTTCATCATCATGAGAGATGTACTCATTCGCGATGTCTTCATCGCTACTTGTAAAATAATAAGACTGGTCCTCATCATAAACAGATTCATCTGCATTCATTAGTTTACATGATCAAGAAAGAAACAACCATATTATGACTGTTGTTTTGTTATGATAGTGAAACTATACCATCATCTGAGATACTCCAAATAGTCTCATTAAATTCCTTTTCTAAATTTCTTGGTTGCATATTGGCAGTATCATTTGTTGAATGAGATAATACATTGTCAGACCGATCAAACATATATGCTGAATGATCATCAACATCTGCATAATTGAGAATATTAGTACCAAAACATTAAAACAGAATAGTAGTTAACGAAATAAATTGTATTTGTGAGTTATACTCACAATTCGATTTCTTCTTGACAGACGTTTGTTCTTTGTTGGAAACTTTATCTCTTCTAAAAGCAGTTAGTCTGTTTTTGGCTCTTTCAAACACGGCACCAGAAGATTGAGTATAGAGACCGGTCCTAATATTACTATTAGAAGTAGATCCAGGATAGAAATTCTCTTTATCTGTGAAAATCCCTATACAACAGTCCAGATTGTATATTATTGAAATTGATAAAGTTTTAGTTTTTAAAAAATGAAGGATTGAAACTAATGCAATTATATCTTACCAGATTGTTGACCAAAAGTGTCGGATGAAGATTGTTGTTGAGTTGGTGGTGTATGAGTATCCGGACGGCTTTGTATTGGTAAGTTTGTAATATCTTTGAAAACTCGTGTAAAAACAGAGTTCAGTGAAATAGTAGAACTCCCAGTACTTTGATTCTCGTTGGTGAGTTCACTGGATTGAGTGTTTGTTGGCAACAGTCTATTCCTCTTTGGAGTCTGTTGACTATGTTCAACAAAGTTTGGTTGCTCATGTCTCTTTTTCATATCTCAAAACTTTGATAGTAAGTTATTCTGCTAAAGTTGCAGAATAATTAGCCCTCATGATTCACTTTATGCATAAATACATAATAGTTAAAATTAATTTTAAGAATCATTTTCAATCAAGTTAAGATCTTCTAATAATAGTTAGCATAAATCTAGGATTTCAGATATTTTATTGGTCATATATAGTTGGCCATATATAAAAGGGTTTGTATAGGAAGGGTTATCTCTTAATCAATGGTGGTTAATGTTTATTATAATAGGGATGTGAATATGTTCTTTTTAATTCTTTATTGATTAGTATGGTTTAAAATTTTGAAAATTAATTTTTCATCTGCTTTGTTATATTTTTCAGGTATTGGTGGCGTGAAGATTCACTATGATTTTTCTCCTCATAAGGTAGCTCACTAATCCCTATTTTTTTTTACATAGGCTAATTTTTATTGAGTTATGGTTTTTAAAATAACAGACCCTTTCGTATTTATCGAAAATTGCAAGTAAATATAAAGAAGTAAACATGAGTAAACATTGTTAATTTTAAAATACGAAGCCTTTTAAAATGTTAAAATTTCGATCCTTTCGTTTTGTAAATGGTGACTTTTAAATTATATAAGGCTTCGTCCTTTATAAATAAAGCCCTAAATCGCTGGCCACATGGTTAATCTCTATTATAGTAAATAATAAACTATGAAACTTAGGTAATCTGGATATCCCATTAGTGTAGATGTATCATATGACAAAGCTTTTTTATTTCATATAGCAAAATATTTTAAAATAATCCGAAAACAAAACTAATCCAAAATAAAGATAACTGAAGTTCAAAGGAAACAATTGTTGAAAAGCAAGATATATTCCTAAAAAGCATTCGTGAACACAGCAATAAAAGTATCTTTTAGCCACAGGCTATATATGCATCTTCAAGAGCACCTTTGATAGACCAAATACACCTCTTCTTCGTAGAAGAAGAATGATCAGAATTATCACCAGAGACATCATCTTTCCTTTTGGAAGATGGAGTAGTGGTAGGTGTTGATAATGCATCAATTTGTTCAGCACTGTTGGTTAGCATTAGCGTTTCCTACCAAATTATTTCACAAAATATGTTAACTTACATGTCAATACACTTTCAAACTAATAAGGAGTAGAAATTATAAAGCACTTTAGAATTTATGATACATGATCCAAACTCACAATGGTTGATAAATCATCGGCACCTTGAGATGGCTCGATGGAGTCAGCTTCCTCGGGTTCCAGACCAACATATGCATGAGCAGCCTTGTAAACATCACTTTCTTCTCTGATGTTATTTTTCGCAATAGTCACTACAAATTGGTAACTCTTGCCTACCAAATCCTTCAATCCTTGAGGGATGTTTGTTGGATCTTGTATCTACACATGAAAGAAAAGAATTAGATTGTATAATTTGGTTTTCTCTATATCTAACTACATAAGATGATATACCTCATCCAAATGACCCTCTAGTAACTGAAGAGAAGATTTATGGATTAGCATTTTAGCTTCTTTCTCAAACAGCACACACTTGATCTGAGCAGTTGAATCCATTACACAGACAATCAACCTAAACCTATAAGTCAGAGATTGTACCAAGATGGATTAGATGAGGAAAACATTAGTCAACAATTAATTAAATTGCAATGTGTTTACCTTGGTTCAACTTTAGTAATATTTTCATTACAGGTAGAGCACCGAAACAATGTTTTTCTGTCTTTTTTAACAACCTCATTCTCAACTTTAGGTACCTTGTACACTGTTGTATTACACTTAAGACAGACAAAATAATACCAAGCAAACTCTGATCGATCGCATAGATTGAGCAGAAAATTCTGAATTTTCCTTCCTACAAAATGCATATGAGTTTAAACAGTTAATAAATGTGAAAGTGGTATAATCTTAATAATTTCTATAATATCGAAAATATTACTATCTACCTCATTGTACTCAATGATTTTGGCGATTGTCTTTTTCTCGAACTGTCTAGAGAAGTCAGTCTTCCGCTGAACAGCTTGTACCTCCTTAGGAACAGCTTGTTTGATAGTCAAGGCAAGGCCATCTTCCGGAAGACTGGTAATAAAAATAAACTGATTAAAACTCATTACTAACCTAAAACATTTTAAGTTTAGGTAATTCAAATGGAAGAAGTTGAGTACTTACTTTTCACGAAACTCGACAATTTCAGGCAAGGCTGAATTAATTTCCAGTAATGACATATCATAAGCGTTCGACACTGATCTTTGTCCTAAGTTTCAAAATTATATTAGGATGTGAATTAAGATTTACTTAAAATTTATTGAAAACATGTATAAACTATTTACCTTTGAAAGAATTGATCTTAGCAAAGCGCAAAAGACAAATCACCATATTCGGTCTATTATTTGTGCAAGCTGCTAGGATTCTGTCAGCAAGAACTCCCCAAAGTGTACATGATAGACGCGCATCACTACATATATTAGAGTAAAATTTTCATTGAAGAACAATAAATGGTATGATACGTTATAGAAAAGTAGTAATTAAAATTACTTTATGTCCCTGAGTTCAAGGTCAACTTTCTGTTTATCCTTATTGTCGACTTGGTAGACCTTCAGTTCGCCAACATTGACAACTTGACCAACTACGTCTGTAGAATTGCAATGTTCATTAATAGTGTGTATGATATACAATCCCTATATTAGTTTTTCAAAATGAAACAAACTTACCAACTAAAATGTTCTCATTCAATCCAGCTTCGTCAATAACGTCTCCAAAATTGACCAGTTTCAGGAACATGTCATTAGTCAATGACGGGCATGGCACGATGGAAGTGGTGTTGATGAGAGTCATACGATAAACATGGTTCGTAACTCTGAATTTTCCCACTGATTTAGTCAGTGAAAAAGAATCAATGATTACCCAGTTTCCAGTGATGATCATTTTCTGTAGTTTTCCCCATTGTGGTTTCTTTAACGTTGCATGGATGAGTGTACCCTTGTTTTAGAAGAAAGAGTAGTAAATTAGAAAATAATAAAGAGGTTTCCCCATTTTATAAATATTTGAATATTTGAATTTAAAAATGCAGGAAAGTTGAGTAATCTTACAGAAATATCAGCTAAGACAATTTCTATCGTCTCTCCAGTAAAGACGGTATATTGTTTCCAAGAATGAATGATCTTAACTTGAATTCTCCAGCCTGTTTTGAATGGTTTGACTCCGAGTAAATTTGTGATAATAGAAACATCTTGGGCAGCCATTAGAGAAGGTTTGCTAGGAGTGTGAGGAATGAAGCTTTAAGGTATGGTGATTCGACCTTAGATTAATACAGCTATATTTATAGGAAGAATTGACTTCTGTATATTTTAGGGTATATTCTCAAAATATACTCGAAACATAAATTTGCCATAAAGTTAGTGATATGGTTCGTGATTGTAATCTTTTTATGTTTATGGTTGTTTTCCAAATGTGCAACCAAGATTGTTATATTTTGAGAATATTGTTTTGATATTAGAGCGTAATGATTGGCTGATTTTTCGTGCAATTGCTAAGTATGTTGATGAGATTGATATTGTTAGACATGTAAATATAGGGATTGATGTTGTTTTCCAAATTTGCAAGTTCGATTGGTTTGTTTTTCGTATATTGAACAGATTGTATAGCGAGATTTCTGGATTAGTATTTGTGAGCGAGGAAAATTTGTATTTGGAAATCTTTTTAGTATATTGAAGTTTGCATAGCGAGATTTCTGGATTAGAATTTGTGAGAGAGACAAAATTTGTATTTGGAAATATTTTTAGTATATTGATGAGATTGTATACCGACATATATAGTAAACAGCCATATTGGATCTCTTGTCGTTGTTAAATGAATTTTTTGGTACATGTTAATAGCTCATTTTTAAAGCCCACAAGAATTAAAAAAGACCCGATATTGACCCGATATTGGAATTTCGGGTTTGTTTTGAAGTTTAACCCGATTAAAGATACATTAAAGTCATATTTAGCCTTCGCCGAGATGGTTGCAAGTGTTGGTATCAAGGGTATTTTTGTCTGTTGTGTAAATTGTACTTCTTTTTTACTATAATAGGGATTATGTACTCATATTTCTCAAATACCAGTTTTAAAAGGAAATTTTGGAAAATCTTCCAAATAATTTGAGTGAGTTATCTTAACTATAGTCCAAATTAATTAACAGGTAAAATCATGTAACTTTCTTTTTTTTTAAACGTCCAGGACATTAAAATTCAGACGTATTTCAAATTAGCCAACGAATAAGAAATCATATCTAACGATTAGATAGTCACGACTCACGAGTCACGAGTAGTTGTTTTTTTTTTGTTTTTTATAAGTTTATGACCAAAATACATATGAACAAGGAAATTAAGGCAAATATTAATTATTCTCAGACCAGCATCTCTCCTTACTGTAGCAAAATCCAAAAGGTCACGTAATTACCTGTTTTAAGTATAGATAACTATAGTATCTAATCTATCTATATGGTAACATCAGAATTTGATGCAGATTGGAATAGCCAAATGTGGGGACAAAAAAAATTATTCAAAAACATCCGATAGATTAGATAACTTAAAAGAAAAGGTAAATGAATTAATTGATGAAGAGTATATAACTAAAAAAGAGTATCAAGTACTTGAACTTTCTTATCAAGTGTACCACTATATCGTATTTTCAAAATATAGTTAAAAAAATTCTATAATATAATCGTGTTGGTGTAGTGCTTTTACACCCGTACTAGTGGTCGATTGCCATAATATGCAAATTGTTCGTACAAGCATTTCAAAGGTTTATAAGAAATGCTACAAGCATCAATTTTCTAATGGAAATTTTCATCTTATGGGATGTTTTCAAATCAACACAAAACATTTTCATGCATAAATTATCCTTTAAGTCATTTAGTTCTTGAACAGAAAAGTTCTTGGAAAATTCTGTCAGAAATTTTATCTTACTACCGAAAATGGTAAAATATTTTTTTTGACGAATCATATATTCTGGTGAAATTTCAAATAACTGATGGTGATTGGTTATTACCAGCAAAATAATAATAATTTTAGTGGTAACCTTATTTAAAGACTTTTAAATGACTTTAACAATTTATAACGCTATTCTCAGTATTATTGTTGCCTTAGAAAGCAATAAAACTTGTACTTTAACTTCAATTTGAACGTCATTAATCTGTGAATGAAGTATTTAAACGAGTTAATGTGTGAAACTGTGAATGGTGTACTTAAAAACACACCGTAACTAAAAAGATTCGCCAAGAATAATGAAATACATACATTATATATACAAAATAAAGAAAACACCAAAATTATTAGGGTTAAGTTAACGACAATAATATGTGCACGGTGCACCAGCACCATACATAAAAAAAAAACATAAAAAAAAACGTACCGGTGCAAAAGAAATATACCTAGTGGTGACTGATGATTGATGATGAGTCAGTGGTGACGAGACGAGATAACGGAAGCTAGCTACTACGAGACGAGGAATCTTTCTTTTCTCACGTGCACTTTGCCACGTGAGAATATTCATTCAAAAGTCTTATGGGCTTTAAGAGCTAAGCCCAACAAATCTGCTCCATTGTATTTTGGTTATCTATTTAAACCTTTTTTTTTTTTTCCTTTCTTCTTTTTCTGTTATTTGCGCACACACACACACTCATGGAAATTTTGAATTAATGTATTTTAGCTTTTAATTTTTAAGGAAACTTCATATAAAAAAACACGAAGTATACCTAACGAAAACACTAAGAAGAAACAGATTCAATTGGTTTCTGTATTTTTCTCTTGTTTCATGTCACTGATCAATACGTTTTTATATCATATTATAAAGATAGAAAACTATATATATGAATCTTTATTAAAAGCCAAACCAAAAAGCCCCCATTTAATTTACATACTTCTTCCGTTTCAAAATATAAGATGTTTTAGTCAAAGCACGCATAATAAGAAATGTTTATTTTTATAAAGTTTAACCAATTATAAACAAGACTGTATAAAATAAATAATAAGAAAATATAAAATTAGTATAAAAGTTGCCTCAAAAATTGAAAACATCTTATATTATGAAACAAACAAAAACCTCTAAAACATCATATATTATAAGACGGAGAGAATATTTGTCTTTGTGGAAACACAGATATAATTAGACAAGTGGTGCCAAACTAATGAAAGAATCAAATATTTTATTAGGCAAAAGAAGAAAGATTTAAGCAAAGTAATCATTTTTTTAGAGTTGGGTAGGTCATTAAAGGCCCAATTGTTTCTCACTAAGCTAAGGAGATACTTAAGTTAAAAGATGCCACTGCATACCACTGAGAGCCTCCAAAATAAAGCGAAAATTAAAGTAAACAAAATTGATTAAAAGTAATTAATCTTGCAGTACTCTTGTGTTCCATAAAATGCGACCTAATTTCTAGGAAAAGTTACTCAAATTTTGAATAACAAACGATTAACACTTATGAATTATTGAATAACAAACGATTAACACTTATGAATTATTGAATAACATTGATATATAATCAACCCAATGTTTAGTAGTACCATGGCATTTTCCCATATAATACGTTTACTCAAAACTCTTCATTTTCATGTTACTATATGTTAGCTCCATTAAAATATTCGACGAAGGCGATACTTAACTCAACGCGTTGAAAAACTTGTGTGGCTTTAAATCTGAATTACGTATTGTTTTAACGTTACAAACACGAATCTGAATCATAAGTTGATAATAAGTTTTGATTACTGATTTTTTTTTTTTTTTTTTTGTTAATGATAAAACGAATCATATACTCATAATATAATATGAGTATTAAAATAAAAGATTCAGATTCTGTATATTAGACGAAACGATGGAATAAAGTATACGCAAGCCTGCCGGAATATTCCCCCCCCCCCCATAGCAAAGTTGATGTGTCGGTCGACGATGAGAATCCAAGCCATCATCATCAAACAAACGCGTATTTTAGAAACAGAGGCGCACGGTAAGGTCAACTTTTGGAACAGAGAGGAAAAAGACTTCAACTTTTTTCTCCTCTCTTCTCTCTCGATTTGTGTTGGTATGGGATTCAGCACCCCCGACATACCGAGCTAAACCAGAAATATTAATTGATTAGTTAACCGGGAAACCGGTTAAGGACTTGATTAGGTCAACAAGAAGTCAGTTCGGCCAAAGTATCACCTTGAAGAAGAAGGAGCCGACTTCCACTTCGGCACGGCGGCCGAATGAAGCAATGAGGCAGCTTTCCATATCTCACTTCGTCCGATAAGGAAAGTGAATATATATTGTAATCTTAGAGCATGTATAAAGAGGGGGATACTTCTCCATTGTAAGGCATCGAGAATCGAATACAATAATTGAGTTCTCCTCTTGTTCTTAGCAATAAACCCTAATTCTTTTGAGTTCTACTTCTTTACTTTTAATTCCAAGGCTTAGATCTATTTTCTAGAGAGATAACTCTATTGAATTTGTTTCTCCCCTTAAACAAATTCATTGTGGAAACCTAGTTCCTACAATTGGCGCCGTCTGTGGGGACGCAAATCATCTCTAGAAAACTTACTCTCTAGCCCGACAATAATGTCTTCCATCATCAACGAAATCCCCGAAGCAAACCGCACAACCTCCAGCATGCTCGATCTCACAGGCATCGCATCCACTCAGGATGGCGTCGCAACACGAGGTGGCGTTTCGACTAGGCCGGCCATCGCCGTGTACTCCCGTCAGCGCGTCAACGCAACGACAAACCCGGCCGAAAATTCCGCCGAACTCCCAGTCGGGATCAGATCCGAAGGGGAGACCAACCAGGGAGCGGGGCGAACTCAAGTAGAGTTAGTCAACCTCGAGACAGAGCTTACCGGTGAACAACACCGCAACGAGGAGGCTGCGGGCGTCACAGAGCAGCAGCTCGACGCACAGAACGGAGATCTCCCTGTTCATGCCACACCTGCGATCCAGAACCCGCAGGTCATCTCCATGGAGGATTTCAAGATCTTGTTCGGCTCCATGACGAAAGAAATTTACCAGATGATCTCCGATACCAATCGCAGGGTCGACGCCGTAGTGACCCAGACAACCCCATCACAAGTCTCTGCCGGACAATCGCCTAACTTGGGCGGTCTCACTCGTCCTCTCGACTTTTCGGACGCTCAATTCGACAGGAGGAATCTTCCCCCTAAAACCACGTCGAGTATTCGACCAACGAATCCGAATTCGCGGATACACAAGAGCTCGGCCGCCCCGGTCGCCCGCCTCACAAACCCCGGACCTTGCTTCGAACTCGAAGAAATCAAGTCGCAAATTAGCGGCATGAACACACTCCTCCATCAGGCTATCAGCACGGCTCCGGAGATTGATAGAATTGTCGAGGTGACTCGGCAGTCGCCCTTCACTCAACGGATAACGCGAGCTACCGTGCTGAACGTCAAGCTGAAACTTCCAATCTACCAAGGAGACAAAGATCCGGTCCAGTTCATGACGTCCTTCATGGCGACCATGTCCAAGGCACGATTCACCGACGAACAAAGGGACACCGGTTGCTGTCAGCTATTTATCGATAGCCTCTCCGGCCCTGCCTTGGTATGGTTCACAAGGCTCGAGCCGAACTCAATCGACAATTTCGACCAGTTGTCCAAGGCTTTCCTCAAGAATTACCGAATCCTCATCGAACGAGGCGTGACAAGTTCGGATCTCTGGGAGATGGCCCAAGAACGATGAGAGCCCATCGCCAATTTTCTTGAACAGATTCAAGGAGAAGCTAACAAAGGTCAACGTCCCGGAGGACGCTGCAATGGCAGCCTTCAGGAAGGGTCTGATCCCTGGGTCACCATTGCGAAAAGACCTCAATATCCGGGAACCTAAAGACCTTGATGACGCATTGCACCGAGCTTCCAGGTTCGCACTCGATGAGGAAGAAGAGGCCCAAATAGCCGCGAAAACCAACGACGAACAATCAACGCATCCCCCCAAGGTTAAAAACCGGGTCGAACATCACGAACCCCGCAAGCACCACGAACCTCAGGATCGAAAAAAGGGCATCATCCACGCAGTCTCCGAGGCGGATGAACAAGACAAGCAGCCGACCGACCCGAAGGAACTTTACTGCAACTTCCACATGACCTCCGGTCATTCCACACATGAGTGCGTCCACCTGAAGAATTATTTGTACGGGAAGTATCTCTTTGGCGAAGTCGACGCTGTCTTTCAGCCAAAAAGCGTTCGCGGAGGCAGAGGTCGCCGTGGGGATGGCGTGGCGGACGATCTAATGGAGGCCACGGTGCGGGTGGCGGACGAGGCTACAACGCACCACCCAACGCAGTCCAACAGCCGGTCAACCAAGCATTCGTGAACGTCCAAGAGGAGGCGCCCCAAGCAGACGAACTGCCCGGCCCACCAAAGCGGCAGAGGGGGCAAAACCCGGAGTGGGCCAATTCCCCTCCCCGAGGACGAATAACCATGATACTTGGCCCACCGGAGGACTGCGCAGACTCCGTCCGCGCATTAAAGAAGAGGGCACGACAAGTGTGCACCCTTCGAACAGCTCCGAGCGAACCTTCACTCTGCTCGGACCCGATATCATTCACTTCGGAGGACGCTAAAGGAATCCAACATCCCCATTCTGACCCCTTGGTTATCGAGGTCACAATGGGCGTCTTCAACGTCGAACGAGTTCTGATCGACACCGGAAGCACCGTCAACGTACTATGCTGGCAAACGTTAGACCAACTGAAACCCAAAACTCGAACGCTGACGGGCTATGATGGGGTTGCTAAAATGTCAATGGGCGACGTAAAGCTACAAGTACGAGCTGGTGGAGTGACCCGGAAGACTAAGTTCGCAGTCATTGATGCACCCCCGATCTACAACGCCATTTTGGGGGTACCATGGATATATGCGATGCAAGCCGTACCGTCGACCTATCACCTCTGCCTCAAATTCCCGACCAGCACAGGAATTTGCACACGTTATGGCGACCAAAGGGTAGCCCGAGTATGCTCTGTTATCGAAAAAAGCAGAGGACGGCGGAAAACGCATAGCAATTACAGAGCGGGGACCATCTTACCGGTCCCCACAAGCCGGAGCGGGATCGCTTCAGGTCTCCGGAGTATCGGATCATACATGTCAATATAGACCCCTTCGACCCCTCGCGAACCGTCGGCATCGGGTCTGAACTCGACGAACGCATAAAGACGAAGCTGATCGCTTTTCTGCAGTCTCGAGCTCCCACATTCGCCTGGTCAACAAAAGATATGGTCGGGATAAGCCCCGAAGTCATTTGCCATAGGCTCAACATCGACCCCACATTCAAGCCGGTCAGGCAGAAACGCAGGCGTTTGGGCCCGAATCGAGTCAAGGCGGTCCAGGACGAAGTCGAACGACTACTCAAGGCAGATCAAATAGTGGAAGTCCAGTACCCTGATTGGTTGGCTAACCCGGTGGTGGTCAAAAAGAAAAACGGCAAGTGGAGAGTCTGCGTGGACTTCACCGATCTCAACAAAGCTTGTCCTAAGGACAGCTTCTCTTTGCCGCACATAGACCGTCTCGTTGAAGCTACGGCCGGCAACCAACTGCTTTCATTTATGGATGCATTCTCAGGGTATAACCAGATCGCCATGAGTCCGGCCGACCGCGAGAAAACGGCGTTCATCACAGATAGGGGCACCTACTGCTACAAGGTAATGCCGTTCGGATTGAAAAACGCCGGAGCAACCTACCAGCGATTGGTAAACATGATGTTCGTAGATCTGCTCGGCAAAACCATGGAGGTCTATATAGACGATATGCTGGTCAAGTCTTTGATCGCAGAACAGCATGTCCAACATCTGACGGAGTGTTTTGACATCTTGGATCAATTCCAGATGAAATTAAACCCAACGAAATGTACGTTCGGAGTAACCTCCAGAGAGTTCTTGGGGTACATCGTCACTGAACGGGGCATAGAGGCAAATCCTAAACAGATCGAAGCCATCCTGGGACTACCCTCACCGACCAACAAGCGAGAAGTACAATGCCTGACCGGCCGGATCGCCGCTCTGAATCGTTTCATCGCCCGATCAACGGACAAGTGCCTCCCCTTTTACCAATTGCTTCGTGGAAATAGAGATTTTCATTGGGACGAGGAATGCGAGGTCGCCTTTCGTCAGCTGAAGGAGTATCTGACTTGCCATCCAGTGCTGGTCAAACCGGAGGACGGCGAGGCATTGTGTCTCGGTTACAAGCTCGGCAGTCAGCGGGGTGTTAGTCCGAGACGATCGCGGAGATCAAAAGCCCATCTTCTATACGAGCAAAGCACTTAACGACGCGGAATCACGGTACCCCACGCTGGAAAAGCTGGCCCTTGCGGTAATCGTCGCAGCACGGAAACTGCGCCCCTATTTTCAGTCGCACTCTATCGTCGTGCTTACTGACCAGCCACTCCGAACCGTCCTCCATAGCCCTCTCCAATCCGGACGCATGGCGAAGTGGGCGGTCGAACTTAGCGAATACGATATCGAATACCGTTCTCGACCAAGTCTGAAGTCGCAAGTTCTGGCTGACTTCATCACCGAACTATCGCCTGAGCTCGACGACCCCACCCCCGCGGTGGAACAATGGACAATGTTCGTCGACGGTTCGTCAACAAGTCATGGCTCTGGGGTGGGACTCATCCTTCGATCCCCCACCGGTGAGATCCTTGAGCAAGCATTGAAGCTCAACTTCAAAGCGTCGAACAACGAAACCGAATACGAGGCCGTTCTCGCGGGACTCCGTTTAGCCCGGGGACTTGGAGTCAAACACCTGCAGGTCAACTGCGACTCCCAACTCGTAGTCAGCCAATTCAGCGGAGAATTCGACGCCAAAAACAAACGAATGGGAGCATATCGACAGTTGGTCCGCACGTTATCTGGGGAGTTTGCGTCTTTCTCTCTGACGAAGGTCCCACGGAACGAGAATGCATCAGCCGACGCCCTCGCAGCCCTGGCAAACCACTCCGACCCCGAGCTACGACGTACCATTCCAATCGAGTGGCTCGATGCTCCCAGCATTAATCCGGACAGCCAGATTGCCGTCATCAACGACGACTCAGTCCCGATGGAAGTTGATGAGCCAATAGAAGATCTGACGGACGTCGCCAAACCCCCGGAGGATTGGCAACTTGAGATCAAACTTTACATCTCCGATGGTATCGTCCCGACAGACCGATGGGCAGCTCGACGACTGAAGGCCCGAAGTGCCAGGTATATCCTTTTGGACGGTGAGCTGTTTCGCCGAAGTGCGTCAGGAGTATTCCTTACCTGCGTTACTCGGGACGAAGCCGAACGCATCATGATGGAGGTGCATGAAGGCGAGGGTGGTAACCACTCTGGCGGACGCGCACTTGCTCATAAAATTAAAAAGGATGGTCACTATTGGCCTACCATGATGGCCGATTGCGAAACTTTCGCGGCCAATGCGAAGCTTGTCAGCGCCATGGACCAATGCGGCACGTCCCGCCCGAACTGCTAAATACCGTGACAGCTCCGTACCCTTTTATGCGCTGGGCCATGGACGCCATAGGACCCCTGCCGGCGTCCAAATCCAAGAAGTATGTCCTGGTGCTGTCCAATTACTTCACCAAATGGGTGGAGGCAGAATCTTTCACGAGAATCCAATCCCTAGACGTGACCAATTTCATCTGGAAGAACATATTATGTCGCCACGGACTTCCGTACGAGATTGTCACTGACAACGGTACTCAATTCACCTCGCTGATCACCAGACGTTTCCTGTCGAAGTGGCAAATCCGTCTCAGCACTTCGACTCCTCGGTACCCGCAAGGTAATGGTCAAGCAGAAGCCACGAATAAATCGATCGTCGACGGACTCAAGAAACGACTCGGTCGAAGGAAGGGATCATGGGCAGACCACTTGGACGGTGTGCTATGGTCATATCGCACAACCCCGCGGCGAAGCACAGGACAATCCCCTTTCTCTCTCGCATATGGTCTCGAAGCACTTGCCCCGGTCGAAGCAGGAGTCCCGACACTTCGCCGTACTATGATGGTGGATAATCCCGAACTCAATGACAAAATGCTGGTCGACCACAACGACCTTGCCGAGGAGTTGCGCGATAAAGCTTTAGTTCGAGTGCAACATTACCAAGACGCAGCCGCTCGATACTATAATAAGACTGTTCGTCAGCGACGTTTCAACAAAGGCGATCTAGTTCTGAGAGAAGTTTTCGAGAACACCAAGGAAGTGAACGCCGGTAAGCTCGGCGCTCGATGGGAGGGTCCATACCTCGTGTCTAGAGCGGTTCATCCAGGCGTCTACGAACTCGTGACCATGGCCGGGGAACGGATCAAAAACTCGTGGAACGCATCCCACTTGAAACGTTATTATAGCTAAGTCGCTGTTACGATCCTACACAGGAGTTTTCGGGACTCCGAACTCCATTTATCTTTCTTTTGTTTTACGAACTACGGTTGGCTTGATCCCCACTTCGGGGTACGTAGGCAATCCCTTATCTGTTAAAGATATAGCGAATGCAGCCAATATATTAATAAAGTTTTTTCCGGTCGAAAAACTTTTTCTTGTTATTCGAATACATTCAGTTCGGCGGCAAGCCGATGTACGAAATATCGACCATGGATTTGATTTTCTCTTACATGGTTTGATAATTCCAATTAAAATAAAGTTTTTCTAAATAAGTCAGTCCCCATTACATGCTTTGGAGCGATGACCAACACAAAAGAGAAAACAGAGAAAAGAGACGCAAAGGGGGAAACCCCTTCAACGACTGAGCTCTCCTAAAAAGAAACAAAAAAAAATCCGAAGCGTTCAGGGTTTCGCCGTCACTGTCTGGGGCAGTCCAGTAGACGAAGTGGAGGCCGCGGACCTGACAGATCGTCCGCCAGTGGTTCCTCTACTGTTACCTTATCCAGTTCGCTTCGCCAGAACTGACGAGCTTGCCTTAGGGCACCCAGTCTCCCCCTCGGAACTTCAACGCCTCTTGACACCAAGTCTTCCAGGAAAGCGCACGGGCCCTCGACCAGGTGCCTCTCACGGAAAACCGGACCAGCCGATTCCAGGAAATTGGCGTACCGCCTTAACCTTTCTACGGAAGCCCGATAGGCCCAGATATCCACGGTAAACGGGTGCGCGGTATCTTCGAGGGGCTGACAGTCATCCTCGAAAAGGACAGGAACCTCCATACTCGCCACCAGTTCTTGGCACGCCGCACGCGCGGCAAGCAGCCCGGTCATACGCCACTTCTCCAAGAAGAAACCCTCGGCGATTAATTCGTGCAAGACCCGAATAGTCCCGTCCAAACGGTATAGCCGACAGACTTCGGCCAGTCTACGACGTCTCGCCATAAGGTGAGCCCCCAGCCTATAGCGGCGAGCCCGATACCTTCGGAGTTCTTGGCACACGAGGCTCCCTTCTACACCCGCCATGTCGACAGGTGGGACAGGTGTGCGTACTTGGAAAGTCTCTACGCCCTCTTGGGCGGAGGAGTCATCCGACGATTCAGTTCGGTTGGAACCACTCGACGAAGCGGTTAACCTTTCCAGAGCCCGTCTTAGCCACGCAGATCGAGTAGTCACCATCTCTTTCTCTCAATATTTTGGAAAGTTGTGGAAGTTAGAATGAACTCCCAAACTCTCAATCCTATTTATACAGGATTACGGGAAGTAACCGCCGCTGAATCCACCAATCAGAGTGCAACATGATTTTCGCGAGGTCCCGAGAATAATTCTCAAAGACCGCGCAGCGCATTTAATAAAGCACGTTCATTATTTCCAGAACGGAAAAAGGGAATTTTTGAAAAAAAAAAAAAAAAAAAAAAAAAAAAAAACTATATACTCATACGTATACCTTAGCCCGAATGGGACTAAGTATCTATTAGTTCCTACCGAACTCACCCCTTGTTGACATCCTGGCCAGGTGATCAGCTGGTATAATTACCTACTATTTTTCGGGATAAGCCGGACCCAGAGTCGTTATTTCGCACCCGAACCTTCAATCATTGGGATAAGCCGGACCCAGAGCGTTTATTCCGCGCCCAATCTCTTAATTGTTGGGGTAAGCCGAACCCAGAGTATTTATTTCGCACTCAACTTTTAGTTCGGACGGTGTGGTAAGCTGAACCCAGAGAATAATTTCGCACTCCGGCTACCGAACTAAAGTAAAAGGAGATAAGCCGAGCCCAGTATCTCGCTCTCCGATCAAACACACTTCGTTCAAAATTCATAGACTGCTTCTGAGGCGCTAATCGATTTTGAGTACCGTCACTTAATTAAGATTGCCCGATGTAAGCCGGGAGACGTCTCGCTTATGGCATATTTTAGGAAATAAAGTAGCAAAATAAATCTCTTATTATTACTGAAAAAGTTTTATTGAGATTTTACAACGAGTAAAGTTCAAGTTCGCCTGCTATATTGCAGTTGTATCTTATTATCAAACGGAACATCCTAATTCCGAACTGGTGCGCCATTTGCAGCGATCTCGCGAATGCTCTTCTTGAGTCGCTTCGGCATCGGTCATAGTAGTTGCAACCCAGTTTTTTCCCATTCCTCGGGACGAGTCTCCAATGCTCTAGCTTTCTGTTCGGATTCATAGAGCAGGTCAGTAGTTCTTTTCCTTTTCGCCTTGAGTAGGGCGATCTCGGACTCCAGAGTCCTCAGCCGTCGATCGATCCTGCCCTTCTTCATATGAAAGTACTGAAGATCTTGAGTCAGCTCTTGGTGCGTACCCTCAATCTGCAAACGCAAAATCAACAACGGGTTAGTATGAAGAAGACAAATTTCGATCGTTCGTAAGGAAAGCAAAAAGGAAAAGAGGGTAGTGGCTACCTGACGGAAAAAGGCGTCGGCCTCGGCAAGTTCAGCACCGGTTGCACGCCGGTTAATGTAGAACGGCTTAACGTTGCCGGGAATGAAGTCACCAATCAAGACAGGGTCCATATGCGTCGACCTCCGCTCTGATTCCCTTTGGCATTCGTCGCAGTACGCAACAAGACATGGCGGCAAAGCAGCTATCTTGTCGAACCCGTTCCTAATCCAATCCTTTGGGTGAGATTCCAGCATCTCGAGTTTGAGTACCAGATCTCGCTGTACCTGTTCTGACGCGGCAAGACGATCGCAATATTCCGTATGGCGATCTTCCACCTCATGAAGAAATTCTTCCAGTTCGCGCCTTTCTTCCGGTTTGACGTGGAACATCAACATCCAGGGAGCGCGGATGTTCGGGTAATACGCCATCCCCCGTTCAATAGCTTCGGCATTCGAGAACGTCGGCACATCGTTACCAACTAGCGCGGATTCCACGCTGCTAACCGAGCTTGACATTGTCTTGATTAAGAGTTCTTCTTGGGATGTTTCACCCGTAGGCAGCGCCGGATAGATTTATACGGGTATTGGGAGGAAAATCCCCTTTTTTAAAAAAAAATGGCAACTTTCCGTGCCAAATGGTAAGAATGCGAATTAGAAGAGAAAATCCCGTTTTTTTTCAGTTTTTCCTTTTATGATAAAATAAAATTTCGGTAATTAAAAGAGAAAATGGGCCGAGCGAGTCGGCAATGTTTTACATGGGTATTCAAACCTGCGAGGTTAACGACAAAAGAAAAAGAAGAGAAGGAAACGAAAATCATAGCTAAGTATCATAAGCACCGGTCAAATCGGCCTGAAAGCTATCGGCATTGGAACCGTGCGGATGCTGGACGGACTCTGGAGCCATCGTTCCGGGGGGGGGGGGAAATCCATAGCCAAGTTGATCAGGGGACATGTTGAGATCTTTTTCATCCAGATCAAGGACATCGATCGCCTTGACAGTCTCTTCAGCTTCGGCCTTTTTCTCGTCAATCTCCTTGATTTGCTCCGTCTGGATGATGGCCCCATTTTCGACCAAATATTGTACCGTTTCCTGTATCCCGGAAGCTTGGTTTAGCAGATCCTCCACGGGACGAATTTTCTCCTGTTCGAGTAGATAGGCCTTAACCTTATCCAGTCGAGTCTGCGCTTTCATTTTTGTTCGCTCCACCTTCTCCCAACGATCCCGCCGGAGTCTCTTGACTTCAAAGTTGAGCTGAACCTTTAACCCGTCGCATGATTCCTGCAGTTCGTTCTTCTCTTCTTCGAGAGTAAGCGCTCGGGAGTTCAGTTCATTAATCTTCAGCTCGGAGCTGGCAATGATGCCGTCTTTTTCGGCAACAAGCGCCTCGAGCTCTTTGATCCTCGCATCTTTGGCGTCGCTGGCAATCCGGATTTGCTCCGCACATTCTTTCACCTTTTCGAGCTCCAATCCAGATTTCTTACTGGATTTGGCACGCCTATCGTATAATTGAGTCAGCGTGTTCATCTTGGCGGCAGTCTGTAAACCCGAAGAACGTATGTCAGTTCACCCGTGGAAATTTCAAGCAAATTAAACGAAATGATAAGGCATACCATTAGGTGGCACTCGGCGACATCAAGGAACGCCTGTTTAAACTCAAGATCGTCCGCCGACGGAAGGATTCGACTAGAGGTCTTCAGGGTTCGGAAGAGCTCGCCCGAGGCTTCACGATTGGTCACCAGAGGATAGTCGCCGAAGTAATGATAGGAGAAGCGATCTGTTTTATCATTTCTCCTTTCCAGGCGAAATCGATCTGCAGATTCCAGTCCAGCTTCTTCCGCCGAGCGTTTACGGTTCACTACCGGCTGTGGCTCAGCGACTGGGTTTTTTCCGGTTTGCCTCTTTTTCTTCTTCCTTCTTTTGGATCCAGCTTCAAGTTGCGGGACATCTTGTTCCTCGGTCGAAAGATTGGCATTCTCTAGGGCCAAAGGGAGAATATCTTCTTCCGCGACATCGACTGTGTTGACATTTTCTCCAGAATCCTGAGTAGGATCAACTTCGGTCTGGTCCGGGATGGGATCGATTTCAGTTCGACCTCGAGACGGGTCGATATCAGCTTCAATGGCAGCCTGAGTGTCACGGCGAACTATCTGGAGATTGTCCGATTCAAGGACACGTGCTCCGGTAGGTTCCGCAGTTCGTCCTAGCGACCTAGCAAAACTTGGGAACGTCGTCCTGGGTTTGCCCATCGCTGTTTCAACACGGATACGGGTGATGAACTCCCACTGACGATTGTTTCCGGTTAATAGAGCGTCTCTGACGGGATGGTAGTTTGGAGCTAGCCGCGTCGCGCAGAACAGACGATCTGGAAACATGACACGACAAAGTTAAAACTGGTCAGAGGTGCCGAAGTCAATTGAAACGTGCTGAAAATATAAAGTCTACCAGGATTTTCATTCCACACTCTCTGATGGACACCCAATGGGTTAGCGAGTGAGTACTGATCGACGCGGACATAGAAGTAGCGGTTCATCCATTTCTGGAATTTGCTCACTCTTTTGCCGACGAGGAAATTGTGCGCCGGCCTCATATTCACTTCCCAACGGTGTAAACTCTTTGATAATTTAAAATTGGATAGTTGTTCGAAACATTGAACTCCAATATTAACCCCGACTTCGGCTGCTATAGTGAGGGCAGCCATAAAATTGCAAATAGCTCCGGGGACGAATTGGCAGATCGCTATCCTGCGTCTTTGGGCGTAGAGCGATATCAACGCAGGGATTGGGAATAGGAGGCGACACTCGGTAAAGTAACATTCGTATAGACATATGTACCCTTCCGGAGGGTTCCAAGGGCGTTGGTCCTCTCGAGAAATCAGAATTGTGACTTCGCTGTTGAATAAACCGCATGAGTTAAGCATGTCGTTCACGGTTTTGGACGAACTCAAACTCTTTTCGCCACCAATCTGTCCTTTATGGTCAAATAAGGGATCGATATCTTCGATCAAGAGTCCTAAGGGAACAAACCGATCTTCCTCTTGTGACAGTACGTCTTGAGTTAGTTCGGTGCTTTCCTCTTCAGGACGAACTGATGGCGGCGGTCATACTTGTGAAGATGAAGTTCCTGCAGAACAGCGAACAAGGCGTGGTAGGACTTCGGAAGCCGATCTACTCGACTCGCCGATCTGCGTGGTACGTTCTGGGTCGAGAGTTTTCCGCCTGGAAGATCGACGAATTAGCTGTTCGCCCTCGACTTCTGGCGAAGAGATGGGTTCTGATGTGCTTGCCATATTCTGAGTTCGGAGAGTGCGGAAGAAAATCGGGACTAACAAAATAAATAGGAGAGAGATCGGAGCAGATTACCTTTCGTTGAAGACAGAAAATGAGAAATGACGAAAGGGGAGGCGTATTTATAGAGTCGAGCGGGTGGCAACCCTACGCAGAGCAATTATGACCTATGCGACTCTTCGAATTCCAGGCTAACTGATGTGATGTAAACGACGAGATGACGCGAGAATCCGGGTAAAATCAATTAAGTTTTTATGAATTAGATCAGATATTCTCTTCCCATAGTTCGAAATATTCGAATTAAATCTCGAATATTCGGAACTGGGGGGGACTAATTGTTGGTACGGGATTCAGCACCCCCGACATACCGAGCTAAACCAGAAATATTAATTGATTAGTTAACCGGGAAACCGGTTAAGGGCTTGATTAGGTCAACAAGAAGTCAGTTCGGCCAAAGTGTCACCTTGAAGAAGAAGGAGCCGACTTCCACTTCGGCACGGCGGCTGAATGAAGCAATGAGGCAGCTTTCCATATCTCACTTCGTCCGATAAGGAAAGTGAATATATATTGTAATCTTAGAGCATGTATAAAGAGGGGGATACTTCTCCATTGTAAGGCATCGAGAATCGAATACAATAATTGAGTTCTCCTCTTGTTCTTAGCAATAAACCCTAATTCTTTTGAGTTCTACTTCTTTACTTTTAATTCCAAGGCTTAGATCTATTTTCTAGAGAGATAACTCTATTGAATTTGTTTCCTCCCTTAAACAAATTCATTGTGGAAACCTAGTTCCTACAATTTGTTTTCTCCCTGTGTGTGTGTGGGTGTGCTTTTGTCGTTTCATCGTTCGTTTACTCCAACTTGCTTTTATTATTCTACGCTCTCAGCTCATGGACTAATCAAATCAAACAACACAACACAAAAGAAAATATGGTTTTTTTTAAGAGAAAATAAAATAAATATCTCTGTTTTTATTTTATTTTTTATTATTCAATGATAGGTACGCTTCACCTCTAAGTTTTGACCAAAGAAGTTTCTTCGTTTCTCAAACTCTCTCTTGTGGTCACCCGTTGTTTAATCGGAATATACCAAGAGAATGCTAAGATTCACTCTTCATCTCTCGATTTCGTCATGAGTTTCTTCTCTGTTTATCAATGGAGGTTGGGTTTTGGAATCTTTACAATTTCCAAGTTTTTGTTTTTTTTACTTGTTGCAAACTTTCTAATTTTAATGTGTATTGCTCTATTTGGCTATGTTTCTTCAAAAGGTTCTTTCTTTTTTAGATGTTGCGTCTTAAAGTTTCAACCTTTATTATTTAGCTAAACACTATTACTACTCGAGAAACTGATGAAGAATAACTTGTGCTACTGTTTATGGGTTGTGTTAGTGTCAGCAATGTATTTTTTTTTTAAGGATATCGATTGGATCTATATCTATGGAAAGCTAAGCTAGAGATTCTGTTTCTTAAAATTGTTGACTTACAGATGTTGAGCTCTTCTTCTTCTTCTACTCAAGTTGAAACATTCAGAGACATGGGCATGTATGAACCATTTCAACAGTTATCTGGTTGGGAGAATCCTTTCAAATCAGATGTCAACAATATTAGTAACAATCAGAGTTCTTCAACAACACTTGAGGTTGATACTAGACCAGAAGCTGATGATAACAATAGAGTGAGATATTCTTTATTCCGTGATTCATGCTTTAAGACTGATTTTATAAGTGTTTGTTTGTTTGGTGATTGTATGGTTAAATTATGTGCAGGCGAATTATACTTCTTTGTATAATAATAACTCTGTTGAAGCAGAACCTTCTAGTAATAATGATCAGGACGAAGACCGGATTAATGATAAGGTAGAGACTTTAGCATTTTAAGGCTACTTTGTACCTTTTGGTTTCGAAGACCTCATAAACTCCTCCTTCTCCATTTTAATCTTTAGAATTAGAGGAAGAGACACGGCGTGATGACATGAATTGTTGTTCCTTCTCTATGCACAGATGAAACGGCGTTTGGCTCAGAACCGAGAAGCTGCTCGCAAAAGCCGTTTGAGAAAGAAGGTAAGAAAAGGTCCCTTGGTGGGATTTTCTTGTGGTTAATGATAAAAAGGGAAAGCTTATGCAAAGTTACGTCTGTGTACCTGTAGGCCCATGTCCAACAGTTAGAAGAAAGCCGGTTGAAGTTGTCACAGCTCGAGCAGGAACTTGTCAGAGCTAGGCAACAGGTTAGCTCGATCTTGTTTCTTTGTTCTGTGTTCATCAAGCTTTTTATGACTCATACTGACTCAGTGAATTTGGTTCGTTTCAGGGATTATGCGTACGCAATTCATCAGACACTAGTTATCTAGGACCAGCTGGGAACATGAACTCAGGTTGGCTTTTATATCACTAAATAAGCTTATGTTAGCATTGCTTAATCTCTTAATCTCTTAGTATCTCAACGATATAAATGGTCTCAATGAAACCTTATTCAAGGGATTGCTGCATTTGAGATGGAATACACACACTGGCTCGAAGAGCAAAACAAGAGAGTTAGTGAGATTCGAACAGCGCTCCAAGCTCATATCAGTGACATTGAGCTCAAGATGCTGGTAGATACTTGCTTGAACCACTATGCAAATCTCTTCCGCATGAAAGCAGATGCTGCAAAGGCTGATGTGTTCTTCTTGATGTCGGGGATGTGGCGAACTTCAACTGAACGCTTCTTCCAATGGATTGGAGGTTTCCGTCCATCCGAACTGTTAAATGTAAGCCCTTTTTTTCACTTTTACACGTATAGTGTTCACTCTTGAGAAGACAATCTCAACGCTTATTGTTGTCTAGGTTGTGATGCCATACATTGAGCCCTTAACCGATCAGCAACTGTTGGCGGTACGTAACCTCCAACAATCATCTCAGCAAGCAGAGGAGGCTCTTTCTCAAGGCTTAGATAAACTTCAGCAGGGTTTGGTCGAAAGCATAGCAGTTCAGATAAAAGTTGTCGACTCCATGAATCATGGGGCTCAAATGGCTTCGGCCATGGACAATCTCCAAGCATTGGAGAGTTTTGTGAACCAGGTAACCTGCCAATACTCTTCATATCGTAATATAGCTAAATGTGTTTGATGTGTGCTTTTGTAGTCTCCATGATCTTTCTTCTTAAATCCAAAATATTTCATTTTCATTCTGCAAAAACCAAGAAAGCTTGTCTTTTCTGTCTGTATAATGCATTGAAACCATCTCTGTTGGAACAGGCGGATCATCTAAGGCAACAGACTCTGCAGCAAATGAGTAAGATCTTGACAACAAGACAGTCTGCTCGAGGCTTGCTCGCTCTAGGGGAGTACTTCCACAGGCTTCGTGCGCTTAGTTCTCTTTGGGCAGCTCGTCCAAGAGAACACACTTAACAGGTTAGGAGGCAAAACAAAGAGAAAGAAGCACCAGGAAAAGTCATCAACCTTGGATAATGTTTAGCTAGGGACTTGTTTATCTCTCATAGAGTGTTTGGAAATGAAGGCTCCATTAGAGCATCACCTTCCTCATTGAAGTTTTTGGTTTACGTAAAACGAATAAGGTGTAAATTTGGGTGGAAACAAACATTTGATAAATAAGGCTCTTTCATATTTGTAAAATATAACAGGGTTTGCAGTCTTCTTCGTATATGAGAATTTGTGTCCAACATCTAGTTTTATGTATTTGTGAGGGACTTGAATACAAAACACCGGTGATGCGTTAACGTTAGACCCAACTGATATGAAACCGGTTATGAGGAGAGGACTATGGTTGGTGAACTTTTGGGTTTTGCTTGCTTTTCTCAAAGTGCGCATTCGTCATCGTCATCGTTGCGTTTCTACTTTCATCACCTAATGGAGGAGAAAAGTAAGAAAAAAAAAGAAATAAAGAAAGAAGGCAAAATCTCCCTGCTTATCAGTGAAGGTTGGTTAAAGTTTTACCCTTGTGTTCCTTCCTCCTTTGTGTTAAACTTTCCTGGTTCTGTAAATTTAAAAAAGTTTCATTTTTTTGAAACTTGGGGAGCTTGAAAACTGGTGTTTTACTTTTTTTTTAGAACTGTTGCAGAACTTCTGCTCTGTTAACTCTTGTGTGTTGGTGATCGTTTGGAATTTTAGGATCTTGATTGATTCTAGCGAGTGTGGAGCCAGAAAGGTAGAAACACACTCTTTCTTCTCTCTTCTGCTTGTGTCTTGTCAGATTCTTTAAAGCCTGAATTTGTAATTATTGATACAAATTTGGAACTTTTGCTGTTTGTGTCTGTGAATGCAGAGCCTAGCTGAAATTACCACAGCTTGAAAGTAGCAGCAGGTGAAGTGAAGCTTGGTTCTTTTTGTTATGTGTTGATAAAAATTTATCTGTTTCATACTAACTCAATGACACCTTTTCTCTGTTCATCGATTATCAAAATCAGTTACTAGTTATCTATAACTATGACCATGCGCACAGGTTGGTAATTTCATATAAAAGTATATACATATGTTTTTGGCTTATACTAGTAATCCTTCATGAGAGATCGTTTCAGGGATTGTTGCATTCGAAAGGGAATACCGACTCTGGCTAGAAGAGCAGAACATGAGAGTTAGTGAAATTCGAACAGCCCTCCAAGCTCATATGAGTGACACTGAACTCAGAATGTTAGTAGATTCTTGCTTGGACCACTACGCAAATCTCTTCCGCATCAAAGCTGATGCTACAAGGATTGATGCGTGATGGTATCAGGCATGTGGCGAACTTCGACTGAGCGTTTCTTTCAGTGGTTTGGAGGTTTCCGCACATCCGAGCTGTTACATGTTAACTTCATTTGTTGTTGTGGATTTTGACCTTTATGTTATATAGTCATTTCAGTACTCTTTAAAGCACTTAAAATTGTTTTCCTATTGGTTTTTCAGGTTGTGATGCCATATCTTAAGCCGCTAACCTTTCAGGTTCTCTCTCTCAAGGGATATATAAGTTAAAGATGGCTTTGGCTGAAAGAATAGCAACTGAAATAACAGTTGTTGAGTCCACGAATTATGAGGCTCAAATGGCTGCAACCAAGGATATTCTTGAAGCATTGCAGGGTTTCGTGAACCAGGTAAACATACAACACACCATGCTCTTCATAGTGTTAGGATTTTAGCTCAGTGTTTGGTTTGTGCATCTGCAGTCTCCATTAACCCCCACCATTTTCATATGTATTTTCATTCTCGTCCGTTTTTCTATTAGTTTACGAACATTCAGGTTTGGGAGGATATGGACATTCAAAAGTTAAGTGTACTAATGGCAAAACATAGAAAGATTTTTCTATATATAAGCTTGTGTCTTACTTATGCCACTCTGTTTAACAGGCAGATCATATTAGGCAGCAAAATCTGCAGCAGATGAATAAGATCTTGACAACTAGACAGGCCGCTTGGGGTCTGCTCGCTCTAGGAGAGTACTGATACGTATGAGCAGCAACATCCTCCTATTCTCTATCATTACCAAAGAAAGAAGAGAAGCCCAAGTGGCTACGAATCCAATAACATAGATCCAGTAGGTCCAAGAGGAAGTAGCAGGCCTTTTGGTGGATTGTTCTAGTTTAATATGAATAAGGTCATTGTCCTACGGTACTGTGGCCACAACGGCTTTTTGGTGTAGAGACAAGGGAACATTAGGGTATCAGAAATAGTACTTAAAACAGAGGGGGGGGGGGCAAGGGAGTGGGTATCAAATATCAGAATACTTTTGTAAGGGGAGGGGAGAGACTCCGAGCATTTCTCTCAAACTTGTCTTTTTTATCTTATAATAAAAGAAGCATTTGTCTTATTCATTGTCTTACTCTCAGTTCTATACCCTAAACATATCAAATTGGTATTAGAGCCGTCTATCTTGGGAACTACTCTTCAAGATGGCACTTAAGAAGGTGGAAGAGCTAGAGAAGGTCATGGAGAACATCCAGAAGGAAGTCCAATAACTGTCCAATCTGGAGTCCGACGTCAGCGCCATGAAGAAACAACTGGGGAAGCTTGACGTCTTGGAGAAACAGATGGCCAAGCTGGATGTTGTGGAACGTTTGGAGCGAAGAATGGCGGAGGAGGACCGCCGTACGTGGGAACCAACCAAAGGAAGCGAAGATGATACTCAAGTCTCCGGTGTGGAGAAACCAGGAGGGGACGAGTCTCATCAACGTTACCTGCAGACTCCTACACCTGAGGTGGGAGAGATGCAGAAACGGAACCCAACGGTTGAGGAAAAGGAGCAACTCTCACAGAGGATCGAGCTTCTCCTGTTTGATGGAGAGGAGGCGGAAAGCTGGGTCCTTCGCGTGGAGCAATACTTTGAGTTGCAGGACTTCACCGAGGAGGAGAAACTGAGAGTTGTGCGAGTGTGTTTCTCAGGAGATGCACTCTCTTGGTACCGTTGGGAAAAGGATCGAAATCCTTTCCTCAACTGGGAGCAGCTTAAGAACCGGTTATTGGAGAACTTCGCCACGACACATGACTTGACCGCCGGCGAAAGGTTGATGTTGCTCTGACAGGAAGATACAGCCGGACAATACTGTAAAGACTTCATCACCCTAGCTTCAAACGCCTCGGAGGTGTCAGAATGGGTGCTGGAGATGGCTTTCATGATTGGGTTGAAGCCTAAAGTTCGCAAAGGGGTGAGGATGTTCGAGCCTCGGACACTCAAGTTGTCTAGACTGGTGGAGGATTGGGAAGGACAAGGAGACTCTCCGGCACCGTCGGGGTGGGAACTCACGAACAAAACCAGAGCACGAGTCATAGGAGACAAGAACCCGATACGGGGATCCATTCAACCGGTACAGGGGCAATATCGTCCATTCCAAAGACTACGGTCTCTAATGAGACGATAACGACACAATTTCGTGGTACGGGTGAAAGAAACCTAAATTCCAAACCCACAATTGGAGAGAACCGCATATCCACTTACCGGCGATTGTCCGACGTTGAAGCTAATGACTGTCGTGCTAAAGGGTTGTGTTTCCGATGCGACGAATGGTACCATGTGGGACATCATTGTCGCCTTAAGGGACTGCAAGTGCTGGTGGTTGCTCCGGAGGAGGAGCAGAGCAACGAAAATGAGAAGGAAGAGGAGTGTACGGAAGAGGTGGTGGTCCCGGAATTTGCGGCGTTGTCGATGCACTCAGCGGCTAGGATATCGTCCCCGCGAACCATTAAAATGCGAGGCAAAGTCCTAGGAGAGGATGGGGTGGTTATGATTGATCGTGGGGCGACCCACAATTCCTTGTCTCGCTCTATGGCCCGGCGGTTGGGAATTACTACGAAGGGGACAACATGGTATGGTGTACGAATGGGGAATGGTGTATTGGTTAGAAGAGAGGGTGTGTGCCAAAAGGTGACTCTATTATTGCCAGTATACACTCTCGTCACCAGCTTTCTACCCCTGGAGTTAGGAGAAGCCAATGTGATTTTGGGTATGCAGTGGCTCGAAACACTCGGGGACACTAAGGTTAACTGGAAGGAGCAAAGGCTAGGGTTCATGGTGGGGAAAGAGTGGGTTACTCTCCACGGTGAACATAGCCTCCGGAACTCTGTGATCTCGCTTAAGGCTTTATGGAAGGTGGTGAAATAGGAGGGAGAAGGCATGTGGGTGGACTATGGGAGTCTGCAAGCAGAAACAAAGAAAGGAGAAGGAGTCACTCCATCAGAGCTTCGCTCTCTGCTAGAGGAGTATGCGCTGGTATTTGCTGAACCCCAAGGTCTACCTCCTTCACGAGGAAAAGAACATGCTATCACTCTGAAGTCAGGAGCAGAACCGGTTAGTGTCAGACCATTTCGTTATCCTCAGGCACAAAAGGAAGAAATAAAGAAACGAGTAGCAGTCATGCTTGCAGCAAGGATCATTCGTGAGAGTGGGAGCCCATTTTCTAGTCCGGTATTGTTGGTGAAGAAGAAAGATGGGAGTTGGAGGTTCTGTGTGGATTATCGAGCACTGAATAAAGCGACTATATCGGATAGCTACCCGATCCCCATGATCGACCAACTGTTGGATGAGCTTCATGGAGCCAAGGTGTTCTCCAAGTTGGATCTTCATTCCGGATATCACCAGATTCAGGTTAAGTCTGAGGACATACCAAAGACAGCTTTTAGGTCTTATGATGGACATTACGAGTTCCTCGTGATGCCTTTTGGCTTGACAAACGCTCCTGCTACTTTCCAGTCATTGATGAATGACATCTTCCGACCCTTTCTTCGACGGTTTGTTCTGGTGTTCTTTAACGACATTTTTGTTTACAGTCGAACTCTAGCAGAACATCAGTGTTATCTCAGGGAGGTTCTTCAAATGCTGCACAAGCACAGTCTGTTTGCCAACCAGAAAAAGTGTCAGTTCGGTAGCGAGCAGGTGAATACTTGGGACATGTGATTACACCTGAAGGAGTAGCGGCGGATCCAAAGAAAATCAGTGCAATGGTGGAAAGGAAAATTCCCACGAATATCAAGGCATTACGCGGATTTTTGGGTCTCACTGGTTACTACCGCAAATTTGTGAAAGGTTATGGAGTGATTGCATGACCCTTGACCACCTTACTTAAAAAAGATCAGTTCGAGTGGGGTGAGAAAGCGGAAGAAGCCTTCATGACACTCAAAACAGCCATGACTACGGTGCCAGTTTTGGCTCTTCCGAACTTCTCAGAAATGTTTGTGGTGGAGTCAGATGCATCTGGGATCTAATTGGGGGCTGTATTGATGGAGAACGAGCGTCCCATAGCATACTACAGCTATTCTCTAACTGAGAGGCAGCGGCTCAAGTCAGTGTATGAGCGTGAGCTCATGGCAATAGTGTTGGCTATACAGAAGTGGCGTCACTATCTGTTAGGGAGGAAGTTCGTGGTCAGGACAGATCAGAAGAGTCTCAAGTTCCTGCTAGAACAAAGGGAGATCAACATGGAGTATCAACGTTGGCTCACTAAGATCCTGGGGTTTGATTTTGACATTCACTACAAACCTGGTTTGGAAAACAAAGCTGCGGATGCCTTATCTCGCAGAGAGGTAGTTCCGGTGCTGTTTGCTCTTTCGGTACCCGCAACAGTATAATTGGAGGAGATATGTTCCAAGGTGGATAAGGATGGAGACCTACAGGAGATCATCAAGGGGATACGTACTGGATCAGGAGCCAACTCAGACTATTCACTAGTCCAAGGGCGTCTGTTGAGACAGGGAAAGCTCTTGATTCCTAAAGGTTCTGCCATCACCGGATTGATAATGAGAGAGTTTCATGATGGAAAATTGGGAGGTCATGGAGGGGTGTTGAAAACTCAGAAGCGGATTGGAGAACTATTCTTTTAGGAAGGGATGATGACTGACATTCGAATGCATGTGGCAGCGTGTCAGGTTTGTCAACGTTACAAACACTCCACATTCTCCCCCGGTGGTCTGTTACAACCGTTGCCCATCCTTGAGAAGGTTTGGGAGGATATATCTATGGATTTCGTAGAGGAGGGATTGCCAAAGTCAGGAGGACATAACGCGGTTTTGGTGGTGGTGGACAGATTGTCCAAATATGCCCATTTCTTGCTGATCAAGCACCCTTTTACAGCGACTGATGTGGCGAACCTGTTCATCCAGGAGGTTGTACGGTTGCATGGGTTCCCTCGCTCCATTATCTCTTACAGAGACAGGGTCTTCACTAGTCAGTTCTGGAAGGAGCTATTCCGCCTAGCGGGTACCAACCTTTGCTTCAGCACAACCTACCATCCTCAAACCGACGGTCAAACGAAGGTGACTAACAGAAGCATGGAGACATATCTGCGTTGCTTGGTAGGGGAACAACCACGTACCTGGCAAGTTTCTTCCTTGGGCAGAGTGGTGTTATAACACATCATTTCACTCTGCTATTAAGATGACATCGTTTCAGGTGTTATATGGCCGAGAACCACCCTCACTGGTGAAATATGAGACTGGATCCACTTCTAATGCAGATTTGGACCAGCAGTTGCAGGAGAGGGATGCGACGCTGGTAATCATCAAGGAACACTTGCACAAGGCGCAACAGTTGATGAAAACACGAGCGGATGGTCATCGCATAGAGGTGGAGTTCTAGGTAGGGGATCGGGTTTTTATCAAGCTGCGACCATATCGCTGTCGCAATCTGGCCAGAAGAGTGAATGAGAAGTTGGCGGCCCGTTTTTATGGTCCTTATAGGGTCGAGGCAAGGGTGGGGGCAGTCGCATACCGCCTCAAGCTACCACCGGAGGCCAAGATACACCATACATTTCACATTTCCCAGCTAAAAAAGGCAGTCGGAAAACAGATGGTGTCAACCTCCATTCCAATCAAACTCTCAGGGGAAGGGGTTCTTGAAGTAGAACACGAGAAGGTATTGGGCAGGCGCACCAACCCTCATTCGAGACAGAAAGAAGTTCTAATCAAGTGGAAGGGTCTACCTGACTATGAATGTTCTTGGGAGTGGGTCAACACAATCAAAGGGCAATTTCCACTCTTCAACCTTGAGGACAAGGTCGATATCGAAGGCGGGGTAATGATACATATGAGCAGCAACATCCTCCTATTCTCTATCATTACCAAAGGAAGAAGAGAAGCCCAAGTGGCTAGGAGTCCAATAACATAGATCCAGTAGGTACAAGAGGAAGTAGCAGGCCTTTTGGTGGGTTGTTCTAGTTTAATATGAATAAGGTCATTGTCCTACGACACTGTGGCTACAACGGCTCTTTGGTGTAGAGACAAGGGAACATTAGGGTATCAGAAATAGTACTTAAAGACAGAGGGGGGCAAGGGAGTGGGTATCGAATATCAGAATACTTTTGTAAGGGGAGGGGAGAGACTCCGAGCATTTCTCTCAAACTTTTCTCGTTTATCTTATAATAAAAGAAGCATTTGTCTTATTCATTGTCTTACTCTCAGTTCTATACCCTAAACGTATCAAATTAAGGCGGGGGTAATGATACGTATGAGCAGCAACATCCTCCTATTCTCTATCATTACCAAAGGAAGAAGAGAAGCCCAAGTGGCTAGGAGTCCAATAACATAGATCCAGTAGGTCCAAGAGCAAGTATCAGGCCTTTTAGTGGGTTGTTCTAGTTTAATATGAATAAGGTCATTGTCCTACGGCATTGTGGCCACAACGGCTCTTTGGTGTAGAGACAAGGGAATATTAGAGTATCAGAAATAGTACTTAAAGACAGAGGGGGATGGGCAAGAGAGTGGATATCGAATATCAGAATACTTTTGTAAAGAGAGAGGAGAGACTCTGAACATTTCTCTCAAACTTGTCTCGTTTATCTTATAATAAAAGAAGCATTTGTCTTATTCATTGTCTTACTCTATACCCTAAACGTATCAAGTACTTCCATAGGCTTCGTGATCTTAGTTCTCTCCGAGGAAGCGTGTCCATGAGAACCCGTTTATAACAAGTATGAGGTAACACAAAGGCAAAATGTAACACAAAGGTAATGTCAATCTCCAGCTTCACTCAGAAACAGAGAAAGTATATATATATATATATATATATATATATATATATATATATATATTCTCCTTTAGAGCATTATCTTAGCTCATTTAATTAATGTAATAGCTTGCTTTATGAATTGAATTCTCCAGAGAAAGGAAACATGTAAATAGTGGAAAACTGGAAACTGAAACCTTTTTGGTTTGTATATAAAGTTTATCAACATGTGTCATGAAACCAAAAGGTATCAGAACCAAACCAAACCGAAATATTTTTGGTTTCTATACATATGGTTTGTATATAAAGTTTATCAACATGTGTCATGAAACCAAAAGGTATCAGAACCAAACCAAACCGAAATCTTTTTGGTTTCTATATATATGGTTTGTATATACAGTTTCATATCCAAACTATTCGAACCCCGAAAGAACAGCTCAACGCTATCTCTATCATAACCAACCCAAGTTGGAATATACAAGAAAGATGAGTACTGCGCCGAGGGAAGTTTATTGTTCTATTGGTACCGTAGCAAGCAAGTAAAGCGAGTCTGAATTGATGAAACAAGTGAAACAGTAGGAAACTGTTACGTGTAGTGAAACTATTTCATCAATTGATATAGTTTCACTATATGAAATCTGAATTGATGAAACAAGTGAAACAGTAGGAAACAGTAGGAAACAGTAGGAAACTATTGGTACCATGAATTTTTGGAAACACTCTCTATGATATATATGAAATCTGAATGAAGCCCTAGAAATACCCCCAAAATATATTTGGTTCTCCTTTTATTTGTCTGAACCGAATGGAACTAAAAGATATCTGAATCAAACCAAACAGAAATATTTTAGGTTTTTCTATATGGTTTGTAAACTTTGTATATAAAAGTTACATAGATCCACACTATTCGAAACCTGCAAAAACTGCTCAAGTCATAATTAATTAAACATGTTGGACTATACAAAAGACATAATTCCTCCGCAGAGCAATTATTCTGATGTAATTCTTTCATCTTCTTATTGTTTAGATGAGGTTGATTGTGTTTGAGATGACTAGCTAGTGTTCCTATAGGGTACCGATTGATACAGTGAACCGTTCCTATATCACGATTGATTATTTTCTCTGATGGGTTTTCTTAGGGTTTCGATTTTCCCAACGGTAAAACTCGCCACCTGCGCCTTCGTCGCTTTGAATGGGGAGATAAGTATCCTAAGTTTCCTTTTGGTTCCGTGGTCAAGCTTTATGCTAGGTTGGGGCTTCATCGTTACAATTTGTTGGAGGTAAAAAATTTTGAGTGCTCTATGTATATCGATATGGTGTGACTAATATTATTATTATACCAAATGAAATTAACTTAGCATTCTCAATTATCTTTCAGGGGACAAACTTGCAGCTGGATAGCCTAAAGAGTTTCACCGTGAGCATAACTGGCGGTCCTTCCTCTTACTACGTCAGTCTGGTTGCACGTGTTCCAGATAGCGGTTTGCAGCAAACCTTTCAAGTTCTAGTTCGAGAAAGGAGTCTTGGCTTTCTAGACTTGGGGTGCCCTATCGCTAGACCACTAGGTAAATTAAGATTTGACTTAGACTTGAATTATGGTGCATTTAGACTTGATTTGTGGTGCATTAATTATCCTCCAATTTTCCCACTACATCTTATACATTTGCTTGATAGTGACCACCAAGGAGCCTTTCCTACGTCGTCATAGCGATCCACCACCTGATGGTTTGTTTTTCAGTGATGAATTGCCTGATTGGCCATTGGAGATTGCTTTCAATAATAGAAAACGGTTTCACCTCGTAAGATCATTAGTAATAACTAACACAACTCACTCACTCACTTGTGGTTTTGCTTTTTGCCTTGTAGTGATGAATTATTGACAAATTTTGCAGGGAAAGAATCTGAGTTGAGAGACAATGACTGGATTCGTCTCTATTTGGAACTTGCACTTGTTTTCCACGACAGGACTCTTACAGAGGTGAGCTTTTCTCTCTCTCTCTCTCTCTCTCTCTCTCTCTCTATCTATCTCTCTCTCTCTCTCTCTCTCTCTCTCTCTCTCACATCTGTTTTGTATATCAATGAGACTGGCACTCCCTACTGGTACTAATTTGATTCACTCGTGCATGGTTTTGTTTCTGCAGCGCTATCTCTCCCAGTTGGAGATTGTGCAAGTGTGGATTGAAACAACTCAAGATGTGGAGCCGCCTAACTCCAAAAAGACTACAATTGTCTACATAACATATAAAGACTTGGCCAAGGCTCGGCTTGGTGAGCCGGTTGATCGCAGAGCTATTGTTAGAAGAATCATCAATGAAACTACAGGAAACTTTCGCGATTATCTAATCCTAGGTGCCACCAGGTATACAAGACCCGTCGCCTGCGTGCTTAATTTCTAATCTATTGAGTTTGAATGCATTAAGCAATGTGGTCCCCACATTATCAGCTGCTTAACTATTAATTATTAATTAATGGTCTTCTAAGTTATTTAATTTGTGCTTTTGGACTTTTGAGTTGATCTGTATTTTTGTGTTTTGTGTAATTTATAAGTGTGTCGACTGTCACAAACAATTAAGTTAACGTAATAGGATAAGACATTCTTCTTGGTTTTACACGTTTTTTTTTGTTGTCCTTATGTATTTTCCCATTCTAGTACTAAAAAACTGTTGTGTAGTTTTAATCTTGTTTGGACAAAAATCTACGGTCAAATTAACGCCAACGATTTCGGTACGGTTAGTGTCCGGTTAACAATGGTTTGATGAAAAAACGAACGGGGTACCAAACATCAAACATGTGATCATCAAAGATTTAAAATTGAGAAGGCCCAACTAAAGCCGATAATGAATACTTCTTCCCCCTTCGCCTGGCAAACCTCCTAAATCGACCAAAAGCATCCGCCGCTAAATTTCGTACTTGACGACGAGCAGAAAGATGATTCGTCGGTTGGCCTATACACAAGACATAATTCCTCCGCACAGCAGTGAATCTGATGTAATTCTTTCATCTCCTTATTTGTTTAGATTGCTTATCTTTTCTCTAATGGGTTTTCTTATATAGGGTTTCGATTTTCCCAACGGTAACACTAACACTCGCCACCTGCGCCTTCGTCACTTCGAATGTGGAGGCAAGTATCCTAGCTATCCTTTTCGTTCTTTGGTCAAGCTTTATGCTAGGTTGGGGCTTCATCGCTACAATTTGTTGGAGGTAAAAAAATTTTGAGTGCTTCATGTAATATCGATATGGTGTGACTATTATTATTATACCCAAATTAAATTAGATTGCATTCTCAATTACAGGGGAAAAACTTGCAGCTTGATAGCCTACAGAGTTTCAACGTGAGCGTGACTGGCGGTCCTTCCTCTTACTACCTTAGTCTGGTTGCACGTGTTCCAGATAGCGGTTTGCAGCAAGCCTTTCAAGTTCTTGTTCATGAAAGGAGTTTTGGCTTTCTGGACTTGGGGTGCCCTATCGCTAGACCTCTAGGTAATTAACGATTTCACTTAGACTTGAGTTGAGTTGAGTTTGAGTTGTCTTAGAGTTGAGTTGAGTTTGAGTTGTCTTAGAGTTGAGTTGAGTTTGAGTTGTGGTCCATTAATTATCGTACATCTTATAGTGACCACTAAGGAGCCTTTCCTGCGTCCTCATAGCGATCCACGACCACCTGATGGTATGTTTTTCAGTGAGAAATTGCCTCGTTGGCCATCATCTTTCACTGATGCAAACCGATTCCACCTGGTAAGATCATTAGTAATAACTCGCTTGTTGTGATTTTTTTTTTGCTTTCTGCCTTGTAGTGATGAAGAATTATTGACAAAGTAATTACTTTGCAGGTGAAGGAATCAGAGTTGCAAGACAATGATTGTATTCGTCTTTACTTGAAACTTTCACTTGTTTTTCTCGATAGGAGTCTTACACATGTGAGTCTTTTTTTTTCTTTTTGTCTCCCTTCCATTGGTTTTTCATATCAATATCGAAAGTGGCACTCCCTCATTGGTAATAATTTGATTGTTTCTGCAGGACCATCACTCCCACCATCTCTCCCAGTTGGAGATTGTGCAAGCGGCGATTGAAACTACTCAAGATGACTCCAAGAAGACTACAGTTGTCTACATCACCTATAATGACTTGACTATGGCTCGGGTTGGTGAGCCTCTACAGCGCAGAGCTATTGTTAGAAGAACCATCAGTGAGACTACAGGAAACCTTCGTCTCCGGGGTGTCTATTGGATTGGAGACAAGGATTCTGTGCACATCCGAAGGCCTTCTAAAAGGCTTAAGCTTCGTTTAGGTGTTCATAGACTTTGGAGGCTATCTAATCCTAGGTGCCACCAGCTGTACAAGACCCGCCTGCCTAATGTCTAGACCCCTCATTATCAGCATGCTTAACTATTGTTATTAATGGTCTTCTAAGTTATTTCATTCGTGCGTTTGGACTTTTTAGTGGATCTGTAATTTTGTGCGTTTAGTACGACCAAGCTCTACACTATCTCTTATTTTGTGGGATTCTTTGCATATCTTCTAGTACAAATGAGTCTTATGAATTGAGAGAAGTGAAAAGAGTAGGAACCTGTTACGTGGGAACTGAAACATAAAAATACTTACTACCAATCAAGACTGTTTTTGAGAGCACCCTCTATGACATGAAAAGTCTAGAAGCATTCAAGGTTGATCTCCTTTATTCTTCAGCATCTCCAGGTATGTGTTCATGATCTTCTTGTCTAGTTCGTAATAGACTTCCATTTTCTTCAAAGGTCTCATATCAAGATCAATGAAATGTACCTGCGGATGACGTAGACCTCAGTTTATGAGAGAAACAATTCAATCAAAGCAAAGATTAATTAAGGTTAAAAAATCACATGTACCTTATACTCAAATTCTTGCTTTGTTGATTCAAGATGAAGATTACTGTGGGAAGATGACCTTGAGAGCCCAACTTCTGTTGATCTAAAACTCATCATTACACTACAGTCCTTTGCAGTGGCAGATATTAGAAAATCCTTCAAAATATTCACTTTTTCATCCAATGGAATTGAATGCATGGAACTATACTGATTTAATGATTTACTCTTCTCCAAGTCTCTGCACACTTTACATGGCTGGTTAATCAAGTCATAGTACACGTGAATCGCTCCCTCGATGTTATATTTGTCCAGCTTTTGGACGTCTAGAAGCTGATCTAGAACTTCGGATGAGTAAACAGTTTCTGCTACAAGCTCTATAAAACGATCTGCACGTAAGCCATCATCGGTTTTGATGATATCTTTGAGTATATGCTCAAAAGCTACTTCAACCTTTGAAGTTGTTTTGCATGTGCCACCACCTAAGCCTCCAAATACCAAAGAACCGTTCAAGAACACGCGGAAATTGTTCTGAGGTGTGGCGTAGAGTGCTTTTATTGCTCTGTGTATTCTTTCTTTTGATCCGGAGAATAGGTCTAAGGGATCATACTCACTGATTTCTGATATCTGCAATACATGGCTTTAACGTGTAAGACATTGTGAATTCTGAGAACGTTCAGAGGGATGCAGGAGAAGTAGTACCTCGTTTTCCTTAAGCTTCAGAAATTGGTGCATTTGGAAACGAGTTATACTCTTCTTAATAACATTTTCTTCAGCTATGAAACATGAAGACGGAAGAAATCCACATTTGGGCTACTTCATCAGAGCAAACATGTATCAACCAAAATATATAGCATTCAATGGCTAAGCCAACATATAAAGAAAGCACAAGATAATGATCATGAACACCTTTATTTCAACACTTAAGCATGGTTTATCCTCAACATGACCTGAAAGCAGAGGAGACCATTAACGCTGCGACATGTATTTATAAACCAAAAACCATAGCTTAAATCCAAGAGACAAAGCTACAAGCTCACAACATAGTTTACTTGCAAGTCAAACAAAACAATGAAAGAGAGAGCCTCATCAATGGTCAAATTCACAAAAATCCATTTACCGTGAGCGAAAAGTGTCAAATCATCCATGAGAAGCACGGAACTGCGGTTAGTATCGACACTGGCTGCATCAGCTCTCCAAGAAGGACGCTGAGATGTTATAATTTTCTCAACAAATTCAAGAAACTCCTTTGCTACAGGAAGACGTCTCTGAAAAGTTGCAACAATTACACATGGAAAATACCCAAATCATCATCCTTTAAAACATCCGTAGTGCAACTTCCAGTTTCTTGTAGCCTTAACAAACGAGTTACATTCATGATAAGAGAAGAAAAGAGGAAACATACTCCAGGATTGACATGTTTACGACCCAACAAAGGTCTCATGACATGTTTGACAAACAAATACTCTTTAATCTCCTTGTTCTGGCAAGATACAAGTTCCTTAACGTCTCCCCAAATAAGCTTTTCATGAGTAGTTAGACCATTTTCACTTTTGTCTCCCATTTCATTCCCATCTTTTGGCATTTTATGTATCCTCATCATCTTTCCCAACTTCACACATAACACACCAAAAGAGAAAAAAAAACAAAAAAAACAGATACTTTCAATCAAATACCAAAAACAATGACATTAAAGCAAAATCGTGTTTTGGTCTGAGAAACAGATCAAAAGAGGACTAACGAAGGTGGGAGAAGATCCAGTGTAAGCGAGAACCAAATTAACAGCTCCTTCGCCTCTATATGACCAATCAACTGCATCCTTTGGTTCCAAAACAATCTCCTCCATCTGAATCCAAACACAGATAAACGAAAACGTGTTTTACACAAAATAAAAAACGTATATCTCTCTTGAGCAATGATCAAATCGTAAACAAGCTATGCATGCACCTTTGAGTTTTTGGAAAACAATGTAGCCGACTTAAAAGAACGATTAAGAAATAATCATGAATGATCTCTATTAGTATATCTAATACTAATAAGAGAATTCGTCATTCAATTCTTGAGATTACTTTCGTCCCTCAAAAAGAACAAGTATGCAAAAAAAACTGAAATTACTTTTTTTTTTTTTTTGTATTTGTTTTGGAACAGAGTGAATGTGTTTATTAAAATAATTTATTTATTAAGGGACATATTTTCAAATAACAATAGAAAAGAAGTGATAAATGGAATAGTTAGTAACATGTACTAAGAAATATTTAGCAGAAGATAAATTTCATTACATCGAAACTGAACTTATACAATATAATAATCATACATTAAAAGATTTTTTTTTTTAAATTGATAAAATCATTATGAATGAGTAAAAAGCAAGTGAAATAAATATTTGTATTTTTTTTACATTAGAAATATTTGTAATTTAATTGCTTAAAATAAGGCGAAGTCAGAGGGGTTAAGATTAGAATTAACCAAGTCTCGTACTATAAGTTTGAAGATTTCGTAATTGAGAGAATGAATATAACTAGTTATTTTCCCGGGAATTTAAATTTGTTATTGTAACTGCTGGAAAGGTTCAGACATTTTGAAGAAGAATGAAGAAGGACCGGTTAAATGAGAGTAAACCGGGTGGGGATGTAGCATATAGGACAAGAGATCAGGTGGTGGGAAAGACCAATGATGAGGAACTGACAAATCACAGAAGACAGAGTTAAGTGTCTCTGTCTTAAAATTCATCGGGAAACTCTTCTATTTTTCTATCTTAGCTGTACTTTTTACATTTTTCTCCGTACCTTTTATTCTCCCTTATTGGCTTTCCTTTTTTTTCTTCTCAAAAAATAAATAAATTTTCAGAGATTTTAATAGTACTATTTATTTACTTCTTCTTATGCGTTTTCTCATTCCTTAAAGTGACGACCTTTCTCTTACACGGATGTATCCATATCATACGATTTTTGGAAGTGAAAGATAGGAAAATATAGCTGGATTTAAGGTAATGTATATAAGTCAATTCAAAATCCATTTCCTGTAATTATAAAATTCTCTCCAAAAATGAACTACAAATATATTAGCTGTTTGCACTTGCACCTTACGGAATTCTCGAATATTAGCTGTTATGTTTCTTCCTTTTTTTTTCTTTTTTTTCCTTCGCATTTCTTCGCTCTTTGGAAACCTGTATTCAATTTCAATTATTTCCAATATTTTCCTCCAAAGGAGATTACAATTTGATTTTATACTATATTTCTCTTACAAGTGATAAATGTATATATCTCTTTTCCATACCGGCTTAGATAATTTCAAACTTTTAAAACCCATTGTCACTCACTTACCGAAAAAACTGTTAACCCAATTAAAAAATCGTAACATCATCCTACAAGAATTTCTCAAAGAAGATAAATTACACCACAGTTCTCTGAAAATTACAGTAGTAGTAATAAACAACCTTTTTATGAAAAAAACTCTCTAATATTCATAGATTAACAATTAAGCCGGTAGTGATTTTTATTACTCTCTTCGATAACAATTTTCTTCTCCGCCAAAACATACGAAGCTAAATTAACAAGGACTACTTGATAAATAAATAATAATCAACTAAGAACTGGTCTGATCTCTTGAATTCTCATACCAACAAAACATGACTTTAAACACTTTCCTCTCGGCGATCCTCCTCCTCCGCCTCCTCCTCCAATCAACACTCCACTATCCACCACCGTCTCCTCCACTCCCACCGCCGCTAATATCGCCTTCCTATATCCATCTTCAATCTCACCATGCACATTGCCCTTATCCTCATCATCATCAACATTAGGGGAAGTAATAGTAACACTCTTATTTAAAGTATCCGCCAGATCATCCAAATCAACATCTTGATGATCATCATCATCACACTCATTTCCATCATCTTCGTCGTTCTCCTCCTCCTCCTCATGATCATCATCATCGTCATCATCAGTTTGGTAATGAGAGGGTTCTTGAGGAAGTTCGAAAACGTCATCGTCTAGAGGAACAAGGTGGAGAGTGAGACGACCATTGGATCTATCCGCACGAAAATACTCGTGATGACGAACCTTCTCTTCTCTCAGGATAAGCCTCCCGTCGCTCGTCACCACACGCTTAAGAACCCACGGCATGTGCGGGAGAAGATTCCCAGTCTGAGCAAGCAACGGTATCGGAGGAGGAAACTCACGCGCCGCCGCAGCTCTAGCCTCTCTCTCCTCCCTCCTCCTTCCTCCGTAACGAAACCGGCTCTTTACAGACTCCGACGGGACGGAGACGACGTCGTTTCCTTCGTCGGCTGAGAGTATGTCGAAGCAGCTCTCTGTCCCGATGTAGTCTCCTACGGCGGAGGAAGAAGAGGATGACGTGCGGGAAAGCATAGATGATGAAGCCACGAAAGGTGAGGTTTGGTCGGAGTTGATGGAAAGAGACTGATCAGAAGAAGAAGAAGAACAAGCCATGGATGATGAGTCAGAGGAAGAAGAGGCTCTCTCCATATCTGGATGTTACAAAGAATAAAAAAACAAAACCCAATTCTTTTTTTTTGGGGTTTTGTTTTCTTTTTATTTTTGTAATTTTTAATGGGGTGTTAGAGTTGCATGAAGAGATCTTAAATAGAGAGACAGCTAAGCGAAGGAGGTGATGTCATGGAAGGGATGGTCTCTCAGATATTATCGAGAATCTGTGACATTTAATGTTTTTTTTTCCTGTGAATGGGAAAATATAGGAAATATTAGACCAAAATAGACCCAAAATATAGTTTATTTCTTGCTAAGAATATGTCATCATTACCAAATTAGTATAAACTAAAGTGGATGACTGGTAGAACTTCTAGAAGTTTCTTAGAATTTCTATACATCCCTCACACCTTTCTTTTATCCAATGAATGTTAGCATGAAAAAATGGGAAAAGATCATGTATATGCACAACGTCTATGATCTATCTACAGTATTACTAGATGACAATGATTAAGTAAATTATCTTTACTAACAAAATAGTCATTAAAACACACAATTCAACAATTTAAAGGCTCTGAGAATTTCTTTTTGAAAAAAAGCTCTATTCATTATGTTCACAATTTATAATCTACAATCGTAAATCCACAGGTAAAAGCTCCAAGCCTCCAACCAGTTTTTACTCAAGGATTGAAATTCTTTTTTTTTTTATTAATGACAAGATAACGCATAACTTAACAACATGCCAGCCACACAGAATAAATGAGTACAACTAAAGAAGGAACCAAAAATAAAAAACAGCCTAGAAATAAAACAAGTTAAGTTGGATGTGCTTAAACGTATACAAAGTGGTAATCTATATGTTGGATATTCTCTTTTATTCTAAAGAGTTGCAGCTTCATTTTCTTAAATGAAAATATCAATAGAAGAAAAAAACAAATGGATTGCTAAAAAAAGGTAAAGCTATAAGGATGGTCTTTAATACGTCTATGGATTATTAAATCCCCTTTTAAGGTTAAAAAAACAGCCAAAAGCTGTTGCCAAAGTTTTTATAAACGTTATGATGAAAACAAAAAGCAACTTCTCGACTACATGAAAGCTACACGTTTAAAACAAAAAAACAAGAATCTGTCTATTCTTGAAGTTGAACGCAAAAAGCATCTCTACCTATTCTTGAACGCCAAAAAGCAAAAGCTACGATTCACGAAATAAACAAGTTGTTGACTGACTAAATATTCTGGAATTATTTATTTAAATTAAATTAAAACAATTCAGTAACGCATTGGTCAAATCGACCAAGCTACGCGCACCTTTAATTAAAAAAAAAAAAAAAAGAACGAACCCGACTTCCACGAACATCTTTCTTAGGATTAAAATAAAAGCGATTAAACCAAGATTCTAAGAAAACAAAATTTAAAAAATAATCACGAATATTCTTGTGTGTTGTGAAGAAAAAAACGAATGATTGAGATTAACATCATAGTGAAACCGTAATCAGATTTTCGTAATTTAATCCTACAAGATGATCGAATTGTCGTGAATCGTCAATCAAATAACATACAAACACGAAATAGATTGGATGCAAAAAAAAACGATGTAAAATTAAAAGGTCAAAATCGAAAAACTAATTTACCTGTATAGAAGGATAAGCAAATGAGTTTTTTTCTTCGATGAGGTTTCAAGGATTATGAACGTTACGCGAACTCTTTTTGTTCTCTTATACACGCACTCACAACGAAGCAGAAGAGAATTTAATTCGTCAAAACGGAATCAATACTAGGATATTTTATACCTAATCAATTTAATTCGATATTTAAAAAGAAAATATTTTGGGATTAAGGAAAGATAATCAATCAATAAAATATTTATTTTTAATTTAAAGAAATGCTTAAAATTAGGCAAAGTCGGAGGGATTAAGATTAGGATGTTTAACCAAGTCGGCCCGTTCCTCTCTCGCTTGCTGTAAATCCTTAACCTATCCTAATTTTTAGCGTTATGTGGATAAACAAACACCTTTTAACTTTTTTACAGCATGTCTATGGTAATCAAAAAATTTAGTCATTTATTATTTTTCTTATCCAAAGGATATGACTCTAATTAATTACTGATAGCCACGATGACACAATTTTACGAAAAAGGATAATTACATAGTGGAGGATAAAGATAAATAGATAATCGTTGGATTTATTTATGGGGAAAAAGCAACCTGTGGAATTCAATTTCCCCTGAGATTATGGTATTTAATTTGGAGGGGATAAATTGATCAATTTTAAGCTAATCTCTCTATGCAAGACAATGTTCTAAAATACGGACTATGCGGCCGTATATACGGTGAGTATACGGTAAACGGTGACCTACTGTACCATTTATAGTCTAAGCGTTTTAATATATACGGGTTGGTCTAATTCGCTTATTTATACGGCGTATATATACGGACGATTATACGGTTAGCGCATATACGTCCGTATTTTGTTTTTTTTACCTTCAATCAAGCTATAAAACGAAACCTATAAATTGAAGAAACCCTAAGCTTTATTCGTTTTTTACTGCCGTGACACTTTTCTCAAACTTCATTCTATATTCAGAGAGTTTTCAGGTTTTCTTTACTCTTCTTCTCTTGTTTTAATTATATGATCTTTCTCTTTTTGGCTTTATCATGTCTATAGTATTGTTGTTGTCTCATTGATTATAGAATTATAATACTTAACATCGTTAAACTAGGTTTGAGTTTTGAATTTTGATACTACAAGTCGACGGAGAAGAAGAACTTGAAGATTAAAATTGGTTTATTTTTCTGTTTACGTTTTGCTATTTCAATTATTGAGTTTTAGACTACTTGGTTTGACAATTTCATAAGTATTTTTGACAATTTAAAGTTGATATACTATTGGTTTGACAATTTCATAAGTATTTTTGCAGAGATTTTAATATTTATTTTGTTCTTTTATTATATATATATATATATTTATATATAATATATTTATAATTTTTTATATCTATATATATTTTTGGTAAAATATATTTACCGTATATATCCGCATATACAGCCGCGTATACAGCTATACGTTAAACGGTGGTGCACCGCTCGACTAACGCCTAGCATATTTTAGAACATTGATGCGAGATATTAAATATTTGATAACATGATTTTCATGACATTATGCGTGATATTTTATGATTTATGTAATAATGTCATTGTGATTTATGCAATAATGTCAAATTTTAATGTATAATGTAGAATAAACTTTTCAATCACAATGGATTACGTATGGATGTATATTCTATGAAGTGTATGATTGAACAACTCTCTTAGTGAAAGAGAAATAACTTTACCATTTTTTTTTTATCATAAAAGTTTCCTAGGTCCAAAGACTAATCTTCAGGAGTTGAGGAAAACCATGTTAAATTTCGAACCCCGTAGCTAATACTACTTAAACCCAGATGGTGATATTTTTTTTCCTTTACCACTGGACAAAAGCGACTTGGTTCAAATAACTTTACCATTGTTGCTTACCTTAAAGTTACTTATATTTCTAAAATAATGATTAACGAATTTTTGAAAATAGTAAGTTTTGGGAGAAACTCAGAACTCATAACAAAAAAAAAAACACACACACACATTGGTATATAACTAATAAAAATTTGTGGATATAAAACATGGAAATGCATAGATGCTAACAAAAACGGAACAAAAAGTCCCAAAAAAAAAAGTGTTAAAAAAATGTCAGAGTTAACTGAAAAGAGATAAATTAGCAACAACATCATTATATACGAATGTAACATCAGTTTAATTTGTCGGATTTTGTTACTTTAGTTTATAAATTTCAGATGTGAAGAAATGGGTGAAGAGAGACAAATAAATTTTAAAATTAGTGAAACTAATAATGTATTCTATAGTTTACTTACAAGGATCAACAACACAGAAATACTTGCCGCAAGCTGTACCTAGACCAACGTTATCTGAAAGTGAAACATTTTTAAGATTTTTGAGAGAATAAAGTCAAATGTGATGAGATGAGCTCTCTCAAGATAGAAGATAATAGAAGATTTTGTGAATAGAATATAAGTTTTTTTTTCTTTTTTTCCAACTAGTTCTTTCGATGATTCCCAAAGCAGCTTACTTGTCAAAAGCTAACAAATCCAGAACACAAATAAGATAATTATCAACTCTGGCCTTTGAGTATATCATATGGAAGAGAGTGAAAAGTTCGTGAAGTTTTTGAGAGTAAAAAAAGGTACAAAACCTACATAAACTAAGCGAATAAACAGAGAGTAATATGTATTAGGTTTCATAAAATCAATAAATACACAAGAAGAAAGCTCTTACTTCCACTGTAGTGATGAACAATCAACTTCAAAAGCAAAGAAGTGCCATCATTTTGACTTTTGAGTCCATTATCATTATATTGTTTATTAGGCTTTTAATTGGCCTATTATAGTTGTGAGATGTAAAAAGTATATATTTAAAATCATATCATCAGAAATATAAATAGTTTTACCTTTCTAATAATTTTATAAAATTCTAATTGTGAAAGAATCAAAGATCATTTGAAACTGGCTCAACATTTATTCTTTTGTAAAAACAATACTTATATTTGCCCGAAAAAAATGTATTATCACCAATTGAAAATGACATGAATATATATATATATATATATTAATTTTGATAACTATGTAGTCAAACATTATATATGAATATGCAGTTATATATAGTGTTTTTACAGAAATCTTAAAATTTAGAAAATCCAGTCCAATAAAAATATTAAAAAGTAATAATATTATATCAATAGCTGAGACACATTTATTTAATTTAGCCATATTTTGATTTATTATTTACAGCTATATGCCATTTTGTTTTTAACAAAAAAAAACAAATGTGTTATTCTTAAAACCTTTATCAAATAACTTTATTAATATAAATTAAGTTTAAGCTTTAAATATATTTTATATATTAAAAAATGATTTATTAAAATGCATGTGGGTTACTCGTCTATCTCACTAATTCAAGCGGGATAGATGCAAAGACATTTTTGGCTCAAAATATTTAAATTTGTTGCAGGATGACTTAGCGGACGGGTTTGACCATATTAACAATTTTATTTAATTAATTTGTTTTAGTTCCTTTTGTCGTTTTTATCTGATTTGATAGTTCAAGATTTTGATAAAAATCTAACCAATCACTAATTCGGTCTACTTTCGACTCAGATCCGCCATCATGTCAATCTAAAATTTATTGTGAAACAATTAATATTTTAAACTTTCATAAACTTGATGAATTCAAACCAATATACGTTTGAATTATAAATGTTATACTAAATAAATTTATTTACAATTGTAATATCTCAAACAAAAATTTCATCCCGTGCAACAGCACAGATTATTACTTATTACACAGTTCATGTTTAATTTTCTAGGTATACTTTTTTTTAACGATCAAGAGACCATAATTGTAATCAGGATGATGTTATTGTAACTCTTTCTCCAAGATAAAATTTAGTGGGGATCATTGTCATATGCATTAAAAATAAGTATTAAATGTAAGAGGTTGCACAACATCATCACTAGTACAAATACTACAAACCGATGGATTGATATATTCCTTGTCACATGGAATATAAGCATATCATAATTGCTTATCTCAGTTAAGAGTATAGGTTTAAAATACGTCTTCCATCTAGTTATAAAGCACATTGATTCTTCACACACGAAAGTTATGCGGGCCTGCAAAAAGATTTTTAAAGAGCATAAATATTATAATGCAGTTATGGTTATTATTTTTTATTTAGGGGTCTTGAATATTGATTGATTCTATAACACTAGATTATGTCAGCATATTAACGCTAATATAAGAAAAAATATGTGAAATTTTAAATTGTATTCAAAATATTAATTTTATTTTATTTGATTTTTTTTAATCGAATTTAGAGTTCACATATTTCATCTTGTAATACAATTTATTTGTATATTTTCATGATAATAAAATTAGATTTAATTATATGCACTCAATCCTAATGAGTGCATTTATAACTTTCATATAAAAAATGTGCATTATATCAAATTTATATTTTACTTAATTTTTTTCAAAAACTAAAAGTTAATAAAAAATAATTCTCAAAAAAAACTAATTTTATCTCATATTTTGAAAAAGTAACAATATCTTAAATATATTTGTTTCATATTTTGTAATCTCATACGTAATAATTTTACTACTTGTCCAACTAAAACTATACTAACATTATCATAAATTAATCAAAAATTCAAAGACGTTATCATGAGAAAATTATTTTTTTAATGTAAAGATGATTATCTACAATATTTTTTCTTTTAGGATTAATAATTGACAGTGTAGTTTATTTAATTATGGTATTATAGTAATTAATTGTATAATTTTCTTAATTCTTTTTCTTATAGAATTAGTGATTTAAAATTAGAATTATTATTATTTTTTATATACATATATGAACTATATTTTTATATTTATTAAGTTGTTTAAATTTTTAATTTCTTATAAATTATAAATATGTTAAAACAAAGTTTTTGTATAACACATGACAAATCATTAATTTTTAAAATTGACATGTGTCGCTAAATTACTAACTTTGAAAACCAAGGTTTACAGTAATAACATAATATTAAATAAGTTATCAAATCATTCACCGATTGAAAAACTTAAGAAAATTACATTAATTTCTTATTTTTCTTATATTATGTTAATCCCTAATTTTAACACATTAAATCTTTTATACTTTAATCACTTTTATGTATAACTTTCTTTTTACTATATGATTATAATAAATAATATTTGCAATTTAATTATAAATATTTTCTTTATTAATTGCAATTAAATTACAAATATTTTTCTTATTAATTGCAATTAAATTGCAAATATTTTTCTTATTAATTTCACATATTTTCCTATGGAAATTAGTAATTTAATAGATAACTTTCCTATTAGAGTTAGTGATGTAATAGATCACTTTTGGTTTTATATACTTTTCAAAAATATTAATTGTAATCCTTTTATTTTTAAGATTTTTTTAAATTTTCTTATAAATATTAAATAAATTTTTTTTTCATATATATCAAAATATTATCGATATACTTGACACATGTCGCAATTACATGAATTACTAAATTTGAAAAGTAAGGTTTATATAATAAGATTTATGAGAGAATTACCATTTCCATTAAAAAAATCAAAAGAACCTCAAATGAGGATCAATGGCTAATCCAGCACCTGCATAGCGTGGATCATATACTGTATTTGTTAACCTGCAATAAGAAGTAAATATATAAGTAATTACTAAAATGTATGGTTTGCTTGGTCTAAGTTTTGTAAAGAACTTAGCCCATTTTACCAGACTATACCAACTAGTTTTAATTTTAAGAGAGCTAGTATATATATACCCACTGATTACTGATATGAATTACTTATAGTTGAAAATTTGAAATAAACAAACCTTTCTTCATGGTGATTGGCCCCATTTGAACTCATATTTCCATCTTGCCAAGAAGATATAACCGATGAAGCTGCTGCGCTTGTTTCTTGAAACGGAAACGTGATCCTCTGCAATAGTTAATTTGTTGTCACACTTCTATATATGTTTCCTTCGAAAAGGAAAATGGTTACTTGTATAAAAATGCATGTATACCCTTCTTTTAGATGAAGAACCTTCATTTTCAAATTGATCATAGCAACTGCGTTGTCTGAAGCCTCCACTCTGAAATAGCCAAACACCATATTTTCATAACACAAGCGTTTAGTAAAAGGTGTATATAATAATATGTTATTTGTCTTGTAACAAATATTGAATAATTAGTTAATCTTTTAATAATACAAAAACTTATTCACATTATTTCAAATGCTTATGTTGCTCATTCTTCAGAGTAATTCACATGCAATCCTATAATAAGATTAGAAAGAAAAAAATCTTTACCTGTTGGATCAATGAGTTTCTGTGTGAATTTTGATATTGATTGTAGAGAGTTGGGTTCAAAGCCGGCATTGATGTGCCTGTAACATGTTGTTTTCCCTTGTCTTGTGGGCAATAAGGCCTAAATTATATACATAAAATATCATGATATATGTAATGTATATACTAAATTTGACAATATATATATATATATTTATATTTGTAAAGCATGCAAAAATGAAAACTTGCTTACCTGGGAGGGGCTAAGAGGGTTTGAGTTGTAGGTACCAAAGCCATGTTTTTTGGTGCAGTATTAGTCAAACTTGAAGACGTAACACTTGGATATCTCCTGGGTCTGATAGAATTTGAGAACAATATATCATCAAACGTTAGATCATATGAAAAAGTTAAGCAAACATATGTATGCTAAGAAAATGATGTCACCTTCCACGGGGCCGACGAGGAGGGTTTACCGGGCTTGGTTTTTGGAAAGCATAAGCCACTGAGTCGGGCTGATATGACGTTTGCGTAAATGGTGAGTAGTTTCCTGACCTATAAAAAGCATTCGAAAATTCTACATTTGTGGGTGATTTAATTCTTATAGAATATATAAGAAGCGACTAAACAAAAATAAAATATACCTCTGTAGTGTAAGAGTGTTGGAAATCATGGGAGTACAATACTCTGGATTCATTATAGTATTTGAAGCCGAGGCATCAGGAAATAGGCATTGGTTGTTGTTTAGCAATGTCCCCCTACAAATTTATTAATTGGAAAAAGATTAAGTTTAACAGCAGTGGATATTTTAAATCTTGAAAACAATAAAAAGAAATCTTACACTGATGTTGCGGTAGACGACATGTTAGAAAATTTTGGTAGTTGCATTTTATAATCAGTTTCATGGATATGTATGATTTGTTCAAGTAGTGACTCGTTGTGATCAAATTGTTCCTCCTGATGATACCTGCAATATTGATTACTATTTGTGTTATTATTAATTCTAAGCATTTTTTATATATTTAAAGAGAGAAAAAAGAATTTAGAAGTTCAATACAGAGAAGGTTGAAAGTGATGCTCTCGAAGGCCATGTTGAATTAGATTGAGATTTGTGGGTTCATTAGCTTTCTCCACTTCTTGCATATTACTCCTCACCTGACTCATCATAATATTGAATATTCTGAATAATATAAACATTTTTTAATGATCTATTAAATAAAATATAGAATTATAGAATAAGTTTGTACCATTGTTGAAGCATATGGCTCGTTAGAGAAACAAGGAATTGTTTGGGACAGTAAAGGTTGTTGATAACTCTGCCCTAGAGGTCCATGTTGTAAGTTAATTGGTTGTAGTCCGCTGTACACACTTTCTCTTTGGCCACCGCTTAATACACAAGACGACTGCAAATTTACAAAAATTAGTAAATTATATATGTGAAAAGTCTGCAGAACAGATTAATTCAAGATTGGTTTGTGATTAGTTCTTACCATGTCATGAAAGTTTTCAACGGTGTTGAAATACTTAGAGTAATCCTCCTCCTGATGAAAGCTTTGATTTTGTGGTACTATAGCCGTTTGTTGTTCAAAGCTTGGAGTTCTTGTCAATGTCCCTTGATCAGTGTTTGAATTCTCTACTAGTGGTGAAGAGAACACATCATTTGTGGCGGCAGAGAAAGGGACAAGTCCAACCAAGTTATTGTGCTCATTTTCTGAAACCAGCAACGAAGAATTTCCCACACAATCCTACATATGTACGTAAATAATGTTATTATTATAAGTTATTTTTATAATCCGCATAACATATATGCTACGTATACATTAAGACACAACAATTAACATGTGAACAAAAAATATATTATAATAAAAGTCAAACACCGAGAGATGAAGAAGTATACCGTGAGAGCACCAAAAGTGTCTGGCAAGTCCAAGAAAGAAAATTCCAGATCGTCGCTTGGAGCCATTCTTAAAAACTGCATTAATATTCACAATCAAATTAACGTATTTTGTATGGTTAGGTTACACAGAAGAAAACTATAAAAACATTTTTTTTTTGTGGTAGTACTAAACTGTACTAATCAATTGATCATAAACACGTACATCATACGACATATGTATATTTGCCATACTAATCAACAAGTTGAAGACAATCATGAGATGATTTTCATATATTTTGCTATTTTTTCGAATGGATTTGTAATAACAAGTGTCATTCGATATTTACAGCATCAATATCTTAATTCAAACCCATCTCCTACATATAATTGAGAAAAAAGTGACTAACTAAAAGCTTAGATGTGACCAAAGTAAAAGTGGGTATGCATTTTTTTTTTTTGTGTGGCTATACTGCAACCGGTTGGAAATAGTTTCAAAATTAGTTTGTAATGAAAGCCTTATAAATTCATTCTTAAAAGCTATATGTATTTTCATTCATTCAAATGAACATAATTTGATATCATCATCATCGAAATTTCCAAAATGTAAACTGATAACAAAAAATTTGAAGAACAAAAGACTTGTGGTTAAAAACTTGTTTTAGAGTTGAGTATATATGACATGAAAAACTGAAAGTTTTATTAACATTTTACAGAAAACTATATGAATCTTCAATTTATAAAGAATGATGGATAGATCCTCAATAAAAGACAGGAATTAAAAAACTCACAAATGTTTGATTCATTTGTAAAGATGATATGAACTAAAGAAGATACCTTTTACAAAAAGAAAGACGACCAGATATGCTCAAGGAAACGACGAGATTGCGAAAACAAACAGATGTATCAGATTGGGGCAGAGGTAGCGGATGGATATATATTGGAAGAAGCATACACTGTTGATTGTTTAGTTTGATAAAAATGATTGCGTTTGGGTTTAAAGGTATGTTATTATCCCAATTTGTTTTATACTTGATTCAAGTTAAGGTATATGTATACATACATATATATATGTATAAATATATAAATATAAATGACGAAATATATATATACACAAAAGGTAGTGTTTAGCTCAACAGTAAATGCAAAAAGAAAAACAGATACAAATTTTGGTTTGACACTTTCATTTCCTTTGCAATTATATTTTACAAGTGATTTGTCAAAATACTAAGACAATGTGTTTTGAAGCAATCATACCTTTACTCAGAAAAGATAAAAATAGTTCAAATTATAAAATTATTTCTTTTTACATTATTGGTGAAAATCTTGATTTTAAGTTAAAAACCCCAACAAAATTATTATTAGATTTCTTTCCTCAATTAGTATATATGCATCTATATATCATACATATATATCTTATTTTAATAAATTGACATAAATTTATCCATTCATATACAAACAGATGGAATTATCTAAATATTAGCATTGCTTTAGCTCATTGGTTGGATTGAAGACAAATGTCACGAACTTATAGTAATTTGATATTTTGCCTTCTTGTCCAAAATAAGCATTTTACCTTGACATTCTAAAATGACAAAAAACGAATCTATAGAGATTTGGAGACATTGTATCTTTTTTACTGTGACACGTAAAACACATTGTATCTACAGTTTTTAACTAGGAAGAGATTTTTAAATTATATGTTGACACCTTTACTATTAATCTTTCTTTATTTAAATAGAAAATAATAGTATTAAAGAAAACAAATCTTGCAATTATTTTTCAAAAAAGAAAAAGCTTGTATCATTTTTTATGAGGATACTACATCAAGTGGTAGAAAAAAGCTAGAACAAGAATTTTAGCCAATTAAGGAAAAATCTAAGCTTGTTAAGAAATATCTATCTTTTTTTTTTTGACAAACATATGCTTCATTTCATTAACACTAAACACAAAGACTCATAAACACAAGATCATTGTTTAAGTTACAGCAAAGAAAAGCAGTCAATATAACAAAGACATAAAAGTAGATAAGAGTCATCGAGATTGTAGACTTGAGAGCTATGAACCGATTCCTTGCAAGAGAGTTGGAGCCTGTGAGATCAAGGAATAGCAATGCTTCTTCCTTGAAGTATTGAATACTTCGATAGATGAAGAGATGGCCACTGTCTTGGATCGAAAACCAAGCGGCGTTGAGAAAACTAAAGCTGAGAACATCATCAGAATGAGGATGTCTACCTGAAGGAGAGCTTTGCCAAAGGTTTGAACAGGGTTAAATGTGCTATGGCTGAGGATAGTTATAGGGTTGGTAGCGGTTTTAGGTACATAATTGAAACTCTTGAAGGTGTTGCGGTAACCTCCACTACATTGAGTTGGGATCATAATGCCACTAGTTTTCAGGTTCTTAGGCGAAAACTTCAAAAAGTTGATGAAAAACGGTTTAACAGGCTCAAGAATAAGGCGGGTTAATGAAAGGAGCATAAAGACACATCGGTAACCACAGTTCCAAATGGACTGGATCATAATACCGATTGTATTCAAGCTGCTAACTCCAAAGGCAGAATCCCTAGGTGATACTAACAACAGGTTGCTTAAAGAAATCTTTAACTAAGCTAGCAACAATGATAGTTACTTATCCAAATGCAGTATTCGAACAATAGATTCCATAATTCTACACAAAGATTGACTAGAATGGGAAAGATTTGAGTTCCGATCGAATCTGGATAAAAGCTAAGAAAACTCTTGTGGAATATCTTGTGTAAAGAAATATCTATCTAATTTATGTTATTTTCCGTCAATTACAAAATAGCTTTTTCTTTTTGCATCATTTAAATGGAAAAACGTAGCCATTTGTTGGTACTGAATGACAAGAAAAATATTCCGTTGTAAACTAATGCAAACAGAGCACATAATATGATGAAGAATAAAATTGTAAAATAGTAGTGCTATAATAAACTCTAGAGCTTTTTCTCAAATTAAAAACTCATATAAATTTCTATCACTTATGTTAAATAAAACATTTTTGTAACATTTTATCCGAGTCTATATTATAAATTATAATATTTAACGCAAAAACAAGATTAGTAGTATGATAAGCCATAATTCAATAAACAAAATACAAAAGCTGTAAAAAGAGATATGTTATTCCATAATTTAATTCACAATTTTAAAAAAAAAACCGTCGAAATTAAATCATACTCAATGTATTAAGCTTACAAATAATTATATGTGTTGATTTTTCTTTCTTTTGTTTAATTGATTAAAATAAGGGAGAAAAACTAGATTTACCCAAATTAAGAGTTTAATTACTAAAACAACTCATAAAATGTGAGGGTTATATGGGTTATTTTTTTGCCTAAAATACCCTTTTTGCTTTGTTAGGAAAAAAAAATAAAGTCAAATTTACCTTCCCATAAATTTTTTTAAGAAAATTAAAATATTTTCAAAAGTCTCTCGGACTAGTTGTAACAGTCTATGATAGATTTATTTTTGCACAACCGATTTATTTTTGTATGACAGATTTTTTATGACAGACTTATTTTGGACGACAGATTTTTTAACTACAGTTATGACATATTTATAATTGATGACAAATTTATTTTTCATGACAGACTTATTTATAAAGACACCACAGACTTTTACAATATATGACATATTTGATATAATGTCTGACAGATTTATTTTACACAATTATTTCCGATTTATTTTATTGATTAAAATTTGTCATGTTACGACATATTTTTTTACAGAAAAATAATTACTAGGTTGACCTCTATTGATAAAAATCTGTCGTTTGATAACAGATTTATAACGTTTTTAAAAAATTGCTAAAATGACCTATATGAATATCATATGTTATGGCAGATTTGTTTATGTTATGACAGTTTTTTGTTGGGAGGTTTACTCAAATAGCGTAGAAAAGGTCAGAAATGACTAGAATGTCATTTTTCGGAATATTTAATGACATATAAACCCCTTAGGAGGTGAGTTAGGAAAAAAATTACGAGTATGCCACTAAAAAGTGTTGTATCTCATTGTTTTTATTACAACTGTTCAAAGTTTTTGGGGGGAAAAACTCCCAGCTCATTTAATCTACATAACGATAGAGAAATTATTTATGACAGATTTATTGGCTAGAGTTTTAAAAATGAGTAGATTAATTTGGTAGAGAAATATCAATGATGACAGACAAAATAAAAGCAAGGAGAGTTATTGTTATCGGTAGAGATATTGGATAGATATATTGTAATGATGATAGAATTAGGATTTTTTGATAGAAATATTACTACATTGGTGACAGATTTAATAGGTTTATATCGAGTAGCATTTTTGTTTGACAGATTTATATAGTCATTATGACAGACATATACACTGAGATAGATTTATATGACATATATAGTTTTACGAGATGGTAGATCTTTCCAGACGGGTAGATATAACTAAAAGCGATAGATTTATGAGTTAATGTAGTAGTAGACATATTTCTTACTGAAATAACAAAAGTTAGGTAGAGTTATACATATAGGCGTGATAGAGTTAATGTGTTTGACAGATTTACATATATATAGACCTGATAGAGTTATTTAATTTGTGATAGATTTATACTATTGATGTTTTAGGTCAAAACAAAGCATTTTACTAAATATGCTGCGTTTTTACTTCATATTAGGTTTATATATGATTTTAATTGATAATAATATTGTCAGATAAGGTAGTGCAGTGGTTATAGGTCGTTTAAAAGTGTTTCAAATCTATGGTTCGAACTTTAGCAGTTGGCAAAAAAAAATTTTGTAAACCTTAATTGAAAAGGGTAAATTCTTAAATTGCTCAGGTCACCTTCTTCCAAAAAACCCTAGCGGCCGCTACACATTTCCTGCATTTTGTTCTTCAGATTTTTTGTTTCTTTTTTTTCCCGTCACTTTCTCTCATTTCTTGTCCAAAAAGCTTAAATACACCTTTCATTATGAGTTTTTATCCAAAATTTTAGTAATATGAGCTTTTTCTGAATTTTTAAGCGATTTTGACTAACTCACGGCGGCTAACCTCTGCCTCCTCGTTGCGTTAACGGCCGCCGTCGCCAAATTAGTTGCTAACCTCCGAATCATAAGATTATCACATGATGTTGCAAAGAATCTAGTGATGGTTTGATGCAACGAATCATGTTTTTATTCATGTGTTATCCAAGACAGTTTGTATTATGCAAATTGGGACATGTGAACAATTAAAATGATTGGAAAATCTCCCAAAACCAGTTCAATCCTAAACATTAAAATTGGCATTTTAATCGAATCTATCAGAGAACTATAAATATTTACATGCATATTTGGTGTGATTCTTCTCTTTAATTTGCTCTTATAATATGAGCAAAATAATTTGTTTATATCTTTGATTTTAATCCTTTTACTTTTTAACTAATGACATGAAGTATATAACAAAAAAAATAAAAGGTTTATTTTTTAATTATAATGGCATGACTGTAAATAACAGTTTAACCTAAAGCTTTAATATCTTTTCCAAAATATATGTGTTGTTTGAGTATGGTTGGAAGTGTTGTTTGAGTAAATAAACAACTTATAAGTGTTGTTTGAGTACTTTTCTCTTTTTTTTTTCCCTCCAAAATTCTGGTGTTTGATAACAGAGTTATTAGACTCATATAATATTGTTATTATATGTTTATTTTAAGTTGTATTTTTCAGTAATATTGTTATTAATTATATGTTTTATAAACATATTATGAATCATATTTTTAAACTCATATATTTAAAGCATATTTTATACATTTTTATTTTCGTAAATCATATTAAAAAATTAACATCATATTCAAAATCATATTTTTATGTATTATATTATATTTTCATAAATTTTATTTTAACATTTTTTATATACATTATTTTTTAGTTATAATTTCATACATTATATTTTTTATAAAACTTATTTCAACTATATAATCTTAAACTTCAGATTTTTACATCATATCTTTATACATAATATTTTTATAAACAATTTGAATATTATTTTATAATTTATACTTTAAATCATATTTTATTTTTATATATTATATTCAAAAATAAACATCATCTTTTTAATCATTTTATATTTTTAATTAATCGTATTTTAAATCAAAATATTAAACACTCTAATTTTTAGGTTTTTTCGTTTTTTCAAAAAAAAAAAAAAAATACAAAATTTCTGGGTTTTTAGTCATTTTATATAAAAATGGTGTCATTCTAGTTATTGGATATGGTGGAGTGTTAATCTAGCAATTAATTGTTAAATTTGTGTCAAACTAGTATATTTTCACTTAAAATAAATGGTATTGTTTTTTTTGGTTAGGAAATAAATGGTATTGTTGTTAGACACTAAAATTACATGCGATCAAGTCGGTTCTAGACACTAGACTGTCTAGACATGTACACTAGCTAGTCACTCTATACAATTATGTCTTGAGAGATTTCTAAAGTCAAAAAAATCTATTTGGATCGAAAAATATCAAGATACATACATATATTATATCGTATGATATAATATTTCATAATGTGGATCTTCTTAAAGAAAATGATAGATTTGTATTACAATTTACAATTAAGTCCAAATAAGACCGTGATTTGTTTATCCCCTAGAATCCGTGATTGCCTAGAAAAAACTTATAAATATCACGTAAAAACAAAAATTATAGAATAGTGTTGCCAAAAACGGTAAACAAATATATAACTCGATTGGTCATTTTTTTCCTCATCTCATGACAACAAGAAAACTCCAGTTTTTTCTTTCTTTCTGAGTTGTGTAGTAAAGAATATGAATAAAAAAATGGTATTACATCAATAAATATTATTTGAGATTATTGGCTACTGAGCTGAGAAGCCCTCGTTTCATAGTCGGAGACTTCACGGTCAGCTTGTGCCTCCGTCGTCACCGCCGGAATATCACCTTGCTGAGCTGGCATCATCTCATCTATACTAGGACCCACACCTCCATGCTGGCACATTGACCAAAACATATGTCAATATCTTTAGTTTTAATTTAAAGTATTATAAAAAAATAAAAGAAGTTAAATTGTAATTAACTATGCAAAGTTGCAAACACCTGTTGCTGCTGCATAGAAGCGAATAAGGCTGATGATGAATACGTCTGAGCCCACTCAGGGAACATTTCACCGTTGTGGTTTGTTACGTGGCATTCACTCATGTTGTTTTGGTTTGAGCTTGAACTACTTCCTTGCAACAATGGTTCATACATTGCCGACGATAATTCTCTGCCATTTTTTTATTATATTTTTTATAAATTGAGTCGAAATGTATCAAACTATCACAATGCTTCTTGATTGATTAAGGTATAAAAAAAAAAAAAAATTGTTTTTATATTTCCAAAGAAAATAACAATTGATTAGGTAAGCTTAGGAAGACATGAGGAATATGTATGTACCTGAGTTGATTGGAATGGGCAGATGCATCAAATAAATGGGCTTGATTGTGACCACTTTCAGGCAACCAACCTTCAACGACATCGTTTACAAAAGGACCAGCAATGCTTTGTTGCATAGTAGATGCTTCATAAGAAGATAAATGATGGCTGCTCAAGAGGTGATCTCGCCGTTGGAGAACATGTGTTAAAGTGTCGAGAAGTTGCTTCTCACAAACTTCATAATCCTCCATGCTCGTGAATCTTACTGGATCTGGTTCGTATCTCCTGCTCATTTTAAGGTCATATGAATTAAGGGATCATGGAATGAATTAACATGTTTTATAAAGTATATAACATGTTGGCAAAAAAAAAAAGTATATAACATAGAACATTTTTGAGTTTGTCGTATAAATTACCTTAGTTCTTCCTCGGCCATTTGGAGTTGTTGTTGTAACCTACAAACTTCACGCTGGAGGTCCTAAATTTTTACGAGTGAGACTGTTAAACTACGTAGAGAGAAATGTATATCGCTGTGATGGAGAATTATTTAAAGATTAGTTACCTCGACGTCGGAGTTGATAGCTGTAGGGCTTTTTTCAATATATATACGAAAGAAAAAACAGTTTAGTATATAGTTAGATGAGTATTGCAAGAGTGTATATTGATGAATTAATATACGAAATCATAAAATTGAGTATAACAACAAAACATCAAGGAATTTACAGACTTCGTAACTTGAAGAGCGATTTCATTTTCAGTCTTGAGTTGCTGCAAAATCCTTAGCAAACACTGTCACATATTAACATTATCCTAGATTAATAATTAAACTAAAAGGCCAACATAACGAGGGAAAAAAACTAATCACTATGATTAGACGAACCTCTTTGCTTTGAATATCTCTGCAAAGAAAAAAGGGAAAATAAATAAATAATAAGTAAAGCGACTAAAAACAAAAATACTTTAACTATATAATTATGTAATGTAACCAAGACAAAATGTGATACATACGGATGTCTACTATGGTCGGGCAAATAAGCACTGAAAAAAAAAAATAACCAAAAGTCAGAATTTACTAATAAAAGTACAATTTTAAGAGAATCAGAAAAGAAATTGTAAATGTAAGAAAATTAATTAAGTAGTGTTAGCGCACCTCTCTCGTTCTTGTTTAGGAAGATTAATGAATCTTGTAAAAACGTCTTCGATCCTGAAGAGATAAAAAGGATGATATGGTCCAGATTTAAGCAAAAATATAGTTAAGATGTATCAAAATAGTGATGATGATTGAAAATATTTATGTATCCAAACCCTAGAAAGCTAGCAAATGGAAAGCGTTAATAAAAAAAGGACGTAAAATGAGATGATATATACCGAGTTTTTCCGGAGAAGAGGCTAAGGCGATTGGAAGGAGAGAACATGATGAGAGCAATGTCGATATCACAGAGAACCGACAATTCATAAGCTTTCTTGATCAAACCATTTCTACGTTTTGAGAACGTAACTTGTCTATTCGTTGTATTCTCTATTCTCTTGATCTCCAATTTCACACGACCCATATTGGTGAAGCAAGAAGAGATTTCGATTCATCCAAATCGTAAGTTGATATAACAATGCTGATCGATCATTAAGCTACCAAACTTCCGAAAGAAAGAAGAAAAAAATGGTTCGAAATGATAATGTTAATATAAGGAGTAAGAACAAAAAAGTGCTAATATTTAGGCGAGTTAATAGGAACTAAAAATAGAATGTTTTGACTAATTAAATTCCCTCTCTTGCCTCGTTTCGTTGTACTGTATCAATGTATCTCGTTTTGAGATTTCTTTAAGCTTACTGTACTCCTTTTACATCAAAATATTTGGATTAAACGGGGATGAGATTGGTAATTTTCATGCTTTATTTAAGTATCTATGTAAATTTAAGGTAACAAATTCAACATTACTTTACGATCATATATCTAAGTCGAATTTAATGTGAATATCTATCTTGAGGATTGCAACTTATGGGTCTTATCAAAAACCAGAAAATAAACGAATTAGACAGAGCCAGCGATTACAGTCACAGCGATTACGATCATATCAAGTCAAAGCGTTTGTTTGGTCTCTCAGCTTATATTGATTGAAAAATGCTTCAAATCAAAACCATATAAGAATTCTCAATTTGAGGAGATGTAAACAACCAACAAATTTCCAATAAACAGAGCCGACGAGTAAGTCACAATGAGGACTAATTTCCTGATTTTAACATTTAAAACAAAAGTGGGAAACATAAGAGTACACTACTACAATAACAAAAGAGAGAAACAGAGTTTGGATCACAGATCACCGAGGAAATGCCATTGGTAGTGTCTGAATCACCTGAAACACTCAAACACATATAAACAGACAACGTCAGAGATAATGCAGTAACTAACAGATCTTTAGTTAGTTTCTTGAGAGATTAAAAAAAGAACACAACACTGGTTTCATCAGATCACACTCAAACCAGTTCCATTTTTCATGAACTCAGATTGCTAGTAGTAGTAGACAACTAATGGTTCCTATGCTATGATGGAATGGCCTCTGTACCTGTGAAGAAGTGAGAGTCAATGGTGAGTATCGTCGAAAACCCAAGGCTCATGCAAGAAAAGCTCATGACCGTTCATTAGGGCACGGCCAGAAGCTATGTCCTCTTCACGTTTCCTTGCTGCTTCAGCTTGTTTAGCTAACAACTCAGCATCCTTTATTACAAGAAAAAAAAAAAAAAAAAAACATGAGCTGCTAGGCTTTTAAATCAATGATGATTTATTATAAATTAACAGTTCAAGACCTAATCTAATATCATTATATGCTAACTAACCTAACTTATACAAGAATAGATAAACAATTACGCGTTCGACAAGAAACATAAATCTAGGGTTCTTCAATTCGATAAATAGGAGGAATTGACTCGTAAGGGAGAGAGAGAGAGAGAGAGATACCTTTTGGCGTTTCCAGGCGAGGAATTGATCTTTAGAGATTGAGTTTTGTGTAGTTTTTGGCGTTTCTCCCTCATCTGCTCCCATCGTTCAATTTGTTTTGGGGGCTCTATCGTCGTCGTCGTCTCTCTCAACAACGCACAAATTTTAATACTTTTTTCCTCTGTTTTGATCTGTTTTACTTCATATCCTTCGTGAAACTTATTGTTTTTCAAACGACAGCGTATTGAATGAAGTCGTTTCTTTTTTGTACGCCGTCGTTTTGAGTGAATAGCCTTTTCTTTCTTTTTTTTTTGTTACAATATATATATATATATATCTTCTTCTCGTTCGTCGTTTCGAGTATTGCTCAACTCTAGTTGACAACTTGACATATGAAAGATCCTATATATATGGACGGACAATGGTCGGTTTTTTTCTTGTTTCTTCTCTTCCTATCATTTGATATGAACGAATACGAAACTGAATGGAAGAGGTTCGAATCTTGGTACCATCAATATCAATGGACTCTCTTCAACATCCTACAGTTGTTTAATCATACAACGTCATACATATATGTTGGTGTTGTTTAACTTTGCCAATTTGTATGATTTTTTCGTTGCTTTCTTTATATATTTGTTATGTTTTTTTTTCTTTTTTTTTTAAGACAAACTGAAGTTTCTATTCAATCAAACAGAAATATTACAGAAAGAGGGAAGCAAGTCTCAAAGGTTTAAAAGGTTACAAACAAATACTTTCCCCAAAGCCATAGACAAAAATCTGAGAGAGCTGTGAAACAAACGCTAAGAAAAAGCGGCTTGAGACATGCGAAGTCACAGTTGCTAGACTGATCATCATCGAAGAACTCGTTAGATGACAAGGTAGTCACGGTCTTAAGACATTGTGACGTTGGAAGAGGAATCAGAGCCAAAGGCCTCACAAGAGCGAGGAGCACTAACAGAAGCAATGCTATAGCAGGGATTCGATGGGCTGTAGCCCGGATGGTGGTGATGGTGATGAGAGTGGTTTGATGTAGATCGTTGGATGTTAGCATTTGGTTACAGGGCAGTAGACCATAGAGCAGCAAAACTTCACAAATAGCACAAGCAAGGGAAGTAGAGACCGAAAGGTGCCAAAGAGATATGTCAAACCGTAGCAATACAGGTGGGTCCTCTCTCATATGGCGCCCTTTGCCAAAGAGATCAAGGAATCCAAACAAAGCATGCAGTCGGTTTGTCAATTGAAGGTGAGGAGCAGGTTTGGTCTGTTGGGATGATATGAACACAACCATGGTGCAGTTAATGGGGTTTTTGACAGTTGGGCAAGATCACTGGAATAGCTAGCAGGCCATAATCAGGTTGAGAGCTCATCCACAGGGATCCTAAGGATGATGAGGATGACCATAGAAGTTGATATGCGCGGCGGCTAAATGGACGGGGTACAGGAAACCCCAGTTCCGGTGGGAAAATCCATGGATCTGCCAAGCTCAGAGGGTGACAAGACGTTGCAACGGAAGTCCAATAACAGGGGAAGGTCGCACCTCTGAAGGTTATCTCACCAAATATCGACGTCGTCTCCACCTGGAGAGGCTCAGGTGACGATGCAGAAGAGGGTTTTGCAAAGGACTTTGAATCCATCGACGGTGGGGCTAAGTTGATGCAGACGAGGATGGGGTTCAACGGACCCATCATCCTTCTGTAGTCGATTTGAGGCAGGCCTTTGTCTGGATCTGGACTAAGGGATATGATTTGGGACGGTTGCAAAAGGAGAAAACGATGGGAAAAGAAAACTTGAAAACTAAAACTAAAGGAGTTGAGGGACCAACAGAGAAGAGCAGTGGTTGAGATACCCCGATGTCGGCGAGCAAAAGTTCTGCCAGCGTCGGAAAAAAATACATGATATATTTGTTATGTATGTCGGATATTTAAAAGGATTGATTTGATTCTTAAAAGATATAGGATAGAGATTAACATATAAATTTTCTATATGAATTTGAATATGTTCGTTTGTATATATTGTCGCTAACAATGAGGACGTACGATAGGTTTATATATAACATTAGTCGTGAACTTACGTATCATTTTGATCGTTCATAAACTGAATATGAAACAAAAATAACAAATTAGATGAACACTTCATAATTGAAAAGTGTTTTTTTTTTTTTTTTTTAAATTACCTCCAGCCTTCTCGCTTAGCTTTGACTTTAATTTCTTGTTGTATCAACGAAATAATGACTAGTGGCATCTTCACAAATTTCGGATCTAACAGCTTCGAAACTGTTTTAATTTCTTGTTCATTGTAACTTCTGAAAACTTGTATCATTATAAATTTTCTTTTCTATTCTGAGAATCAAACAAACAACACAAACAAAGAAGAAGAAAACATTCAAGATTTGTTATTGCTATTCATTTTGATGAGTGAAACGAAACAATAATATTGGTTTACTTCTAGGGAGAACCAAGATCTGTTCTAATCCCTCATTTTCAAAAACTATTTGCAAAAAAAAATATTATTCTCATGTTGTTTAACCACTAATATCAAATTCTGCAAAATACCGTTTTCTCTTTTCTTTTTACAACCGGGAAGTGACTTTAAAAACCAAAAAAAAAAAAAAAATCCATTGATAGATTTGGAGAGTGATCAGCTTGTTCTATGAACCTAGACAGTATCTACATTTATTGTTTTACTTCAATAAACAATAACAGACGTTTGTAATAACAATCTGGCGTTACCAAAATTTAATTTCCTCATGAAAGAGCGTTGGAGTACAAAAAGAGGCTAACATCATAACTCGAATTCGTCTCTGTATTCATTTTTTTAAGGTACATATATAATGCTTTCACCAATTCCACTATCAATGGTTTTGTTCTTTCTGTTTAATTTTCTTTATTATAATTCCCTTCTAAATCAATTTTAATGACAAGATGTATTTCCCTTTTCTCCTTTTTATATGGATATTCGGCATTAGAAAAACCTAAATTTTCAATCACCGTACGTTCATATTGATATTAGTATAATCACCCAATAATTATTAGTCTAAAGTGATTCTAAGAAAACGTATATATCATAATTAAGAACATTTTTGTTAGTCAATCAACCGTCTGGTTTAGGAAATTTAGGAAAAAGCTACAATGGTAAAGGTTTGCGGCACCTAATGCAATTTGCATACTAATATACTATAATACGAATTTACTAGTGAAAACTACTCTTAGGGATACTAATGGCTTTTTTGTTTTGCAACTAGGGCACTTAAGTTTTTTTTTTTTGGAGTCCTCTTCTTTCTTAATCAGTGGTGTTTTAAATGGTAAAAATATTACTTTTTTTTTTGGCAAAACAGCTTGACATTTCTATAAATACGTTTCTTCAGTGTTTGCTACAAAAACACACATATAGCAAGCAATGTCGGGTAGAGATCACCCTGTGGACGCTGATGGAGAGATTTCCCCGGCTGATATATCTTCCCCACAGCAAAGAAGCCCCAGTGTTGTTCCAGAAGAAGCGGGAGCAAATCCACCGTACGTCCACAAAGTCGAAGTTCCTCCCAAGCAAAACCTCTTCAATGAGTTCATGTACACTTTCAAAGAAACTTTTTTCCACAATGATCCTCTAAGGCATTTCAAGGACCAGCCAAAGTCCAAAAAGCTCATGCTCGGTATCCAGTCCGTCTTTCCGGTTATCGAGTGGGGAAGGAAATATAATCTCAAGATGCTTCGCGGCGATCTCATTGCCGGTTTAACCATAGCTAGTCTCTGCATCCCTCAGGTTTTCTTAAATTATAATCACTTGTGCCACAAGTTACTTCTGAAAGAAACTTAAAAGTAGATATGTATTCGAATTAATGGTTTCAGGATATTGGATATGCCAAGCTTGCTAGTCTTGACCCTAAATATGGTCTATGTAAGTTAATATCCATCTCGTTCTCATTTATGTTTTCTTTGAAATTGGAATTACAATTTTTATTGCATATTTGGAACCCTTTTGTGTCCTTATTGGAAGTATAATGTGACAAACTGATTGATATTTTTGGTGTTTTTTTTTTTTTTTTTTTTTTCAAATTCTTGAATAGATTCAAGTTTTGTTCCTCCATTGGTGTACGCATGTATGGGAAGCTCAAAGGACATAGCGATTGGACCCGTAGCAGTGGTTTCACTCCTATTAGGCACTCTGCTTCGTGCGGAGATCGATCCCAGCACAAACCCTAATGAATATCTACGCCTAACCTTCACCTCAACGTTCTTCGCCGGTGTCACTCAAGCTGCACTCGGATTCTTCAGGTAACTTACTAATCCCAACATCAAATATCACCAATGTTCCTAAGTTAAGAGATACTTCTTGATCTATACAACCTCTAAACGTTTTTTTCTTTTTCAGATTGGGCTTCTTGATTGATTTCTTATCCCACGCGGCGATCGTAGGGTTCATGGGCGGAGCAGCCATCACCATTACTCTTCAACAGCTCAAAGGATTCCTCGGAATCAATAAATTCACCAAGAAAACAGATATCATCGCAGTTCTTCGCTCCGTATTCAGCTCAGCCCATCACGGAGTAATGATTTCATTCAATCGCTCTGTTTTAGTTTCTTTCACTCTTTATGTATCCTCACCGTTTGCTATCTTATGCTTGCAGTGGAATTGGCAGACAATACTTATTAGTGCATCGTTCTTGATCTTTCTTCTCGTCTCCAAGTTCATTGTAATTCACCAAACCATCGATTGCAATCTCTCGTCATTTTTCTATATTTACTTGTTCTTATATGATCTACTGGTTAAAACAGGGGAAGAAAAATAAGAAACTGTTTTGGATTCCAGCGATTGCTCCATTAATATCTGTCATCATTTCAACTTTTTTAGTCTACATAACCCGAGCCGACAAGAAAGGAGTTCAGATAGTAAGCACTTAACCTTATAGGCTTAATATATAAACCATAAAGTTACTTCCAATGCAAGGTATTCTACTTTGTGTTGTCTTAACTTGCTTCTCCTCAGGTGAAACATCTCGACAAAGGTCTAAACCCTTCTTCTTTGCGTCTAATATATTTCTCCGGCGAATATCTTCTCAAGGGCTGTCGCATAGGCGTTGTTTCAGGCATGGTTGCCTTGACGGTATATATATACTTACAAAACCCTAAAATTTTCTATACAAACTTTTAAAATTCTAGGTTTCTAATCAACTATCAGCTGAAACTGTGAATACGAATGATTTTTTTTGTTCCTTTTATTTTTTTGTAACAGGAAGCTGTAGCGATAGGAAGAACATTTGCAGCAATGAAAGACTACCAAATCGATGGTAACAAAGAGATGGTAGCATTAGGAGCAATGAACGTGATCGGTTCGATGACTTCTTGCTATGTATCCACTGGTTCGTTCTCAAGATCCGCCGTCAACTTCATGGCCGGATGTCAAACTGCAGTCTCCAACATCATCATGTCAATCGTCGTCCTCTTAACGCTTCTCTTCCTTACTCCTCTTTTCAAATACACACCAAACGCGATTCTTGCAGCAATTATCATCAACGCCGTGATTCCTTTGATCGATGTTAATGCTGCCGTTTTGATATTCAAGATCGATAAGCTCGATTTCGTCGCTTGTATGGGAGCTTTCTTTGGTGTCATCTTTGTATCCGTTGAGATTGGCCTTCTCATTGCCGTACGTCTCAAGAAATCAGTCATTAATAAGACTTTTGCAGCATTTTTGACTGATCTTTATTTGTGTGTGTTCATGTTTTAGGTGGCCATATCTTTTGCCAAGATACTCTTGCAAGTTACAAGACCTAGAACAGCGATTCTTGGAAAGATTCCAGGGACTTCAGTTTACCGGAATATCAATCAGTATCCTGAAGCAACTAGGGTTCCCGGAGTTTTGACGATTCGTGTTGACTCCGCGATTTACTTTTCCAACTCCAATTATGTCAGGGAAAGGTACGAGATCGAATCATGAAACCAAATTTAAACCCTTACTTGTTTTGGAAGAAATCTATGTGTAGAACCATACATCTTTGGTGTTCTTGAAAACTGTAGGATTCAAAGATGGTTGACAGATGAAGAAGAGATGATGAAAACTACAAGCTTGGTTAGGATCCAGTGTCTGATCATCGAAATGTCACGTACTGGACTAACCCTAGTTCTTTTTTATATATATGCATATGTATATTTCTTTTATACACAGTAAATGATGTTTTATCAAACGTTTTCAGCTGTTACGGACATCGATACTAGTGGTATTCACGCCTTAGAAGACTTGTATAAGTCTCTTCGAAAACGAGACATTCAGGTACGTATACACATTATATATAAACTAAAAGCTAAACCGGAAAGGCGATAGACAAGTTATGAAACTGACTTTTTTTTGGTGTGCAAAACAGTTGGTTTTAGCAAATCCAGGACCGGCGGTCATACATAAATTACACGTTTCTCACTTCGCAGACATGTTAGGATACGACAAAATCTATCTGACGGTGGCACAAGCCGTTGATTCTTGCTCTCCGAAACTCTCCGACGAGGTCTGAAACGGAGAAGAAGAATCTTGATGATGAATCAAAAAGACAAATTAAAGTGTTGTATGTTGTTGTACGGCCCTCTGTGTACAGACCGAGTTGAGTATGTAGTCAGTGGCTTTGCCTTCGATTTGACCTTTTTATCTTATACCCAATGTGGGACGTAGAGGTCATATGTAAAAGTTGACCTATGAGCCCATATATATATAGAGCTTTTTCTTAGCATCATGATAAGTTTGGATTTATAGGAATGCCCTTCGTGGTTCTTTTGTTTTGCATTGATGATCTACTTGACATTAACATCGGAACAGCGTAACGCAACGAGAGACGACTCAGGACTTTATTGCTATGATTATTGGTGGGAACACCTTTTGTTTTGCAAGACCCAAGAGTCGAACATTGACATAACAACAATGAAAACAAATAAAACACTTCTCCCTTAATTATTAATTAATTATGTGTGGACCTTAAGTTGAAGCCCACTTGTGTACACAATATACTCTTCGTTTGATGTTCATATATGGGATTAGGACATTTGTTTTAAAAAAATAATGGTATAGACGTCTATGCGTTAGATGGTCGTTCTCAAATACATCAATTTTCTCTTTAATGTATTATGTCAAGATGACAGACCTAGTTTGATGTTTTAGGTACCTATTCTATTAGATTATGTATGTTTGGCAATCGTTCTGTATCTGTTATTTTAACTATTACATCTCACAGTCTCACACTACTAGTCTATATATTTATGACTTACACAGCTTGTTCCAGATTTGACCAAAACAGTTTTACTTACCACCTTACGATAGAAATATAAAACCGCCTGTAAAAAAAAAAGAAAAAAACAAATCATATCTCTTCTCGAAAACATGAATTGTAAAAATGACGTAAGATGCAGAGACCGACCATTTTTGTACAATGTGCCAACTCTGTTTGTACTGTAAACGAGTGTCCCCAAATGAGCCAATCAAAACGAATTTGCAGTTCTTGTTTTTTGTGTGCATATTTTTTTAATACAAGAAATAAACAATAAGAGCTTGCCAAGGACTATTTGAATCAATCAATCAATCTTCCATCAAATTTTAAATGGTTAATTATATAATTAGGTTCAATCGATATTGAAATTTGATTTTTAAGTTTATTTTGAGTCCTCACTAAGATTTTAGATGATTTTTAATGAATATAGGGAACCAAGGATTTGCTAATTCCTTTAGTAACCTAATAACATTATATTTAAAATTTTAAAATAGATAATATAATAACTAAAAACACCAAATTTTTGATTCAATATGATAATTTTTTTAATTCAGTCATTTTAAACAATATAATTTGAATTGTGTGTTTGAATAATACACACACCTACACAAAATAATTGATTTAAGAAAAATACAAAATAATTTGTGACAGACGACAAAAACAATAATAACGAATAAAAAACACTAAAAAGAATCGGAATCATGACGTGTCGTTATAATAATCAGAATAGAATCAGATCAGACAAAAATCAACGGTTCTAATTCACTCCTAAGTTTATGGCTCTTCTTTAATTCTCTGTCTCCTTCTCTCTTTACTCCTCACTTCTCTCTTTTTTTTTACTTTGCTCTGTTCACTCAGAGCATCAAAGAAACACACACAAAAGAGAGAAACACGAATACGAAACGATGTTGCTGGGGAAGAGACAAAGACCACCGATAAAGAGAACCACGAGTCTTTCTGAGATTAAGTTCGATTTGAATCAACAACCTAGCGAACAAGAACCGTCTGATCATCAGATTCAGCTCGTGACCATCGATGAACACCGTCATGTTCATCAACGTTTGTTAGATCAACAACGTCTCTTAGCGATGGTCTCACCGAGAGGTGTACAGAGGAAACACTCAGCTGAAGATTTTCTGAGATCTTGTTCTCTCTGTAAACGTCATCTTGTTCCAGGCCGTGACATCTATATGTATAGGTATGATGAACTAAAGATTTAATCTGATCTTTTTGGTTTGATTAGTATATGGAACTAACGGTTTAATATGGCTGCTGAATTTGACGCAGAGGAGATAGAGCGTTTTGTAGTTTAGAGTGCAGGCAACAGCAGATTACAGTGGACGAGAGGAAAGAGAAAAAGAAAGGTTCGGTGAGGTCCACCGCCACCGGAACCGTCAACGGAGAGAGTGTTTCCGCCGCCGTCTAGGTCTCTCTTTATAATATCGGTAATGAATATGATTGTATATGGAATATGGTTATTGTTATTATCTGTATTAAGTTTTAAAGCGTTGAGCGTTAACTGTGATTAACCATGATGTTAGTCATCTTATAAACTTTGCTTTAAGACTTAAGGACCATGGTATTTTTTTTTTTTTTTTGCATAGTAATGAGTTTTGTGTTCTTTTGATTATTCTATCTTACAATCTTTTAAATGTTCGATATATTGTGTGGACATTAGAAAATCACAACAGCTCAATTCTCTGTATAACCACACCATACATTTTATAAGTGTAGTAATTGACAAGTAAAGAAAATAGTATATAAGAAATTATATACCCACTTGTATGTTTGATATACAAGTTTGTATGTACCTTTGTGTACTCTAAGATTTTATGTATTTCATACCACCAAAAAAAGATATTCATCGTACTATTTTAACTTGATGCTTCCATTCGAATATAAGAATATGATCCAGTTGAACTTTCGTCATTTTTCTTATTAATGCAAAGAAAAATAATACTATGATTTTTGTCAAGTAAGGAATCTAATACCTATTCAGCCTAGCATTGACTGGTCCCTAATAAAAGATTCTTACTTTTTCTATGTCTCGATTTTTTTTATAGATTCCTAGTGGCTACTGCCTGATGGTGTCTCCCTTTGCTTTTGAAAACTGAAAAAGAATTGCGAAATAGTACATGAATTCTTGTTTTACGATACATATTCTTTTGGAAAAAACCAACCAATGAGTTGATAAATAACTTTTATTTTGCAGCCCTTTATAATATATGGTCGAAAAAAGAATCTCAATTATTCTAGTTGGTTGGTGTAAGTGACATCGTTGTGTTACAATCCAACATTACGTATGTCGATAAAAGAAAGTCAAAAAGTTTCACATTAGTCTGTAATTTTTGGGGTTGAATAGTCTGTTTTCTACTACCTTCAGAAAAAGCCAAACTTGTGTGCTTGCTCTTTTTTTTTCTTCTAATTTGTTGATCCATCTTTTTGTTTTGATTTTGTGTTGTCCCATTCTAAATTAAGCAAAGACAAGGGAGGGAACAGCTCATGTGGAGGATTGAGCTCATTAATTAAACTTTATAATAGTTCATGCATTCTAGTTCTGAATTTGTGGTTTACAATATCCTTTTCATAATAATTAGCATACAACAAAACTCAATGATTGTTTCTCATCAAATACCACTCTCTATTCTATGGTCATTGATATTAAGCATTGCAAGTTTTAAAATGGGCCTAAAAGCATATCCAATTCACATTGATGGGCTTCATGAATTAAGCGTGATTATACGGCTGTGCCTTTGTTTGATTGAGGCAATGATCATATTCATAGTCATACTCATAGATATGAGTTTGGTATATTCGTTGTGACCAAAATAATGATGCGTCAAGTCTCTAGTGTTTCCTCCAGTGATAATTTTTTTGTTTGTTTGGACAAAAGCATCTTCGTATCGCATATTCTATAGCACACCACTGATTCATTTAGAGACATATGTCATCTTTCTTTTTGCCAATTGTCAAATAGAATCAGCCAATGTAAGTAGAGATGTCATGCAAAAAAAAAAAAATGTTCTTAAAAAAAAAAAACTGTTATAGAAGATCTTTCATAATTCATCTAATGAAATTGCTTCACATAAATTTTATAAAATCTTTAAACCGAACCCTCTGGACCAAGAGAAGGCAAATGATTTGGGGTGGGTATTGAAGGCTTTGAAGAGGTGCTTATTTGCTGTCGAGGTCTATTAATGTAAACGTATTATGGTCTCTACAACCCCACGAAGAGGTTGTTCACACAAACTTTAGATTTTCCGATTACGCCTTCTCGCAAACCTTCGTTTCACACTTATTTGAATTTTATATCATACAATACAATAATGCAGTTCGATTAAGCATTCTTGGCAAACATACATATTTAGATACCCAATTATATATTTTATAACTAGTGAAATTTAACGTAAATAATTTAGTCCATACCGTAAACAAACGTATTTTGTTCCATATAATATTGCGAATTAATAATTTCACATCTCATGTGGTTGTCTCCTTCATTGTCAATTGTCACTACCTCAGGAAGCCGATCTTGTTTTTTTTTCACGTGTTTTTTTTTTTGGTCTTTGGAAATTAAAGGCAAAAAATATTTAAAAAAAAAAACAAGAAATAGAAACTTGACAAAAACAAGAGCTAGAAAGGACAACAAGATAATTTTCGATATTTCGAAGCCTATATAATCCTCCTTTTAGAGGCGCATTGAGAGAGCTTTCGTATTAGGTGTGATTTGTGGATTTCTCATCTTCATTGGTTTCATCGAAACATTCGATTAAGACCAGGTTTGTCTCTCTGTCTACAAAAAGCATTGCTACTGCAATTTGTTTTCTTTGGGTCTTTCGTCTTCTTGTAATTAAATTAATTACTGGGCTCTGTTCTTGAGTCATTTTGTTAGCTCTTCTTAATCGTGCTTTGTTTCTTCCCAGTTAGATCTCTATGTAATTAAAACTCCGTTAATTGCTGTTAGTGTTTTTTATTGTCGTGATCACTTACTCAAGAGTTTACTTTTACTCTGTCTTGTCTTTTTAGGGTTTTATTATTCTGATTCAGTATCAAAAATTTTAGATCTTTTTAATCACCAAAATTAGTGTATGCTAATTATAGAATTAACATTTTGATTTCTTCAGAATATGGCTACGTCTACCTCTCACCAATCAATCGTTTCGTTTGCTTCACACCGGTCGTCTTCTTCTTCTTCTTCCACAATCTCTCAGTGTTTATTACGAGAGCCTCTGTTGAATCTGCCAATCTGTAAAGGATTCAAGATCTATTCTTCACTGAGTTATAATAATCATACCACCTCGAAAAAGAGAAACTTTTGCAAGATTGAAGCTATGGCTTCTTCTCAGACTGAGACATCTGTTTCTTCTTATAACAACAACAATCTCTTGTCTCCTTCCAAGAACTTACCTGACCTTTCCAAGAAAAAATCAAGTATCTTTCTTTTTGCTCTGCTTTTGGCTTCCTCTCAAGTTTCATTAAGAAACATTTATCTGAAACCAAGTTTTTAATGTGTTTTTAGATGAAGCAGCTTTGATATTGATTAGGCATGGAGAATCTTTGTGGAATGAGAAGAATCTTTTTACGGGTTGTGTTGATGTGCCATTGACAGAGAAAGGTGTTGAAGAAGCTATTGAAGCAGGGAAGAGAATTAGTAACATACCTGTTGATGTTATCTTTACATCTTCTCTTATCCGTGCTCAGATGACTGCAATGCTTGCTATGATTCAGCACCGTCGTAAGAAGGTATGTGTAGGAAAACCAAACCAAAACCAGGCTCAGCATGTTTGTCTTTTGGGGGTTTGTAACTGATAAGTGGATCAAACTCATTTAGGTTCCTATCATCTTGCACGATGAAAGCGAACAGGCGAAAACTTGGAGTCAAGTCTTTAGTGATGAAACTAAAAACCAATCTATTCCTGTCATACCCGCTTGGCAGCTCAATGAAAGAATGTAAAACATATCTACCAAACGTATCTGAGCTTTGAAACCGATAAAATCTGGTGTCTGACGTTTTTTTGGATATATTAGGTATGGAGAATTGCAAGGTCTTAATAAGCAAGAAACAGCGGAAAGATATGGGAAACAGCAAGTTCACGAATGGCGTAGGAGTTATGATATCCCACCTCCCAAGGGTGAGAGCTTGGAGATGTGTGCTGAGAGAGCAGTGGCTTATTTTCAGGACAATGTAATGAACAATCTCATTCTAACTCTTCTTTCTTAGTTTCATTCACTTACTAACTTCAGATATCGAATTTGCAGATTGAACCAAAGCTTGCAGCTGGAAAGAACGTAATGATAGCTGCTCATGGGAACTCGTTGCGGTCTATCATAATGTATCTTGACAAATTGACTTGCCAAGAGGTTGTGACAAAAAGACTGGTTTCATCTTCATTCTTGATCATTGGTTTTTGCGGTTTGGTGAATAACTGAAATTTCTCTCTGTGTGTTTTGGTTTGTAGGTGATAAGTCTAGAGCTATCAACCGGTATACCACTTCTCTACATCTTCAAAGAAGGTAAATTCATGAAGAGAGGAAGCCCTGTTGGTCCAACAGAAGCTGGTGTCTATGCTTACACCAAGGTTAGGCATCATTTCTCTCTTTCTTCATCTATTTAGATTTCTTTGTTTCAATTGGTTTTGAGTGTTTCCTTTGCTTGCAGAGTTTGGCTCAATACAGACAGAAGCTAGAGGAGGACAGTGAAGTAATCTGTTCCTGAAGTTTAACAAGAAAGATTGGTTCTTGATCTACTCAACTCAAGCTTAGGACCTTAGAGGCGTTTACAAAGAATATAGATTTTATTATTTCTTCTTGGTTCTTCTTCATTCATATGTGACATATCCACTGTTATCTGAAGGAGCAATGTTCAAAACGTCACTGTTCCTTCTTACAAGCCTCGCACTTGTTGATGTTGACTTTGTTATTGTTGCCTAACTGTTTAAGCAAACAAGTATTATTCTGTGATACATTTAAAATATGCAGTTTTACTGGTCTTAATTGCATAACAACAAAAACGTTTGTAGCTCCAGCTTAGTAATTTGATGGGTTAAGTATTAGCTTCAGAAGCTTCTTATGGTTCATGCTTCAGGCTTAAGGTTTCTGTTGTATCCAAAGGAGATTGCAAAGTTCCGTTCTTGATCTTCTCATCTTCGTTGTCCTCCAAATGCTTATTCTCAGAGTCTGAAGCTTCAGAATCTGAGTTGCTCAAATGAGCTGAGGCTGATGACACCACTGTAGTGCTTCCAAAGAACTTCAAATCATCTCCTCTCATTTTCTCCGCATATTTCTCAAAACTGAAACCCGCATCGCTGTTTTTGCCACCAAATGCAACCTCAAGTTGCTCAATATCGAAGAGATCCTCAAGAAGCTTTTTGCTGAGGTTATCATCTGAGTAGACAAATTTCACCTTGTTGCATGTCTTTGGCTCTAGAAACGGTTTCACCATCTGCATATTCACAATTTCCTCTACTAATGTCAACAAGCTTCATGATACTTAAAGATTTGCATTATAGGGCAGAGAGACATTTTCATACTAACCTTATAGAAGGGTTCAAAAATCTTAGGCGGGTTGTATAGTATGGCCATGCCTAAACGTTCAGGGTAATGTTCTTGTAACACATGAGCGGTTTCTCTAGAGACTTTCAAAGATATATGCGACATGTTGAAACCGTGAAAATCGATAAGCCAAACCATTTGTTCTTGGTTATCCGATAGATTCAAGATTGCATTTTCCATACAGTACACCAAGAATCTAATCTGCCCTTTATAAGATTTTGTATTCTGTAGTGTAAAACCAAAACGTGGTATCAATAGAAAAGTATTAGAGAGAATCATTTGAAAGGAAATGAAGATAAGAAACCATACCTGTGAACTTGGTTTCATAACCAGAACTGTTCTTCCATACTTGTCAGTATAATTAGCTCGGTATATTTTCCCGGTCTCAGCTTCTCTTGCAATCTCCTCCTACAACCATTTCACATAACAAGAAGATATTAGAACAATTTGTATAAACTGATTGGATATTTACTGAAGTTAAGAATACATTACCCATCGAATCTCCTCAGGTTTGTACTGAGTCCTCCATTTCAAGGTTTCTTTAAGCATTTTAGTTGCTTTCTTGACATGGCCATTGCGTGCGGCTAAATAACGAGTAATGGCAGCATCTGTACAAAACTCAGATGACTTCTCAGGCAATGTCCCTAGTAATGTCCTCACTTCATTTATCTATATTGTTCAAAAGTACACAATCTCTATACCATCAACATGCAATATAATATTTGATTCACACATCAAAAAATAACATCATCACAGAGCAAGTATAATAACCTTGCTTAGATAATCCTCTGGTTTTGTTGAATCAGAACTCATATCTTGCTAAAATTCAAGAAAGCTGCAACCAAAATTGATTAGAAAAAAGAAAAAAAAAAGTCATAATATAGAGATTTTATACTGCAAAAACAAGGATGATACAATAATCAATGCATAAAATAGAGGTAGATTTTACCCGTCGTTAAGAAGTTAATTAAGCTATAATACGATGTTAATTAGAATTAGAACGAAGTACTTGTTTTGATCAAATACAATCGAATTAGAGACAGCAGAATCAAGCGTTACGCAAGACAACTATAATTAACATCTGAACTTGATCTTACTCCAAGATAGTTTAGAATCAAGAAATCAAAAAGTTAAAGAACATAAACTTACCTGGAAAAAAAGAAAAAGAATTTAGAGCGGATGATCAGCGATGAGATCTGGTCGAATGGGTCAAACTCAAAGCCTAGATATGGTAGTAGCGCATAAATTGAGACCGAGAGAAGTCTTAAGTTTCGGTCTAGAAGAATCAAAAGTCTCGTTGTAAGAAAAGTAGTAGTAGTAGTAGATGGATTTTTTTTTCAGGGCGGCTACGAGACAATGTGATGATGAAAGAGCTCAATGACACGTGACGCGCGACTGAGGAAAGATACAGACACCTTTTCAAGATTCTGTTTCTTGATCTAGAGCGTGGACTTACTGAACTGGACCGGGGAATTATAAAACCCGGTTTGACTTCTACTTGATTTAATATTTGGTTGTGTAATAAATGTGAATGTGATGGTCAAATTGCTCTCTGACATTACATACCAACCATGTTTGTAAAGTCATGCCAACTTCACTAATCAGATAATCACTATACCCCAAATAGGAAAATTTTATTGGGTTAGTTAAGCATTTTGTTATTTATGAACTTTGGATTAATCAAGCTGTTACACTATTTTCTAATCTCCAAAGATTTAATGGGCCTAATCTTGTAGCCCATTCAGACGACCATCTTCTAGTTGAGATTGTTAACGGATGTATTTTATATATTTCCTGATCATCATATAATCAATGATCCAACCATAATCTAACACCATATACAGTAGTTAACAGAGGATACCATTAGCACGAATTTGCTATTCAGTTTCATTTATCTGTCACATCATTCTATGTTTAATTTATTATTGTTAGATTTTAAAGATACAAAATGATAAGATCGACCTACAAATGTCATCGGTTACAAATAGACGAGGATGGTTAGGTGAATGACAAAAGTTATGAAAAGCAACAAGTGTTGGCTACAAAAGTAAAAGTGTCAAACCTCTTTTTTATGCCGAAGCTCAGTATATCAAGGAAATGTGCACTTGCGATGTGCTGCGTTAGCAAACTAACAATTAAACATCACGTCCTTTTATTTCGGACCACGTTATCTATACTGACATGTAATTAGATGCAAACCCACTATACTGACATAAATAAACTTTCATATGAATATAACAGTTTGTATATTTTTAAACACGTAAATCAATTTTATAGTATAGGACTACTTCGAAATTCTTCGAAACACGTATCAAACGCACATCCTTGAGAACTTTTGCAACCATTTCGTCCAAGAAACATACGACCTAGCTAACCAAGCTTTTAATTTTAGTTATCCACATTACTTTCATTTTCCATTTGTAGTATTTATCAATTTTATAAGTATAATAGTATGCAGACGATATGAACTGGACCATATGTCATGCAGAAACGAACGGAGACAATTCACCTAAAATTCACATGCAAATTCCTCTTTCCCTCATGAAACAACGGGCAGCTGCTCTGAAAACAACGTCACCCTCTTTTCCATATTACAAAAACCAAAACAAAAAATAAAGTCATTTATTTAGTAATATAGTTTTTTTTGTTGTGTAAATTTCACTTCACCCCATAGAGGCATAGACACACATTTTCACATGCATTTGTATTTTACCAACTTGTCTACTAGTTAGTACTAGTTCATATGTTATTTATTTAGGTGAGAAAAATAGCAAGATCTTTCAAAGTTGAAGAGGCCGAGACATCATAAGTGAAGCTTAACAGTACAAAATAGACCTTTGATCGTGGAAATATATGTGGCAGATTCTTAATGGTCGTTTGACTTCAACAGATATAACTGGTGACGCGTTTGACGGAAACCGCGTTAAGAGCATTAAAACGCAAAAGTTCAGTACCAAAAGCAAAAAGTTCCAATCGGATCCACTTACTTTGACCGATTAGTCACAAATCGGATCTACTTTTTTTTTAACTTTAATCAGAATCTCTCTCTTTTTTTTTCCTTTTATATTGCATGTATTACTTGATTTAGATGCAATGAATCTTATATATCAAACGACTACTTATAGACAAGTTAAGGAATAATTTAAAAATGTCAGTCATTTCATTTTACCCCAAAAAAATTGTCAGAGAGAGAACTTGAGAGAGAGAGTACAGTATCATTTGATTAAAAATAGGTAGGGCAAAAAGCTGTCAGTTATTAAGACAACTAAGACTTGAGTAATGATTTTGCAGTTGACTATTTTCATTTCCCCCCTGTGGACACGCTCGCCAGGTTTTGGATTAGTATGAAATTTATGCGTAGGAGATCTTGTTGCTTTTCCTTTTTCCATGCGTAGGTAGGAGATTATTAATATTTCACTTTTTATTTTTCCTGTTACCATTTTTTATTATTTATATAGAGCTATAGCTAATTTATTTAAGCAAAAAAAGAGTTCAAAGATAATGGTGTGCTAAACTGATTGTCAATATCTCGACAAAATCATATATGAGTGGCTTCTTGGTTCAAAGTTCAAACTCGTAGAAATGAAAAAATATATACAACGAAGTAAGAACAATAGCTCTTAGACAAGTCATTACATGTACGCAGTAGATGCAATGTTCAAAAAAGCAAGCAAGAACAAAATAATAATAATAATATATGTAAAAGACAGTACAGTACTAATCAGCATCGTAATGGTGAAACTGGCGACACGCACACGAGCCATCCACATGGGTGCCTGCCTCCTTCTGCGCGTCTTCTCCTATACTGTTTATTTTTATATTGTTTATTTTTTATCTTCTCCATTTTTGTTTCGGAAGTTTTACTGTTTCGGTTTAAACCTGTAGAAATGATGTAATAACAATATTTTGCGGCGTTTCTATTTTTTGTTTTTTTTGGTGTAATAACGTTTCAAATTTCAGACTACTCTTTCGATCGAATCAGACTCGACCACGAACCGTGAAAACATAAGAGAATTTAGATCGGATATAGAGCTTGTATATATGAACTGGTTGATCTTAGTTCTGTTTATAGTCAACTTCTTGTTTTTTACTTTTTTTGCAAATTTAAACGATTGATCATAATTATATATACATATTATTGTTGGAACTGCTATTTAAATATGAAACCATAGTATTACTCTTTTTAAAATTTGGGTCATTGCAAATTACGGCAACGCAGTCTCTCAACTTTGCAATTTACGTCACGATTACACGAAGCAATAAATTAAGCTGCGCGACGACTCATCATAGTATCGTATGATGATGAAATATGTGATATTAAGTACAAATGGATGATTAAATTAATATAGGTTAATGGACATATGAGAAGTTCTCAGCCATTCATTCAAACCCTCTAGAGGCTTCTTTTTAAAAAAAAAATTGTATGATAAATTATCTTAATAAAAAGTCTAAACCACCCATTAACATGATCATCATCATTACATTGAGAGCCAAAATTATTGCTTAACAATCATGAAGTCTACGTGCGTGTCTCCTGATAATTTTCTTTATTTCCGGCTTTATATGTATACTCATACTATTAATTTGGATTATCTCAGTTCCAATTTTTTTTAGAAGTTTTATTGTTTTACTTTGTTTGCTTTTCTTGAGTTTCTATACCAAATTTTAATTTAATTTAATATGTCGACTAGAGTTTTTTCTTAAGTATTATTGTATTTTCTTCTTGTTTAATTAACACATCGTTGATTAATTAGACGTCCTCATAAGAAAAAAAAATCGATATTTAAATAGTTGTGGCCGTTTAGATAGGCGTTGAAATGTCTAAACAATGGATTAACCAAAAAAAAAAGTTAAAACTAATCTCTAAAATTTATGGAGTTGTGCACATCCACTACGTTTTGAATTGAATAAGAGACAAGTTAAAATCCTACGCACACGGAAGAAAAGAAACGTCCCGTAAAGGAGGTGTCAATGTTTTGTAATGATCGAAGAAATGATTTTCCATAAAACTACCAATGTTTGTAGAATTAAAACACTTCGAAAATAGAAAATCCTTGTACAGTAGAATCATTTTAACTTGTAAAAGTTAGCTTTTGTAAAACGAAACTTGTAGAATTCAATTCAACGACTCGTCTAGTTAGCTCAACTAAAAATATTATCTCCATCAGACGAATTAGTTTTAGGAGATCAAATTGAATAGTATATATATACTTATTTAAGAAAACATGGATGAGGTTACTGTAATTCAGTAATTCATACGAGGTTATTATTATTATTTAAATTTTGCCAACATGCAACAATCTTTAAGAAAAGTATCCGATGTATGTTACAAAAGAACAAAAACAAAATTATTAGACGTATTTCAGATTAATTTTTTTAATTTGAGAAATACGAGGAGGAGATACAAAAAAAAAAAAAAAAAAATAGTGATGATATTACACGCCAGGCCTCCTATATAAACAAGAGCCAAGCTGAAGAGATAAGTGTGTATCATCGGTGAGGCTGAGAGTTATTCACTTACAAATAAAAAAAACCAAACACTTGGGTGTCTTCTTCCTAAAAAAGTTTTTCTTCTTTCTGATTTTCTCCTGAACTTTTTATTCTTTGCAAATCCACCCCTTAGATCTGTTCTTTGATTTCTTTCTGTTTGTAATCTGTCTTTGAATAGTTTTGATTTTTACTTGTTTACACAACAAATCAAACTCTTGAAACTGTTTTATAATTAAAAAAGCCAGGTATTTTCTGAAAGAGATCAATCTTTTTTATTTTTGATCTTCTTCTTCTTCTTTTCTTTGTAGATTGAATCGTTTGTGTGGGTATTTTTTAAATTCCCTCCTCTCAAATCTACACAGAGGTTGTTTATTTTTAAACCTCTCTAGAAAAACCTTGTTCTTTACTTTTTACAAGAACCAGGAGTTTTTTTTTTGTTTTTTTTTACTACAAAGCTAGCTTCTAAAAATATATATAAATGGCAACTTCTATGGATTTTTACAGTATCAGTAACACAACGTTTCACCAATCTGATCCATTCGGCGGTGAATTAATGGAAGCGCTTTTACCTTTTATCAAAAGCCCTTCCGAAAACGATTCATCCGCGTTTGCGTTCTCCACCGTACCCACTCCGATTCCATCATACCGGTCTGATCTCCACCAAAACCACCATCTTAGTCCTAAACCGGTTTCGATGAAACAAACCGGAGCTTCGTTGCCTAAACCGATGAAGCTATACAGAGGAGTGAGACAACGTCACTGGGGTAAATGGGTGGCGGAGATCCGTTTGCCTAGGAACCGAACTCGTCTCTGGCTCGGAACCTTCGATACGGCGGAGGAAGCTGCTTTGGCTTACGACAAAGCTGCGTTTAAGCTGCGCGGCGATTTCGCCCGGCTTAATTTCCCTAACCTCCGCCACAACGGATCCAACATCGGCGAGTATCAGCCTCTTCAGTCCTCCGTCGACGCTAAACTCGAAGCTATCTGTCAAAACTTAGCCGAGACGACGCAAAAACAGAAACAGGTGAAATCTACGAAGAAGGCTACTTCTCGGAGACGTTCGTCGTCAACCGTCGCCGTGAAACAAACGGAGGCGGCGGATTCGGGAGTGAAATCGGAGGATTACTCCAGCGCTGGATCTTCGCCGACGTTGACGGAGAGCTACGGATCTGGTGGATCTTCTTCGCCGTTGTCGGATCTGACGTTCGGTGATGCGGAGGAGGAGATTCATCCGCCGTGGAACGAGAACTTTGCGTTGGAGAAGTATCCGTCGTACGAGATCGATTGGGATTCGATTCTTCAGTCTTCTTCTTCTTCTTCGAGTCTTGTAAATTAGTTGATGCCGTAGGGGTATTTTAGGGAATTTAGAGGTCTCTATTATGGAAGTTTTTGGTCATTGCAGGGACTTTTTTATTATTAGGGGGCTTTTATGTTAATATTAATAAGTTGACGTACGTTATTGTAATTATTGTTAATCTCTGCGTCGGTCTGAGCTGGGTTTTTTGTCATGCTTCGACCGTGCGAGTTTTTTTTTTTTTTTTTTTTTTTAATGTAATTTTTTTATTTTAATATATTCTGTAGTTTTAAAAAATCGTTGTGTTAATTCGAAGTTTTTCTTATTAGCTTAAATTTATCTAAAATTGGCGCAAAGAAAAAAATACACCTTTTTAACTTTTTAGTAACCAAGTGACGATGGTTTGGTATAAGCCAAATAAGGTGATCTCCAATGTGGAAAAAATATCGATTAGAAAACTACTATATTTTTGGTTGATAGTGAAATGAAAAATTTACGGAGAGGCACGCATGCTCACTCACAAGTTATATATAAACCCTTAGGTGACCATGAAAGGCTAGATTTATTATGAATACGTATAATCTTTTATTCTCTTATTAATTTCAACTATGGCCTTGATTGGTAGTGTATATAAGTGAGCATATAGATTTTAGAAATCCAATCATGTTTTGTTTAGAAATCATAAAAGGAGCATAAAAGGTTTTTAAATGCTCTATAGCCCAATGCTCCTAAATAAAGCATTTCCCAAGCATAATGGTTTTAAAGTTATTAAAATACAATTTTATCCTCATTAATCACCTAGAGTTTACTATAAATTCACAATAATATTTTTTACCTAACCCTAAAGAAAACGCATCAGAGAAAAGTCTGCAGCAGCAAACCTCAGCAAACCTCGTAAGTTGAAAAGCAATTTTTCCATTTTTTTAATCTTATAGCCAAATTTCTTGTGTATATTCATATATGATGCAAAGGGTACGAAGATGTCTTGTTGTTTTTCTTGAAGATGATGGTTTTCATTGTTTCTCATCTATTATTACCTTTTTGTTTTTTAATGCAACGTCTCACAACATTTTTTGTCAAAGCCAGAAATATAACATATAATAATATTGTAAACAGTTTCAACATGTCGAATCAAGAAGAACGTGTGCAACCAACAAGCAAGGTATGAGTATATATGTTTTACGTACATGTTGATATTTTTTTGGTTTGTGTGGTGGTTGAGATTATGTTTTATATGTTTTTATGCTTACAAACTATTTTTCGTATGATTTGTTTCATTTATTTTAATATTCATAAGTTATTGTTTCATTTGATATTATGTTTATAAGATGTTTTAATTTGTTTTTCAAAATAAGTATTTTAAACTATTTCATTAGCAACAAAATCTATATTTGTATATTTAAAATGTCTAATTTTGTAATTTTATGTCTAAATGCTAACAGATGTACCAATCACATATCATTGTTAATATATTAATAGCATACAGCTTATGCAGCATACTGCTCATGCTGCATAATGCTAATGCTCCACTAACAGTTGTTCCAATCAAGGCCTATGAGATATGCTGCAAATAAGTTCTCATAGTAACAACAAAAATATCCCAATTGCACGAAGGCAAAATGGGACAATATTAAATAATAAACACAATTTGAAAAAAAAAGAAAATCAAAAAACTTTTCTAAAATCTACAGCACATTCAAATGAAGCAGATGAAATAATAATAATAATAATAATAATAATAATAATAATAATAATAATAATAATAATAATAATAATAATAATAATAATAATAATAATAATAAAAGTGCATTCAAAGAAAAAAAAATCATTACAAGAGAAACAATAAAACCTAACTCTAAACTAATATTTGATAAATTAATCATTACTAATACATTAATATTCAATAAATTGATTAAAAAATTTAGTCCCAAGTTAGAACAATATAAAATTTACATCATTGATAAAATAATAAGATAATAATTTCTTTTTGAGAAAACTATAAATTTAAACAAAAAATTCTTATTTTAATTAAAATTAAAAAAACGATAAGTATTATGATTCCAATATTATTAATTTGTGAAGATGTACCAACAACGACTCAGATTTTTAAAGCTAAACTTAACAAACTTAAAACTAGGAAGTGTTGCTTAGACCGTAAATGAGGTAGCATCCTGAATCTATTTTAGTGTCTTTTTACCCATTGCTTAAAGCTAATCTAAGAAATCACTAACTCTAATGATCACTAAACGTAGACACTAAAAAGAAAAGGCCAGCTCAACAACATCAAACAAGATCGATATATTTAGATTTAATCCAAACTTTTATTACTGCATATACCTGTTACAAGCAGTCAAACATTTATCGTTTTCTTGAAACCCGAGACCGGCTATGGTCAGTCAAACCACAAACCATCTTGATCTTATGATTGTATCCCCATTAGAGAGACCTGCTACGTTTTTGTGTGTTTTAAAACAAAAACAAGCTCAAATTAAACTGAAGAAAACACTCGTTTGAATTGGAAGATACATAATTTTACACTTTGTACGTTGCCTATGAAGAGAGATAGGGAATAGTCAAAGGCAAAAAAGTTCAGATCCTGGAACATGTTACAGTACTACAAAACTCTTTAAATCGGGTGATCACCGCATTTTCGCCAAATACAAACCTAACGTCTAACTGTAAAAAAACCCGTCGTGATGATTCTCCAGTCGCTGATGAAGAAAGTGGAGGATATTAAACAACTCAGTTGAATTTACCAATCTCCATTTTCTTCTTAATTGCTCGTTGTCCATGGTATATGAACGAATCTAGTATTCCCGATACCGTGAAGATACCTGCAAATCAAAAGGTATATATATTTAGTTTCCAATTTGACGATAACATATCACTAGTATGTTTAATGTAACTGAACGGAGAAGAGAGATTATATCCATTACCTCCAACTATAGCACACACATTTGTTAGGAAGTGCAAGAACTCCACATGTTGCTCCTCAAATATCACCTAACAACAATCAAATGAAAATGAGTTTTTGAGACATAGTTTCCATTTGTATTCATTAACATAATACCAAAAAGCTCCAAACAGACCTTAATTGGTGAAAGATCATAGTAAAAGAAAACACCAGGTGGGGATTGCATGCGACCTCCTTCCATGCCCTGGAAATGTTCTGTCACAGAGAACTGCCAAAAAACCAAAACCCATTTGTTACATTTTACATAAAGGAAAGGTCAAGATGTTTAAACAGAGATTTGGTGATTTAGCTTTTACCTGGTTTGACTGAATAGTATTCTGGTGAACATCAGTGTATATGCTGGGTACCACCTGCAATTCCACACCACAATCATTACAGCAACAATTTATAGTACGCAAAAGCTAAAACCGGTGGAGAAAATAAATTGTATTTAAGAATATCCTCATACTTCTCTATCAGCAAATTCAGATAATAATAAGCCATTAAGATCTCACTAATGCCTATTCGAAAACATTTATCTAATGTATTGTGTACCAGGTGAGAATGTTATCGATGGAAATAATGAAAAAATGAGGCATACCTTGATAAAATATTGATATACACCACTCTGTTGCCCCTGATGCCACTGCACACTGAGAGAACCAAGAGAAAGTTTCAGAAGATAAGATGATTGGAAAAGTGATAACAGGCGTGAGTAATGGCTTGGGGAAGAAGTTTTTACCCATCTAGAGGGTTCACTACACCAGGGAAAAAGTCCCCAAAGGCCAATCTGTTGACCGTGTGGCTAATCTGTGTAGAGATATAATGATGTCAGGACCCAATTGAAATATGAGCAACTTTTTAAAAGAGAAATTGAAACAAGAATAAAACTTCATTTACATTGTAGTTGCCTTGCTGGAACAATAACATATCATGAAATTGAAAACCGGATTGATGAAAGCTTTGCCCAGGAATGAAATGAAAGTTCCCAGCAACTTTATTAACTTCCAAGAAACCGTGAACATTACAACCTTCACCTTCTTCGTCTTTGACCTTTTGCACAAAGCCTTCTCTTTTACACTGAGATGGAATGAGTAAGAATTATCATATACTAGATGGAGGGTGGACGAAACGAAAGACCATCCATGCTTTCTTCAGTTACATCAAGTTTTTTTCTTAGGCAAATAGATCCCATTTAAATTTAAACCAATAAGACATCGCTACTTTCTTCAAATCAAGGAACATGATCAACCAAATTTGTTGATATTAAGGGTATGTCAGTATACCTGGTCGATTGATTCAGGGTCTGAGAGGGCCCAACCTTTCTTTCGGTAAGCTTCACGAACTTCCTCACATGAGTTACAACAAGCATCATCCGACTGTGAAGTGTAAGAAATGACATGCAAAGAGGATCAAAAACATTTCACCAATTGAAAATGGGAATAATAAAATCAACACTAGTGAACTCTGTTGGAGATTTTCTACTGCAAGTGAATCACATGTAAGAGAATATTATCGATTTAGGGAAGCTTACCAGTTCGGCTCCAAAACAGGAACCACAATATGTTTCATTGTGTTCCAACCTTCCACCATGTTTCTGTAGTGGTTTCTCAATCTGAAGATGAACAATAGCAATATGGAATCAGAGACATAACAAAGCAAAAAAATACAGAACTTCAACAATTTCCAATCGCTCAAGACTTCTTGCAATGAGATCAGATATAGAACTTGAAAAATGAAAGGTCAAATCCTTTGAAAAAAACCTAACCTTGGTATGACCAATTCCGTCTTGCTTTGCCTCAATGACATTGCCAGAAGAGTCTAATCTTCTTTTAATTATATCATGTCGCTGCAACATAATTCAAAATCAGACAAAGTGTACACACATATCGCAAAAACAAGAATGGAGAAGAACAATCAAGCAGCACATACCACATCAAGGTGCCTCTCTCCACTAATATCCATGGAATCAAGACTAATAATCGAACATTGCAGCGCAGGGAATGTAACATCAAACTGCAAAAAATTGTATATGATAAGTTACTCCTTTACAAAAACTCAAAGCAGTAAGCAAATGAACAAAAATTATACATTAATGCGTAGCTTCTCTCCTCTTGATGTATCAACACGAAGCTGAGTCTCCGTCACCGGATGAATGTAAAGCTCTACACAACAAAAGAAACAAAAACCCACAAAATTAAAACTCAAAACCCAGAAGTAAAAAACAAAACTTTGGAGCTCCAATTCTACAAAGCATCGACCTTTATAGCTTCCCCGGATCAAACTGGATCCAAAGCTACGAAAAAAAAGAAGAGGGGTATACATATAGAAGAATGTAATGAACTTACGAAGCTCCGAGAAGAAGAGAATAAGCATGACGAGAGAAGAGACGAGGGTGATAACACCACCAGAAAGAGTACGCCTGTAGAAATCTTCATTGATTTTAGGGTAAGCGTCCAGATTCCTCAATCTATTCATCACGCCGACCATTCCCTTCCTTAACTCGCCGTTTAGGGTTTGGCTTTAGCTCTCTCTCAAACTAGTACTATTTTGACCAGAGAAGGAGATGATTCAACGGGTTAATCACAATCCCCCTGACCTTCTTTTGACCTTTCAAGGATCTCTACCTCTCTCTATTTTCTCGGAATCTCCTCTCTCTCTCTCTCTCTCTACAAAAAGCTCTTCCCCAAAATAAGCAAGAGAATCACAGAACCTCGCAAACGACGTCGTATAAATTATTTTAAGCTCTTTATTATTTTTTTTAATTCTTTTCTCCAATTTTTGACCTTTTGGGCTCTCATCATCATTTATGGCCCATTTAAAATCCTTTTTTTGTTTTTTTTACCATTTGTAAAAGAGAAAAATATGTTTTTTATTTTATTTTAAATATGAGTAATTATGAAAATGTTAGTCAAACGAATTAGCAGAATCCATTAAATGAGAAAATCTTGTGATACATATTGTTTGATCATCTTCCTTAAAAATTTATGTAGATTTCGTTGAACTTTGATTAATTTTTGTGAATTTTAATGTAATTAATACGTTTCTATTTATTAAAAAAAAAGTCAAAAGTCTGATGCTTTATTTTTCCTCATGCATGAACCATTTAACAGCCACACAACTGGAAAACTCCATATGTATAGGTAAACCCTATATTCAAAGAAATGAGAGGTTTCAATTTAATCTCATTTACTAAATAATGATTTATTCAAAGATATGTATTTCTTTTCTATATTACCAAAAATCTTTACTTTATTAGGAGAATAGATTTCTATATTTATGAAATCATTAACTATCATGCGCATGTCATCTTCTATAAATTAGCTTTTTACTTATATATATATGAGCCTAAAGAGTAGTTTGTGCAACCACTGAGAAAATAGATTATAGCCTCTACCTAGCTAGTGTTTTCGCCACCGCCGAGTTACTCTTATACCTCTCTCAGATCGTTGACATGAAGATTAAGAATGTTACCGGAAAGTTCGAGACTTTGGTCGATTCGTTGAGGGATTTGTCTCCGACACGTATCAGATCTTCCTCCTCTGATGAACTCATAGCATCCGAGAAAGATGACGAGATAAGCTCCTGGATTGTACGTTATTATATTTTGTTTTATTATATGAACTTTATTTTGTTTGGATGACATCTTTCAAATGATGTTCTTGTTTGGAAATTAATTTCTTCTAAGTTTTCCTAATCTAATTTGTATTTGTGTTTAATTCTCTATGTTTCGTATATAATTTACAATTTCCTATATGAATTCCAGTATTTAGAATCTATTAGCTTAGATAATAGATGTTGAATCATCGAGCACCTATATATATATATATATATATATATATATTTGTTTTAATAAATAACAAAAATAAACCAAGCGTTGATGGTTTGATGGTAAAAATAAACCAAGCGTTGATGGTTTGATGGTAAATAATTAGAAGAAAATATATAAATTTTATTTTTTCTATAGGTTCAATATTTACCGTAAACACATTATTTGACTAATCGAAATGATTATGTTTTAGGTTTATTAGAAAAAGGAAAAAAAAAAATCTAAGAATGGGCTATTAATTCCATGACTACACTCTTCATACCTGGTTAATTATATTATGGATTTTAGGCTATTTTGTAATCATTTTATTTTTGGATTTAGGCTCTTCATCCGTCGGCATTGGACATGTTCAACAAAATCATGAGTGATGCAGAAGGCAAACAAATTATCATGTTTCTTGATTACGACGGAACTCTCTCACGAATCACTGAAGATCATGACAAAGCTTACATAACCGACGAGGTTTTTTCTTTCTCTTGATCTTGCTTCATCATGTTATGGTTTGAGTTTAGTTCTTGTGCGCTAATATATATATATATATATATATATATATATATATATTTTGTAGATGCGTGATGTTGTAAAGGAAGTGGCTATACATTTCAAGACTGCGATCATAAGCGGCAGAAGCACAGACAAAGTAAACTCTCCATCAACAATAATATATTTGACTATATTTGAATTTTTCTACGTGCATGTGTATAGATATAGTAAACTGTATAATGTTACATGAGATATGTTTTTGTTTGTTTTTCAGGTTCAGAGTTTTGTGAAACTCGCTGGAATCCACTACGCCGGGAGCCACGGCATGGACATTAAGGGTCCGACAAATACTGATGAGGTTTTTTTATTTATATTTTTGGTCAATTTTCCCGAAATTTGTGAGACAAGATTTGTTGTAATACTATCTGATTAATCGGGTCATTGCAGAGTAATCAAGAAGTCATGTTTCAACCTGCAAGTGACTATTTACCAATGATCGACGAGGTTCCCTTTTGTAGTTTCGTCATCTTTAGTTTGTTTACTTCAATTGTGACGAACTAAAAACGAGAATTTGAATTGTTTACTATACAATTTCAGGTGGTTAATGTTTTAAAGGAAAAAACAAAATGCATCTCTGGAGCTACGGTTGAGAACAACAAGTTTTGTCTATCGGTACATTTTCGTCGGGTTGATGAAAAGGTAGGAAAAAAAAAAAAAGTGTTGTCTGCGATAACGTACTAAATGATGTAACATGTTTGTGCTCCACAGGGATGGGCTGCATTAGCGGAGCAAGTGAGATTGGTTCTCATTGATTATCCGAAGTTGAGACTGACGCATGGCAAAAAGGTAACATTTGACTAGTCACGTAAGTTAAATTTTCAAATGTAATGTATTATTGTATTAAAACGTAACTATTTATCGATAAAAACAGGTGTTAGAACTCCGACCTTCCATCAAATGGGACAAGGGAAAGGCTCTAGAATTTTTGCTAAACTCATTAGGTGTGTGATCTTTTTTTCTTTCTTTTAAGATTTGACTTTCGTAATTCATACTTTTTGTTAATGTTAGATCTGTTAATCTGAAAATATGTTTGGTTAAATTAAAATATAAGATTAGCAGAATCTGAAGATGTGTTACCGGTTTACATTGGGGATGACCGTACTGATGAAGATGCATTCAAGGTACACTAAACCAAAAAATCATCATGCATAGTTGATTAAGGATGTGATATTGACGCCATAAAGCGTATTTATAGGTTTTATGTGAAAGGGGACAAGGTTTTGGGATTGTGGTCTCAAAAACTATAAAGGAGACCTACGCCTCATACTCTCTCAAAGACCCATCTCAGGTATATTCTTTCATGATTTTTAAAAAGATAAAAAAATGTATGAATTGCATATAAGATTTATATACTTCATAGTCACTAGCTATCTACAGTGTTATACTAACTGCAATGTTATAATGTGCGATGCAGGTTAAAGAATTTCTGGAGCGTTTGGTTAAGTGGAAGAAACAAAAACTTGGAGGAGATGAAGAAGAAGTGATTCGTTAGACAGATGAAGTACTTCGTGTGTCTCGTAGCAAACTAAAAGGAGAGACCTTAACTTTTAGATTTTAAATTAAGTTGCTTCAATGAATAATACTGAAAATACTAAACTTGTCATCAATACAGTCTTGTAAAAGTATTTACATGAATTTTCTTCTATAAGATTTAGTGTTTTGGTTCTGGTCATTAGTCATCATCGAATTTTATGTCTCATTGTCATTGGCAATGTTTAAACCAATTTGTGAGACCCGTTTAGGTCCATTAAAGGCCCAGCCCCTTTGTTAAGCAAAAATCCTAAGCGAGTGTGTATATATGTGTACGTATTGTCTTCTTTGTCATAGCCGCTTACAAAGTTTTCGTTCCAACTTCGATCACTCTCTTGTTTCCGTAAATCTGAATCTCAAGTCACCATCACCATTCTCTTTGAGATCAAGTTCCACGTTACGTCAATCCGTAGTCACCGCCGCTTGAGTCACCGTTTGTCTCCGTCGTTCACTTCTCTCACTGGAGTCGAGATCCATCACCGGTGGTTCGTTTGGGTAAGGAAATCCAAACATTAATCTGTTTCCCATCTTCTACAAGTCACTGTGTTAGCTTCTATAATATGTTCCTTCTGTTACAAGTTATCTGAAAGTTTTGGTTGTTGTTTCTGGTTGCTTCTGTCACAAGTCGGTTCGTTGGCATCTGCAAGTTGGGTCGTCTGCTGTTGTTTCTGTTTCCTCCGTCTGCAAGTTAGGTTGTCTGGTTCCTTGGGCATTTCAGGCTAGCCGCTTTCAACTTCTCCATTCCTAGTTTCGTCGTCTTCAATCAGGTGGGGGAGGGATTTGCGGATTCATAACACCTCATTTACACTTTTGTGCATCTGATAAGCGTTAGTTTGAAGTTAGACACTATTGATTGTTGATTGCTAGGTGGTTAGATTAGTAATATTTAAATGTTTTAATGCTTGCTGCATGGTTATATGGTTACGTGAGATGCATGTAGATTATTGGTGTTTTAAGTCGTAAGGGTTGCTGCATGGTAATATGAGGACGTGAGATGCATGTTGCTTGTTAATGTGTTATGTTGTACTTTAGTCTTTGTGTTGAGAAAATTATTAAGAAAATAATTAAAAACGGGAATTGAGAATGTTGGACTGTAATGAACCGATGGGTTCATTATGGGTCATAAACCGCTGACGAGCAGTACGGGAAGAATCGAGCTACGGGCCGTGGTCTTCTAGGAATGAGGTTTGGGAGCCATATAAAGTGTTAATGGCCAAATCTATAATCAAAGTAAAATACTTAATATATTACGAAAAATAATTGTGGTGGTATGTCGTAGTCTTTCACGCAAGTGAAAGCTATATGCTTGTTATCTGATTTTATGCTAGTGTTTGGAAGTTGCGTGAAAGTCTATTTGTGAGGTTATGTTTCGGTGGGCAGTGTTGACCACCTCACTGAGTAATTAATTACTAACTCTCTAATCTTTTCTCTTCAGGTCACGGTAAGAATCTCGAGTAGTTGCACTAGTCGTCTTGCTTTGTGGTGTGTTTTTGGGAACATTGGGTTTATTATTTTTACCGGTTATTCTCTATCTTTCTTTTACGTTCGGATTTCTTTTTATTTATGACATTCTTTTATTTTCTTTTAACAAGACTATTGAAATATTGCATTAAGGTTTTTATTTTAATTAAGGAAGGATTTTCTGGAAATATGAGTAACTTAGTATTTTTATTATATGGATGTGTTTAAAAATAACCTTTTAGTAAGAAAACTAGTGTAGTCCCAAAGGGTTTGGGAGCGGGTCGTGACACAATTGGTCGGAAAATATATTGATTACTAATCAACATGTATGTAAAAAATTATGTGATTCTTTGAGAACAAATTCTTTTAATAATGAAAATAGACTTTTACAGTAAAATCTCTATAAATTAATAATGTTGTGACCAATACACTTTATTAATTTATAGTGAAATTAATAATTATTATTTTATAGTGTAAATTAATAGTAGGTATATTTTTAATTGTTTAAATTTTTAAAAATTATGAATTGACACAATATTTGCAAAAGAAAGTTAGAATTTCGAAGGTTGTAAATTTAATGGTATTGAAATTGAATTTGAAATATTTAAAAAATATTATTGACAATGAATTACAAATACTATGATTTTGACCATCTAATGGGCGTACCTCTCGCTCAGAATTTAGGGTAGTTTGGGATGTTTTTTTTATATGGAAAACAACCAAGCTCGCTCCAATTCTTGGTGTTGATAATCAACATTTAAAATGCTCAATTCTCTTGGATGTTTCTAGAAGATCTCAACGTCTTCTATCTCTGGGATTCCAGAAGCTACATCATCGTGTACCTTCCTCAGCAACGCAACCACAATCCGATAGATTTTTTCTCTGTCAACATCGAAGAAACCGTCCACAACCACGTATGATTGTCCTTTTCTACCTAGCGTGTCTGCCATCTCTTTATGTTTGAGGGAACAATATCTTTCACCATTCAACACGATATGGTTGCAACTGAAGTTCTCCTAGCGTATTGACCGTGCGGAATTAATGGAACATATTTTTTTTGTTCCGACATTTGCTTATTCGACAAGAGAGCCAATCTAGCAAGAGATGCTGAGACAAAAAGATAAAAGAAATCTTGGTAAATTACACATACCAATCAGTAGCAAGAGAATATACCACACACAAACACAAGGCAAACGCATACACTAAGACATAAAATCCTTTTAATAATATTTTAAGATCTAACTGTTATATAATCAAGATTTCTAATCCTTTTTTGGTCAATTATGTTTTTTTATTCATAAAATGCTTAAAGATAAGAGTGTTTTGGTAATAAGCCACCATCGTTTTCGAAGTTAAATAAGCCATCGTTTATTAAACAAGAAAATATTTCAAGTTGTTTGCTCTATGAGTTAAACAAGAAAACATATTAACTATTGGTCTAATATTACCAATTTATAGATCATGGATGCCAATTATCTATTTAGAATTTATAAATAGATAATCATCCCACACTCTTAGATCATGCATTTCTTTTGCACACAAAAATAAACTTATAATAATAGATTAATTTCTAATAAAGGACATAAAATCTCTCCAAAAATGTAAATGTTCAACAGTGAGAAGGTTAGCATTTTTGATTTTTTAATCAACTACAAATGTATATTAGAAAAATAAACTCACTCACATTCTTGTGAGACTTTTTTTTGTACATACCTTGTACTCCATAATCAATAATTAGAACTCGGACCTTCCATCAAATGGGACAAGGGAAAGAGACTCCCAAATTTTTGCTAAACTAGTTAGGTGTCCAAATTGAGTGACAAGAAAGTTGCCATTTGTAGTGTTTTTTTGGTCTGGTTTGTTTGTCTTTTGTTTGCCCCCATTTTCTCTCATGTCTTAGTGTATGTGTTTGTCTTGTGTTTGTGTAATATAAATTTCAGTGTGTTTATTTGCTTTATGTGAAATTTACTAAGCTTTTTTATTATTTTGTCCCACAAGTTGTTGCTAGAGTTGGCTCCTCTGTTTTTGTAAAAAACAGCTAGTTGCCATTTGCCATTTGTAAACAACCAGACAAAAAAAACATTACAAAATTATAAATTTGATTGTTTTTACCCATTTCTTATTATTATTATTATTTGGCATATTCAAATAATTTTTTTTATAAAGAAGATGTTGTTATGATATGGAAAAGCTAATATGTGGAATTACACGACTTCTTGGAGTCGAATTTCGGTGAGATATATTAGAACATGGTTGATGATTATAAATATTTGACCACTAGCAATGTTATAATGTGCGATGCAGGGTAAAGAATTTCTGGAGAGTTTGGTAAGTGGAAGAAACAAAAACTTGGAGGAGAAGATGAAGAAGAAGAAGTGATTCGTTAGATAGATGAAGTACTCCGTGTGTCTCATAGACGGTCCTGCTATACATGGGACTAGTAGCAAACTAAAAGGAAAGACCTTAACTTTTAGATGTTAAATTATTGTTTCAATGAATGATACTGAAGATAACTTGTCATCAACACAGTCTTGTAAAAGTATTTACATTAATTTCTTTTATAAGATTTAGTGTTTGGTTCTAGTCATTAGTTATCATCGAATTCTATGTCTCATTCTCATCGGCAATGTTTAACCCAATTGGTTAGAAAATATATTAATTACTAATCAACATGTTTGTAAAAGTTTATGTGATTCGTTGAGAACAGATTCTTTTAATAATGAAAATAGACTTGCATATGGAACTCACTGCAATTTAAATAAATAAATAATTGTTTGAAAAAACAATTTAAATAAATATTTTTTGATCTCATCTACTTTATTAAACTATGCGAATGTATAAATTTACAAATAGAGTATATGATAGTTCGCGGCTCAGTTAATGTTGACGTTTTCGGGTAAACAAAAATATGAATCTATATAAAGATGTATATTACTCAATAAGCTAATGATTAAAATCGTCATAATCTATAGTTTAGTCGTTGTCAAGTGTGAGTTGTGTAGCGGCAAGTCCGGAATTAAAATCCTATTATTCCCAATTTCCTATCCACTTCCCATAATATACTCTGGTCTTGAATTGCAAGTAGATTCTACTATAGTTTTTGGATTTTGTTTTTCAAAAACCAATTTTTTTTCCATTCAAGATTTTACATTAAATAGATTTCCTAAAAATTAGGAAAACTAGTTTTTAGCTTTTCTTTACAAATATTAACAAAAACTAGAATCCACATAATTACAGATTTTAGGGAAAACTAACGATTCTTTTTATTTTTTTATGTTTCTTTATGTAATTATTTTAAAAATAACTTTCTTACAAAAAACTAAAATCTCAAAAATCAAAAACCAAAAACTAAAAACCAAAATCTATAATCTAAAAACCATTTAAAAACCATCTTCCATTCATGACCTCTATTGCATTTTTAAAATGTTAGGATTGGTATTATTTTTTAAATTTATTCAGGTTAATAACTTAGATTAAAAGACCTAGAGTTATTATTATTTATTTTTTTTAATTTCCTGATAGCTTAGGGAATCAAAAATTTAAAAATATAGTGTCGACAGAATGTATTCCTTTTCCTAGCAAAGCATATTCCATTGTTTTAAAAAACCAATTAGAAAACTAGAATTCAACTTAACCCATTTGATTTTTAAATATTCCGTCTGGGATATTATATCCAGTTGAAAGAATCTTCTATTTTATAGTTTGGATCCATTCATTTCTAATTTTGTCTTTAGAACAAAGAAAATATTTTTCATATTGAATCTGATGATTACAAAAGCCAAGTGGACAAGTTTACAAAGCCACAAATTACAAATAGGAATCAAGCATATGGTAAAACTCAGTCATCAACAACACAACCTTCGACCTCGACACTAAACCACCCTCCACTAGACCATCATCATCAGATCACCACTATTTTAATTAGTCATTTTAACATTAAAACTTAAAAAGTGATGTCGTTATAAACATTGTTAATTATCACTGATAACGAAGTTACAATTCAAAACTAAATGACAATAAGTATTAAATACACTAACTTTCAACTAAAAGCTTTTTTTAATGGTGCACGGAGCATTGCAAAATTTTTAATTGCCGATAATATTCCTCATTAAAAAAAAGAGAGTTGTTTCATTGATTCTACGAATAAAAAAATGTGTCGTATTTAGTTTAAATATACAATGTGACCCTTCAATCTCTTCCGGAGGCCAAAAAGTTCAGATTTTGCATTCATCGTACATGATAGAAGTATTTGTTAAATTATGATGTGTTTTGATTTATATATGAATGGTAATAACAGAATCTGGTGAGTTGATATTGTGATGTCTTTTGATTGATGGAATTTTCACAAATTTAAAATTTATCTTGTTTGATAAAAAAAAACTATTTATATATCAACAATTATATGAAACGTTAACTGGCTGACTTAATCAACATAATAACTCACATTTTTTTTTCAACAATTAATTTTTTTTTTTTTTTTTTTTGTCAATTTCGCAGTAATGACTATATACATTTTTGTTAGTAAATTGATATAAGAAGATATGAATCAAGTGATCAAAAAAATAAAAAGATATGAAAGGACTATAAGATTCAATTATACGATTCTTCTTCGATATTTCCCGGTAATGATCGAGATAATTATTGTAAACAATGTTAAAATCAGCGTGGACCGTTCGATCAAGAACGCTTATAGAGACTGTCCGATGTCTCGTATTGAAAACATCAAACGAGCAAAAAAAAAAACAAAAAATATTTCTAATTTTGTTTATTCGATTTTCCCAAATAAAAATATCATTAGAGGACGGCATTAATTGAGTCCGACATGCCTTAAAAATGATTCTTCTTTGTTCTTTCTACTTTTTATTTTTTTATAATATAAAAGTAAATATATTAAAAACCATCATCTTCCTTTTTCCTTATTTAAACTCCTCTGTTTACACTCCCCAAACTCTTAAGCAAAATTAATTGAAAGTGAGAGAAAAAAAAAGACACAGAGAGACTCTCTTTTGTTTAGAAGTTTTTAAAAATAATGGACGTTTTTGATGGCCTTCCTGATCCGATCATCGTCGACATATTGAACAAAGTTGGTGACGTTAGAACCATACTTCGTTGCAGCTCCCTCTCCAAACGTTTCAACTCGCTTGCACCACAGTCCGAGTCACTCATCCTCCGACTTGACCACTCCGAGTCTGATTCACCCAACATTTTCCGATCTTTATTCAACTCCTTCCACGGTCTCCTCTCTCTTTTCTCTAAACCGACCAAACCGATCCCAACTCCGGCTCTATCTCCGAGTCTCCCTTCCAAGATTCTCTCACATTTCGACAAGATCAGGAGTTTGGACGTAGAGCTTCCACGTGGCGATGTAAAACTCGAGAAAGGCGCAGCCGTTAAGTGGAAAGCCGAGTTTGGGAAAACTCTCAAGAGCTGCGTCGTCGTTACCTTCCGTTCCCCCGCAACCGTGTCTCCTCCCGTCGCCGTCGACGGTGAGTCGGACGCCGAGTTCGTGAATGGACTGAAGACGCGTGTGGTGTGTACGATAAACTCCTTGATGGCTGCGTCGACTCGTCATTACTTGATGAGCGAAGTCGTGAAGGAGCATGAGGAGATGGAGAGTTTGGTAATACGTGACGTAGAAGGAGAAGGGATGGTGGTGATGGACGCTGAAGGGCTTAGAGAGTTCAGATCGACGCGTGGGGAAGACGAGGAGGAGCGCGTGGTGAGAAACCGGAGGAGTGTGGTACCGAGCGTGAAGATGAGTATGAGACACGCGCCGTCGCTTAAGCTTAAGAGTAGTGGTGTATGTTTAGAATCCGCGACGCTCGTGATCGTAAGGCCAAGCGGAGTAGAATACGACGTCGGAGATGATGCTGAGCTGGCGACGGAAGCTTTTGCCGGAAACTGTATGTACGGTGAAGCGGTCGTCGCTCTGTTAAAGTGCAAGAAGACGGCTTTAGAGATGAATTCATTTTAATTAAACTTTTGTTGGGCCTTGTTTAATGGGCCTTGTGGATGATGCTTGTAAAATATGTTTTTCTTTTCGCTCTCTCACGTGTGCCGTGTGCGCATTTTTATAATACGGTGTACAAATAAAAGTTGGCTTTACACTTTTCTTGGCGTTCAAATTTGGTCAATCGTTCGAAGCATATACGGATTTTGATCCTTGCGACAAAAAGATTCATTAACATGGCATGAATGGTACCTAAAAACGTCAGAAGTTTATTTCTAAAAAACGTCAACCAATCCATGTTGCATCTTGTGATCAGTTTAGTATGAAACCTATGTAGCTTAAAAGTACACAAGCACAGTATGAAAGATACATATACATTGTTCTAATAGGCTAATAGCCTATTTAAAGAGTTATTAAAACGTGGACCGGTTAGCTTAAAACACTAATAATTTATGAAAAAAGGCATGATATAACATGATACTAATTTAAGAAATGACGGCATTAAAATCATGATTCCGTAACATTACATGATTGATAGAAACTATATAGATGTGGAATTATTATATATGCCACTCGATTGTTTACCAAACATAATTGTCTTTTTTGGACGTTGAAAGAACCATACATTACTATAGCTAGTTCTTTACCGCCGCTAAGCATCATCACCTTCTTCAGTTCTTTAAACTTATATTCCCTCCGGTTTTATTTACTTGTCATTGTCATTCTAGAGAATTTCACGCAAATTAAGAAATTATGTAAATTAACAAGTTTAATCTCACAAATAATTTCTTATTTTATTTATTGTGTTAATTTAATAGGGTTATATTTGAAACTTTATTGTAAAAGTTACATTGGTAAATGAAAATGACAAATAATCTAAAACAAAAAAAAATCTTTTTAGAATGATAAGTAATAAAATTTAAAATTAAAAAAAAATCTTTATGAGTAGTGACTTAAAATTTAATCATCAATGGTTTTAGATTCCTTTGCTTTAAGTAATAAAGAATCGATAAATGATTGATTCTGATATGATTGAAAACACCTAATCTATTCCTGTAATCATTGTCGTAGGCTCGTAACCATCGAGTAGCATTATGACCAAGAGGTCGTTGATTAATCATTAACACACTAAATAAATCACGTTATTTGTACTTTTCAAAGCTGCGGAATTATATAAACGTGAGGTTTATACGATCGCATATGTGGTCCATACATTTAACATGATTAATTATCAAAACGTTTTAGTTCTTTGCAAACAAATTGTATAACAGATTAATATCTCTTGTAGTTGTTAAGCAAAGCTTTTTATTAGTGCGGATATTAGCTCAACTATAGCCCATAGTCACGAATGATGACTAAATCCAAAACACTAAAGAGAAGTGGTAGCCAAAACCATTTTAAAATTGGCATATATATATGTGATGTTTGATCAAGTAATTTTCTGTTCTAAGCATTTAATTAAGCAATCTTTAGGCCATTGGTTTGGTTATGCTTTACAATATTAATAATGTTAAATAATTTCATATTCGTAGTGAAGTTCTGATAAACCTAATTCTGTTTTGGATTTCATAGGAGAGATTCAAGTCGGATTGAATACGAGAGATACAAGTCAACATAGTTTGCATCAATTCAAAGAAAAAAACGTTTTGTCGTCAGTTCTCTTTCATTCATTTAATCTGGTATAGTAAAGTTGAGATCATCAACCATCACCATTGTCACATTCGTATCCGCCTTAAAAAAAATCTATATAAATAACAAAATGTCTTTTACACCGATCGGTTAATATATATGCGTAGAGTTTTATAAAATATTAATACATGGTTCGTGGTTGATAATTGATACTTGATGGTAGTAATCAAAACCACATAATGATGATCAGTTTACTTTAATATATAGTTTTAAATAAAAAAGATTTCTCAAAAGCTAAAGCTTGCGAAGCTGTCAGCACAAAGGTCTAAAATAAACAAAATTTAAAGGAAAAAAAAGAAGAAGAGGAAAGCAATTTTAAAACCAGTAGCAGAACTCATAAAAAGCTAAAACCACCATCATCAAGATCGATCCTATATATCTAAGAAACAAATCGAAGAAGAAGAGAAAATCAAATTGGAAAAAAAATGATCAGAGGAGGAGGAAAGTCTTCAGGTTACTCAGCAGATTTGATGGTTTGTTTCCCTTCAAGAACACATTTGTCTTTACCTTCCAAATCCATTTCTACCCCTTCTCCTTCCTTTAACCGTCGTCAGAATGCTCCACACCACCGCCGCAGCCTCAGTAAGCTCTCTGTCAGCGGCGGTGGAGTCCGTCAGAATCGCGGTGGAGGAAGGGAGATAGCAGAAGAACCAACGTCTCCAAAAGTCACGTGTGCTGGTCAGATCAAAGTGCGGCCGAGCAAAGGCGGCGGTACCGGTGGGAGCAAGAACTGGCAGTCTTTGATGGCGGAGATGGAGAAGATACATAGAAGCAAGTCGGAGAGTAAGTTCTTTGGGATCAAGAAAGATGTCATGGGCTTCTTGACTTGTCTACGTGACCTCAGCTTTGATTTCCGGTGTTTCGGTGCGTTTCCTCCTGTGGATGTGATCTCAGACGATGATGGAGAAGAAGAAGAAGAAGAGGAAGAGGAAGAGGATGAAGATGATGAAAGCTGGGGGACAGTTTTCTCGAAATGGTTTATGGTTTTACACGAGAAGCAGAACAGTGAAGAGTGTGTTGACGAAAAGGAAAACGCGTTTTCTGATGTAGAAACTGCGGTTCCGCCGCCAAACGCGTTGTTGCTGATGCGGTGTAGATCTGCGCCGGTTAAGAATTGGTTAGAGGAGAAGAAAGCAGAAACAGAGGAAGGTGGTAACACTGAAAAACTGAGCGGAAGAGAAGAAGAGGAGAATGATACAGTGAGAAAGAAGAAGGATTTGAGATCGTTGATGGAGGAAGAGACGAAGAAGATGAATTTGGTAGTGATGGATTACGACACAAACTATTACAAACTCTCTGCAGACATCGCCAAAGAAACTTGGGTTGTCGGTGAAATTCAAGATCCTCTGTTTCGTAGTCGAAGCTGGAAGAAGTGATCTTTTTACTCCCTTTGTAAACATTAACACTTTTTCTTGTAAACTTGAAGTAAGTTTTTGTATTTACAATAATACTGTTGTGAAAAAAGATTTGAGACTGGATTCATACAATGTTTTTACCTTGTTACGTAAGTCCAAGTTTTTGTAGGTACAATTTTTTTTTTATTACTAGATGAATACCGGTGCTATGTGCGAGCTTATGACTTACCGTTTTTTAAATAATTTTGCTACTGTATAAATATATTTTTTAATATATGTAAAGATTATTTTTCTTTTCTTAAATTGTAGAAATTTTGAAAAATATAATTTGATGTTGATTTTTTTAATACTTCACGTAAGTTTTCTCATTTTGTAATTGAATTATTAGATACATGCATGAACAATTTTGTTTAGAGAGATTCTTGTCTAAAACGTCAAAAAATATATCAAATAAAAGCTTGATCTAAGGAGGCATATTTTGTAACAAAGAGTTTTTTAGTTAACTAAATTTTACATTTACGTTAGCTCCTCAATTTCTTGAATATAACTCTAGAATTTGTTTTTAATAAGAAGTTCATATAATTTTCGTTTTGACAACTTTTAAATATTAGAATATGAATACCAACATTCATGAATTTATTCAACTATCTTTCTCGTTGTCTCTGTATTTTTCTAAACTAACATTCTACAATTTTATTCAACTATCTTCCGTTTGATAGTTAACAAAACCTTATTCTTCTTCATATATAAAAATTTATTTTTAGGGATAAACTTTCATGAATTTCTCTACAATATTAACCAATATCTTCACTACTGATGCAACTCTTCAAACTATTGACAAAATTGTAACGCGTTAACCATATGTTCATATATTCATGGTTTACGCCAAGAGTAAGAAGTGACTCTTTGATTCACTCCTGATACTCTTTTGACTTTTGGTTATGCATCTGTTTTCTTGATACATGTTCTAAACCCCTTTAAATTTATTTAGTTAAATATTGAAACTGTTTGTCATATAAAAGAAATAGAAAACATGAAAGATGTTTTATATTTCTTTTAGTTTAGGTTTGTTTGCTTTTAATAAGGATAAACATGTAGCATTTTCTCCTGACGTATCACTCAAATAGAGAGAGTTGACCATCTTTCGTAATTACTACGTCTGGTGCACAAGTCTTTTATTACAAAATTTCTTACTACATAATATGTATGTACGTGGCCCAAGTTTGTGAGATTGATAAGTGATGGTACCTTACCTACCAAACAATTCGATTTACTCAAATCATGAAAATCAAAAAGTCCAGTGGTAGAATATATGATTGGTTAATGGCCCAACTAAACACACAATAAGAAGTGGGAAAGACATGCACATGATATCATCGATATGTTTCAAGCCCATGTATATTGAATTATAGTTTGATCCAAATACAAAATCTGGTTACGTACGAACAAGATACTAATCGACGTAAACATAAGCTTTAGTGCTTGACGTTGACGCAGAAGCAACTGATACTTTGGATGGTGACCCGAAGAGTGGAAATTGCGAGGAAGTAAGACTCAGGGAAGCCATAATACGCAGCTACTAGCAATTAAAAGTGGTCAAAAAGTGAGTAGCTTGTGTCAGAAGCCATCGTTTTCGTTGCCTTCCCTAATTTGGAAACTATATTAATGATATTCCTGGTCATACTTATGTCTTGACTCAAATTTATACGAACAAGAAATAGAAACTATTGACTATAGGAAACCAATTTCTAGAGCAATAGTCAATATATTACGGTCTGTCTATTAAGATCGATGATTATATCAGGAAACTCCAATAAATTCCACGTAGTTTCCAATAAAAAGATGATACGTCTGTAGACAAATTATGAACATATAATTTGTTTCACGAAATTAAATTACTTTGATTTCTTACTTTTGTTTTGTTATTGTTCTTGTGTATATGTAATATAATATAGCATTCAAAAGATTTGTTATCATTTTAAAAAAAAAAAGAAAAAAAAAAAGATTTGTAATAGTTTTGTTTCACGATTCTTTTATCCACAGTTAGATACTGTATTCAGTTTTTTTTTTCTTTTTAGATACTGTATTTTCAGTTTGCGCTATATATATTGAATTGTATTTTCCAAAAATATACGTATATCGAATTAGTGAACTACTTTTTTCCTCGGTTAAGTAATATATGCAATGCTTTGAAGCGTTTAATATAGAATAAATACACCAAAGTTACAAATGTGGGTAATTTTATTTATTTATAATGAATGACTATTGACATTAGAGTTAAACATTTAAATCGACGTGGACCTTGAGCCTAAACAATATGTGTTATTCTACTTATGTTTCATAGCATTATATGAATACATTAATAAGAAAATAGCATGTTACTTTACGTTTTAAATAATATTTTAAGATTTAACTGTTAGATAATTAAAATTTCTAATTCTTAAAATGCTTAGAGATGTAAATTTTAAGAGTGTTTTGGTAATAGGCCACCATAGTTGTCCAAAGTATGTAAGCAAACATTTATATATATATATATATATATATATATAAAGATTTTAAGTTGTTGGTCTATGAGTTGAAAAAAAGAAAGAGTTAATTATTGGTTTATAAATAGACAATCATCCTACAGTCTAGATCATTTATCTCTTTTACACAAACAAAAATACTGAAACATATAATAATAAAGACCTTATCAAGAACATAAGTTCTCTCCAAATATTAACGTTCAACTCAGACAAGGTTAGCATTGTTGATTTTTTAATTAACAACAAAAAAGAATATGTTTGAAAAATAAACTCACTCACATTCTTGTGAGAGGGGACATATTTAATTTTAGAGATACATACCTTTTTTTTTTTACTTATATTCTAAAATAAAACGTATCTAATAGTCCCCAATTATTTTTGTGTAATTCAGATCTCTGACAAAGATAGTAACAAATGAGTAAATCTTGCCCTTTTAATCGCATACTCTTTAAATCCAATTGACTTATTATTATTAAGAGAATTAAAAAGTTTACAATAACACATCATTACTTAATCGCTTAGTAAACTAAAAAAAAATATATATAATTTGTTTTTAAAAACCCTTCCCTTTCTCTCCTTGCTCTCTCTCTCTCTCTCTTTCTTAGTGAGCTTCTCAAACACTTTTGTCTTTTGTTTTGTTTTTGTTTCTGTATAATTTGTGTTGTGTGCCTTTTAGATTGTGTTCTGTGTGTGTTTTTCTGTTGAACAAACGAGAAACAGAGATGATGATGAGAGGTGAATTTGGAGAAGCTTCGTCTCCTCCTTCGTTTCTCTCACGTTCTCCTTCTTCTCCTCTTCAAACCCAATCACATCATCACTCTCAAAACTTCAATCGTCATAATCAAAATCTCTTTCTCGGTGACTCAGCTTATAGTTCGAGTAGGTTCTGTCTCAGATCACCGTCTGATTACTCGCTTTCGAGTTACTTCTCGAACGGGTTGTGTTCTTCTGAAGATGGTTCGTCTCAGTTCGCTTCTCCTCCACTCGATGGCATGATGATGACGAAGTGTAATCTTGGTGGTGATGATTTGGGTCTTTGCGAAAGTTTCGATCTTTTAAATGTTGGTGAAGAAGGAGACAAGACTCTTCCTCATGTACGAACAGATCAGACACATCACCATTACAACAACCAAAGGAGCAATTTTGGAAACTATGAAGCTAGTGGTGGTGATGGTGGGTTTCGTTATTACTCTGGTTTTGGTTTTGATCAAAAGGATCAACCTTTACTGTTCCCAAACCAAAACGATCAAATCCTCAATTCTGTGAATTTAGGATTGCAGAGTTTTAACAACAATTACTCTGTTCCATCAATGGTTCATCGAACATTGTTTAATCATCAAGGCAGTAGCAGTAACAAGCCTCCTCAGAGTCTTCTTCCTAAAGTATCTGAGTACCAGGGTTATGTTTACATAATGGCTAAAGATCAGCATGGATGCAGATTCTTGCAGAGGATCTTTGAAGATGGAAGTGCTTTAGATGCTATGATAGTTTTCAATGAGGTGATCCCTCATGTTGTTGAGCTTATGATGGATCCTTTTGGGAATTATTTGATGCAGAAACTTTTAGATGTTTGTAATGAAGAACAAAGAACACAGATCATACTCATGGTCACTTCTGAACCTGGTCAGCTTATTCGTATGTCCCTCAATGCTTACGGGTAAGAGTGTTCTGTATATATTTATGTTTACTATATGATCAGTTTGATGTTAAGTTAAAAGGTTGTATTGTGTGTGTGTGTGTGGTGAAGTACTCGAGTTGTTCAGAGATTAGTGGAATCAATCAAGACCAGGAAGCAGATTACTCTGGTGAAAACAGCTCTCAGACCTGGATTTCTCAATCTCATTAGGGATTTAAATGGGAATCATGTAATTCAACGTTGCTTACAGTGCCTTAGTACAGAAGATAACGAGGTAAAAAAGAGAGCTTTGTTTTTTTTTCAATCTTTAGCTTATGGATTACTGATATAATTACTCTTTGTAGTTCATCTTTGAAGATGCAACAAAGTACTGTATAGATATCGCGACACATCGACATGGATGCTGTGTGTTACAAAAGTGCATTGCTTATTCCAGTGGACAACATAGAGAGAAGCTTGTAACTGAAATCTCAAGAAACAGTCTCTTCCTTGCTCAAGACCCTTACGGGTAAATTTTACTGTTTCATGTAACAAAGTATTGAACCTAGAGACATCAATGTAATAAGATTCTTTTTCTTGATCAAATTGCAGGAACTATGCAGTCCAGTTCGTTCTAGAACTGAGGGATTTTTCTGCGATTGCAGCGATGCTTTCGCAGTTGAAAGGGCATTATGTAGAGCTTTCGATGCAAAAGTTCAGTAGCCATATGGTGGAACGATGCTTAACACATTGTCCAGAGAGCCGTCCTCAGATCGTGCGTGAACTCATCTCTGTTCCTCATTTCGATATACTAATTCAAGACCCGTATGCCAATTTTGTCATCCAAGCTGCTCTTGCTGTCACCAAGGTACAAAAGCCAAGTCAAGTTTGAAAGTTTCTTTTAATATTCCTAACGTTTTGATTCTAGAGTGTTCAAGATTTTGTGGGATGTTAATGACAGGGTTCACTTCATGCCACACTTGTTGAAGTCATCAGGCCTCACTCGATTCTGCGTAAGAATCCTTATTGCAAAAGGATCTTCTCAAGAAATCTCTTGAAGAATTGAATTTCAGAAGGCTCATTCTCTGGTGGAAATAAGTCTGTAATTTCAAAATGTGTTGTTGTTGTTTTCTTCTTCCTCAAGTTTGTTTGTTGTTATGAATAATCTCGAATCCTACTAAGTGATCACTCTAGGCAATGTCTACTATTCAGACGATGTTCTCCTGTTGTTATTTCATGTACTAATTTGTTCTTGGAATGAAATTTTATGTTGTTGGTACCGACCAGGTTTTTTCTAAATAGGTTTCGTCTTATGAGGCCACTTTATTTAATTTGGTTATAGTGAAACTAGGAAAAAAAATTCTTTTGATGTCAAAAAAAGAAGAAGGGAAATATCAAATTATCTAATGAATGAGATTTCATTTTCCCGATACTAAACATCTAAATATTGAGATATTAAGATAAAAGATTTGACTATTTCCAAATCTGATTTTCTAGTATGTAAAATTAGGTATGAAAGATTCTAATTTTGTTAGTAGAACTATTGTTATGAGATCGTGATATTTTTGTTATAGAAAGGAGGATAATAACTGATTTTCAAAACAAATGATTTTTATTTTATTTGGAGTTCTATGTTTAGTAAATTAATTGAGATATTTACGCTTTGAAACCAAAAAATGAGATATTTATGCTATGGATTCGAATATTTTGCAAACTAGTTGAGATTTTAGTTGAAATTTTATAATCAGTATTAATTTTAACCAAATATCTTGTAGTAAATCTCAACTGACTTGCAAAATTTTCGAAACTTTGAATCAATAGAAATATGTTGGTACGAGGTTGAAACCTACTTCCAAGGACTAATTAAGATAATATATTCAAGAGATCACCCCATAATTTTGGAGATGCTACTTCAAAACGGATTATTTATAGCGTAGAAACCGTTCATCGGATCAAAGTAGATTATGTGCCATCTTAAAATTCGTGGTTTTTGCTCAAACTGAACGATAATGTATAGAGAAACCCACATTCGTCAAATACAATGTTAGATACAAGCCATCTTTAAAACAATTTTACAGATGAGACTAGAAGTTAATTGCGTCCAAGAATTTCATGAAACACTTCGTTATTAATTCTTAGGGGATTTGAATATTGTGATTCGTTGGTCGTTCGTGCCTTCGTGGTATAGAAGAATGTCCTTATACGGTGATGGGCCAACAACTATAGGATCTAAATTGGGCCGCTAAGAAATACATCTGTCTGTACACTGAATATTACGTGATTCTGCTCAAGCAAGGAGAGAAGGATTGGTAGAACACTCTCGTCAATGCAGAAAAATATGAATGCGCACAATCAACCTAAAACTCTCACTATTTTTTTCTTTTTTTTTTGGACAACAAACTCTCACTATTATAACTTATAAGTAAACTCTCTCACTAGAACTTTGTGTTGGTTGATGAAATAGAAGAATGATTAATGGTTAAACCGAGCCAAAAATATTAACACAGTTTTAGCTCAGAAATAGTAGTGATAAGATAATCAAAACATTGATTTATGTAGCTTATCGATATAAATTTTTTTTGACAAACAAACAAAAAGGTCAATATAAAATGAAGTAATAGTATTGAATTGAAAATTGGAAATTATGGTTACATTTATGAGGACCTTGTGAGGATGAAGAAGAGTCGTTAGAGCTTGCTTTAAATGAAGTCGTTAATATAGGTTTAGCTAACCCCCTAGTAAGTCCTAACTCTTCCTTTTCTTCTTTGTGTTTATAATATACGCCCAAGGCTTAACTAGATGATTAAATACTGTATAAGTAGGTTGATCCGATCCGTTCCATTTTATGATTAAATCTATTTTACAATTGAAGAGAACTATGAGAACAACCCTTTTTTAATAACTTTTTATAGTAAAATGTTAAATGTGAATGCATATATTATGAAAATGTAATCAAACTTAAGTAACTTTTCCACCGGTATCTTGATAACTCACGCATCATCCTATAGAAATCCGAATAACGTTCATGGACTCATCTTCAGTTGACAACATACATATCTTTGCATATTTTGTTTTTGCAAAATTATCGTTGAAACACAAAACAATATATGTGTATTAAAACTATATGCATTTATACTTGTTCAATATTATTTAATGGAAACAGGTAGGCGAGTACTGAATCTTTAATTCTTCTACCAGGAAATAATAACTATTCTAGTATTTCAGAAAATAATATTAACTGAGGCCACAATTATGATTCTCCATCTAACCAAGAAGTTGTATAAATACAAGTAAAACTATTTTACCCACGACAATTTTTTTTTTCACTTGGAGAGCTTTCATTTCATACAACCTTTTTTCCCATATTTCAGTTTACGGAATCACAAGTTTCTTGTGCTAGCTTTAAAAATTACTTGCTATGGTTGTCTATATATTAATATTACCAAGTACTTAATTATTTTGTCAGTGACCAAAACTAAAAAAAAAAGCTTTTATTTCTTAGTACAATCTTTCCTGTATATTTCAATTTACGAAATTACGAGTTTCTGGTGCTAGCTTTTAATAAGATGACGAGACATGTATCTTAATCGTAACTGCATGCATGAATTAGCCTGATGTAGTGAGTTTTTTTTTTTTAAATGTCATCCCATCCTTCAAATTTTGTGATTTTTGCAATTTGTTGAAAATTTACAATCTTTACTAAAGCACCGATCATGCATAGCTGTAATTCTGCGTAGAGGTTATATCGTGGGATGGTGTGGCCCAAGTTACTTGATAATACACACGATTTGTGTATGGTAAAATGCTTTTGCAAGACGTTTCAAGAATACCATAATGGTGAATTAATGTCCCTAAGGTCGTGTCTAGCTAGCAAGCTAAGTACTCAGCAACATGTACAAACGTACGGTTTTTAAGATGTTCGTAATATTATTTAAACGGTTAATTACTACAGAAGAATATTAAAGTAAAATGTGTCAATTTGTTATAGTTATATTTAAATTGTGTTTAACAACTCATTTATTGTCCTTTAAAAAAAAAACTCATTTATTGTATATATATTCATTGAAATTAAATACTCGTAATTCAAGTCTTTAATTTTTGTGCTTTCATATCCTACATTTTGTTAACTTGTACTGTACTAAAACATTTTTAGTTACAACACAATTTAGATATCTAATGAATATTTAAAAGTTTTCAGTTAGATGCATACACCAAAATTTTATATTAGGGGTTGATCCTAACTCTAGGTTTAGATTTGGATGGTGACATATCAACGACACAATGTGTGGATCAATACAATTTTTTTTTACTAACACATACATGACCTATATCTTTATATATGTAATATGATACTGTAAATGAATATATATATATATATATATATATATTTTTTGAACTAAGATACTATAAATGTTTCTAAAAAGTAAATGCATCCGTTGATTTTTTTTTAAAATAGGAAATATAGAAAGGCGATTAATGAGGAAGCTGATCCAAAAGAGTCCTAAATAAAATAAATGAGGAGTCGAGGGCCGTGGCATTGGTAGGCAGCTGAAGAAGATTTTTTTTTTTTTTTTTTTTTTTGACAACAAAGGATACAAGATTGGTTCAAACAAGTCAATACGAATGTATATTGTTAACATAGGTAACTTAATGCGAACTGTGCGAACGCGTCGCGCAAGATTATCCGCTGTACTATTCTGAGAGCGCGGGACGTAGACTAATGTAAAGAAGGTAAACTCCTCCTTATCCGCCTGGATGTCCTCCACATAAGATGTAAAAGCTGCCCACTTGGAAGGCGAAGACACCATCTTCACTAAGTCGGAACAGTCGGTGAGAAAAACAACAGATTGGTTATCCGTTCCAATCATACATCGCATAGCCCAGACAAGGGCCTCAATCTCAGCATGAAGAGGGGTCAGACTACGACGAAGATTGGCAGCTCCCATAGTGGGGACATCACCATAGGGCGACGTGCAGAACCACCTTCTTCATGCATAACGGTCTGTTGCTTTCCAGGAACCATCTACAAAACAAATATAGCTCGACAAAGAACTAGGAGCACTGAAACCCCTGCTTCCCCGGGGAACAACCTCAATAGGAATAGCCGATGCGACCGTCAAATCCTCTGTTTGAGCCAGAGCCCATGCTTTTGCCTCATCCTCCACTAGCCGCAAGATTGCTAGGGGGTTGGAATCCAGATTACTAAAGAGTTTATCATTACACGCTTTCCATATATACCACAAGATCCAGGGAAAAAATTCCTGTGTCGGAACATTTGGAAAACGCCAAAAAAGAAAATCCATGTTTGTGAAGATTGAAGCCGATGAAAAAACACCGAGAGCTGTCGGAAAATGCGACAGAGCCCAAACCTGTCTAGCAGGTGGATATTCAAAGAGGGTATGATTAATTATCTCCTCATGAAAACCACAAAGACCACACGTGGCATCACAACTCATACCACGTTTCCTTAGATTAGCTGTAACTGCCACACAGCCCCTAGCAACCACACGTGAAGATTTCAATATATATGTGTTATTTGAAATTGTTTGCTTAATGTTTGGAATACTATATGGAGTACTTTTTATTGATTTTTTTTTTCTGGCTATAAACTCAGTTCTTTTTTTTTTTTTTTTTTCAATAGTTATAAATTTTCCTATGATATATTGAAAATTCATGTAATACACATGTTCACAATAAATAAAATTTGCGAAGAAATCAATTAAAGTGAAACAAAATCATTTAAACGTCTTATAAAAAAAGAAAAAAAAAATCAGAGGAAGTAATAAATATACGTATTTTTTGGTGTTGTATATTGAAAAGTGGGAGTGAGAGTTATTGTGGTATTAAAGTTTCTTAGGCTTTCTGCATTCATGAAGTCATCAACCTTCCTCCTTCAACTGTATTTAGTTTCTTTCTATTTATTAGTATTGTTTTCTTATTGGGTTTCTATATTTATTATTTATTCACAATATCAATCACATAACTCTTTTCATCACCATACATACACATGTAGACAACTTCCATGACCAACAAGAATACATACAACTCGCATATATAATTATATATATATGCTTGCATCATACATACGTTTAGATAATGGTTGATGATATCATCATGATGAATTTGATATTTTGATGATAATAGTGGTGGAAACAGAAAAAAAAAACAGATAGAGGATTCAATAGAAGAACTAGTATAAATCTAGACATCAATGAGGCTCCTCGGAGCAATACCCACACTTATTAATCATACATCCAGCTTGAAACTCACACATCATCATCTACGTTACTTTACCTTTTTCATTTTTCATCCCATGTAGTACTTATTTCCTTAAAAACTCGAATTAATCCACAACAGCTACCTTTCTGGATCGTACTTGATAAATCTGGATCGTATAGTGTTAACCATAACGTATAATTCAAGTGGTTAAATTTTTTTTTTTGAGTTATACCATCATTCTTTAGATAGTAGTAGATATGAACACACTAATATGAATTATAAATGCAAAAATAAATTCTTCTTGAGTAACAACAAATACCAAGGTGGACATTATATTGTGCCATGCAAAGTAATCCCAAATTGAATTCTATATTGTCAACGAATATCTACGATATTTATTTTGGTATATCTAACTCATTAACTCTGTCTACTATTCTACATGAACCGGTGGGGGATAATAACTCCATGGGCGACTCATCTGCATATATATACACGACTTTCACGAACTGTTCGTCTATTCTGATCATTCGTTCTACCTAAGCAAAAGTGAGAGATTCTTAAACGTAAAGTGGAAAAGGTATAATGTTTTCTCTACATAATGGAACTCTCTGTTCTAAAAAGAGGGATTTGATGAAAGTCTATGGGGAACCGTTCCATGGTTCCTTGAAACGGAGCAAACAAGGAGATCAAGCACAAGAAACACTTGAGAAGAACATCACTACTCTGTTCTTTCAAAGATCAAAGTCAGAGAGCTCCATATTGATAAATCCAGATGTTCAGCTTCACCTAGAGGCTAAGGTATGAAATCCGTAAACCAAAGTATACATGAAAGGATGATATGCACACACAAACATGAACTAAAACATGTTTCAAATTTATTTTGCAGACCCAATCAGAGACATATGATGATCACAGGACAGAGCTGGATCTTGATCTGAACCTATCTTCATCATCAAGTTATACTGTGAAAACAATCACGAAGAAAGATGATGGTTCTAAAGGTGGAACTTTGAACATGACCCCAGGGAAGAAGGGGATATCATGTGATCTAGGGCTAAGCCGATCCCCGTCTTGGTTAGCGTTTGAAGGTGATGATGATAACCAGAAGAAGCAAGAGATGGTGACAACAGTGTGTATGAAGTGTCACATGCTGGTTATGCTATGTAAATCAACTCTCGTGTGTCCCAACTGCAAGTTCACGCACACTGATGATCATAATTCCACTAAACAGTTTAAGACTTTAAATTTGTTTAAGCTCTTATGCTAGACAGTCTAGCTTAGACTTGCTTGTCAGCGTGTATGTTCATGGCATGAGCCCAAGTATGTGGAACTAGATATGTATGAGTTATAATGTATATACAAGTACTGATAGTTATATTCTATGCGTTCTATGAATGGCTTTGATCGGCATGATTGTACTGCTTTCCACTTTCTTCCTTGTGATTCTTCTCAGGCATCATTTATCTCCTCACTTGGAGTCAGTGTTCTGTATAATTATCCAACAATAAACTGTTAAAACTTGTTTAAATTTCTCAACAAGTAACCTATATATACATAACCACTTTTTCTCTAATCGAAACAGATGAAGACCAATGTAATCAGTTGGGATTTTCCAAGGAGAATAAGAACTAATTTTGTCTTCTGCTAATAGCCGAGCGATTTCTTGAGTTTGGGGACTTTTTGTCAACATATGTACCAACATCAGAAACAGGTTACGGATTAATCCCCTTACCAACATTTTACAAGTTCTTGAAACACTCCATAGTTATTCATGTTAAGAGAATGATATAGTTAATGCAAGAAGCTAAATGTTATGTAATCGATATTCTACAAAGAGTATGCTTCTGAAAGTGCGAGAGATAATGTAGTGAATAGAACTGACTTTGTGTGGTAGACTTCAATCAAATGCATAGGGATCATCAGCATATGGGTTGAGAGAGCCTTCTGAAAACAAATCTCCAATATTTGCAGAGCCAAGATGACCAGTCCTTACTGCGCCCTGCAGTTAATACGTAGTTAACTTAGAACGTATTTTAGAAACCTAGCAGCATTACAACAGCATCATCCATAATTTCTTGACTTAAAATCAATTTCTGCACTTAAAGTTCTGGACTTTCCATAGCACAAGGATCACTGTATTTATACTTGGATAGACCTAACAGTTGGCTAAGCGGCCCTAAGAATTTATGAAAAGTCTGAGCTTCAATTGATGTCACCTGTCAGATTATCTATTCTTGACAAGGAAGATGAGGTGGAGTAAATTGAGTTACAAAAAAAAACTATAGTGCATGTTATGGAAATATGATGCTTTTCCTATCATCCAGTTTACCTTTTTACTCTCTACTCCAGCACTAAGTTTACTTGAGAGGGGTTTATACATTTCAAGCATAAGCAAAAGTACTTTATTTTTTTTATTTTACCTTGGCGACACTTTGGGGGGTCAATTTAGGTGAAGCCCTAGTCCTGCGTCTTTGTGGCTCCTGTTGAAAAAGAGTGTAAAGCTAGCTTTCTTGAATATGTTCCATATATTTCTTGTTTCGATGGAAAAAGTACCTCAATGGCTGTATTTCTTGTTTTTCTCCGTTTGGTTATCCTCCCATTATTCGTTTCAACTTCATAGTCACGATGAGTTCCCTGCCCAGTTAAACCACAAACCAAACGATGAGGTTGATTTTGATGCAAAAGTGTAAAGATGTAAAGGTTCAAATGTTTACCCTGCTATGATGCTTTGGATTTGGAATGCTCAGTACGCTTCCTGTGTTTACATGTTGAGCTTTCTTCAATATTTTTGGAACAGGTGTTTCTTTTGCCTTTACAAAAGGAGAATCCTGTATTTTGATACATAAGGAAGTGTTTATGTGTGTAGCCTTGACAACGCAGAAACGAACAAGATTATATATTTGATTCTTTGCCTGTTCGTCATTATTGTCTGCCCTCACTCTTATATGCTCGCTTCTTTTGCTACCACCAAGACGAGAATCTTTCAAAATTGAATAGTTCTAAAAAATAATAAACATCGTGTCAACTATATTATGCAACACCCTAACAATATCCAGTTACAGATACATCTTTTTCCATATATTACCCTGTTTATGTTATTTTTAAGCACACATCTTAAAGTAGATTAGATAACCATAAGTGAGAAAGTGAAGTTCACTCTAACCTTGTTTGAGTTTACTTCTTGCTCTTCAGGGGGATTGTCACTCATCACCTTCCACTGTAACTGCACCAAAGCTCTTTGCCTCTCTTCCTGCAAGGTTAGCCCATTAGTTAAACCCATAAAGATTCATCTTATAATGGATCCTGTTAAGAATCACTTACTTTTTTCCTTTGAAGATCTAATTCTTCTTGCAGCTTCTTACAATCATCTTCATACTGACACTTGAATGCTTTCAACTGAGCATCATGCTCACTCTTGAGAGCTGTTATCCGCTGGATAAATATACAAACTATTTGAATACCAAAGGCTATATACTCTTGCATCTCTCTGAACTATCAAGTTAAATCTGTGGGTACCTCTTTCAGTTCATTTTCAGCCTGAATCTGATTCTGTCTCAGTTCCTGGTCATACTTGGCTTTGAGATTGAGCTCCTTACTCTCATGCTCTTCCCGAATACTGAGACTCTGGGGAACATGCAGCCTTTCTCAATTTATTTCCATAATAATTCGAACTTGGCTTGACATGCTGTCAGAAATAAACTTCCATACAGATAATGCATACAAGAAAACAGGAACTTGATTTCAGATATCTTCATTTTATGTTATTAAGCCTAACAATTCAACCTAGTTGGATTGATTCATTCTATGCTATGCACCTTCATGCTTGAGGATGGTCATAACCATCAGGTTTCTTTGGAAATTAATCATACTCATCAATAGTATCGGACTGGACAACGCATGAAACCAAGTAACAGGATAAGATGTGGTAGTTTAACCAGATATTCACAAAGAACATTTTCCAAAAAAGCTCGTTAAAATATTATCTATATATGAAACAGCATGATCTGTTAAATAAAAGATAAAAAAAGATATAGATGCGGTGTATACCAGAGAAGCATGTTCCTCTTGAATGGTCAGCAGTTGCCTCTTTGATTCTTCTTTGCAATGTGAGAGTTCTTTATCATATTTAGTGGACAACTCTTTGATCATATTTTCAACCTGAAGTTAGAACCACAAAAAACATCACCCACGCATCATTTGCTCAGTAGACTGCAACAAAAGATACTGCAGTCATTACATACCTTATCCTTTTCAGCATTGATAATTTCCTGCTTCTCCACGTCATACTTCCTCCTGATATCATTAATTGCCTAAAGAGAACATATAGAGATCAAATTGTCATTAGAGTGTTGGCATATTGCTATCAATTTTTGCTAATATATGGAAAAACTGCTACAGATATACGGTATACCTGGTCGTTCCTCTGTGATAATTCTTTCAAGTGCCTTGATAATTCCAACTGTTTGCTTTCTAGCATCAGATCATATTGCTTCTTTGCTTCTACAAGCTTAGTTTCAGCAGTTACCAGTAACTCCTTGTCCTGCAGTAGGATTTATATTTGATAAGTACTAAAAAGGTGGATTAAAAATCATAAAGCCATGCCCAATAATCAACTTTTTAGACCTTATTGATTTGTTGGTTCAACTTCTTCTCGTCTTCCTTGCACTGGTGGATAAGACGCCCTTTCTCCTCTATGACGGTTTGGAGCTCGTTCACCTCTTTTGCCAATAAGTCCGCCTGCAGCTGATGGCTCTCACTCTCTTTCTGCAAGGTCTCTAATTCCTCAACTTGTCTCTGGGCATCTGCCTGCAGTTTCTCGCATTTCTCTTTGTTTTTCACCTCCATTGATGAAATATTTAATGACAATTCTTGCTGCAAGATATACAAGAAAAGAAATTAGCATTGCAAGCATGCATTAGATACAGTTTTAACGTGCATAGGGATAGAAATCTTGTTTTACCTTCTTATCCTCTAATGTCTTCAAACTTCCCAATAAACTTTCTATCTCCTTTTTCAGCTTCGAAATCACTGATTCTGTTTCAGCATTCTTTGAAACTAGTCCTTTTGCTTCAGACTCCAGTTTATCAATGGTCTGGCTTGTAGAACACCGTATCCCAGAAACTTGAGATATTAAAGACTCCTTATCAGCCTGGAGCTCAACTATTTTCTCGTTTAGTTCCTTTCCTGCTGATTCCAAAGCTTCTTTTTTGGCAGTTACGCTAAAGAACTCACGCTGGAGTTGATCGAATGATCTTTGAGCACGATCAATTGCAAGATCTCTGTCTTTTTGCAGCAACAGAAAGTGGGTATCATATAGGCCACTAAGTTGACCAAACTTCTCCGTGAAGGTCAAATTCTTTTTATCCAGATTAGTCAACTCGGCTGCCAAGTAGCGGACCAGGTCATCGAGCTTTTTAACCTCCTGTTCGGAGCTGACCAGTTTTTCAAACAGTTCATTTGCACTCAGCTGAACACTCGTCTTTTCTTTTTCCAATTTCTCTTGGATACTAACAAGGTCTTTGACCTCGTCTTCTTTTGTTGTTAACTCAAGATGTACCTTTTCTAGTTGGGAATTCAAGTTTTCAACGTTGAGTTTTCTTTCGGCTGCAGTTGCTTCCAACTTTGTTATCTCAGCATCTGCCACAGAGGAATCACTCAATAAGAAGATACAATTGCTGTAAATCATGAAAAAAATTCAGAAAGATTCAGATAAATTTAAGCTCTTCAAATTGTAATCTAGAACAAGACTATTTCAACCATCATTTTTCACTGCATGTGACCAACGGCATTGAGATTTCATGTAGAACAAGACACAAACCTTTCTTCTCTATGATACTGGCAGTTCTGCACTGTTCATTTAGATAGTATATATCCTTCTGTTCTTTCTCGAGTTTGAGCTCCTCAAATTCCTTATCCCCTGCATTTTTGACTCAAAGATGTTAGATACCAGTTGCTTTTCAAGTCAGAAGTAGAATAATTTAACAACTTACTGCTTGTGATGTTCGCTTTAGCAGCATCTAAGCTTAAAGACATATCTTGCATTTGCTGGTTTAAAGAGTCTATTGCTTCTGAACTAGTATTGAATTTGCTCTCGAAAAAGTCCTTATCCTTCTCAGCTGCAGATGCAAATTAGGAAACAGATAAAGCAACAAATCATTTATGATTTTCACAAGCTGAGATGACTGTATTCTTACCATCCTGAACTTGGGAAGCCAAGTGCTGCAGAGTCTCAGTAAGCTGATCACACAGAGCCTTTGTTGAAGAGAACTTAGACTCCAATCCTCTCCAAAGCTTTTCATCTTCCTTTTGCCTAACTCTGAGCTTAGCATTCTCATTAAAAGCGTTCTGAAGTTTATCCTCTAAGGCATAGACATGCTCCACTGACTTTTTCAGCTTACAATTCTAAGACCATGGAAAAGCAAAAATTCCTTCAAAATTAGGTGATGAAAGATGTGTCGGCGATGAACTCAGAAGAACAAAAACAAGAGCTCGAACCTTCCGATCACAACGAAGTTTCCAATACACAAAATCAAAAACACAAACCTAGCAATATACCTCAAATGCACATCCATCGAATCTATAAATTCGTAAACACAAACAATGTATGAAGAAAACAGGATAGCTTCCAAAATACCGCCAGTTCTAGATCTGTTCTCATAGCCGCCTGATCCTTCACCAGCTTCTCTGTTAAACAAACGTAAAATCGTCGGAATCATCATAAAAGTACGATTCGAGAGTGGCGGAGTGAAATAAACAAGAGAAATACCTGCAGTGAGCTTCAGATTCGAGAAACTTCCGGAGACGACGGAATCCTGCGGCGGACGAGTGGAGAAGGAGTGCGTCTTCGCCGATCCGGACATCGATCGGAGTTGATCCAAGCTTTTCATCGCCGGAAACCCTAACTTCTGCATCTCGAGATCGTAAGGAACACAAATTGATGAAATCGATCACTCGCTCTAGGTCTCTCTCTCTCTCTCTCTCTCTCTCTCTCTCTCTCTCTCTCTCTCTCTCAATTTCTCTCGCTCACGGAGATCGAGATTGTAAGAAACAACAATGACGAAAACGATCCTTCGCTCTCAATTTCTTCCTTGCGCTCTCGGAGAGTGAGAAAGAAACTAAAATCAATTGGGCGCCAATAACGTCGGTGGTGCTTATTTATACCGGAGAAGCCGATTCATTCTCTCCTCAACGGCATGCTGACATCAGAGACTTAGAATATCGCAGGTGTCAGTGTCACGTGGTATGATCGACGGCTGAGATTAATTCTCAGCGAGCCATTTCGATCGACTTCTTTGTTTTTCATTTTCTTCGTCGCCATTTCAACGAAATATACCATAACAATCCACAACTCCCCATTTTCTTCTTAGGCTTATATAAATGGGTTTGTGTATAAAGGTGTGCGGTATATATAATAATCAATCTATATAATTTTCGTGCACAGATTCTCAATTTTAAAAAGAAACAACTTATTGTTAAAAGTGTATCAAACTCTCTGTTATGCAAATTCCGTATTTAAAAGAGTTAAACTATTTTACTCTCAAAGACAAACTAATCATGTGCCCAATGTGGAGAAAAGCTTAAATAACAAATTTTACATGTTAAAACAAACCCACGAAGACGAAGGAATCGTGGGTCCAAACTCCAAACTGCTGAACTGCATGTTGAACACTGCACTCCTAAGGCTAAGATGTACAAACAATGAAGCAAGCATGAGGTAGATACTAGGACATAGTCTGAGAGTGGAAAGCAATGTATTGTGGTTGTGGGGGATACTGCTTTTATTAGTACATAAACAATAGAGGACGAACTAGTTTAAACTCTTTTGTTCAATGTGTTTGATATATTCATCTAGCGAGGATCCATATCAGTCAAGTAGTTTCTCTTAATAGTATGATTAGGCAAGATTGAAAGACTATCAATAAGAGTTTTATATCTTGAATCAGCTTGTCTGCATTCATCATATAGCTGTAAAAGACATGAAAACATCCAGCACATAAACACAAAGCTATGTATCTAATCGAATTATGAATTCAACATACTCAAAACTATCATATATGGAGTCACATAAGTCGTACTTGCACTGAAGCAGCTACATTTTTTAAAGTTGAGAGATTGGCAGCTACATACGCAAACTTGAGGATTACAACAGTTAAGAAGAGGGTCTTGATCGGCCATAAGAACAGTGACAGAGAGAGACCAACAATGCAAACCAAATCCACAAGATGCGCACCAAAAGTTACTAGATTAGTGACCAAATTACTCGAAATAATCCTCACAATCAGGCATCATTATCCTGATAACAACCCTACCAATACAACTAAAGGATCCAACAACGAAGAAAAGTGATGATTCAATTGCATATCTCACTAAAAGGGTTCACATCACAAACATCAGTAGCAAAAACCCAGAAACCCTAACAAAACCCCCCAAAAGAACATCATAAACGAAACCTTACAAGTAAAATTTTTCCCAATCAATTTAAACCTCGTCTTCATGGAGAAGCATATTTGGGATTCCTTTGTTAACCGGAAACTTCCGTCCAGTCTTAGGACAAACAAGCGCACCTTCCTCAAGGTGGAGCTCTAGCAACGCGTGGTGGAGTTTCTTAAGAAAAGACTCATCGGATTCAAGCACCGCCGCATCCGGAGAATCCTCCGGTAACTCTGCATATCCCATGGAACGAGCACCTTCCACGAGAGCTTTCCACTCGAGCTTCGCGAACATGTGCCTGATAAAATCGGGATTGAAATCGACTTCCTTCTCAATCACGTTCCCAGCTTCGATCCGCAGAGGAAACCCATTGGTGACTCCTTTAATGTTGCAGGAAAGCATATTGTGCGTTATCAACCTCATCTCTAGCTTTTCTCTGGCAAAACCTAGTAAGAGAGGAAGAAAAAGAAGTGAAGAAGACGAAGAGGGCTGCTCTGCTAAAGCGGCTGAGGGTTTTTGTGTATCAAGCGAAGCCGTTGATTATGCCACCTGGCTACTGCGATCCTTTAAAGACTCTGACGTCAGCAAACCGCGTAAGTTTTAAGCAGCTCTCTAGCGCGTGGAGTATATATCTATTTCCCCAAAAAAAAATTGCCGTTAGCAGAACGAGTCGGCTTCTCCGGTATAAAAACACCACCGACGTCTTTGGCGCCCAACTTTATTTCAGATTCATCTCACACAATTTCGAGAGCGCGCGCAAGATATTGAGAGAGAGAGAGAGCAAGGAAGAAATTGAGAGCGAAGGATCGTTTTCGTCATTGTTGTTTCTTACAATCTCGATCTCCGTGAGCGAGAGAAGTTGAGAGAGAGAGAGAGAGAGACCTAGAGCGAGTGATCGATTTCATCAATTTGTGTTCCTTACGATCTCGAGATGCAGAAGTTAGGGTTTCCGGCGATGAAAAGCTTGGATCAACTCCGATCGATGTCCGGATCGGCGAAGACGCACTCCTTCTCCACTCGTCCGCCGCAGGATTCCGTCGTCTCCGGAAGTTTCTCGAATCTGAAGCTCACTGCAGGTATTTCTCTTGTTTATTTCACTCCGCCACTCTCGAATCGTACTTTTATGATGATTCCGACGATTTTACGTTTGTTTAACAGAGAAGCTGGTGAAGGATCAGGCGGCTATGAGAACAGATCTAGAACTGGCGGTATTTTGGAAGCTATCCTGTTTTCTTCATACATTGTTTGTGTTTACGAATTTATAGATTCGATGGATGTGCATTTGAGGTATATTGCTAGGTTTGTGTTTTTGATTTTGTGTATTGGAAACTTCGTTGTGATCGGAAGGTTCGAGCTCTTGTTTTTGTTCTTCTGAGTTCATCGCCGACACATCTTTCATCACCTAATTTTGAAGGAATTTTTGCTTTTCCATGGTCTTAGAATTGTAAGCTGAAAAAGTCAGTGGAGCATGTCTATGCCTTAGAGGATAAACTTCAGAACGCTTTTAATGAGAATGCTAAGCTCAGAGTTAGGCAAAAGGAAGATGAAAAGCTTTGGAGAGGATTGGAGTCTAAGTTCTCTTCAACAAAGGCTCTGTGTGATCAGCTTACTGAGACTCTGCAGCACTTGGCTTCCCAAGTTCAGGATGGTAAGAATACAGTCATCTCAGCTTGTGAAAATCATAAATGATTTGTTGCTTTATCTGTTTCCTAATTTGCATCTGCAGCTGAGAAGGATAAGGACTTTTTCGAGAGCAAATTCAATACTAGTTCAGAAGCAATAGACTCTTTAAACCAGCAAATGCAAGATATGTCTTTAAGCTTAGATGCTGCTAAAGCGAACATCACAAGCAGTAAGTTGTTAAATTATTCTACTTCTGACTTGAAAAGCAACTGGTATCTAACATCTTTGAGTCAAAAATGCAGGGGATAAGGAATTTGAGGAGCTCAAACTCGAGAAAGAACAGAAGGATATATACTATCTAAATGAACAGTGCAGAACTGCCAGTATCATAGAGAAGAAAGGTTTGTGTCTTGTTCTACATGAAATCTCAATGCCGTTGGTCACATGCAGTGAAAAATGATGGTTGAAATAGTCTTGTTCTAGATTACAATTTGAAGAGCTTAAATTTATCTGAATCTTTCTGAATTTTTTTCATGATTTACAGCAATTGTATCTTCTTATTGAGTGATTCCTCTGTGGCAGATGCTGAGATAACAAAGTTGGAAGCAACTGCAGCCGAAAGAAAACTCAACGTTGAAAACTTGAATTCCCAACTAGAAAAGGTACATCTTGAGTTAACAACAAAAGAAGACGAGGTCAAAGACCTTGTTAGTATCCAAGAGAAATTGGAAAAAGAAAAGACGAGTGTTCAGCTGAGTGCAAATGAACTGTTTGAAAAACTGGTCAGCTCCGAACAGGAGGTTAAAAAGCTCGATGACCTGGTCCGCTACTTGGCAGCCGAGTTGACTAATCTGGATAAAAAGAATTTGACCTTCACGGAGAAGTTTGGTCAACTTAGTGGCCTATATGATACCCACTTTCTGTTGCTGCAAAAAGACAGAGATCTTGCAATTGATCGTGCTCAAAGATCATTCGATCAACTCCAGCGTGAGTTCTTTAGCGTAACTGCCAAAAAAGAAGCTTTGGAATCAGCAGGAAAGGAACTAAACGAGAAAATAGTTGAGCTCCAGGCTGATAAGGAGTCTTTAATATCTCAAGTTTCTGGGATACGGTGTTCTACAAGCCAGACCATTGATAAACTGGAGTCTGAAGCAAAAGGACTAGTTTCAAAGAATGCTGAAACAGAATCAGTGATTTCGAAGCTGAAAAAGGAGATAGAAAGTTTATTGGGAAGTTTGAAGACATTAGAGGATAAGAAGGTAAAACAAGATTTCTATCCCTATGCACGTTAAAACTGTATCTAATGCATGCTTGCAATGCTAATTTCTTTTCTTGTATATCTTGCAGCAAGAATTGTCATTAAATATTTCATCAATGGAGGTGAAAAACAAAGAGAAATGCGAGAAACTGCAGGCAGATGCCCAGAGACAAGTTGAGGAACTAGAGGCTTTACAGAAAGAGAGTGAGAGCCATCAGCTGCAGGCGGATTTATTGGCAAAAGAGGTGAACGAGCTCCAAACCGTCATAGAGGAGAAAGGGCGTCTTATCCACCAGTGCAATGAAAACGAGAAGAAGCTTAACCAACAAATCATTAAGGTCTAAAAATTTGATTTTAGGGGATTGCTTTATGGTTTTTAATCCACCTTTGTAGTACTTATCAATTATGAATCGCACTGCAGGACAAGGAGTTACTGGTAACTGCTGAAACTAAGCTTGTAGAAGCAAAGAAGCAATATGATATGATGCTGGAAAGCAAACAGTTGGAATTATCAAGGCACTTGAAAGAATTATCACAGAGGAATGACCAGGTATATATTAGCAAAACTAGTGTCGTCAGGGTTCACCAACACAATATGTTATTTTGCAATATGCAAAGAACATGTGATCTGTATATGTTATTTTGCAGGCAATTAATGTTATCAGGAGGAAGTATGACGTCGAGAAGCAGGAAATTGTTAATGCTGAAAAGGATAAGGTATATATGACTGCAGTATCTTTTATTTGCAGTCTACTGAGCAGTTGGTGATGTTTTTGGCGGTTCTTATTTCAGGTTGAAAAGATTATTAAAGAGTTGTCCACTAAATATGATAAAGAACTCTCAGATTGCAAAGAAGAATCAAAGGGGAAACTGCTGACCGTTCAAACGGAACATGCTTCTCTGGTATGTATGGCATATCTTTGAACTCATCGATTGATATTTCCATATATTCCGAATCATTGACAAACTTTTTGGACGAAAAGCTATCACATATTATCTTCTTACTGATTTCATGCATTGTTCTACTCGTCCAATACTATCATTGACTGTTATTAGATTCCATAGAAACCTGATGGTTCACCATCACCAATCATGGAGTTGTATAGCTTAGAATGAATTAATCAAACTAGGTTGAGTTGTAAGTTTTATCTGTTTTGAAAGGTTATAACTGACAGCATGTCAAGCCAAGTAATAACTATATTGCAAATAAACTGATAAAATCTGCATCCCAGATTCTCAGTATTCGGAAGGAGCATGAGAGTAAGGAGCTCAACCTCAAAGCTAAGTATGATCAGGAGCTGAGACAAAATCAGATTCAGGCTGAAAATGAACTAAAAGAGGTACCCACAGATATAACTTCATTGTTCAGAATGATGCAAGAGTACCTAGCCTCTGGTATTCAAATAGCTTGTATATTTATCCAGAGGATAACAGCTCTCAAGAGTGAGAATGATGTCCAGTTGAAAGCATTCAAGTGTCAGTATGAAGATGATTGTAAGAAACTGCAAGAAGAATTAGATCTTCAAAGGAAAAAAGTAAGTGATTCTTAACAGGATCCATTATAAGATGAATCTTTATGGGTTTAACTAATGGGCTAACCTTGCAGGAAGAGAGGCAAAGAGCTTTGGTGCAGTTACAGTGGAAGGTGATGAGTGACAATCCACCTGAAGAGCAAGAAGTAAACTCAAACAAGGTTAGAGTGAACTTCATAATCTTTACTTATTGTTATCTATCCACTTCAATATACGTGCTTAAAATAACATCAGCAGGGTAATAACTGGAAAACATGTATTTTGTAAGTGGATATTGTTAGGGTTGCATCATATAGTTAACATGATGTTTATTATTTTGTAGAACTATTCAATTTCGAAAGATTCTCGTCTTGGTGGTAGCAAAAGAAGCGAGCATATAAGAGTGAGGACAGATCACGATGACGAACAGGCAGAGAATCAAATATAGATTTTTGCTCCTTTCTGCTTTGTCAAGGCTACATACATATAACCACTTCCTAATGGATCAAATGCAGGACTCTGCTTTTGTAAAGGCAAAAGAAACACCTGTGTCCAAAATATTGAAGAAAACTCACAACGTAAAGACAGGAAGCGTCCCGAGCATTCCAAATCCAAAGCATCATAGTAGGGTAAGCATTTTAATCTTTACATTTTTACATCACAATCAATCTCATCGTTTGGTTTGTGGTTTAACTCGGCAGGTATCTCATCGTGAGTATGAAGTTGAAACGAACAATGGGAGGGTAACCAAACGAAGAAAAACAAGAAATACAGCCATGTTTGAGGTACCTTATCCATCCAAACAAGATATATAACATATTCAAGAAACCTTGCTTTACATTCTTTTTCAACAGGAGCCACAAAGACGCAGTACTAGATTGACACCCAAATTGAAGACCCCCAAAAGTATCGCCAAGGTGAAATACAAATTCACTACTTTTGCTGATGCTTAACGTATATAAGCCCCCGTACAAGTAAACTACTGCTGAATTAGAGAGTATAAGAGTAAATCTGATGATAGGAAAAACATCATATTTTCATGAAACGCGCAAAAGTTTTCTGTAACTTTTACTCCGTCTCATCTCCCTTAGTAATAATATAGATAATCTGACAGGTGATTGGAGCTCAGAATTTTCATATCTGTTTAGGTGTGGTTAGGTCTATCCAAGTATAATGCTGAGAAAAATGCCAAACAACCTCTAAGGACCACTAATACTGTCCGGCACTTAGTTCAAATTAGAAGTGCGGAAATTGTTTCCAAGTCAAGAAGTTATGGATGATGCTGTTGTAATGCTAGGTTTCTAAAATGTTTTGTGACTTAACTGCATAATATTATAATCACAGGGAGGAATGATGACTGGCTCTGCATTTGATTGAAGTTTACCTCGCAAAGTCAGTTCCCTCTCTCTCTCTCTCTCTCTCTCTCTCTCTCTCTTGCAAATACATGCTCTTTGTGAAAGCTTGCTCAGCGATTTACATAAACATTTTGTTGCTTGCAACAACTATCTCATTCTTATAACATGAATAAAAACTATGCGAGTATTTCACGAACTTGTAAATGTTGGGAAGAGAATTACATCCAGAATCTGTTACTGACCCAGTAGCTATCTTCAGAAATTTTTTGATAAACCTGTGCACCAAAAGTGTTGAATTTATTTGTCATCTTAATAGTTCTCCCTAGTAATTGTATCTTTGGTATTTGTTGGTATTATTAGTGGTTTATTTGCTCTTGAGGTTAACAATTTGCTGTTGAATGATTGGCATTACAGAACACTGAATCCAAGTGGAGAGATCACTGAGGTCTGAAACGAATAACCAGGAAGAAATTGGATGGATAGCAGTGGAGTAATGCTGATGGAAGCCATTCAAACATAAGCTGATAAGCATAGAAAATAAAACAATCAGTACTTGCAGTATATATATATAGAGATATAACTCATAAGATAGATAAGGTTGATCAAACTCTTTGAATTTTCTAAATAAATGGGTTGGGATCATAAAAGGCCCATAGCAAGAAATGAGTACATGATGTAACAACTGTACACATTACTAGGGGACCTATGAAGCGAATTTGGAGGAACATATCACGGAGGATTAGACGAACACGTTTAATATTTAAAGAAAGAAATCGTTTGTTTTAGGCAAAGCAATCAAATAAATCTAATGTAGTAGTAGTATAAATAAGGGAACTAGGTAGCATTAGCTAATTGATATGTGTTTTAATTAAAGGAAGAAAAGAAAAACAAAGCAAAGGGTTATGTGGGGGGGTCAAAAAAGTCATGAAATGTGTGCGAATCACATTAAATGAAGAAACAAAAGATGGCTAGTAAGCGCGTCGAAGCCTTTGACCCTTTCCACTTTCTTGTCGCATTCGTTGATACTTCGAGATTCTGGTAATGCCAAGAGACCTGATATTTTTACTAATATTTTTATACTCAATTAATTTTTAAGTACTAATAGTACAAAATATAAAACGCATACAAAATATAAGGGATTTGTTATGATATAAATGTAAAGGAAGATGAAAGTCAACATGCCAAATAGCAAAAGAAGAGACTAATTTTTTTTTAAAAAAAATGGCAGCTTTTTTATTTTAATTTTCTTTGACCAGATCACTCTTCTGCTTCATCCTTTCTCTCTCTCTCTCTCTTCTTTTTTTCTTTTCCCCCTAATTTCATTTACACTTATCTCAAACTTCCCCCTCATCTTCTCTTTTATTTCACTTTTTGACCACAATCAATTCTTATTTGTCTATCGACACCCTCATTTTTTACTCTAATTCGAAGTATTTTCACAAATAACCTAACTAAAAAATTGAATGTTGAAGGTTAAATAGCAATTTCTGTTACTAAAATTAAGTAATCGGACGCAAAGTAGGAAGTATAATGGTCATTATTTAACAGCCAATAATATAGGGCATAAAACAAAGATTTAATACTTATGAAGCACGCCAAATGCAATACCAAAAAATATACAGATAGCTTTCTTATTTTTTTTTTTTTTCAGTGAATGAAATGAAATTAATGAATATATATATATATAAGAAATAAAAGTTTTAGCGTTAGGAAAAAGACATAAAAAAACGAAAGAAAGAAAGAGAGCGAAGACTTCGTCGCAGAGACTTTTTGTGGATTTATCGTTTTTGTTTGAGAGTATCTTCTTCTTCTTCTCCTTCTTCTTCTTCAATTCAATCAAACAATTTTTAGGGTTTATCTCACCTGGTAAATTATCCCTCCTATTTTGTTGAGCTGCCTTTGTAATGATTTTTTTGCCCTCTTCTTTGTTCTGTTTTCGAGGTTTTTGATTTTTTATGCTTTGTTTGCAGATTGGTTTGTTTATTGGTATATATATATAAATCTGCCAAGGTTGAAAACATCGGAGAAACAATTGTCTTCTTCGATTCACAATGGGAAAATTTTGTTGCTTCACTTCCGCTTCTGAGGTAAAGAGAAAAGATTCACTTTTTTTTTTTTCCCTTCTTTTTTTTAGTGTTACGGTTTTGTGTATTTTTCTATGCTTGAGATGTGTCACAAAGGTGAGATTTTTGTAAAAATTGTGTGTTTCTCCTGGATCGATCGGTGGGTATATAATAATATCTCCATGGGGATTTCTCTTTTCATGTTTGAAGAAAATTATCAGGAAAGTTCACAAAAAAAGCTTTTTTTTATGATTGATGTGTTCATTCAGAGTGTTTCTTCTTATCTGTGATTGGAGTGATGTTTTAGAAAGTGAAAGATCTGAGCTTTTTTTTAAGGTTGTGGGAGGACAATCGTCATCTCGATCAGGTAAAGGAAGAAGTGATGAAGGGATTATCAAGTATGGTTTTAGTCTAGTCAAAGGGAAAGCTAACCATCCCATGGAGGATTATCATGTTGCTAACTTTATCAACGTCCAAGACCATGAATTGGGTCTTTTTGCTATTTATGATGGTCATATGGGTGATAGTGTCCCTGCCTACTTGCAGAAACGTCTCTTCTCCAATATCCTCAAGGAGGTACACAAAGATTACTCTTTTTTTTTAGTTTTCTATGCAAATGGTTCCTTTGGTATTTCTGTTCACAAGATATGGAATACCAAACTTGGCCATGAAACATGCATACTTGGGATTATTAGAGTGGTTGCTGTCTTTCCTCATGGGCATGGTTTAAGATATTGTCTTTCATGCAGTAATCATATGCTTTTGATTGTTTTGTTCAGGGAGAGTTCTGGGTTGATCCTCGAAGGTCTATAGCAAAAGCTTATGAGAAGACAGACCAGGCTATTCTATCAAATAGTTCTGACTTGGGTCGTGGTGGGTCTACGGCCGTGACTGCGATATTGATTAATGGGCAGAAGTTGTGGGTAGCTAATGTGGGAGATTCTAGAGCAGTTCTTTCTCGAGGAGGCAAAACAACGCAGATGAGTACAGATCATGAGCCCCGTACTGAAAGGTCCAGCATTGAGGATAGAGGTGGATTTGTATCCAATCTACCAGGTAAACAAACTAATTTGATACAGCCTCTTTAGTTTGTTCCATTTAGTCATTAGTTTGTTCCATTTCTGATTATGTTTGATAAGGATTATGTGGTTTTGGATCTAACAGGGGATGTTCCTCGGGTGAATGGTCAATTAGCTGTGTCTCGTGCCTTTGGAGACAAGGGACTTAAGACTCACCTGAGTTCAGAACCTGACATAAAAGAAGCCACTGTAGATAGCTTGACAGATGTTCTTCTCTTGGCCAGTGATGGCATTTGGAAGGTAAAGGAATATAGATTGATTCTGCTTTCGAATGAAACCATTCATCATCTCTTTGTTTACTGAGTGTTTTGAGAATGTGTTTTCTGATTGTTTGTTGTGATGTTGAAATGATGATGTTAACAACAGGTGATGACAAATGATGAGGCAATGGAGATAGCAAGAAGGGTGAAAGATCCGCAGAAAGCAGCAAAGGAACTAACAGCTGAAGCATTGAGAAGAGAGAGTAAAGACGACATATCTTGTGTCGTAGTCCGATTCAGATGACAAACTCTGAAGGGAGGGGAGGGTATTTTACGAGGAGGAGATGGTTCTCCTAAATATAATAAACCCGCATTTTCAATCAAAAGATTCATCAGGACCAAAAAAAAGAAAAGCTTTGTGTTTCACTGGATTCGACGACTCTGATGATTCTGGTCTGGTTTTGGACCTGTCTGAAAGTTTCGATTTTTGTGATTAGCTTCTTGCTATGTTACAGCCTTATGTGCGTTCGTTCGTTGTGTAAATTGTGTGTTTTTTTAAAGACGACTAGAAAAATGAACATAAAAAAAAGGGTGAGAGGAAAATGAGTTGGTGGTGGGTGACTTGTGTTATTATAATTGGTTGATTTGTTATTTAAATCATCGAGATATAATATAACTATTAGGATGTTTATTTTATGTGAAAGTATTTTTTTTTTTGACATCCTTTTTATCGTTGAGTGTTGTAGTAGGTTTAGTGTCATTATCCTTGAATCAGTTTTCTAATTTGGATGAACTTTCTAACCAAACGTCTTTTAGAAACTTTTGAAATGTTTTCTCTTGTGTGTGTTTTGTTGTATATACAAGTTTACTTTTGTATAGCAAATTAGTTGACAAAATTATGTTTTAAAGTTTAAACAAAAACATTTGAGGAGCACAAAGGAAAACGTGGCCAATGGTTTGTTTATTTTCTTTCCCATGATCACACAAGTGTTTTCACGATTTCAATCAAATGTACTTGTTTTTGCTGGAACCTTCATTTCATGTGTGGTTAGAAAGGCCCAAACAAAATAACGGCCCAATTCATTAAGAGATGATCACGTCAGTGAAAATTAGGGTTTTGTAGGAGCTCAGCTAATAATACCCGCATCTCCAACTCATCTCTATATTTGCTTTTTAACTCTATTTTCGAGTAAAATTTACTCCAATTCATCTCTATTTCTACTTTTATAATAGAGATCTTTATTTTTTTCTCTATATATAGAGGAACTCTATTTTTTCCTCTATAATAGAGTTGACCTTTTTTATTTATAAAATAGTCTTTGAACTTTTAACATTTTTATATTAATAATCAAAATAAATAAAATATATATTTAAATATTTTAATAATAATTTAATGAAGTGGAGGTTTTGTATTGAACTGAAAGTTTGTAGTAAATTTTGTATAGAATGTGCTACATGACATAATAACTACATGCATAAGTTTACATAATATGATAATCGAGGATGAGCGTGATCTCAATGCACCGATTGAAGTTGAAAGAGATGTTCCACCTCCAGGAGTCCAAATGGCGGAAGATGATGATATCCGATTCCAAGAATTTCTAGGTCGATTTAGAAAAATCAAAGATAAAAAGCTCATTTCTCACTTCGAAATGCATTAACTGAGCATTTGTGGGGAAAAATACACTAATGTCGATGGTTAAAAAAATCTACTATGTTTTATTATTTTATATGATGCAATGTATTTCTTTTAATAAATGTGATATTTAAATAATATTTATGAATGTTAAAAATTTAAATAATATCATAACTATATGAAAGTTTCACAAATACTAAAATAAATAGGCACAAATACTAAAATAAATGGGTTAGTTTCCAACTTTTATAAGTAAAAGGTATTAATAGTAAAATAAAAAAGGAATCGCTACGGAATATTCTTTTTAGAGGAAAAAATAGAGATATCTATTGGAGCAAAAGTTACATTTATTATAGAGTTCCTCTATTTTAGAGTTTCTCTATTTTAGAGGTAAAAATAGGGAAAACCATTGGAGATGGTCTTAGTTTTTAGTTTTATATAAACACGATCCTTGTGAGCTAAGCAGCTTTGTACTAATCTAATCTAGAGTTCGTTTTATTTCTTTGGTTTTGTTTTTTACAAAACAACAATATTGCCTCTACTTTCGGCTGCAAGAGAAGAGATCGATTCTTGTTTGGCTTTGTTCTGGAGGCATATATTGATTCACCAATAGTAGAGGGATCTTCACTTGTTGCAGGGATTTTTTTTGTTTACATTCTCTGCTCTTTTATCCCTCTCTTTGGTACACACATACGTAATACGTTTTCAAAACATAGTTTTATGACACATATAATCATAATCAGCATTTGTTTGTTGCTGATTTATGGCAATGAGTCGTTTCTCATTGCCACAACTTTGACTTCTCTTTAAAAAAAAAAAAAAAGTCCAGTGTCCCATGGGAATACTTTGAGTTCAAATTTGAAAGTTGTCTTCTTTCGTATAGATTTTGTGATTTTTATTATTCTAATGGACATGAATAAAAAAGATTATAGAAAACAGAAAAATATATCCAGAGAAGAGGTCGGTGACGAAATTGATGATCTTTTACATGCTTATTGACATTGAGCAGGTCATTTGGGATTAAATAAAGGTCGGCGGAAAAATTGATTGTTTAGACATATGCATAATAAATATGGTGGACCAAAAAGTTGTAATGCTGTCTGGGAATAGATATGTTTGGTCGATGATTTAGCCGGATACAAAAGATTGTATGGACTCTGGTGGGAACGATACCATCGTTGTAACTTGTAAGCTGTCATAAAACGATTCATACCACATTATTCCCAATACGAGTTACATTTCACCTCAACATTTCCACTCATGTGTCTGAAGGAGAAAGTAAACTACACAGCGTTTTAAATTTGTAGACTTCCATGACTTTTGCAATGAGTTGGAACTTATAAGAAAGATTCGTCAATTTTTGATTTAATGTTGAAACGATGATACTCCTAATATTCTGATAAACAAAAACCCAAATGATGCCTGGTGGTGGCTCAATTCAAAGTTCAAACAACAAAGAAGCAAACTAAGCATAAAACAGACTCCATCCAACCATCATAAGAAGGTCGAAGATACTTGTTGTGGAAAGTTCCAAGATCTTGTTGAAACATTATCAAGAAAGACATTAAATTAAAATTACACATTCTGAGTAGCGGCGCTTACTATCTTCATTTCAAGATTCAAGATGCAGCAAGAGACGCTTCTCTTCTCACAGAGGATTCACGATTCAGTTCTGCAAAATGATTCAGTGCTTCCATGAGTGTCTAATTTATCAATCAAATGAATGATAAATAATCGTTTTAAGCAGCTTTTTAAATATCAACGAAACTGGCTTTTCATACCTCATCTTGAGGCTCATCAGCACCTTTGGTTCGCTCATCTAAGAGGAAAAAGAAAAAAGTTGAGTGTAAGCTGCAGATTCAAAGTTGTTCAAACGCAACAAAGCTCTGGAAGAGAAACAAGTATGCTAAAGTTTTCTGCTACAATCTCCTACAAAATAGCTAGAATCCAACGACTATGCACATAGGAATAAATGTATGAAGGACACTTAAATGACAGAATCCAGATTAATGGTTTCGAGTTCCCGAACATCATTATATTAACAACATTTCCACTCAAAGTTGAGGCTCTTAACAGTTCAAGAATGAACAAGATTTAAAAGGCTTATTTGATTCTTAGGGAAACTATCAATCATCAGAGGCAGATAGGGGAATAAAATAAAATAAGATTACCTCCTTCCTCATTGAGGTCTGAAGTCCACAAGGTGAGATTGTCTCTAAGTAGCTGCATAATAAGAGTGCTGTCCTTGTATGATTCCTCGTTAAGGCTGTCAAGTTCAGCAATTGCATCATCGAATGCTTGCTTAGCCAATTGGCATGCGCTGTATAACACATAGTTTCAGACTGTTAGAAAGTGACCATTGATACCATTGCATGTTCTATCCAGAAATAAGCGAACGAAACAAACCTTTCAGGAGAGTTTAAGATCTCATAATAGAAAACGGAAAAGTTCAATGCCAAGCCAAGTCTAACTGGATGTGTGGGTGCCAAACCAGTCTCTGCAGCAGCAACAGCAGCCTACATAGCCAGTACGAATAAGGAGGTCTCTTGTTAGGTTTTTCCGGGCTCTCACATATAAGAGGGAAGGCACAGAAGAGAAAAGAAAGAAACAAGATGAGAGGACCTTATATGCTTCAAGAGACTGATCTGCAGCTTCCTTGCGTTCAGCACCAGAACTGAACTCTGCCAAATAACGGTAATAATCTCCTTTCCTACATAGAAAGATCATAAAAGTAAAGTCAAAACAGTGAAACAAATATAGGAAAAAAAAGTTCATGAATTTCAGAACCATGAATCAATTTCATTTCAGGAAGAAACATAAAAAAGAGTGGTAGCAATGTAAGAGCTTAAACATATAACTTCAGTTAAGTGGATATGATAAACCTCAATATCTCATTCTTAATCACATGAATGGTCCAATCCAAATCAACTATACATTTGCTTCAGGTCATACTACATTTGAGATTTAAAAAAAAAAGGCACAGAATAAAGAAGCACAGGATGATGACTCACATTTTGTAGAAAAAGACAGTAGACTCCACAGCAGTAGAAGATGGAATGAGATGCTTATCGATGACGGACAAGATGTCATTACAAACTTTGGCAAGCTCATCTTCAACTCTCTTGCGATAAGTCTTAAGCCTCTTGACATTTTCCTCATTACCCTTAGACTCTTCCTTCTGCTCAATGGAAGATAGTATTCTCCATGAAGCTCTCCTTGCACCAATCACATTCTTGTACCCAACAGATACAAGGTTTCTCTCCTCGACTGTTAGCTCCACATCAAGCTGAGCAACTTTCTTCATCGCCTCAACCATTTCTGCAACAACAATTTACAAAGATATTAAGTACTGAAGAAACCAATCTCAGATTTTAGCTTCCAAGTAAACAATATAGCTGGTTTGAAATCTAGATTACTACACAGAATCAGATCTAGCTAAGAAATGTAAAAACTTTTTTCCATTCTTCATCATCAATCTTTGAAAAAACTAAAAGCGAAAGCAAAAGAAAAAACACGTAGAGACCGCAAGTGAAAAACATAGATCTATATCATTTTCATACTAGCCATCTTTGTGGAACCATGGACTCACACTAAGAGATTCTTCGACAAAAATGAGAATAAAAATCATATGAACATAAGATCAAGACTGATCAGATCATCAGAGCAACACCAAAAACAAGAAAATTACTTTTAAGGGCTCATCTAAATCTCTAAATCTAGATCAAAGTCACACCCCGCAGAAGAAACACACAAATCCATAAAGCAGATTCACAGAAATGTAAAACCAAATCATAGATTCGATTGGAGCAACAAAAAAAGATCGGATTTTTCAGAAACATTTTCCCAAAACAGAGAGATCCAAAAAAAAAGTACCATCGTATCTTTCGGTTTGCTCAGAGAGCTTGGCCAAGTAAACTTGCTTTTCCCTCTCATTCTCCATGGCGTTTTTTTCTTCTTCTTCTCTCTGTCTCTCTGAAGTCTGAATCAAATGGGATGCTTTGATTTTTGATTGATTTCGAGATTACTAAAGTTAAGTAACCCTAGGATGCTCTCTCTTCCTCCTATAAATATTGGCCGTTGGATCTACTTTTTTCAGTCAACAAACTCAGAACCTAAAGTTTTAGAAATTACAAAAGAACCTCAAAGGTTTTGTTTTTCTACAGAAAGAACCTTAAATTAAACCGAATCAAAATTCGAAGAACACTTTGTGCTGCTAAGTCAATAACGTAATAAGGCTAACTTACTACGCTTACGTGACAATCGGAGAAAGACATGTCCTTCCACTCCTATTTTTTTAAGGGTTTGTTCGTTTTCTTTAATACAACACAAAACCCAAATCATACACACGTACATATTTTTTTTTTTTTTTTTTTTTTTTTTTTATTTTTTTTTTTAATAATAATACCTTTATTCATCTTCTTTCTCCAAGGAACAACATTTAAAATACAATATCGATCTAAAAGATGAACTGAAGAGAAAAAAAACCCAGTAGGTGAAAGAGTTAAAGTAGAAATTGAAGAGAAGACAGAGCAAGTTACGGCTAAAAACCAAACCCAAACCCAAGAAGAAGGACAAGCTTCATGCTAAGGTTGTATGAACTGAAACCATGCGGAGAGATAAGTATCATGAAGTTGCTGAGATGGTGCTGCCACTGAAGAATGCAAAAACACATTTTTTCGATCCAGACCAAGTAACTTAGCACGAATGATGAGCTGTATCTCTTTGACCAAAATAGGTGCCGATTTTGCATTGCTAGTGTGAAGTCTTGAATTTCTCTCTTTCCAAATGAAGTAAATAGCGGCTTGGAAAATCAGTTTATAGATTACATTGAGCCTGGCATTAGACGTAGGAGATCTAACCCATTGCACAATATCATCAAAAAGAGACGGGGGAGAGAGATTATGATGCACGAAGAAAGCAGTCCACACTTCCTTGCTAAAAACACAGTCAAAGAAAAGGTGTTGTTTCGATTCCATAGCTGAGGAACAAAGGAGACACTGACCCGGCACACTTAGACCCCAACTCCTAAGTCGATCCCTTGTTGTTAGTCTATCCCGAAGAATCACCCAGAGAATAAATGTGTGCTTAGGAATTCTTTGGCTAAACCAAACAGACTTAAACCACGGAACTTGAACTGTTGAACGAGGATGCAGGCTGGCCCAAGTTTTAGTAGATGAGAAAAATCCTGGCGTATCATTATGTGAGTTACGCCACAAAAAATAATCTGAATCTGTTGGAGAAAGTTCTGGTGGAGTTGGTGGTAAACAAGCCCGCAAAAGAAGTAAAAGTGGATGTCTTCCACGAGGCAAAAGCCAAGAGCCATTTGAAATGGCCTGAGAGACAGAATTTGTTGAAGGAATTCCAGTAACCATGGGACCATTTACACCTGTTAAATCAATTAAAGGGCCAAGACCAGTCCAATCATCATGCCAGAACAATGCTAAAGAACCTGATTGCACATGACAGGAAATGTGAGGTCTAGCTAGAGAGCGTAGCTTGACCAACCTCTTCCAAATCCAGCTTCCAGAATTCTGAAAATCTGTATCCCAGAATAGTCTTCCTCTAAACTATTTTCATGTCAGCGCAATTACAAAATCAATCAGATTTATCTGTTAATTAAACTATAAGCTCGGTGACGTGAAAAGACTTGAGAAAAAATTTGGTTTCTGCCATTTTGTTTTGTACATTTGACCTTTTCAAATCCTATATGTATCCTGTAGTTTTAGCTAAAAGCCTAAAACATGCTTTAGTTTTTTGCATGAAAAATAAAATCTGAACTATAATGATGGGAAAACAATTTGTTCCAGATAAACGAACTGGTCACAGAAACTCAGTGGATTTGTGAGCTGAAATACTGGTGATGCTCCTTAGCTTTCGACATTGTTTCTTGATCTTTTGGGTTCGATAGAGCTGCCAAATTCTCCATGTTATCATCATCGTTGTCGTCTCCATTTAGAAAATCTGCATTATTATTATCTTTGTCCACCAGACTGGTTTTCACTGGATCTGCTACATCGCCATTTTCTACACCTTTCGCTTCTTCAAAAACATCACCACCAACTGTTCTTCCGATCTCGAGGCTCTGGTTTGTTATAGAGTTTGGAACAGGCAAGCCAATGGTATCAGAGTTACATAGTAAAGATTTGTTAGCCATCACTGGTTGTTGTCCTAGAGTTTTGTTGTCGGATTGCAAAGAATTGAGCCAGTTCCTGCTTCCGGATACAAGAAGAGATTGCAGATACGTGGAGACTTCCTTGCAGGTTTCAAACTGTTGCCCATCAGGACTGTATAATCATAAGAAAGAAAAGAGAAATTTTTTATAATCATGAACTAAGCAGCTAGAATCCTAGAACGGCAAAGAATACACACACGATACGCAATTCCACTAGCACCCCCTTAAGCCTTGTAAACATATTTTATCATGTTCAAGAAGATAAAAAGTAAACAAGAGGGATAATAAATCAAAAGTCTAGCAGCAGAACTGAAACACTATTATATACCACCAAACTCGGTTTCTGACTATCAAACACTATGCTATATTTTCAGGTCTATCTCATAATCCAACTACGAACAGAGACATGATAAACAGAACCAATGAAGGCAACTAAGGCAACGGTAGGCTGAAAACATTATAATACCTTACGTATCTGCGACAAGCCAGCAACAAATTGCTACCTTTCCTTTTGATATAGAGCATAAGTTTCCATCCTTTAGGCAAGTATCCCCCAAAATCACAAGCTCTCACAACTTTCTTCTTCTTCCCTATATTCACCCATTCACCATTCAATTGTTCCAAGAAACCTAAGATCTCTTCCTTTGTCTTCAACCCAACAGTGATCCTCCTGAGCTCTTCTTCATATGGATCCTCTAATACATTAGCCAATGCTGAAAGATCAACCATTGTACCTTCTCTGTTCTCCAAGTTCACTAACTCCTCCTTATCCAATGCAGATACATCCACCATTGTTGTACCTTCTCTGTTCTCCAAGTTCACTGCTGGCTGATTGAAACCATCTCTATTCTTTGGAGGACGACCTCTCTTTCTCTTGGCTGGATTGCAAAGAATTGAGCCGGTTCCTACATATCTACTCTCCATTCCTAAATTGATATCTACAGATGCTTCACCCGTTAAATCCAAAACCTCCGTCTCTTCGCTAGGGTTACGAATCCTCCGCGGCCGTCCTCGTTTCCTCTTGATTTCATTCGCGGAGGTTCCCTGAATCAGAATGTTCTGAACCGAATCAGGATTTGGTCTCTGATAAACATAGCTGTTATAATGGATCTGACCTTCGTTATCTTCGAGTTCTTCCTCCCCTTCGTCTTCTTCCTCTTTACTCTGAATCGAATCGACATTAAACAGAGATCTGAGTAGCGACGCGAATTGCGACTGTTCTTCACGGGAGGAATCGTCTCTTTGACGTTGCGGAGACGGAGGTTCCGGTGGTTGAGGGTGGCGCCCAAGACGGAGACGGAGAAATGTCTGTTTCCGGCTACCGGCGGACTCGTTGAAGACGGAGCGATCGATCTTTGGTGTCAAATCGTCGTCTCCACCGGCGGAAGCAGCGAGAGATGCTGAAGAGGACGGAGAGAGATAAGAACAGTGAGAGAGAGCGCGAAGTTCAGACTGCGACAAGAGACGCGTATCGATTAACGGTAAAGATTCGGCTGATAAACGGTTACCAGCACCACCGTCTCCGTCGTCCATAGAGGTCGCCGCCGTGGAACACGTAAGACTCAAAACGGCGGAATCAAAAAGACGGTTTCGAAAATTCCGATAACTTCAAAGCCTTCTTCTTCCTTCTCTTTTGCTTTTTTAATTCTCGCTCTTAGCTTTTCGGTTCGGTTTATATCTAATTTTCAGTTTAAACCGGTTATACCAAAACCGCTTTTAATTTTTACCAATACCGAGATTACTGTCTCAAAATTGTTGTATATTTGATTATTTAATCAAATTTAGAAACAAAACTCCAATACTTTTATATCGACTGTATAACTACATTCCAATTATAAATGTTGACACTAGAGAATTGATTTTCAAAGTTTATAAAATTGTAATTTTGCCGGTTGATGGTAATCGAGTAAACCATATTAAAATTATCAAGTATCAACAATGCTATTGCATACAACAGGTCCGTCCATATGCAACGACTTGGTCGTGGTATCTTCTCGCTCATGCTCTGATTAGCAATTTCTCTAACCACCAAAATCACTAGTAAAACTCCAATTAGTAATCATTATTTAAATAATATTTAGTTTTACTAATTGGATTTTAATATTATTTTGATGAAGAAATAGAGATTTATAGAGACATTCTTAGGAAGATAGATAGTTGATAAAGTTGGAGAAGTCCAATATCCAAAAATCATTGTAATTTTTTAATATTGATCTATTCAAATTTTTAATATAAAAATTAGGATGGGAGTTTTAAACTTTATTTACAATAAATCATTAATAAATATTGTAATCAAATAAAAATATTAACAAAAAAATATAAATATATTTGTTTAAGGGCTTTTTGGGTCGATCTAAGTCCGATCGAGCTAAGTCCGAAAAACTCTATAGTCCGAATGGACTGAGCCCGAAAAATCTAGTTTTTTCTAAACATATATATTTAAGCCCGAATCAGATATATTTCAGGGTCGGACTAGATCTGCTCTAAAGAGAAGTAAATAAGATGGGTGTGAATAGTTGTAGCGGTCAAAGCGGACAAATCTATCAGCAGATTAGACAACATTTTATTTACCATTCATCAAATACAGTCCGCAGTAGTACGATCTAAAAATAATATAAACAAAATTGTTGCGAACCAACTGCGAGTTGTTTTTATATACAGAAAGAGTTGATTCGTAGTGGTATATTGTCCGCTCTATTTTTGGGGCAAACTAAACTACTGACGGATTTATTCTCCATGACTGCTGTCACTATTCATACCCTAGATAATGGAAAGTAAAGAACGACAGAAGGAGAATTACACGTGGAAGGATCTGCCAGTTCACGGATTCTCTTCTGTTTCTTCTTTAAACTCAACTCCAGCAGTTTTTTTTTTTCTTCTCTTTTTCTATTCTTATTTTTTTTATTACCAAACAAATAATATCTGTATTGGCTGAATGAAAATGTTGTCATTTACCAACATTTTCAGGTAAATTTCTCTTTAATATCTGCTACTTTTCTAGCGCCATGATTCACATTACTTTTAACAAAACCAGATGAAGACCAATGTAAACGTAAGTTTGATCAGGCAAATGCCAATACTTTTCTTTTTTGTATGGTCAACTACACAGTTATTCATTCTGATGTTGCTCAATATATATATGTATACATAACGATACTTAAAAAATGCGTACGGGAGTGAGATATAGTAGATGATAGTGGAGTTTAATAATAGAAAAAAAGAGGGATATAAAGAGGGATGGTCGTTATTGGGTGCGTGCATGCGTGCGGTAGACTATGTAAAAGCTGTTTCTCTGCTCATTTCATCGTGTCATCTTCTCAGAATCTCAATTCTTTTGCCCTCCACTTTCACATATATTGCTCCTTTATTACAACTACATTTACAACTACATTGTCTATAGGCTTATCCAACTCTTCTTACTATATGTTCACACGAACGTTTTATGCATGTAGCATGCAAAGAAAATATATTTCTTTGATATATAGTTAGTTCCGAAAAAATCCATTTCTTTGATATATAGTTAGTTCCGAAAAAATCCATATATATAATTTTATCATATATTATATATAGCTTGTCAAACCTCTAACTTCATATCTAAGTATTTCAATATTGAATTCAAAAAGGATCAAAAGGTAGAAATGTGTAGTTGATTCGTATCAAATGCTCCATTAAATCTTATGCTTGACACTAATTAAAAGTTTAAAACAATTGGATGGGAATTTCTATGATTTTTTATAGCTACTCACTTGTAATATATCAATATATTTCTGTCTTTTATAGTCTAATATTAATAGTCAATATCGTAAATGGGGATGAGAAATCTCTACAGGGATATATATATATATATATATATATATATATATATACTGAAACTTCAAAACTATCTTTTCACCAATTTTTACTTTTTATGGCTTGGTGGATATAACAATGGACTTCCACTAATCATAAAAAGTCATAACAAATCCGATCGGCATAATCATCGTCATTAGAATTTATCTAATCATTGATACACATAGTACTTACTTTTTATTTGGCTAGTTATAATTCAGAAGTAAATTTTAAATCTATATCAAAAATGGAAAATACACCAATTTAAAATTTTAAGGGTTTAGAATTTGATTATGTGGGGGTCCGGGTTAAGAATATGTATATGTAATTAGTTTGTGGAGTTTATGTTTAATTTTCAGGGTTAAATGTTTAGTTTGAAGGGTTTATGGTTAAGATTTAGTCTATTAATTTCTAGTTTAAAAACATATAAGACAACCTACTTTTTTAATCTTTGTATAATTAGATCTAGACTTTTAATTGTGAATGCTAATATATCGACTATTACTTTCCACTAAACCACAAACCAACTTTTAGTTATGGGTATTCGAGTGACGTCCTATGCAAATTAATTATATCGAAACTGCATGGTATGCAGTATGCTAAATCATTCGCAGACCTTAACCATCTACGGAATTGTGTTGCTGATCTTACGACTTTTTGAAATATATTATTCTTCTGGACTCAGAAAACATTAAAGAAGGTATTTTAATGGAGGAGGGAAAAAAGTTGTGGAAGAGCTATAGTGTTAAAACCTGGCAAGTTATATTAGACAGCGAAGACATACTCAGTGCTTGCCTTGTCACTCTTCTTACAAAACCCCAAATAAAATCTTACATTAACTCTCGCCAAGTCACATTGTCTCTCTATCTCTAAACGGGACCGTTTAAGAGTTGCAAATTGCAACCAATAAAATAAAAAAATAAAGAGAGCAAATTATGAAAAAGTCGTTTATTCAGAGGCATTTGACGATATAAAGGAGCTAACTTTCCCTCATTTACAATCTTTTCTTTCTTGGCTCATGTTTTAATTAGACAGACCCCCATTTTCATATAATTCATTCATTTAATTTTATTCAATTTGTTATCGGTGTATATCATTCATAACAACCATCATCATCAACAAATCAAGAAACAGTTTACAAAAATATATGTCTAATACGAGCTATTACCGATCACCGTTTGGAGACACGACTCACACCAAAGTGTTCGTGGGAGGTTTAGCATGGGAGACTCCGACCGATGAAATGCGCCGTCACTTTGATCAGTTCGGTGAGATTCTTGAAGCCGTCATCATCACCGATAAGACTACCGGAAAATCTAAAGGCTACGGTTTCGTAAGTTCTTTATCCATATATCTCCACCATTTTAATTCTTTCTTTGTTCTCGACCCCGACCACGTCATCATATCCATGGTCCTCCAGGTCACGTTTCGAGAGCCGGACTCCGCGACTAGAGCGGTCGCTGATCCCAACCCTGTGATCGATGGACGAAAGGCCAATTGCAATATTGCGTCTTTTGGACGGCCACGACCATCGACGCCTCGAGGTTCGTTAACTCAATTTACTTTTCTTTGAATGTGAATTTTGATGATCATCTCATCGGTCTATTTCTTTTTGTATAAAATATTTCTTACCCATTTGGCTGAACCTTCTCTTTTTTTTGGCAACATATGGCTAAATAGATTATTTAATTTGATGGGATTGTTTTGAGAAGATTTAAAAACTAATACGATGATGAATATGATTCTATTTTATGTTTTCAAAACGTAAATTCATCAGTTTTTAATCTCATATTGGAGATATCGGTCAATTTCTTTGTATTTGAATACATAAAAATGGGATTACTTATGTGATATGCAAACAAGAAAAAAATGCTACATTGTTTGATAATGTTATTAGCAATGTAATAATTTTTTATTTTCTTTTCAAATAAAACTTTTATTTATTCATTGATGGCATAGGGCGAGGCCAAGGAGGAAGCCCTGGTCAATATCAAGGCGGTGGACAATCAGGCTATACTGGGATGGCTGCTCCGCTGCAGCAGGCTGCGACTGCCCAACTTATGTATCCGTCGTATGGGTAAGCAAGAATGATTTGTAACTAAAAATTAATGGGTTTATATATTTAACCCGAAGGGTGTAAAGAAATTTATAAATTTTGCATAGACAAGGAAATGGTCCAATGCGATAGAAATGGTAAGAGGCAGAAGATGATATTTAATGCTTCAATTTGCGCAAGTTGGAGTCAGCCAGTAAATATCATGTTCATAATATATATACTTTTATCAATATACTAGTTAGCTAGTTGTCCCTATAAAAAGCATATTATGTAATGAAGATTAGTCGGACCATCATCGCAACAATAATAGTGAAATATGTCAATGTCATGTATGTATATAAAGAGTACATTTGTGTCTCGATGAGTTTTGCATGCACTAAATTTGTCGAGGTAAAATAATTAACTAGAATTGTTTTCGGTATTTTGGTGAATATATAGAACTAATTGGTTTAGCATCATTTAATTCTCTTGTTTTCAGGTACACCTACAATTCTGAATATGGGTACCACCAAGTCAGTCCCTCTCTCTATCCCCTCTCATTCTCTCTCTTTCTCCATATGACATACATAGTACATATACAATTACAGACACATGCAATGGTATATATATATATATATATATATATATCTACTAGGAAAATGTGGTATCTTTCTAGCGGCTATGAATGTACCTAGAAAACTTGCTTAGATTGACAAAATGAGTAGGGAAATCGTATGTTCAGGTCTTAGAAGAAATGTAGAGTAAATCAAAAGTAATAAATTATGGACTTAAGATTATCATGAATGTATTTGATCACTTTGGTGATATATTAATTGATATATAATATGTTCAGTTCTGAATTATTTACATGCAGGCGCTATACAACTCACAGCTCCAACAGGCTCAATACTATCAACAGCAAATGTACGGAGGAGGAGCAACGTCACCATCATCATCCAACATCATGCCTTCCCCTTACTACTACCTCCAAGCTCCAAGCCCTAGACCATATCCTCATCATCATCAACACTACCAGTATCATCATCATCAACAACAGCAACAACGTTTACCCTCTGCTTCTTCTTACCTAATCTACCCATCCAATGTCGAAGCTCCCACTTCCTCTAATGCCCCTACTTCCCAAGGCCCACTATCTTCTTCCACGGGTAAGTCTTACTGATTTTGTTTTCCTTCCAATTATGTTTCAACGTTGTATTTTCTCAAACGATGTTTAACCACCATGCATGTTCCAATGTGCAATAACATTCATCATCATAACAACATATATATCCCACGACCATTAAGTACTAAAATAATACGTTTTGTAAAAACAAGAGCTAGTGAGATGTATATCAATATATAGTACGGAAGATTATATGAAATACCAAAAAGAGTGAATGATTCGGCACATGGGACATATATAATTTCGTCATGTCCATGTGAACTGAGCTGTCTAATTTTTTTTTCCTCACCCCTGTCTATCCTCCATCATGGGTCATGCATGTTTATATACATGTATGTATTATAAACCAATAGTGTTTGCATGTGAGTTCTGTCACCCTTCTTGTTTTTTTTTTCTTTTTAAAAAAGTTCTGTCACCTTTTATATATTATTGATTCTCAAGATCTAGTCACACAACTCAGAAGGGACCACTCTCTAGACTCTATTTAAGCAATTATCCAAGCTTATTTGCAGAGGGGCCACCAAACAAATAAGTTCTATGTGCGGATTGACTATTTTGTTATATTTTTATGTCTAAAAAGTTTTTACGTTATGTTCTATTTTACTTCAGAATCACACGCACCACAACAAGTCTCAGAAGGAGGAGAACACGATCCAACGGATGCACCTGAAAGTACAACAACGAACAACAGAGAGTTAACGTCATCTTCATGATCAACTCCAACTCCAACTCCAACTCCAACTCCAACTTCAACTTGGACAATCTTGACATTTTTTCCTTCTCTTTCTCTTCATCCAATCAGAGAAAAAGAAGCTAATTCACTTTTATTACTTTTCTCAACCAAATTCATAACTTAGCATGACTGCCAAAATAAAGATGGCTCTATGTCTCGACTCTTGTCATGTTCCTTTTCTTCTCCCTAACGGAATAATATAATATGTCGACTTTGATATTCTTTAATATAATAAATTCGACTATTTTAAAAATCTTACATTGTACTTATAAACTAGACTATATGTCTAATTGATAGCATGTAGAAAAAACTAGTTTAGACCCACGCTATGCGGTGTGATACTTTTTGTAACTATTTTTAGATATATCAAATTATTGAAAAAAGTATATTTTTTTTGAAATTGGATTAATTATAAAAACAATGGTTTATCTAATATTAAGATATAAAAATGCACTAATAAAATAAAAAATAGAGAAATCTCAAATAGCCTAACTAAACCTAATGTATGTTCTTATTTTTTATTTACCTTTTGTGAGAGATAGATTAGTGTAGTTTGAATTTGTGGTGTTTTTTTTTTGTAGTTTATACAAATTTAACCACATAATTGTTATATAATATTTTTTGTTGTTATAAAAGTTATTATTTGTAAAAGTACATAGACATATTTTTACTTTAGTCTCGTTTTGTGTATTATCTAATATTATTAGGGGCATTTGTAAAAATACCATTTTTCAATACCCTTTTGCAAAAATACTTTCCCTTATTGTCTATTTTTAATAATACATTTTTTTAATATACAAAATGACTAAATTATATACTCTAGACTTTAAATACTAAATCATACTCCTTAAAAATATACCCTAAGGTAAAATAGAGAACCCACACCTAAAAAAGAATCAACAAGTCAATTTAACACATTGTAATTATGCAAAAGAGGACAAAAATGAAAATGACCAAAAAAATGATATTTTTGAGAAGGAGTATCTATAAAAGGGTATTACTAACATTTTATCATATTATTATACTTATGTTGAATAGCATAGCAATTAGGTTGATTGTCAAAGTAATTTTTAAGTCGCTGATAAAACCTTCAATTCTGGAACTTAAATATTGTTCAATTTATCATTAGTTGGTGTTCTTATATATAAAATCACTATCAACACTAATCTCAAACTTTATTTTATTTACTTGTTGTGGGAGATATATTAGTGTAGCTTGATTTGATGGTGTATTATTTAGTAGTTTATACAAATTTAATCACATAATTTTTATATAGTTTTTTTTTGTTATGAGAGAAGTTATTTATTTCTTTTTTTGTTCTTTTTTTAAATCTAATTGTTTTGTTTTGTTTGATAATAATTCCATGTAAGTCAATATACACATACATAGTTTTACTTTAGTTTAGTTTTGTGTTATTCATGGTTAATCTTAATTTATATTCTATTTGTATTATATTTATTATTTTATTTGTATTATATTTATATTTGACTAATATTATACTTTACTAATATGATACTTATGTTGAATTTATTTTATTATTATACTTAACATTAGTATATTTTTAAAAGTTATAAATGATTTATTAATTTATTTTAAATTTAAGCTATAATTTTAAACCTTTGTTTTGGAAAATATTGATACGACATACAATGATTAATTTACTTAGTTGATATTATTCTATTTTTGAAAATTGTAAATGATTTACTAATTTAGTTTAAATTTAGGTTATAAATTTAAACATTTCTTTCCAAAATTATTGATGATGTTTATTATTTCTTATAATTTAATTGGTTACAGAATTTAAATGATGTGTTAGTTCCTAAAAATCTAAATATGCTGATGTGGAACAAGAATAATTATTATTGACTCAGAGATATGAGTTGTATTAATGAAATTTTTTTATTGGTAAACAAATAAGCTGATGTGTCAGCTTCATATTTCACCAAATTGCTGATGTGTAAGCATTGGAGAGAAACATATTGTGTTTTTATTGTATTGATAACTAGGTAACAACCCGCACATAGTGCGGTATAAAATAATTATTAAATGTTTTTACGTAATTTTTATTCACAAAATCTATTATATTTATCGGTACTTGAAATCTAAAATTCAATTGTGTAGTATATATTAAATATATATATATATATTTTTTGTATAATAATTAATATTTAACCTGTGAGAATTATTGTAATATCAATCTTGTATTATCATATCATAAGAACAAATAGTTTTTAAAATTTATTTTAAAGATTTTATGAAAATGTAATTAAAGGATATAATTAAGTTAGAAAGAGAATGTAAAAATTTAATTTTAGGTATTAATTATATTTTTGAAAAAATACAATGGCATATACATGTAAATAGTATAAAAAACTGATGACAAATAAAGGAAATAGTGTATAGAGCTCTGCAAATGCGACACATCAACATTTTGTGGGAGAATGCTATCTTTTAATATATAAGGGATACTCAAGCAGATAATAAAACCATTTAAAAAAATAAAAAAGGTATTTTTGCTGGCAAAATGTAAAGTTACTGTATTTGAACCTTCAGCTGTTTCTTATAAACTTAATTTGCTGATTATTGTATATTTGTTTTTGTAGAAAAAAAACATATATAGACAGATTCCACACTTTGAACAAAAAGGAAGACAGATTTCGCCGTATATGTCACTGGTTTCATACATCAAAAAAAAGGATGTTTAAAAATTAATGTGAAATAGTGAACTACTATAAATATTAATTAATGTGCGATTGATAATTAAAACACAAATTTTAATTTTACGTATATATTATTATATTCACTTATTCAGTTACTTTGTCAAATACTCCATAAGATTGATGATTAAAATAGAAACTATTTCAACGTACTTTGTTACTACTTAAGAATTAAGATCATTTTATAGCACTCGTCTCCCGAGACAATTGTTTCCGAGTGACAAACTTTTCCATAGGAGAGAATGGGCGTACCTAACATATTGGGTTGTATGTTTAAACATGTCAATCTTCGCCACGCTGATTTTTTGTTTTTTTTAACAAACAAATGATTCCATTCAATTAAATAGAGCCATTACAAGGAGAGGGATAAAGTATCCCTAAGTTTAAGACACTACAAGCATAGACTTTCCCCAAAATCATAAACATAACTAAAGAAATATAGAACATCAGGCAAGGGTCCATGAGAACTATGAAAAAAATGCAATTAAGCAGTTGGAGACATGTGGGATCATGGTTACAAGATTGGACATCATCGATGAGATCGAGAGATGACAGATAGGTCACGGTCAAAAGACATTGTGCCGTTAGAAGGAGAAACAGAGCCAAAGAACTCACCAGGGTGAGGATCAGTATTAGGGTCGAAATAGTGGCAATGATTCGGGGGCTAAGGGCCCGGGTGATGGTTGATAAGATGATGGTGGTTTGAACTGCAGCTAGCATCAGGATTCGACAAGAATAAGTGCAAAGCCATACCATACCAGGTGGTCCCTTTCTGCCATGGAAATGGTGATCAAGAATACCACACAAGGTTAGTAAAAGGTGAGACACTAACGAGTAATATATAGACCTGAGCTTCGGGCAAGAGGATGGTTGCAGGGTATTGGGTTTAGAGACAATCGCCGAAGAAGCTAAGAACAGGTGCAAAGGATAAGTGGGAAGCCAAGACAAAACAGGTGGATCCTCTCTGTCATGATAATGGTGATCAAGAATTCCACACAGGTTTTGTAGTTGGAAAAACACGGACAAGAGAAAAACAGACCTGAGCTTCAGGAACGGGAAAGGTTTCTGGGGTTGAAGGACACCTTGGTAAGTCTGGGATCCAATCAATAAAAACACAAGTAGAGCAATAACCATGGTTCCAACTAGGCCTGGGCATTTGGGTGTTCGGGTCGGATTCAGGTTCGGGTAATTTGGGGTCGGGTTTTTCGGGTTTACTAATATAGGATCCGAACAGGTGTTCATATAATTTTGGGTCGGGGTCAGGTTCAGTTGCTATCGGGTTCGGGTTATTTCGGTATTGACTTTAAGAAACCTGTAATGTATCCAAAGTACCCACAAAAACCTGAAATGTACCCACAAAATCCAAAAATCTGATCGACTTCTAGTTGCCTATGAACGGAGAACCCAAAAATGAAGCTAACAACGGACTTAGGTTTTGGGGATCCAGTTTGAGGGTTTTGGTTTATAAAACCAAAAGATTCTTGAAATCGGACAAAATCTGGCAAGTTCGACATAGTTATGATTTTTTAGGAAAATTCACAAGGATTCGAAGAGGGAGAAATAAGGCAAAGTGGCAAACGGTTTGATGAAATCAAATCATATGTGATAATGTTAGGGATATTGTATATAATTGTTCTCGGGTAATAAACAGAGATCTTCGGTTCCTCGGGTTCGGGTCGGGTAATACCCGATACCTGTGGTTATTTGAAAACGAAAACCTATTGGTTATTTAGAGAGAATCGGGTCGGGGTCAGGTTTGGGTATTTCAGGTCGGGGTCAGGTTCGGGTATTTCAGGTCGGGGTCAGGTTCGGGTATTTCGGGTCGGTTTATTTGCCCAGGCATAGTTCCAACATAACCTTTGTACAACCAAGACAACCTAGCTAAAAGGGTTCTCTGATGCAGTCTTCGGACACCGAGAGTAGCTAAGCAAACTAGGGACACTCGAAAGTATAACATGGGGTTAGACAGAAGGAACCTAGGCTTTTGGAGGTTGGGCAAGATCGTATGTAAGGCTGATAGGTCGACATAGTTCATCCACCAAAGAGATGTTGTGGATGATTGAATACAATGATGTTCACAGCGACTGACCAAGGAGAGTGAAGGAGGCTTCCTCGTCTCCGGTAAAAGCCGATACAAATCTACCAAGCTCATGGGTTGACTTGTGATTAAGGCGGTGGTCCTGAATCGGAGAAAAATCATGTCTCTGGAGATTTCCTCACTATATGTCGTTTCCGTCTTTGCCTGCCAAGGCTCAGGTGACATTGGGAAAGATAGTGCTACAAAGGTGATTGCCATTCCGGATCTAGAAATAAGAGGATAAAGGAACTTGGTTACCGCCAGCAGTGAGGCTGAGTCGTGGTTGCAGAAAGGAGAGTTTAACAGTCTCCTCCGCCCTCTGAGATTGGTGTTGTGCAAGCCTTTGCCTGGATCTGAATGATTATTAGGGGATTGAGTAGATTGCAAAAGGAGACTCAAAAAGGAAAAAAAGAATTGAAAAGGAGAACAACAGAAACAAAGAGAAAAATAGACAGGATCTAAGGTCGTGGTGCCCCGACGCCGGCGAGTAAGAGCCCCACCGGCGTCGGAGGAAATTGGAGATAGCGACGCCGCAATACTCTGGTTTGGGAGAGAACTAGGGTTTTTGGATTCAACTATTACCTGTTTCGTATAGTTTGCTAAAAAATCGCCACGCTGATTATGTCCAAACTTTTTACGGTTTTACCTACCATCTCAAAAGTAAGGACAACGTTGCGTCCTCCGGCAAGAGCGACTTCTCATTGCACAAGAAATGTGTTCTCTTCTGAGATTGGTGTTGTGCAAGCCTTTGCCTGGATCTGAATGATTATTAGGGGATTGAGTAGATTGCAAAAGGAGACTCAAAAAGGAAAAAAAGAATTGAAAAGGAGAACAACAGAAACAAAGAGAAAAATAGACAGGATCTAAGGTCGTGGTGCCCCGACGCCGGCGAGTAAGAGCCCCACCGGCGTCGGAGGAAATTGGAGATAGCGACGCCACAATACTCTGGTTTGGGAGAGAACTAGGGTTTTTGGATTCAACTATTACCTGTTTCGTATAGTTTGCTAAAAAATCGCCACGCTGATTATGTCCAAACTTTTTACGGTTTTACCTACCATCTCAAAAGTAAGGACAACGTTGCGTCCTCCGGCAAGAGCGACTTCTCATTGCACAAGAAATGTGTTCTCTTATAAATATGAATACGATATTTTTATTTTGTTATTCATATTAGCAAATACGTACGTGAAGGTTATATTAGTGGTGGCTGTATAGCTATTTTAGTATTTTGAAAAAAAAAACTTATAATGCAAAAGTACTTATTTTGATTCCATAGCAATTGACACTGGATACAGACAGTACAAACAAACACTAATTATATAAGGGTTTATTGGCAAAACAGTAAGTTTTCAAAACATTATTATTTATTATTAAACAATCAGTTTACTATTCAAGATAGCAAATACCCCAATTTCACTATTTTTTTTGCACTCATCACTGTTATGCATCCAAATTGACAAAAAGAACATTGTTAATTTGGAGTTTTAGTATCGAGCCAATCCAAGCATTCCATCTCCTCTCTCCACAAATTTAATCCCAACCGTCCTATGTCACTAGCCTCATCGATTTCATAGACCGGGAGATAAAAAAGATTGCATAGACAGGATAACATCATGCTCGAGATTATCAAACGTGTTAAGAATGATCGCACTTGCATGTTTGGACGACCGCTAATCCTCTCGAATGAGGAAATTGAGCATTATGTTGTCAGGATTTGTGGTACGGAACTAGGGATGTCCTTTGGCAGACCCACATTGGTCGGGAGTGGTGCAAGTACACCAGATAGAAATATAAAACTGTTTTATTAGCCCAGTGTATCAACAAATCAGTACCAATCACCGACTCGATGATATCATAGAGGTCCGTAAAAACAACCCATAGTGGAAAATTGGAAATTGTAGAGAAAATTGAGAAATATTAGTACGTAGTACCTCTATGCAACCAAGGTCCGTAAATAACTGTAGAGAAAAATATTTTTTTTCTTCGTTTTGTTTGCATTTAACCATTTTGATATTTATAATGTAAACGTACTACGTACTACTCACTTGGTCACTTTGACATACTTTTTTTGATTTAATCGCAACATTAACGTTGTTGCGGAATAAAAGAAAACGGATTGCACACGCGTACATTTTAGAAATGTCTATCCAAATTGCTAATTTAGGATATCACCACGGACGATTGACAAATATTAAAACAAATACTCGAAGAGTATATATGCATACATACATATTTAATATTTTTAAAATCATTTTATGTTAATATAACATTGTCTCCTTGTAGTCGCTACTCCTTTAAAAGAACCTTGCTCACAAACGTATCAAAATTCACAACCGAAGAACCATGTTTATGCTCCGTCGCTTCTTTCGCCAAGCGCCGCCACTGTTGGGCCTTCTCTCTCATTTTCTTTCCCTTCTCTCCATCCATCAACTCTCTAACCACTGCCTCAACCTCCTCTCTCTTCACATCTCCGCCAATCTCAATCCCAACCTCCCATTCGTCACAAGAAAACTTACAATTTGTTTGTTGCTCTGCAAAAAATGGCCAACACACCATTGGAACTCCGCCACATAAACTTTCCAACGTCGAGTTCCACCCACAATGCGTCAAGAAACCACCAATGGCTGGGTGGGAAAGGACTTGTTCTTGAGGACACCAACTTGCCAACATCCTCCTGTCTTCCGTCTCCGTTAAAAACTCATGTGGAACCATTGCTTCATCCCCGGCTACTAAATCTGGCCGGATCACCCACAAAAACTCTTTCCCCGTTGCGGCCAGACCCCATGCAAACTCCGCAAGCTGTTTTGCATTCAACACTGTTATGCTCCCGAAGTTAACGTAAACAACACTGTTTCGAGCTTTTGTATCTAGCCAATCCAGACACTCCGCCTCTTCTCTCCACAGGTTCGATCCCATCCGTCCGAGCTCACTATCCTCACCGATCTCTTGTTTCTCTAGTAAATGGAGCGGTCCAATAGAGTAAACCGGAGGTATAATAGACTGCATAGATTGAATGACGTCATGCTCGAGATCATCGAATGTGTTGAGAATGATAGCTGAAGCGCGTTTGGTTCGCTCAGTCTCGCGGATAAGAAAGTTGGGCATGATGTCGTCAGGATTAGCAGTTCGAATGAAGCTAGGGATGTCTTTTAGTCGTAGGTTCTTCATCACTGGTATCCAATCTATTTCCGTGTCTAAGTATTCCTTGGTCAAGTAACTCTCATCTGCCAAATCCACCACCACAATGTTAGTTTTAAACACAATACGTTTCTTAATTCAAAGAACCGTATTTAGATACAAAGCATTTACATTTATAGTGTATAAAGATCAGAGTCAGCAAAATATTATTATAGGTCAACAATGTCAGACAATGATACAGAGTTTACTTTTCATATGTCAAAAAACAAAAGAAAAGAAGAGTTTACTTTCTCTTTGGCTTTTAAAATTTTATTTTAAATTATCTAGTTATAAATTTATTTTTTCCCAATTATCATTTTTTAGCTGTCGTTGTTGGAGTTATCCTAGCTAACTTGAAGTTATCTATAAACAATTTAAAACAAAAATTTAGTAGGGAACCACCATATACGACTATTATGTTTCGCAATCATCGTGATTTTTCAGTGCCTCAAATAGGGCAAATCGAAAAATTAAAAAAGATATGATTTTGTTTTTTTTTTGGGTTTGACGCTGACGCTGACGCTGTATAAAGTTGAACCCAAATTTGCATAGGTTTTTTTTGTCTTGTTTCAATGCATGTATCAAGTTATATCAATTGTGGTCCTCTTTTTTGGAGTATACATAATTAAAGTATGGTTGGGGAATCTCTAAGGCCCTCTTTTTTGGTAAAATACGAAAACCTATAATAATCCAATTACGAAATCACATGGATAAAAGCTAGCTATAACAACTTGTTCACCGTGACTAATCTGATTCGTGTGTATTTCGCGTAAACTACACTGATGATCTCGTGGTTTCTAGTTTCAGCGTTAAACTTAATATTATATAACACGGATATAGAAAATAATAATAATACATAAGCGTACTGACCTTTTAGCGGTGCTAATCCCTTCTCGATGAAACGATAGTAGTTTAGATAAGCCAGGAAGCCACAAGCACTGGTTGTCCAGAAAAGAACCTCCGGGATACCAAGCTCCTCCGCAGCGTCAAGTGTAAAGCTCATACAACCATCGGATAAGATACAGCTCACCGGAGGAACATCATCGTTGGCGTTAATCTGCCGGAGAAGCTCCTTGAACGGAGCGAGACAGTGCTTCGCCGTGGACTCGCAAAGGGAAGGGATGTCCTGAGTGACGTCCACATCAGTCTCCGGTAGACCGTCAGGGATGGACTCAAACCGGAAAGAAGCAAGCCCGTCGACGGCTTTAGGCCCACGGGACCGGAGGAGACGGTTGTGGTTGTAGACGGTGTTGACGAAGGTGACGTGGAAGCCTTTAGCGTAGAGTAGTTTAGCCATTTTCATCATAGGGTTGATGTGGCCTTGAGCCGGATAAGGCACGCAAACTACGTGTGGCTTTTGTACGTTGGGAACGACATGATATCCCATTTTCTTGCTCTCTTGATGTAGTGCTGAATGATTTCTTTAGGCTTATAACTTATAAGGACTCCGTTTTATAGAAGGGTTGCTTGAGTATGTGTCGGCGCGACCTTATTTCTTTAGCACGTGGGAACTGACGAATGATGTGCCTCACATGCGAATATTTCCCGTACTAGGCATGAGCGCTCTCGAGGTCCAAGTTGTGTAGTTTATGTGTAAACTACTAAAATTTATAAGCTTAACAAAATATAATATTGATTAGTCTAAAAGTGAGTTCACGATGTGTATGTGAAATAATAGTCAAAACTAGTGGCCCAATAATCAAAGTCAATGCTAAATCTCGTTTTTTTTTTGTTTCCATCTTCATATATTTATATTGTAAAAAAAGATAGAGCATCCAGCTAGATAACATACAACCAAACTTTTTTTTTTTTGAAAAAGAAAAAATTAACATACAACCAAACTTACGCAGACACACTGGAAAAACTGGAAAGATGAGCGAAGAAGGATCATGTTGCAATTCACCCAAGGACAATAAGTTTTTGTCACCAAACGCGATACTACTTTTCAAAATCGAAAAAGTCTACTTTCACTAGCTAAGCACAAGAACAAAGAAATGTTACAAACTTTGACTATTTTTTTTCTAACATTTTGAATAACAAATATTTGTTTTCAAATAAATTGTATTGAAAGTTAAAGTTAATCCCACATTTATATCTGTTAAATAAATTTTGAAAAATTTCCAAAAAAAAGTGTTAATTTTTTGTTTTCTATTAGTTTATTTATTTATTTCTGTTTGATAGACATGTTCATTTCAGATATTAGCTAAATTCAATTTTTAAACTCTCATTAATTTGGGTAAGGGAAAGAAAATGGTGGACTTAGAAAATTTTATTTTTTCAGTTATTTTAAGAAAAATAAAAATATTAAGAGAAATAAAAAGCAAATTTAGATATTTTCATTAATTTTATAAAAGTTATCTAAACGGGAATAGGGGAAATACTTGTATTCTATGAAATGTTTTACAAGATATTTTATTTGGATAAAATAATTATTTTCAAATAAATATATATTTAATCGAGACGAAAAGTTTTTAACATATATGAAACGAAACAAGTTTTTAATTCCAAAATAGACAGATTTACTTCCTATATTGTATCTTTTGTTAATTACATAATTTAACACGTACGTCTAATATATGATACTTTCTTTAGACGAACAATTACAATTTTATATTTAAAAATGTACATTTTTATCTGCTAATGATTAATTTAAAATTACTAATTTCTAATTCGAAAAATAATAGCAGACACGAATATAAAATACTAATATTAACTAGGAAATAGCAGAGGGTCAATGTTTTTTCCAAATATTATAATATAGTAAAAAAGTTATTTTGTTTGAGATAGACACTATTTATTTTAGTATTATACTTATTTGGTAAATCTTCATATATCTTTTTGAATACTAATTATTTTAAAATATTATAATATTTTATTTGTTTGATATATTATAGTTTTATATTGTTTGTTTGTTGAATTTGCATCACTATTTTATGAAATATTTTAAAGTAGAAATTAAAATATTGTAGTTGTGAGCAAATAAAATTTATTAATATATCAACAAAAAAAACTTTGTTTTACCAACCAGCCGATATGAAATATTAAATCACACATTTTTGTTCTGATACAAATTCTCTATCTAACCATAATTGAACACGTCATCAATTCTTAGGGGTTCTTAAACCTCCTAAATAAGAGGTACTTCTTATCATTTTCACCATTTTTGATTTAATTTTAATCAGATTATGCTTAAGAATTCTAGCTAAAATCTCCCGTTGGAGATGCTCTAACGTGCGAGAATCGTATGGCCTCGTCGTCCTCAGTGAGGAGTCCTTTAAAGGAAAGCTAAACTGTTTTCATGGTCAATCACTCACATACATATCTACGATTTGAAAAAACTTTCTTAGGCAAACGAGAAAAAGAAAATGGCATCTTATGTAAATGGGAGTATAAATTTATGATGATTGTTGTTATATTAAGTTGAATTATACACCTTATATATAAGCACATGACATAATTAAAGGGATTACATAAAGTAATATAATTAATGTATATATAAAGATAATATATGAGATTTGAATAATCAAAAATGATGTGATGATACTCTTTCTTTAATTTGTCATCTCAATCTCAAGAAGGGTGATTAAGTGTACGTAGAAAGCAGAAAAAATTGACAAATTTAAGGAATTTGATAGAAGTGAAGAAGAAACATAGAAAAACTTCTATGCGTTGTGACGAATTTACCGTAAAGCGTTTCGTAGTATACGGTTTTAAAATTTTATTATATTTTAGAACGATATATGAAACTTTTCTTGTACACAATGACTTATTAAGATTTTTATATTATATTATAAGAATATACATGCAAAAGCTTTCCATATCTTAATAGAAGAAATTTCTTCCGTATAGGTTTACTTGTCGATTTGCTAACTCAAGATATAAAGTACAAACGATAAAATAAAAGTAGAAACACAAATACTTGTTCATGATTACATATTTATATGTATGACATAACACATTTTTCATAGCAGAACATATTTTTATAATTATTCTCTACCCCCTAAAAGGACCTTGCCAACAACCATCTCAAAACTTCGTTCCGACGAACCACACATATGCTTCGTCGCTTCCTCAGCCAAGCGTCGCCACTCTTCTGCCTTCTCTCTCATTTTTTTTCCTTTGTCTCCATCCATTAGCTCTCTAATTAACTCCTCAACCTCTTCCCTCCTCACATCTCCACTAATCTCCATCCCCACCTCCCATTCATCACAACAATATTTACAATTTGTTTGCTGCTCTGCAAAGAACGGCCAACACAACATTGGAACTCCACAGGAGAGACTCTCCAAAGTCGAATTCCATCCACTATGTGTTAAGAAACCTCCAACTGCCGGATGAGAAAGGACTTTTTCTTGAGGACACCAACTCGCCAACATTCTTCGATCAGCCGTCTCTATTAGAAACTCTGGTGGAACCATAGCCACATCACCAACTACTAAATCCGGCCTGATCACCCACAAGAAATCTTTCTTTGTTGCTGCTAAACCCCAAGCAAACTCCACGAGATGTTTCGCGCTCATCACTGTTATGCTTCCGAAATTAACATAGATGACACTGTTTGGAGATTTAGTATCGAGCCAATCCAAACACTCCCTATCCTCTCTCCACAAATTTGTTTCCATTTTTCCAGTCTCACTATCCTTGTCCATCTCCCGATTCACCAGTAGTTGGAGTGGTCCAATAGAGTACACCTGAGGGATGATAGATTTAATAGATTGGATGGTGTCATGTTCGAGCTCATCGAATGTATTGAGAATGATAGCAGAAGCGCGTTTGATTCGGTCAGTCTCATCAACAAAATAATTGAGCATTATGTCGTCAGGATTAGTCGTTCGGATGAAGGTAGGGATGTCCTTTAGTCTTAGATTCCTCATTGATGGTATCCAATCTATTTTTGTGTCTAAGTGCTCCTTGGTTAAGTAACTCTCATCTGCCATTCAACCACCATTATATTAGCATTAATTTAATACCTCGATATATTTACGAACAAAAAATAAAATGATTTTATCACAAATTAAGCACCGTATGCAAACTTTTATGCATTTAATTTACACTAATACTGCAGTTTAAATCAGCGTAAAAAAGAGTTACGGTTGGAGTATATATATGACACTTAATATGAAACAGAGGGAAAGGGAGTATATAAATATATATTTGCATGCACTTCTATTCAAGGTATCATATATAGTTTAAATTATCTATACTAGTATTTTTGCATCAATTTTTGCTCAAAAATACTTTTTGGAAAGTTTTTACATTTAATACATTTAATGCTTATATTCATATCCAAACAAGGTTAGTTAATTCTCTCTACTATCCTTATAACCAAACAGAATTAAAATATTTTAAATATTCATATATATAATATTTTATAATTAATATAGATATTTAGAAGATTTATTCCGTATTAAAAAAATTATTCTCCCATCATCTTTTTTTTTTTAAAAAAAATTTAAATATAGTGAATTGTCATATAATGCATAAAGTTAATAAAAATGCATATTTTTTCCTGCATATATTGTGATTTGAATTTTTTAAAACGAACATATATTACTTAATTAATATAAAAGTGTGTGTTCAACCTACATATATAGTAAATTTACCGTATATAGTAAATTATAGAATTTTAAGAAGTTTATAATTTATAACTGATATATCTAAACTTAATAAAAAAATTTAAAACTTATGAATATTTAAACATATTAAATTTTCAAAATAACACAAACGAGTTATATTACATGATGGGTTATATGACATTACATGATTGAATTGATAATACTACAAAATAAAATATCATTAATATGATACTTCAATACGGGTTAAATCTTAAATTTACTATTTTAACAAAACCAATATAAAATATCTCGAATCAAACTGATTTAACTAAGATTGTTTTAAACAAAAATTGTTGTGCGGTATACCACGAATTGTATACTAAATTACTAAAATTAACAAAATATTACATTAGCAAAACTAGTATTAAAATAGTACGTTGATAAAAAAAAAAAAAAAAAAAAAATTGCCCCATAGTGTACTGCTGGTCATAATCTAGTTAAGTGTATAATTCATGATATACTTCATCAAAAACGAAAAAAGAATGTTGTATGTACCTTTAAGTGGTGATAACCCCTTCTCGATGATGCGATGGAAGTGTAGATAAGCTAAGAATCCACAAGCACTAGTTGTCCACAAAGCAACATTCGGGACTCCAAGCTCCTCCGCAGCATCAAGAGTAAAGCTCATCGTGCCGTCCGATACAATACAGCTAACCGGAGGAACATCCTCTGCTGTGTTGATCCGCCTGAGAAGCTCCTTAAATGGAGCTAGACAGTTCTTCTTTGTGGACGCACAAAGGAGAGGGATGTCCTGTGTGGCGTCCTCGTTTGTCTCGGGTAGACCATCAGGAATAGACTCGTACCGGAAAGAAGGAAGACCGTTGAGGGCTTTGGGTCCACGGGAACGGAGGAGACGTCTGTGGTTGTAGTTGGTGTTGACGAAGGTGACGTGAAAGCCTTTGGCATGTAGGATTTTAGCCACTTTCAGCATCGGGTTGATGTGGCCTTGAGCAGCGAAAGGCACGCAAACTACATGTGGTTTTTGTCTGCTAAGAACGGTGCAAGGTGCCATTTTATTTTTCTCGTGTGCCAAAAAAAGTTTTTTAAAAAGTAGATGTGTATGTGAGTGAGTGACTATGGGAACAGTTTCACCAGGCTTTAAAGGATTCCACAATGATGGTGAGGCCATACAATTCTCCCACGTAGGGATTATCGACAAATCTGTCACGTGTGAGAACATTGTCTACAAGCTAAATCGAGTGAACTGTAGTCCGTCGGTAAAAAAAAAAGCCAAGACTTGTGGCCCTATGTCAATAAATTCGTGAAGGTAATGCTTCAAATCACGTGATTAAGATTTTAGCTGGTAGTATATAAAGACTACAAAAATGAGAGAGAAAATTACCAAGCCTTTGGTTTGCATGCGTAAACAATCCTGTTATATGGACCATAACGAAATCACCACAAAATATTTGGTAGGGCCTGGATATTTAAATTATATAATTATGCAAATCCTTGTTATACTTCTTTCGGAACGTCCGATTTTTTTTGCCCAAAAAGAAATAGAGAGGTGTTTATCGAATTTTATGGTATCAGACTATCAGTGCTCATGAAGCTTCTTCACTTTCGTTATGTTTCGTGTCTTCTTCTTCTCTAATGGATGCTCCACCGACAGGAATTGAAAGAGCATTTGATGTTACAGACATCGAAATACGTATCTCACATAAGAAATGAGATGAGACATAGACATCCACTCATTATCAAATACATTTTAAATTAGAAACAATGAAGCCTAATATCGTTACAAATTCAAATTTTGACTCAACCAACGTAGTTTAAATAGGATAAGTTTTCAGAACCGATCCTCATAGGAAAGTAGGCTAAGCACCAATATGAAAAGCCCAAATTACATTATAGTTCCCAACAAATAGCAAATGCATGGTTTCTTAAAATTCTGCGCAAATATCAACGTCCTCTTGTGCACTCAATATAGTATATATAAGGGCCTTATAATATATTTTCTTATTTTTAGCCGTAATTATTTATAGCAATACCTTTTATTTCTATTTTTACTAAAGTAAGTAATTCAAAATATTTTACCAAAATCTTACATCACTATAAAATATAGAAATTCTAATCAATTAATATTTTCAAAATTTGAAAGTTTTCTAAGAAAAAAATATATTTTATTTTATTTTTTGGAGCCTTCGAAGATGTTTACAAAAATTCTAATGTACGCTAAGAGCATTTTCATCGATAATACTGTAATACTAGATTTTAGTCCGTGGTACACCGCAGAGAAATGTTTTTATAATTATTAAAAAAAATGTTGTACTTTTGTGTTTATTTTTATTAATAGATTCTACAGTTTTTTGAACAAAAATATAAAAAGAAAAGATTCTACAGTTTTAATTGGATTATATATTTTTGTTGTGTTTGAGTATGTTTTTGTAGTTATTTAGGTTGTATATTTTTTTGTTGGATTGCTCGTTTTATTATTTTATATATAAATTGTATCTTTAAAATTTTTATACTTTTTGGTATTTAAAACCGATGGTAGTAGTAGCTATAGATTATTGATATTTTAAATTTATATCATAACCCGTCCCATAATTTTCTTTTTAAAGGTTAACTATAATATTTTAAATCATTTTTAAAATATGTTTGAAGTCTTGTTTAGTGTAGAAAAGCAATGACTTTTTGTCTGGTAAGTTATGTTTGTTTCTGCGCTGGAGAAAATCATTTAGATAGCTCTTACTTTTTTTCTGGTATATATGCAAAAATATATTGTAAATAAAAAGGTAATATAGATTTGATAGCCCAATAGATAACATAGCTTCAATAAAGCACATATAAATAGTTATTGGATACGTTTATTGGTTGTAAATTCAGTTTCATAGTCATGTTTACCATTACAATGGCTGACCGACATTTCAAAATGACCCCAGCTATAGTTACGTTAAAAAAGATAGGCTCTTCTGAAAATTATAATTGGAAAAGCATAATTAAACGATTTAGTAAATTAAAGACAAAAAACAAAAGAAAACAAAAAGGATTTGGTTAAGATAACTTTACATAATAAGATATGTTTATACAACGTCTTTGTTCTCATACAACACAATGAAAATGGGAACTCCATCATCTATGATCTTTATAAGCTGATGAAAATAGAAATGTGTAACAAACAAAGATTATGTTTTAAAAAAGGGATTACTAATAAGAGACCCACCTTTTCATTTAGGATTGTAGGGTCACACGTCACAGTGAACAAAAAATAGCAGCCATTGCGAGGAGAACAAATTTATGTTGTTGGTTTGGTGATGATAATTGCCGTGTAGGTGTAGAATATTTATAGGGTCCTTAGTAGGTCGATTATGATTAGCAAATATGCAAGTAATTATTGTCGTTAGCAACTAATTAGGGATGAAAGATTTGTAATCTGTTTGATTAAAGAATATGCTAGGAATCAGGCATTAATACGCATTTAACTTTGTTTCTTTGTTTTGATTTTCTACAGGTATTAGAGAGAAAAGATCTTTGAGATGGAAATTTAAAATTGAATGTGTAGAGTAATTAGATGTTAATCGTGATTAAGTTGTTTCCAAAATCGGTGGAGTTAGAGATATTAGGGAGAGTGGTCGCAAATATTGATGGTGATATTTGCTATTTTGGAAAATAATTATTTTTTTAGAGAATATTTATTGATTAGTTGTTAGGTTGTTTCCAAAAAAAGTGAAAGTTAGAGATTTGTGAGAAAGGAATATAGCAAATCTAGTTTTGTAATATATATATTTTTTTTATTCATTTTTAAAAACATAATGACATGCTTGTAAATAAGTGTCAACTTCAAAATTTATTTTATAAATGTCTCCAAAAATGTATATATAGATGTGTTATATACTTTAACTTTAATTAAAGTTAATATTAGTTCAATGTAAACATCTTCATCGGCTTTTTATTAGTTTTCCTTCTCCATTAGTCATCCTTCGTATGAGTGTCTTCTATGAGCGTTTGCAAAGAGGAGGAAGGAAACAATCAAAAAATCAAAAAACAAAATTATAAACACAAACCAATGAAATTGTGACAAGTAAGATGTCTCTTGATAATGCTTCGGCAGAGATATTTGAGACACGAGTTCTTTCCTGTTTACACAATAAACTTTTTTTTTTAATTCTGTTTTAAATCTAGAGACACTCCAAAAGATGTGCAATGGAAGTGCCCTAAGAAACATTGCTTTCACGAATTATTGTTATATAGGACCAGTGGGCACTCGCACAAAAATGGAAGGACCAGTGGGCATTTGTACAAAAATAGAAGAACTAGTGGGCCAAAGTCTTGTCTTTTAATTTACCGACCGACTAGTCGACTACTGTACACTCGACTTCTAGGCAATCATAATATTTTTCTTGACCGCATATCAGCTTTGGGTTAGATTGCCTGCTACCTGCAGTCCGCGGGTACTGGAAGTCATTGCACGTGAATGATTTGTCGGTAATCTTTACGTGTGAGAATTGTATGGCCTCGCCCTCATTGAGGAGCTTAGTCCTGGGCAAATAATCCGAAACCGAACAAACCAAACCAAACCGATCCAAAAAAACTGATTTGGATCGGTTTCGGTTTCTCTGTAAAAACCGATCGATTTTTACATTAATTGTGATTCGGTTTTCAGTTTTAAACCAATCCGATCGGTTATCCACTAAACCGAATACTCAATTAATTTTTTATATATTTGGGTTTAGATTGATATTATTTTTGGGCCAATTTCTGGACCGGAGCCCATTAGCTAAAAAATTTTAAACTATAATCGCTGGTAGGAGGATTCAAACCTGAGACACTAAGGTTAAGGGTTACACGTTGAAGCTATCTGAGCTATCACAACTTTGTGACTATAATTTCCGAGTAATAAATATAAGGGTTCGGATTAAGTTCTGATTTAAAAAAAAAATTGAAAACCGATCCGAATCCGAATTAATCCAAACCGATCTGATCCGAAAAACATTCGGATTCTAAACGGATTCTATACACCCCAATCCAAAAAATCTAAAATCTAAAAAATTTGATCCGATCCGAACCGAAAATCCGAACGCCCAAGGGCTAGAGGAGCCCCTTAAACCCTAGCGAAACTGTTTTCATTGTCACTCACCCACATACATATCTACCTTTTAAATAAAACATTCTTAGGCACACGAAAAAAAAGAAAATGGCATTTTAGGTAAACGGAGAGTAGAAAATTGTATTATTATTGTTGTTGTATTATTGAATGGAATTATACACCTTATATATAAGCATAAATCATAATTAAAGGGGATTATGTCTATTAGAACAATATATCATGGATGACAATGATCGTGTAGAAGCATATGGCCTAATGAAGTCGAGATCGACTTAACCACATATCCACTTGAGAGATGGGCGGTAAACAACAGGTTGCATAGAGAAAAGCATTTTTGTTTGTAGTGTATTGAGACGGAGAGAAGGAGATGTTGGTATGTTTGTTGGAACTTGAATTTTGGTGATGGCAATGGACTTCATTGGTGGTAATTATATTTTCTTTTTTCTCTTGTTTATTTGTATTTATTAATCTATTATTATTATTATTTGTTAATGTGGAAAAGAGAATCCAAAAAAGGAAATTTATAAGAAAATGAGTTTTTGTCCTCTAGAAACGGCCAAGAGAAGATTATGATTCTCTAGAAGTCGAGTGTGCTGTAGTCGGTCGAAAAGTAAAAGCCAAGACTTGTGGCCCTATATGGCAATAATTCGTGAAAGCATTGGTTCTTAGCGTACGTGAGATAGCGTTTAACTCGTTAATGATTTTGTAAACATCTTCAGAGGATCCAAAGACAAAAAAGAAGAAAAATTTCAAATTTCCTCTATATGAACTAATTAAAAACGATATTTTTATACGGATATATATAGGATTTTGGTAAAATATTTGAATTACTTACTTTCATAAATAAAAATGGTATTGCGATAAGAATTACTGCTAAAAATAAGAAAATATATTATAAGACACTGTAATATAATGCACACGTTGATTTGCTCAGAGGTTTAAGAAACCATGCATTTGCTAATCGTTTAGATCTTTATAAGTTGGCCATGGCCAATATGTAATTTGGGCTTCATATTGGCGCTGAGCCTATTTTCCTTTTAGGACCGGTTCTGAAAACATATTCTATATAAACTACGTTAGTTCAATCAAAATTTGAATTTGTAACGACATTAGGTTTCTTGGTTTTTAAATTAAATCATAGCCTTCTCTCCGATTCTAATTGTAGTATCCTTTGTCGTCTGTTGCCCTAAAAGAACCTAATTGACTACCATTTGCAAATTTGATTTCGACTACCATCCACATGCTCCGTGTGGGTTGTTCGCTAGAAACGACATCTCTCATGCCGTTTTTTGGTTTCTTTTTTTGTGCGGGAAAGAAAGGATAAAAATGGATATGTATGTCGTCGCTTAATGAACACAAATTAAAGGACTCCACAATGAGATGGCGAGACCATATGATTCTCGCATGCGAAAATTTCCCATAAAATTAGTAAGCTAAATGTCAGATTTGTGGCGCCCGCTCTATAAGTCAAATGTTTAGAGTCTGATTATACAGATTACAGAGGTCCGTGAAAAAAAAAATATTCTGACATCTATGAAAACTCCACAGCGTCGTCTCTACGAATATTAGATTTCGACATATGCCATATAAGCAAACAAGCAAACCTTTCTATAAATAGAAAAACAAATTAGTGTTCATGATTATGTAGAGCACGTACCATTTTTCAAAACATAAACCTTTATGTAATCATCTTTATGTTTAAGTTTATTTATGTTGTCTCTATTGTCTTTTGCTGCCTAAGAGAATCTTGGTAATAACCTTCTGAAAATTTAAGTCGGAAGAGCCACGCATATGCTCTGTCGCTTCCTCTGCCAAACGCTGCCACCTTTTTGCTTTCTCTCTCATTTTCTTTCCTTTCTCTCCGTCCATTAGCTCTGTAACCAGTGCCTCAACCTCCTCCCTACTCACGTCTCCACCGATCTCCATCCTCACCTCCCATTCGTGACAACAATATTTACAATTTGTTTGCTGCTCTGCAAAGAACGGCCAACACTGTAATGATCCTCACTAAGAGTAAAAATCCAAATTATAATTATGGAGAAAAAGACCCGGAAAAGACTTAGCAAGAAGAAGAAGAGGTCGGAGGTCAAGAGGCTAAGTTCAATAAGAAGTCGAAAAAGAAGAATGGCCAAGTCAAAAACCACAAAAAGACCAAGGTACGGTCAGGACGGACGTACACGAGCAGGGACGGTACGGACGGACGTACATGGTCGGAGATGGTATGGACGGACGTACAAGGTCGGGCACGGTACGGACACATCGTACGTACGCGGACAGAGATGGTATGCACAGGTCGGACGTGCGCGGGAGGAGACGGTACGCACAGGTCAGACATACACGGACAAAGACGGCACAGACCAAGTAAAGACGGAAAGGACGGACGTATGCGGAATGGAGACAGTACGGACCGGGAAAGACGGACGCATGCCGAGTGAAGACGGTAAAGGACGAGTATAGCCGGTAAAGACCGATTGTTCGCGGTACTGACGGAGAAGTTGCGGTACTGACGAAGGAGTTGTGGTACTGCCGAGAAACTACGGACGAGACCGAGAATTTGCGGATGTAGCGGATGATCGACGGACGCAGTGCCAAGAGCCGACGGCGTTCCAGATTTTGCGGAGCGTTTGTCCGCCTGCGCAAAAAGAGAATTTTTCTCTTTTCTCTTGAATTAACCAATGAAATTTCATGCAGCTATGAGGAGTAATCATTAGGTTGTTGAAAAACAAAAAGGAGAGACATAATCATTGTGTCTTTAAGGAGATGGCCAATGAGAATTCATGTACCAAAAAGTGGAAGACAAAGGAAGATTCTCGACATGCATTGGCGAGTTGCGCCGCCCAAAAACCTCTATAAACTGGAGCTCTCCCTTCTCACTTTGCTCATTCTCAACTCAAAGAAGAAAAGGTTAAAAATTCTCTCTAAGTGTTTGCTCTCTCAAAGACGGAGAGGGAGACCGAAGTTGGACGCTGTCGGAGACGTTGTTCGGGTCAAGGAGAGACGCTGTTGGACGCAGTTCAGAGATGCTGTTGGACGCAGTTCGTGGACGTTGTTGGACGCAGTTTGACGCAAAGAGGAAGTTGTCTCATCCGCGGTGTCGTGAAGTCTGATCATCAATCTGCTGAATCACTGTGAGTCCTGTGGTGAGTTTTGTGGTAGTATTTCGTGGGGTGCTGCATGGTTCCTATGGACCATGTACGTACCCATTGTGTATTGCATTTAGACTAGGATCATGGTAGGATCAGTTAAATGTTACATGCATTAAATTGGTAGGATTCATGCTAGAATTCATGTTTAAATCACATAGAATTATGCTAGGAATCACCATGCATGTTGAGAATTGATGAGAATTGAACTGCATATTTTCATGATGAACTTGATGCATTTTTAGCAATTTGGCTTGCTTAAAATTGGACCATGGACTTGCATGCATAATTAAATTGTTGTATTTTTACTTGCAATATTTCTTGCTTAAAAATCAGATTAAAATGGGTGCATGCATGTAGAACAATCTAGGTTGCTTGAATTATTATTCTTGTTTCATGTTGATTTCTTGCTTGTTATGCTTGATTTCTTGCTTGTTATGCTTGATTTATGTTGCTTGTTTTTAGTACTAAATTCTTTGCGTTTTTTACTCTTAGAATTGTAGTACTTATTTTAGCTAGTCTCTTGAATTATATTTGTTATTTTTCTCGAGTCGTAGATAGGATAGAGTAGTCGATCTTCTGTTCCCTATGTTGAAAAATTGTCTCGTGGGAAGTTCTCAACGACCACTTACACAGGACAACGTCGGCGTCTAGCTAGCTACTAGAGCGACAACTACTTGATCTCGTAGCATTGGATGGTTCATGCGGGTTACCTTTGTGGTTTCCGCATGGACAGAGGTAAGGAACGGAACAGATTATCGAGAGCCCATAGGTGAAGAGTCTAGGGTAGTCGAGTAATCCTTGATTATTCTAGTCGTCTTGTGTTGTTTAGGTGAAAGAGTCTAGAGTATTCAAGTTACCCTTGTTGTATTCTAGTCATCTTGTTCATTGCGTAGGAGTAAAGAGTCTAGGTTAATTGAGTCAAGTCTTGCTTGAACTAACCCTCTTTTCTTGCTTGTTTGTTATTTGCTTCCACTATCGTTTCTGTTGCGTAGCTTTGATTGCTTGTCGTGCTTGTTTCCTTCCTTGTTGGGATAGTCGGGGTGGGGAAAATTAGAAGCATGTTTAGGAAAGGGGTACCTAGGCTCACTGAGTAATCTAAGATTACTCATGATAATTATTTGTCTTGTAGGAAGTCTAGGAAGAGTCTAGAGCTAGAGCGAACTTAAGGTACCGGATAGGGATTGTTTTCTGTGTTTTTGTAAAATCCTATATTTTCCTAAAATGTATTCTATGGAAGTATCCAAATATTATGTATATTGCTTTGATAACTTATTTTTCAATGTAATATTTTATTAAAGTAATATATTCGGTTTTAAGGAAATATGGCAAGTTGCATTTAATACATTAGACTTGTCCGGGCCAACACAACGCGCCAAGATCGCGAGGGTTACAAAGCTTAAGCGAACCTCGACCATGGGCGGAGTCGTGTCCAGGAGAACTGCTTTAAAGGACGTAGAGATTATCGACAATGAGATGGCGAGACAATGATTCTCGCACGTAGATACTGTCGACAAATATATACCACGTGCGAATATTTCCAATACCCATGGGTATGAGTAATCTTGCCAACAGAAGATAAATGGTTATCACGTCAGTATTGAAAAAGACAGACTAGTAGTCACATAAGGTAATAACTCGTGAAAGCAATGTTTCTTACTCTCAAGGATCAGAGAGTTTTAGTAGTTACAAATATTTGAATATTAGCTTTCTTCTTCCAGAATTTTACAATACGACTCCACACTTATTTATAGATTTTTTTCTCTGTTAATAGGAAGATTTTTGATGAAACTAATCTTTTACTAAATCGTTTATTCTATAAAGCACAAGTCACATGTTCAATAAGAAAAAAACCTGAATTTTCTTGAGTAACTGTCCTCCCACTCCTCCACGATCTCTGCAATTTCAAAATAAAACCACTGTAAAATGATAAAAAAAAACTTAACAATCATCCAGACCATTCTATTTTTTTACCAACCATCGACACCATCTTTGTTTCTTTTTTTCTGCAAAACAAAAGGCCCTCAATGATTTTCACAATAGATCTTTACTCAACCCTTTAAATTCATCCAATAAGATGATATCATAGATGCTTGCTTTCCTCATATCGGGTAGAGAAAAAGACGGAGGCGTAAGGAATCTGAAGCAATTGACAAGAGCTCAAACTTTGTTACGGGAACAAACTCACGCAAACTTCGTCAACAAAAAAAAAACAATTACATCAGCTGAATTTATGGTTTTTCTAGCAGGTGCGTCAACTAAACATGATGTTTTTTTTTTTCATGTACCGGAACAAGAACTTCTGAGTTTGGTAATGTAATTAATTCTGTGTTATTTAAATGCCTACTAGAATTATCCGATCATGATAAACATAAATTTGACTGTAATTTGCATTACAGTATTTTCATTTTGTAATATGCGTAGCGATTTTTTTTTTTTTACTTTGCTATACTATTTGTGTATGTACGTTGATCTCTTGAAGGTGGAAAATTAACTGCTACATACATGCAAAGCACAATGGTGTAGATGGAAAAGTGATGAGAGGTTTAGGAGATGCACATGATTCTTATGTCTAAGCTTTTTCCCGTACAAGGTACGGGTCTAATACTAGTTGTTATATATTCCATAAATTTAATTATATTCCTTTATTTCTTCAAACAAATTAAATGTATTACACACGATGAAAACAAGAAAAAACAATTCGACTTAATCTTACATATTATCTTATGTTTTTGTATTAACTTTGACCAGTATTAGGATTCTTTCCTAAGAGAACCTTGCTAACAATTGTCTCAAGATTTACCACCGACGAACCACACGGATGCTCCGTCGCTTCCTCCGCCTAGCACAGCCACTCCTCCGCCTTTTCTCTCATTTTCTTTCCTTTCTCACCATCCATGAGCTCTCTAACCACCGCCTCAACCTCTTCCCTCTTCACATCTCCACCAATCTCAATTCCAACCTCCCATTCGTCACAAGAAAACTTACAATTTGTTTGTTGCTCTGCAAAAAATGGCCAACATACCATAGGAACTCCGCAAGAAAGACTTTCTAACGTCGAGTTCCACCCACAATGCGTCAAGTACCCTCCAATTCCGGGTGAGAAAGAACATTCTCCTGCGGACACCAACTAGTCAGCATCCTTCGATCCTCTGTCTCCACTAAAAACTCTGTCGGAATCACTGCCTCCTCTCCGGCGACTAAGTCCGGCCGCATTACCCATAGAAACTCCTTCCCCGTTGCCGCCAAACCCCAAGCAAACTCCTCGAGCTGTGTCACGGTCATTTTGGTTATGCTTCCAAAGTTAACATAAACAACGCTGTTTCGAGACTTAGTATCAAGCCAATTCAAACACTCAGCCTCCTCTTTCCACAGATTTGATCCTATCCTTCCAATTTCACTATCTTCTTCAATCTCCCGGTTTACTAAGAGATGAAGCGGTCCGATTGGATAAACCGGTGGTAAAATAGATTGCATAGACTTAATTATGTCATGCTCCAGGTCATCGAACGTGTTGAGAATGACAGCAGAGGCGCGTTTAGTTCGACAAGTCTCACGGACAATGAAGTTGAGCATTATGTCGTTGGGATTAGTGGTACGGATGAAACTAGGAATATCTTTCAGTTTTAGATTCTTCATTGAAGGTATCCAATCTATAACTGTATCCAAGTGTTCCTTCGTCAACCAACTCTCATCTACAAAATCCATCACTCGTTGTTTTACTATTTTATCCCACAATATTTAGTTATAATTTAAAATTAAAAAAAAAAAAAAAAAAAACTTGAACAAACGGAGCATAATTAATTTGATGCATTTTATGGTGATCGTATGGTTCCAGAGCTAGCTGGCAAACAAGGTAGTCTAGAGAGTGAAGGGTTCGTGTATCATCCGTATTTTTTAGGCCAACCTAACTTTCTAGGCCTAATAGCAAACTGTGGCATAGAGTGTGCAGTTGGCCTAATTGCCGAACGACCTCTTAAATGATAAATCCATCGAGATCGTGGTGTTAGGGTTTTTACGTTAAATTTAAGTATTATAACGTGATTTAATTCACTAATATTTGCAATTTAAATCAATAATATTTGCAAGAAAACGTACCTTTCACTGGGCATAAACCCTTCTCAATGAAGAGAAAAAAGTGTAGATAAGCCATGAAGCCACAACCACTAGTGGTCCAAAAAAGAACCAAGGGGACACCAAACTCCTCCGCAACGTCAAGAGTAAAGCCCATCGCACCATCTGATACAATAGAGCTCACCGGAGGAACATCCTCTCTCGTGTTAATCCTCCGGATAAGCTCCTTGAATGGAGCGAGAAAGTTCTTCATGGTGGACTCGCAAAGGGCAGGGATGTCCTGCGTAGCATCCACATCAGTCTCAGGTAGACCGTCAGGTATGGCCTCGAACCGGAAAGAAGGAACTCTGCCGAGTGCGTTGGGCCCACGGGACCGGAGGAGACGGTTGTGATTGTAAACGGTGTTGACGAAGGTGACGTGGAAGCCTCTGTGGTGGAGGAGTTTAGCCACTTTCAGCATCGGGTTGATGTGGCCTTGAGCCGGGAAAGGCACACAGACTACATGTGGTTTTTCTGCCTCACAAACAACACGAGGTCCCATTTTGTATCTCTCTTTTGCCAAAAGACAAAAATGTGAATTTGTGATCTACCTGGGTTATGCTTGACTCTACGCTTAAGCTTTGAGGTACGCACCCATTTATAGGAAAACGGTGAGCCCATATATTTATCGCACGTGGCTACTGTTTGGAAAATTAACGTTATCTGCCTTGTGCCATCTCGAGGCCCGAAATCTGTCTTTAGAGCATCATCATTATTGGTGATATAATATGTGTCTCTTAAATATTTTTTATAATTAACTTTATAACTATTTTAATACAAATGTCTAAAATAAGAGATATTATCTAACATATAAATGTCTAAAATATTAATTTATTGTATATATATTTTTAAAGACACATATTCCTTCCTAAAATCATTCTCATTTCATAAACCCACTTAAGTGTCTTAAACATTAAATAATATTAAGTAGGGTTATTGGTTTGAGATTTGAATAGAGTTTTAAAAACTTTAAATATTATATAAAATTTGGTGTTATCAAATCAAGATTTTGTTAAAATATGCTAACGTTTAGTGTTATTAATTTGTAATTCGTAAAAATTCATTTAAAATCTTAACAAATTTAAGTTATTGAGTTCAGACTTTTATAAAGTCATTAAAAGTTTTGTGTTATTCAATTAAAACAAAAGAGTCTAGGATTGTTAATGAATTCAATTATTATGTTGTTGGTTGATGTGTCTGTATTTTATAGGATTTTACCCATAGTTTTGGTATTTGTTTTGAGTCTTTTATTGAGTCCAAGTGTGCTTTTAGAGTCTTTTTAGTCTTTTGTGAGTCTGTACAGGTTCTAGGCTACTTTGGAAGGAAACTGAGTGTTTTGGGGATGAAGACAAGCATCTGGAGCCATTTTGGTGAAGACTGATCGGACTAGCAAGCAGATGGAGCGAACACAGAAAAAGCATCCTGGATCGGCTGATCCACATTCGGATCGACCGATCCTGGGCCCGACGCAACTTTTCCTTTTTTGTTTTAAACCGACTTTTAGGGTTTTATTTTGATATTTAAGTTAGAGGCACGGCCTCCAGAGACATAAGCTTTATTTTCTGAGACTAATTTGTATTGAGAGCAAAAGGGAGAAGATCTCTAATCCTTCTTGACACTTTGGAGAAGATTTCTAAACCCTAATTTCTATCCTTTTGCAATTCAATTATGTTTTCTTCATCTTTGATTTGCTGTTTAAGCTTCTCCATGTCTGAGTAGTTTCACTGGTCGGTTTAGGGTTTCAGAAGGGTTTCCATGATTAATTGATGCCAGATTTGTTAGATTAGGGATTGATCTTATTGTTCTTCATCTATAGTTATTCTTAATGCTTAAGCTAGATTGATCACCTAGATTAAGATCTTAGGTTTAATTCATCGGGGCACCAAAAGTGTTGTTGAGTTGCTGGAAAAGAACATAGGTGAGCAAGGTGATCCTTAGCCAACGACAGTTGAAGTTGAGGCACCTTGTGAACATAATCAAACTTGAACTTATTGCTTGCTAGGATTGTTTAGATTCAAACGACAGTTTAGAGATTTATCAATTCCTTGCATAGAAAACTAACGCTGCGACAGTAGGTTAGTTTTACATTCGAGATTTGAGTTCAAGAACGCTGTCTAATGCTTTCCCAATTTATCATCTGAATTTGTGATCGTAAATCCTAAAGATTCCCTACGCCCAATACCTTCGCTTGATTTACAAACTTTCATTTAATTTCTGTCTTTGATCGGTTACTTGAAAAACAATCTTTCTTATTGCTTTAGCTATACTTGATCTGTATAATTTCATAGTGCATCGCTTGGTCTCTGTGGATTCGACCCTGAAGTGCTACGACGACACCACTAGATTGTGGTTGAGTGTACTTTGGGTTATTGATTTAACTCTAGATCAATTTGGCGCCGTTGCCGGGGACCATAACGTTGCCTTTGAAATTTTAGATTCACGTTTAGTCAAAGGTTTATTTTACTTTTTTTTACTGACTTGTTCTTGCGTTCTTCCTCTTTCGTTTCAGGTGCATGCAAACAAGAAGCCACAAGCCTACTGATTTGCGTAACCTGCGAAACAAGGAGTTAGCACAACTTGAACGAGAAAACCGGAGAGCAAGAACCCAGGCTTACCCTATGGCCGAAGGAGGAGATACAGGGGCTAATCCGCCCAACCCTCAGCTGGGTGTCGTCCAACAACAGCAGAGGCAGAACCATCAAGAGCAAGCTGAACTGAATCCACCTGCAAGGCAAGCCACCTTGAGGGATGAAGATGCTCACAACAGGCTATTTGCGAATCGTTCTGCGATTCAACCTCCTGCTCCTGCGAGACAAGACTATGAGATTAAGCACAATCTCATCAATTTGGTTCAGAACCGTGTGTTTAATGGATTAGCATCAGAGAGCCTTTTGGACCATATTGAAGCTTTTGAGAGATTGGCTAGTACAACAAGGTCTAATGGAGTTCCATATGATTACCTCATGTTGACTTTGTTCCAATTCTCTTTAGGAGATAAGGCTTTGAGATGGCTAAATCTCTTGGACCGAGGATCACTTACCACTTGGGAGCAGTGTAGAGCAGCGTTTTTAAACCACTTCTACACTAAGTCACGATCCGCTATGTTAAGGAGCAAGATCACTACCTTCTCACAAGGTGGTACAGAGTCTTTTTGTGAAGCGTGGGAGAGATTCAAGGAGTATATGAGGGACTGTCCTCATCATGGCTTTTCACAAGAGAATCTTATGAACATCATCTATGGAGGAATTGACCAGAAGTACCAGATGGCACTCGATACTGCCAGCAGAGGAGATTTTTCTACTAACACTGCCGCTGAAGCAAACCTCTTGATCACAAACCTTGCAGCGAGTAACAGCAATCATAGCCATGAGTATGATCGTTTTGTGCGTGTTGTTAGCTCCGTGAATACAGATGTTATTAAGAGTCTCACTGCCAAGGTAGACCTTCTTTTGAAGAGAGATCAGCAAGCTGTCAACATGTGCGACGGGCAGACGGGTGCGTATCAGCAAGTTGGAGTGAATTCAGATTTTGAGGGAACAGAGGAGTTGAACTATGTAGGAGGACAAGGGAACTATCAGAATCATGGGTTTAATCAGAATTATAGAAATCATCCTAATCTCTCCTACAGAAGCACCAACGTTGAGAATCCTCAAGATCAAGTGTATCCTCCACATAATCAACAAGGTAACTTCCCACAAGGATTTCAGAACAGAGGTGTTGGATTTAATAGCTCAAATACCCAAGCATACCACGCTCCATCTGCAGCTCCACAAGATAACAAACTCGAATTGATGATGCAAGCACTGTTGGAGGGCCATAAGAAAAGTTCTGCTGAGATTAATGTCAAGATTGATAGCATGTACAATGATTTGACTGGGAAATTTGAGAGGTTGAGTTCACGTGTTGATTCCATTGATAAGAGAGTCTCTGCTATTTCTTCTAGCTCTAAGAACAAAGAGTCATGCAATGCTATAACACTCCATGGTGGGATCAACTCATTTTTGGCTTCCGCAGAGACGGGATCGATCAATCCTGAGACTAGACCAGCCGGTCCCATCCATTCTCATAATTCGAGTTTGATCCCCAGAGAAGTTGGATCGACCGATCCCCCTTATAGATCGATTGATCCCGTCATTGACGAAGAACTTGTCTCGGAAAGTCTCAGATCGACCGATCTACGTACAGAACGGTCAGTCCCTGTTTTAGGTATGGAAAATTCCAGCTCGTTTGTCTCTGATACAGATGCTAAGGAATCACTTCTTGTGGAACCAAAGCCCTATAGGCCACAAATTCCTTTTCCAAGAAGACATGTGAAGAAACCTCTGGATGAAAAGAAGTATGATCGGTACAAAGAAGTTATGAGTGAGTTCACAGCTGACATTTCCTTTACAGAGGCAGTAAAGCATATCTCTTTGTTTAAGAAGGTTTACAATGATGTTGTGGTTGAAGAAAAAGATTTGGTGGAGGTTAAGGCGTTTTTGGCTCTAGAGAAGAAGAACATTCATGCTCCAGCTTTGAAAAGACTACCCAAATTAGAAGATCCAGGAAAATTTGTTGTTCCATGCTCCATCTTAGGAGTGAACTTTGAGGATTCCCTTTGTGACACTGGATCCAGTGTGAACGTAATGTCTAAGGCTGTTGCAGAGAGGTTGGGGATTGATGATATGAAGGCTTCTAAGGTTTCTCTAAAGTTTGCAAATGCTGTCACCACGACTCCACAAGGCTTCATTAACAATTTAGATCGAGTTGGGAATTGCTTGGTTGCTACAGATTTTCATGTTGTGGAAATGAGCGGGGGTTCTGTTATGCCTTTGATTCTTGGGAGACCTTTCTTAGCAACAGTGGGAGCAGTTGTTGACTTGCCTAATAAGGGGATCACTTTCTCCAACATTGATGATAAAGTCTTCTACAACGCAATCACTGCAAATAAAGCTATACGACATGGCTCTTGTCTAGTTGTAGAACATGAGAAGAAGGTGGATGTCATGACAATGGGAGAGAATGGTGATAAGAATGAGGTCAACGAAGTCCTGGATGGAGACACTCATTCTTCTAAGAAGGTTAAGAAGAGAGACAAGCCAAAGATAGAGAGAGTAATACCAGATCTTCACATAACCTTGGTACCCCAGAAATATGTTAGAGACACCATTGAGTACAAGGTGAAGTGTAAAGGAAAGTCTCGGCCTTTTTCTAAGGTTACAGCCATCCTCACTCCGGAGTTTAAAGAAAAAGGCCAAGAAGCAATGGATGGTATGCTGAAAAAAATTCTGGAGCTTAAGCTGACGAATGGGAGAGCTTGTTCTGATATGAGTTCTCATCCTCCCATCACTTGACACCTGAAACCACGGTCAAGCTATAGACCTTAAACAAGCGCTTATGGGAGGCAACCCATGGGGTTTGTGCTGGCTTACCCTTTAATATTTATTTGTCTTAGGATTTTGGTTTTGTTTTTAGGATTTATTACTGTGAAATCACGTCTGGTGTTAAGTATTTTCAGGAACAGGTTCCAAACGCAGAAGATCCGAAATTTTTTGTTCCAGGAGCTTCGGATCGATCGATCCTCCTTACAGATCGGTCGATCCCGTTGGTTTGCTGCGGGTATCTCCAAGTTCAATAATGTTTCAGATCAATCGATCCCATTCAGAGACCAATCGATCCCCACCCTTGCCAACACAACTCCGACACCAACTGCGAGATCACTGGTTTTTGTTTCTTGTCCTTACTTTTTCTTTTTCATTTTTCTTATTTTCTTTGTGGGATTTGTTCTTTTCTTGGTTTTCCTTTCACACCGGGACGGTGTGAAGTAAGTCCGGGGGAGGGATGTCTCCATGTTACTAATGTCGTTTTCTTTGGTTGTTTCCTTTTGATTTTTCGAGTCTTTGAGTCATTTTCTTATTTTTATCGAGTCTAAAAAAACAAAACGAAAAAAAATTGGGAAACTATGATCATTTCTAGGAATCTTTTGCTTTGAGCTAACACTCTTATGATTGCTTTAGTACTTTTGATTTTTGAATGAAGTTTGGAATCAACATGAGCAGTCTCAACACGCCCCAAAAGACACTCGCCAAGGAGAACACTAAGTTGAACCAGAAGTTGTCTCTAGCTTTGACATGACTTAACCGGATTTAAATTCTTACCTTGGGGCTTGGTATACATTGGACATGACTCCTCCCTTCAAGCCTCACGAGACATGCATCTCCTTGCAAAGTATGCTTCCCCTCTCTCTTCCCTTCAGTACTCAGTAAAAAAAAAAGAGAAAAAGAAGAAGAAAGAAGAAAAGGATATAGGTAATAAAAGAAGTGAACTGAGGGTTGTGCGTAAACCCGTGCATCTTTCGGTACTCATGGAAACCTGTCCACCAGAAAAGAGCAAAGGATTGATAAAAAAAATAAAATGATACCCTAGAAAATTAGGGAGAAATCAATCCTTTGGAAGTGAGAAAAGAGAGAGGAAAGGGAGCATAAGAGGAAGTCTTGGGAATTAAAAGGTTGAAGGAGTCAAAAAGTTCAATGATCGATACTCCCATGGTAAGACCGCACTCTTTTACTAATCTGATGTAGAGAGACAACGATGGGGAGACTGAAGGTTCTCTAGAGCCGTGGAGTTCAGAGTAGGGAGTGTTGATCCTAATCATGGGCAAAGTACAGAAAGTAGTTCTTGATTTGATGTGATGAAGAGTGCAAAGAAGAGGGTCCAAAGAATATGTGAGTTTCCACTTTCAAACCTTTTCTCTGTTCTTGAGTTTTTGTCTGTTCTTGCTTGAGGACAAGCAAAGATTCAAGTCCGGGGGAATTGATGTGTCTGTATTTTATAGGATTTTACCCATTGTTTTGGTATTTGTTTTGAGTCTTTTATTGAGTCCAAGTGTGCTTTTAGAGTCTTTTTAGTCTTTTGTGAGTTTGTACAGGTTCTAGGCTACTTTGGAAGGAAACTGAGTGTTTTGGGGATGAAGACGAGCATCTGGAGCCATTTTGGTGAAGACTGATCGGACTAGCAAGCAGATGGAGCGAACACAGAAAAAGCATCCTGGATCGGCTGATCCACATTCGGATCGACCGATCCCGGGCCCGACACAACTTTTCCTTTTTTGTTTTAAACCGACTTTTAGGGTTTTATTTTTATATTTAAGTTAGAGGCACGGCCTCTAGAGACATAAACTTTATTTTCTGAGACTAATTTGTATTGAGAGCAAAAGGGAGAAGATCTCTAATCCTTCTTGACACTTTGGAGAAGATTTCTAAACCCTATTTTCTATCTTTTTGCAATTCAATTATGTTTTCTTCATCTTTGATTTGCTGTTTCTGCTTCTCCATGTCTGAGTAGTTTCACTGGTCGGTTTAGGGTTTCAGAAGGGTTTCCATGATTAATTGATGCCAGATTTGTTAGATTAGGGATTGATCTTATTGTTTTTCATCTATAGTTGTTCTTAATGCCTAAGCTAGATTGGTCACCTAGATTAAGATCTTAGGTTTAATTCATCGAGGCACCAAAAGTGTTGTTGAGTTGCTGGAAAAGAACATAGGTGAGCAAGGTGATCCTTAGCCAACGACAGTTGAAGTTGAGGCACCTTGTGAACATAATCAAACTTGAACTTATTGCTTGCTAGGATTGTTTAGATTCAAACGACAGTTTAGAGATTTATCAATTCCTTGCATAGAAAACTAACGTTGCGACAGTAGGTTAGTTTTACATTTGAGATTTGAGTTCAAGAACGGTGTCTAATGCTTTCCCAATTTATCATCTGAATTCGTGATCGTAAACCCTAAAGATTCCCTACGCCCAATACCTTCGCTTGATTTACAAACTTTCATTTAATTTCTGTCTTTGATCGGCTACTTGAAAAACAATCTTTCTTATTGCTTTAGCTATACTTGATCTGTATAATTTCATAGTGCATCGCTTGGTCTCTGTGGATTCGACCCTGAAGTGCTACGACGACACCACTAGATTATGGTTGAGTGTACTTTGGGTTATTGATTTAACTCTAGATCATTGGTTCATGATTTTATATGTTTTCTTCATAAAATAAAGTCATGGAAAGTATCACAATAATACAGAGATTGTTTGAAGCATTTTACAAGATTTTAGAAAACTAATCAACAAATATATAAAATATTCTCTAGCAATCCTAAAAATCTTTCACTTATTCACTTTTGATGATTTGTTGAAATCTTTAAAATTCTTTATAAATTAAAATTAAAAGCACTCACTCATTTTAAGTATGTAGAGTGTTTTTATAGAGACACCTACTAAACTTTATTTATTTTTTATTTTTTTGGTTTATATTTTAAAACATCCAAAAAAACTAATGAAAGTGCTCTAAACTCAGTAATGGAGGTGATCTTAGGTCATTCGGACGGAAAAAAATGTTAGAGTTTCTATAAAAAAATAATACTTTAATTGGGCAATTATATTTTCAGTTTTTTTAATAAAGCTGGCCACTAATAAAAGTCCATGTATAAACAGTAGAAGGAACAATTCTTAAATAAGGATTTTTAGAACCATTTATTTTTTCTTTCCTACCTTTTAATATATATATTTTTTTATTTGTAAACACCGTAGTTAAGAAACTAGCGTTTGGGCATGTTCTTATATTTATGATTCGTCGCTTTATACAAAATCGACAAGTTCATAATCCTATGATTATTAAAATAAAAGAATCTTAAAGAAAATAAAATATATATCGACTGCTGCAAAGTAGATAACTAGATATCTACGGTTTAGTTTATAAACAAAATCTATTTATTCAATCAGAACATCAATTTTGGTGGGATCATACATATTAGTCCATGAAGCTTTTGTTTTGATGCTAAACAAGCTTTTGAATTTAACACTAAAAATAACTCGTACACAAACTTTTGAATTCAAGACACCACCCTCGTTTAATAGAAAAGAATTTGTTTTTTCTTTTTTCTTTTTTTTTTTTCGTTTAAGGGTTTTCGTAAATATATATGGAACAAATTTATCAGCAAAATTATATATATGCTTTGAAACCGAACGTTAGGTTTTCAATTATGAGTTCATATATATATATATATATATATATATATTTGTGATAACAAGGCATGTGATAAGGCAAGGCAGACCAATGTTAGTTATTTATCAATCCAATGTACTAGCATACGATATACTCCACCGTTTCAATTTTTTTTCTTTTTTTTTTTAACATCTAAGCAATTTTTATTAATATGGATCATAGTATACATAATCATCAATGTGATTACAAATACAATCAATGATTTGTGTAACAAAAAAATTATAAAGCAAATTACTGGTTACACATTCAAAAATCATAAACATTGATCCATCTGTTACTCCACCATTTAAATTTATACCATGAATCAACTAAAACACATAATTTAATATATAAAATATAAGAAAAAAGAAAAAAAAAACTAGTTTGACAAAAAAAAACACAAAAAACTATAAAATAAAGTGAAACATAAAGAAGAAATTCCATAACATCTTATAAAATAAAACACATGACAGAAACAAGAAAAAACACTTACTTGGTGATCATTACAAACAGTTTAATCCTGTGATTTTTTACCCAAAAGAAACTTGCTGACAACCATCTCAAAGTTCACAATTGAGGAGCCAACTTTATGTTCTGTCGCTTCCTCTGCCAAGCGCCGCCACTCTACCGCCTTCTCTCTCATCTTCTTTCCCTTTTCTCCATCCATGACCTCTCTAACCACCGCCTCAACCTCATCTCTCTTCACATCTCCACCTGTCTCGATCCCAACCTCCCACTCGTCACAACAAAACTTACAATTCATTTGCTGGTCTGCGAAAAATGGCCAACACACCATAGGAACTCCACATGAAAGACTTTCCAATATCGAGTTCCATCCGCAATGCGTCAAGAACCCTCCAACCGCTGGATGGGAAAGAACTTTCTCCTGAGGACACCAACCCGCTAACAATCTCCGGTTTACAGTCTCAGTTAAAAACTCTGGTGGAACCATCGCCTCCTCTCCGGCTACTAAATCCGGCCGGATCACCCATAAAAACTCTTTCTCACTTCCTGCCAAACCCCAAGCAAACTCCACAAGCTGCTCCGCACTCAAAACCGTTATGCTCCCAAAGTTAATATAAATGACACTGTTTTGAGGCTTAGTATCAAGCCATCCCAAACACTCCATCTCCTCTTTCCATAAACTTGAATTCATCATTCCAGCCTCACTACCTTCCTCAATCTTCCGGTTTGCTAAGAGGTGAAGCGGTCCAACTGCATAAACCGGAGGTAAAATAGATTGCATAGCCTGGATAACGCCATGCTCAAGGTCATCAAATGTGTTCAGAATGATAGCAGAAGCACGTTTGGATCGCTCGGTCTCGCGGCAGGCGAATTTGAGCATAAAATCATCAGGATCTGTGGTACGTACGAAGCTAGGAATATCCTTTAGTTTTAGATTCGTCATAGTCGGTATAAAATCTATAACCATGTCTAAATGCTCCTTCGTTAGGTAACTCTCATCTGCCAAATCAATCACCATTATTTGTTTGTTAACAAAGATTAGTTTCCCGATACTAATTAAGAAAAATAAATTAATCATATTACACAAAATTTAATGTTGGCCACAGCATTCATAGTCTACTTTCAGAGCCAGAAAGAGTTATGAGTATGACCGATCCGAAAGACAGAGTGGCATGGTCCCTGGACAATGATATTATTGGCCTAACAGTTCTCGCGTTGATTTTAAGGGCCAGAAGGAGTTTTTTTTTTTTTTTTTTTTTTTTTTTTTTTCAGTTTCATGTTTGGATATATATTACTCAAATTTATGTATTTACAGTATTTTGTCGACGAGTTTGCTCTCTTTACTCAAAATATATTACTTATGTCTTTGTTGCGTGGTCAAATTTCCATGTTTTTAAAGATCATCAAAAAATTTGGAGCCTCCAACCAAACGAAAAAATCTTTACACAAACGAACAACCTCTCAATAATCAATGTAAGAAAACGTACCTTTTAGCGGAGTTATACCCTTCTCGATGAAGAGATAAAAGTGTAAATAAGTCAAGAACGCACAACCACTGGTTGTCCAAAAAAGAACCTCCGGGACTCCAAGCTCCTCCGCAGCATCAAGCGTAAAGCTCATAACACCGTCGGATACAATACAGCTCACGGGGGGAACATCATCTCTAGCATTGATCCGTTGGAGAAGCTCCTGGAACGGAACGAGACAGTTCTTCATGGTGGACTCGCAAAGGGCTGTTATGTCCTGCGTGGTGTCCATGTCGGTCTCCAGTAGACCGTCAGGAATGGACTCAAACCGAAACGAATGAAGCCCGTCTAGGGAAATAGACCCATGAGAACGGAGGAAACGGTTGTGGTTGTAGACGGTGTTGACGAAGGTGACGTGGAAGCCTCTAGCGTGGAGGAGTTTAGCCACTTTCATCATAGGGTTGATGTGGCCTTGAGACGGATAGGGAACGCAAACTACGTGTGGTTTTTGTGCGTTAAGAGCGACATGAGACCCCATTTTCATCTCTCTTCCGGGAAGACAATTGTGAGTCTCTTCTTTTTTGTAATAAACAAATGTGAGTTTTGGTTTGTCTTTAACATACCCCATTTTATAGGGAACATATGAAGAAAAGAGATGTCAGACTAATAATTTCTTGCCCACAAATTACGTCACGTATGAATAGTATCCAAACCTGCCATGAGCCCCTTTCGAGGCTGGTATAAGTATTTGTCGATTTATGTGTATTCGTAATAATCGTATTAAAGACAATGTTCATCTACAAGCTGAGCGTAAGCCAACCTGTTACGAATGGACCTAAACCTAATTATATAGGGATTAGTGCAACAAAATAGGTTTCCGTGGCACCAGATGAGGTTCCAAGTTTGCCTTCCAAGGCACATGTGCCTATCTTTTTAGCTTGCGAGGTTGTGCCGAATCATTAATTTGAATTTACTATACTCTCTGCTTAATTTACTGTTTTCAACGTTTCGCCTTAACTGAATTTACTACTCTCTCCATATTATATTGGTCCATAGTTAATAAGGAGGTAATTATGTCAAATAAAGCAATAAGTTCACGATTGACGAGAGAGTGGACTGCTTGCCTTCGTTTTCAATTAGACTAGATTTTACTGCGGAAATATGTATTTTTGTATATTTTATATAACTTACTAAAAAAATATTATGTTGGATCAAATACATGTTTTAAACCTTTTTACAATAATATTGAGATATTTGTAATTTTATTTTCTTTATCTATTTAAAAATTATTATTTTCATTTGAAATTTAATTAATCAAAATTCTTTTATTTTGGAATTTAATCAATCAAAATTAGTTATTGTGAAAGTAAACATCTGTTAATATTATAATACTTTGTAGTTAGTAAAAAATTATTAAAATTTTATTCACCAATTTGAAATTAGCTAGTTTTGTCTGTGAGTATGATGGAGCAGGTTAGTGTTGGTTTTTAACTTCTTTCATATAAAATTAAGTTTTAAAATATTTTGATTGTGTTTTTAGACCAACCCGCAAAAATATATAAATGTACTAATATTAACCTAATTCTCATCACATACTTATGATTATTTTTAGTCTACGTTTGGACCCGTCGATAAAAAAAAAGAGCTATTAAAAAAAAGAGTTAGTTTTGTATATGAGTATGATGGAGCGGGTTAGTGTTAGTTTTTAACTCCTATCATATAAAATTAAGTTTTAAAATATTTTGTTTGTGTTATTAAACCAACCCGCAAAAATATATAAGTGTACTGATATTAACCTAATTCCCATCACTTTCTTATGATTATTTTTAGTTTAGGTTTGGACCCGTGGAAATAAAATTTTCCATAAATTATTGTTGTTTTTTTAGTATTGCAAAAAAGTGTTTACAATCATCAGTTTTTCAACTTATTTATTTATTATTATTCTTTATTATTAAATCGACAAGTTTTAATCCATAGCTAATCTCTAATACGCGGAGTAACGCGATTTAATGAAGTCGAACTTTGATGAAATCGGTCACAAAGGTAGTACTGTAACCACTTAACTAAAACCATTTTTTAATATTTTATTTTTTATTTTCAAAAATATAAAATAATATTTGTAAAATCAAAAATAATATATTTAATCTATCGTTATCACTATCAAATTTATGAAGTAATAATAAATAGTATATCAAAATGAAGCATTTATAATGAAAATTTTATATATTAAAAGTTTCGAAAATCTAATATAAGTGATTATAAAACAGTGAGAAAGTATGTATAAGGATTATATTACTTATTATTCTAAAGTGTTCATAAGATTAATCTGTATTTTCTGTATATAAAGGGTAAAAGTGCAAATTAGTAAGTATGAGAATATTTTGCAGAAAATATTTAATCATCTTTCCATTTACAAAAAAAAAAATTCATAACAGAATAAAACTATAAAAGATAAAATCTCACGCCTAAATACGTTGTGTGACAAATAAGTAAATAGAGATGTAAGTTTCTTGACAAACTCAATTTGGATACAAATTGTAGCCAAGTTGATGGTTACAATTGGATACAATTTCTAACCAAGTTGGAATAGCTCTTGGTTGACTTCAACATTTGGATACAATTTCTAACCAAGTTGGAATAGCTCTTGGTTGGTATCAGATCTCACACAACATAAATTCTACGAGAGGTGCACCATTTTAATGATTCTAAGGAGATATAAATATTTGGCTTATCAATAGGTTAAATGGTTAAAAATCGATGATAAAAAGAATCAAATGGTAAAGTCTTAGCATTAATTGATTAATTTCATAAAAATATTCAGAATCAAATATTAAAATTAATAGCTAATATAAATGGCCTTTTGTTTGGGTGCAAATACATTAATGTCTAAATGAGTCGACACAAAGAAGAAGAGGATGCACTCATACAAAGGAGGGCTTCTAGATTTCCACTACAAATTCCAAAAAACAACATTGTTATTCTGTCATATTACATTTGTCAACTCCCTAACTTGGCCATGAAGACTTGCGGTCTCATCATCATACAGGTAAGAGTGCAATGTAGAACTGTTGAGCGTCTCTCTGCAACCAAAACACAGGCAGCATAATCGAAGGTTCGGAAAGACTTATAGCTGTTCCAATGTTCTGATCAATTACTTGTGACAACGGTTCTTTTCCCTCCTTTTGGTTCATGGAGTTGTTCCCGTTTCCGCTTAGGGTCTCCTCTTGGAGCTTCATCCATGATTGGGCAGTAAAGATCAGATAGAAGATGTGTTGGCAATGGTGTGTGCCGAACAGTTTCTGCACCTTGTCTTACAGCACCAATCACCATGTACAGTACTTCTAAGGATACCCGAACATATCCATCACCACCAACCTTATCCACCTTACTCAACTTGCACAATGCCACTTGTATTACATCCAATTTACGTTTACTTCTTCTTCTTTTTTTGGTAAAAATTAAATTTACATCTTTATTCTTGGAGCTGATCTTTTACTTAGTTGACAAAAAAAAAATTAAAAAAAAAAATCTTAGTCCTTTTTGTCCCATTTTTTTTGTCCAATACTACGGTTTGGTGTTTGTCCACAAAAGCTTTGGCCCCAAATTTGCTTTACATTTGTGGATCGAGTCATATCGATTCCTCCATCCATACCCTTTTAGACTCAAAGGGAACAATCAAAACAAAACTTAAATTAATATTTGCAGATGTAACGATTTTCAAAGTTTGACTTTTTTTTTAATACTTTATGTTTTGGACTAACGTTTTTTCGATAAAATAACCCATATAGTGTTTAATGAAAAATATAAATATCAAAGAATTTAATGCGGAACTGCTTTTAAACCGGCCTATTTTTAGATCGTTGGTTTGCGGTTAGTACGATTTTAAAAACACCATTACAATTAAACCGCTCTACCACTTCACTGCAGAGTAGACACATATATAGTTTTGTGATTTTATAACAAAGTACGAAAGTAGACGGTTCAACTGCGCTGCATCGTGGGTGTTTTTTGAATGTGCCGCACGCAATCATAAGAGGAAGCGTCAGAAGGGTTGTCATCTGAACTAGGAAGAATGACTACTAGGCCCAACGGAGTTTCTTAGCCCATTTCAATATTCCTTAAAGTTTTAAACGCTGAAAATGAGTTTTCATGTCTCGCGTGGAGTTATTCTGCGAGCGAAATTAAGTGTGTGTTTTTATCTCTTAGAAAAAGGTACTTGTGACAAAAGTTGGTTATTAGTGGGAGATTATGTCTTTGGATAGGTGCTCTTTAACATATTTCTAGATTGTTTGTCTCTGATTTTTTCCATACTAAATAAACAACGCAAGAAAATCAGTACGTGAACGACAATGCATGCATAAAAACAAGAAGAAATCAATCTGACTAACATATTTGAAATTCAAAAGGAGGGTTATAATAAGAGTAGAAACAAACAAGCTTTCGTGAATGTTTGGTCCTACAGGTATATATACTAAATTGTACATTTGACAATTTTATAGTGAAGTACAATTTATAAAATGTATGATCACTTTTATAAAGGTCGAAAGGATAGAAAGAAAAAAAAATGACTAAAAAACGAATAACGACTCGTATATATTTGTCATAAGCACATGACCACCAAAGTCAACACACCTAACAATTTCTCTCTCTCTCTCTCTCTCTCTCTCTCTCTCTCTCTCCGCCCTTTCCACGAACATATCGAAGAACAAGACTCCGTGTCCGTGGGGTCGACATTACCTGACCATCATCACCTCTAGGCTCCACCTTGCGATCTATACTGGAATACAAAAGAATATGCTCTTCATTTCATTCCATTGTTTAGTCTGCGTAAACACATGATTCTGTTCTCACCCCAAAACCCCAACAAACACGTCCTAATTCGATACCTTATAACAAATATCATGAACATATGTTTTTATACAGAAAATTTTCAGTTTTATTTTACAAATATGAAGCTAATCATTAGTAAAACATATGAATGCATTAGAACACGATTTGGGTGCTACTGAAACAACTTATAAAATCAATACTACTAATAAAACTAACCAAAAAAAGTTTGGTAAAACATAATATATATGTCCTAATCAAGAAAACTTGAAACGATAAACAAATACAAATAACATTAAATAAGATTATGTCAAAAGTGGGAGTTGGCGAAATAGAATGGTGGGCTTCCGCCATTTACGACGGGTGTTAGGTGAGATGAGCTTCACTCAGCCCTCATTGCATCTCTATTTTTAACGTCTCTTCCTTCAGTATATCCCCCATATTATTTTTTTACTGCTTCAAATATGTACAAACACACATGTTTTTTTTTAAATATAACAAAACATTCGACCAACTTTTATAACAAAACTCAATCTTGACCATGACCATCATACTAATAAGTACAAGACGACGACCAACACCTTGTTTATATTCATAAAAACTCTACTCGATCGGTTAAAGAAAATATGTTTGAAATTTATTAGATCAATATAACAAAGATATTCGATTTAATTTTACGAAACGATCGAAACAATTGTTTGTTTTCAAATTTTTTTTTTTAATGTATTTAATCCGCTTTCATGATTTGATCAACAATTATATTTGGAAATTTCAAGTTTAGTATAATTGCTTTTCAACAAAGAAAAGTCTTTTTTTTTTTTACTTCTTTTTTGTATCCAGTGTTTAATAGAGTCGTTTAAATTACCTAACCGTAATTTCCAATTTTTCAGTCATCTTCTAAAAAAAATTAATAAGTAACATTTTTGTGGAACTAATAAATAATTCGTTTAAAGATTTTATAATAAAAATGAGTTTAACAAGCTTTAAAAAATATGCATATGTAAGTAAACCTACGACGGATTTTTGATTAAAAAAAATGATTAAAAATTTCTCACCGAACATTAGCGGCAAACACATGCCAATTCAAAAGGAAAGCTAAACCAAATACGTTTCCGGTTACGGAGACGTTAGCGGGTTATTGGCCACGCGAAATTGACCTATTTACCCTTCTAACAATCCCAAAAAATACGAATTACCAAAACTATCCTCACAAGTAACATACCTACCACAACTACACATTAGGCTTCTTCTCTCATTCACCAAACACCACCACCACCAAAAAGACCATCTCCAAGCTTCCTTGGTCTATAAAACCCTTAAATTCTCATCTTAACTCTTCTCAGGTTTCGTGTAACATCTCTCACACACACCACATTTGTCGAAATCTCAACACCAAACCCAATTATAAAAAATAAAATAAAAAACATTTTTTTAATCAAAGTATACGAAAATGGCGCTTATGAACGGAAGCATGAATCTAACATCGGTCAAACCATCGATGATCAACCACCATTCCTCCGTCGTCCCAAGACCCACATCCTTCCGGATCTCCGCCGTACAAACCGACCCAAAAACGTCATCGGCGGCTACTCCGACTCCGGCAGCGTTGACGAAGACCGTTGGTGTTAATGTGGGTAAAGGGAAATGGGCACCAGAGAGCTGGAGGACGAAGACGGCTTTACAACAACCGGAGTATCCAGATTTGGCTGAGCTCGAAGCCGTGCTTCAGACGATCGAAGCTTTTCCTCCGATCGTCTTCGCCGGAGAAGCTAGATTGCTTGAGGAGCGTTTAGGACAAGCTGCCATGGGTGAAGCGTTTCTGTTACAAGGAGGAGATTGTGCTGAGAGTTTCAAAGAGTTCAATGCCAATAACATTCGTGACACTTTCAGGATCCTTCTTCAGATGGGTGCTGTCTTGATGTTTGGAGGCCAAGTCCCTGTTGTTAAGGTTTATATATATAAAGATTGAAACTTTATGATTTGATTAAGATAAAGTTTGGATCTTTTTATTGAGATTTGAGTAATTTTGTTAGGTTGGGAGAATGGCGGGTCAATTTGCGAAGCCGAGATCGGATTCGTTTGAGGTGAAAGATGGAGTGAAGTTGCCGAGTTACAGAGGAGATAACATCAATGGAGATGCGTTTGATTCGAAATCGAGGATCCCTGATCCACAGAGGATGATTAGAGCTTATTGTCAATCTGCTGCTACTTTGAATCTTTTGAGAGCTTTTGCTACTGGTGGTTACGCTGCTATGCAGAGAGTTACTCAATGGAATCTTGATTTCACTGAACGTAGTGAGCAAGGAGACAGGTAACAAAAAACAATAAAGCTTTTGTTTTTTTATGGATCTCTTAACTCTGCCATAAAGTTAGATGCTTGAGATAGTATTTGTCTAGTGGATACGATTGTTTGGTTGTTGTGAGTAAGAATCAGTCAGGCCTAGATTAGGATATATACATAGTACTGACTACATCCTTATTATTGCTTCTGTTGGTTTATATCTGATTCAAAGCTCCCTTTTTGAATACCTAACTTTATTTAGCTATTTGGTATGCAACTAGTTAGGTCTACTTTATGGAGTTGGATGCAAAAAAAAAGTTTCAAGAAGTTTTTCCCTTTTAAGTAGCTGAGAAGCCTAATCATTGTTTCAGCCTTATTGAGTAAATGTAGGGATATTTCGCTATTTTTGTGTCTACATTTTGGGCATGTTTGTTGATGATATCTGTTATTTTTGGGTTGGCAGGTACCGTGAACTAGCTAACCGTGTTGATGAAGCGCTCGGTTTCATGCACGCTGCTGGACTAACGCTCGATCATCCCATTATGCAAACAACTGACTTCTGGACTTCCCATGAGTGTTTGCTCTTGCCTTATGAACAATCACTAACAAGGCTTGACTCCACCTCTGGTCTCTACTATGATTGTTCTGCTCATATGATTTGGGTTGGTGAACGAACCAGACAGCTCGATGGTGCCCATGTCGAGTTCTTAAGAGGTGTTGCTAATCCTCTTGGAATCAAGGTTTGTTTTTTAAACTCTTCTCCTCTCATCAGGTTTTAGTTTTACCCTAGTGAGACTGATTGAGATCTTTGTGATGGTGTGTAGGTGAGTGATAAGATGGATCCAAAGGAGCTAGTGAAGCTTATTGAGATCTTGAATGCTGACAATAAGCCTGGAAGGATTACTATAATCACAAGAATGGGAGCAGAGAATATGAGAGTGAAGCTTCCTCATTTAATCAGAGCTGTGCGACGCGCTGGACAGATTGTGACTTGGGTCAGTGATCCAATGCACGGAAACACCATTAAGGCTCCGTGTGGGCTCAAGACTCGTCCTTTTGACGCCATCTTGGTACGTTTTATAAAACACTCCCTATTGGTTACAACTTGTTATACTGTTTAGGTTCTTTTCATCATTGCAAGTGGTAGAAATAGAAATAATTTTGTTTTTTTTTCCAAAGTATTTTAGTATATGATGATTATGGTAGTAGGTGAGATAGCGAAAGGTGACAAAAAATCAGACTTTGGTTGGGCCAATGTTGACACAACTGCTTTTTTAAAGTTAGGTGGTGGTCCTAAGAAGTTTAAAAAAATGAAACTACTAAAATATAGCTCATAATTGTTTGATTTCGATAATTTGTTTCTCTAATTAGTAGAATACTACCAAAGCAAATGAGTTATTCTTGTACATTTGATAATATATAGGCTGAAGTGAGGGCGTTCTTCGACGTGCACGAGCAAGAAGGGAGCCACCCGGGAGGAGTTCACTTAGAGATGACTGGTCAGAACGTGACCGAGTGCATCGGTGGTTCACGCACAGTCACCTTCGACGACTTGGGCTCACGTTACCACACTCACTGTGACCCCCGTCTTAATGCTTCACAGTCTCTCGAGCTCTCCTTCATCATCGCCGAACGTCTTAGAAAGAGACGCATCAAGTCTCAACAGGCCTTTTCCGTCTAATCAAATAAACATGTGGTTATAAATAATATCTATCTATCTACATATAAATGTGTGTGTGTGAGAACTCAATACGATCTCATTTTATCTTTTGATTCAAATCTTGGGTCAATAGAACGCTTAAGGTTTTGTTTTTAATGTTGTTAGTGAGTACTACTTCCATTTTGGATTTAATAAAATCATGGACAGTTGGATTTTTACTAATGTTGTAAACAGTTTTGTGTATCTAAATGTTTGGGTTTTAATCCTAACCACTTTAAACCACATAAAACAAAACTGAAACAAGTTGTGTGTTTGCAATTTACCAAGTAGAGAGATGCACGTCAAAAGTCAAGATATGATCTGGATTCTGGAACAATCAGGGATTCATTTGGAGACAAAGTGGAGGCCAAGTCTCTTAAAGTCCAACCATAGAAAATTATTTTATTTGGAACCCTCCCGAATGCTTGTGATAAGAGATCTGCTGGGGCCTAGAATATGGTAGCTTGCAAGAATATTCAAAGCACGACATACTATATAAGAATTAAGAAGCAAAGATTACAAAGAAGTTGTCACATAGAAACAACAAATATCACAAGAGAAACCACCAGACACAAAAGCAGCAGAAGTTAATAAAAACGAAAAACACCAACGATGAAAGGAAAAAGAAACACTAGTTAATGTTTGGGAGCAGCCCAGTCGTGGGCGAAGGCAGAAAGGTTGGAGACGACATGAAGGTCGAGAAAGTTATATTGGTCGGTGAATAGGGCCAATCCAGGGGAATGCTCTCCGTTGGAAGATCGTTCAAAGGATCGTTGAGCCAGTCTAGATTTATTAACGGTGAAGTCGCTGGAACCAATGGTTGAACGTTCTCCAGTTGTTGATCGTTCGTAGAATTGGGCAAGTCTAGACTCCCGAACAATGAAGTTGCCGAAACTGGTGGTGGAACGTTCTGAAGCTGTAGATCATTGGAAAAATTGGGCCACTCTTGACTCCATAACGGGGAAGTCACCGGAACTGGTTGTGGAACGTTCTGAAGCTGTAGATCATTGGAAAAATTGGGCCACTCTTGACTCCATAACGGGGAAGTCACCGGAGCTGGTTGTGGAACGTTCTGAAGCTGTAGATCATTGGAAAAATTGGGCCACTCTTGACTCCATAACGGGGAAGTCACCGGAGCTGGTTGTGGAACGTTCTCAAGCTGTAGATCATTGGAAAAATTGGGCCACTCTTGACTCCATAACGGGGAAGTCACCGGAGCTGGTTGTGGAACGTTCTCCTCTCGTATATCACTGAGAGGATTGGGAAGGTCTACACTCCGCGACGGTAAAGTCTCTGAAACTGGTTGAATTGGAGGCGACAAGGCCGAAGAGAGTAGAGTACCGTTCGGAGCACTTGGCACGTTTAATGATCCGGACGGTGCACTCGTCGGAACCGGTGGTAATGGATTGTTCTCGCATTGATTGATAGAAGACCTATACCATTTTAAAGACCTATACCATTCTAAAGATCCGACCGTTGCACTCGTCGGAATTGGTGGTGGTGGAATGTTCTCTGATCCTTGATCGTTCCGAGAATCTGGCGAGACAGGAACTGGTGGTGGTGGTGGAATGCTCTCACGTTGTTGGTACACATCACCATTTGCGACCAAAGAAGCCAACGGAGACCACAATCCAGAGAACTGTTCCTGGTTCGTATCGTCTTCCATCAGATTATTCTCAAAGTGCTTCAAGGTAGCAGCCATCGTAGCTTCCCTCGGTTCTTTCTCTCGAGGAAGCGGTGGCTGAAACAATGATTGGGACAGTAGAGACGGGCGAGACGTTCGAGACCAGGGTGGAGCGTTACGTGATGCAACAGTTGAGGTGATCACGTCAGTGGTCCTAGTCGGACCCGCAAGGAATGGATTATGTATAGTAGTCGTATGAATGACACTTGGGCGGCGATTGTCAACAGAAAGTGGTCGAGGACGGAACATATCGAGATAACGTCTCGGAGGACAGCCGGTGAGGCGAAGAACCGTCTGCATAAAATAGCTTTTATCGATATTCATGATCTGCGCCCCAACATTCTGAGGTACCCGTCTTGTAAAATTATAAAACTCACGGCGACGGATACGTCTCTGATTTGAACTCTCAGGGATAGGTTTCCGTTTTGAACGTTCACAGGTAGGTTTTGGATTTGAAGGTTCAGGGGTAAGTTTCCGTTTTGAACGTTCACGGGTAGGTTTCCGTTTTGAACGCTCAGGGGAAACAATGTTAGCTTGGTTCTGGTCAAGATCCATTGGAAAACTTGGAAGTAAATTGGTAATTATGGCTTCTTTTTTGACTTTCTCTTATTTTTCGTAATTTGCTTGTGTCTCCACTCACAAATTTACTAGGTATATATAATATATGTTCTTCATAAATATCTAGGTATTCATTAATTAGATTTCCATAAAAAAAATATGGTTTGTAAAAATGTAATAAGTGGTCTAGATAGCTAGTCAATGATCATTTGTACTTTATATATTTTAGGTAATCTTTTAAATTTGATCATTTTTATTTCATATATTTTAGGTAATCTTTTAAATTTGATAATTTTTATTTTATATATTTTAGGTAATCTTTTAAATTTGAATTAAGAGTCGGATCCCCGCAAAATTAAGCGCGAAGACTTGAATTATTTGTATATAATTGCATTATTTTTAATAAATATAAATTGTATATTCATAAATTACAATGTTTATTTATTTCACATAAAGTTAAAATTTTCAATTATTAAATGAGCTTTTAAATTTTCATTGTTTGGCATACCATTAAAGAAAAAAATTAAAGTTACTTGTTTACCATAAACTACAATGTTGAATAGATTTTTTTGGAAATGAGTTAATATGTATATACATATAACAAGATACAAAAAAAGTAATCAAACGTTTACAAACAGTACATATAAACAAGGTATTATGAGATTTCTGTAAACGAGTAACTATTAAAATATTCTCCAAAATGTAAGAAAATGTCAGTAGTGAAACGATTAACGGTTTATTTCTGTAATTGTTCTCAACAGAATTCGATTTCAGCATGTCACGTTGTTTCGCATAATAAAAATTGAAGTATATATCGGTTCTTATTTGTCCAAGGATATCAAACAAAATAATTCCAAAATGTATGCAAATTTATATACGCGCACTCACTGTATGGCCAACGTTATTTGACTGTAGTGGTCGCTGACAGAGTGTAAAAATTTTGACGTCTATGGAAAAGGAAAAAAAAGGAAAATATTTTATGGGAATTTTATAAATCAAAATTTTATTTTCATGGAAGACACCTTGTAGATAAATATTTTCCTAGCATAAAAAATAACCCATAATATAATGCCTACAATTGGAATTCGGTCAACGTTTGTTATTGTTTTTTATTCAGAATGAAGTTTTAGGATCCGAAAGACGAATATCACTGTTGACAAATTGACATGCATGTACCACCACACAGTTCACACGCACTTGAACAATGTTCGCATACAAAGATTTACCCATCACACGGTACCTCTCACCCATACCTATCATACGAGATGTATATGGTTCATCACTATTACAATACATACAGATTCCTTTTTTGCAACAAAATATGAGCCCCTTATTTCTTGTATCTCTCTTGCTTGTTTTAAAAATCTCATTTTTGCCCTGTTTCATTGATGCCCAAAAAGATTACCCTTTAACCCCAAAATTTTAGTCACAAATTTGCTCATACTTTTTGAATTGTTGTTTATTAATTTCTGCCACTCGGCATTCCTATGTGAAATGAGTTCTAATTAGATTAGAACTTAAAACCAACTAGACTTTTAACCAGTTTGTAACAGTGATGATAACTAGACAGTACGTATATATAGTTTTGAGTACATTTACAACAATGTATTTTCTGCATTTTTTTTTTTGGGTATTAATATCGACTGTTCATGCTTATATGATAATATCAAATTTCCAAATCCGATGGTACACATGTTGTGGGTCTAGATCACTAGATGCATATGATCATACCTCCAAATCTTATATATATATATTATTTTCTTTTGGGGAAAACCTTCAGATCTTATAAATGAACGAATCGTATCGCTTGCACATTATAGAGTGACCACACGTCCAACTCTATGTGTCCGTGTCACTCTATATAGTATATGTGTCGTTGAATTAAATACTTAATATAGGATAAGATACGAACAAGAGACTCGAATTCTCTTCCTCTCTCTCGTCCACTCACCTATTGTGCATGTATCGATCTCATCATAACCATGACCAACACATTTTCCTCTAGCAACGAAGCAAAACCAATTAGATGCAAAGCAGAAATATGTAGAAACGCAGGAGAAGCTCTAGTGATAGAAGACATCTACGTGGATCCACCTCAAGCTTACGAAGTTAGGATTAAGATTCTATGCACGTCTCTGTGTCACACTGATCTTAGTTTCTGGAAACTGGACTTTGTAAGTTTACACTATATATAACACAAAGTCAACATAGAATCTATTATTCAAATCTTGATTTCACTATCTTTTTTTTTTTTTTGTAACTTTTCCAAGGGACCGCTTTCAAGATTTCCTAGGATTCTAGGCCACGAAGCAGTCGGGTGAATCTTTATATAAACTTCTTTAATTTCAATTTTACACTCTTGATCTTCAAGAATCTACCTAATTACTTGTTACTTCAGTGTGGTCGAGAGCATTGGCGAAAACGTGGATGGATTTAAACAAGGCGACGTCGTTTTGCCAGTGTTTCTACCTTTCTGTGAAGATTGCAGAGACTGCAAGTCTTCAAAAACAAACTGGTGTGAGAGATATGCCGACGATTTCGTATCAAACACAAGAAGATATGGAATGAGTTCTAGATTCAAAGACTCTTCAGCAGTGCCGGCTTGAGCATTATAGAGACCCCGGGGCAAAAAACAGAACAGAACATCTATTACACATAAAAAAAAGTTGTTCACAAAAGGATAGCAAAAAATAAAAGAACGTTTACAAAAAGAAAGCAACAACAATGTCATTTTGCAATTTTTCCTCCAACAGATGTAAATAAACAGTCACACAAAAAAGATAAATTTCCAGTGTGCTCTCCTTTCCTTGCTTTTCTTGTAACTTTGTGCTCTTCTCTGCTTCTAGCTGGCCTTGTAAGCTTGTTTTATCCTTTCCATCTCCATATATATAAACTTTCACATCCTTTCGCACTTGAAAAAAAAACAGAAGCCAATACTCATTCTTGAAAGATATAAAGGATCACAAAATCCTATTTTTACGAGTTTTAGTCGATGCAAAATCATGAATAATAGTTTCAGTATCAATGCTCTCCAATATGTTCTTTTCGATGCACAAGATAGCTAAACCATTCAACCTTTCTTGAGACATTGAAGATCTTAGATAATTTTTCAATAATTTTAGTTTTGAAAAGCTTCTCTCCGCTGAAGCGACTGTCACCGGTATAGTTAACATGATTCTATATGCAATTGAAACATTTGGATAACAACCAATATCTTCAACAAACTCAAGAACTTCAGTAGGTTCCATTGACACATCAGGTAAAGTCGTTTGAAGCACTCTCATTTCTAAAAAAAGATCATCTGAATCAACATCCGACGAGTTACCATGAGAAAAAGTTTTGCATAAGTTACAGCAATGCTCTTGTAAATCACTATCATGTAATGTCTTTAACTTTTTCGAATCAAATAAGAAACCAAAAACACTTTCAAAAGTTTTCATTTGATCAAATATGGTCTTCACCGAAGTGATTGCCATGTCCACCACAACCAAAAAGTAATTGACTCTAAATGCATCTTCACTAGATTGTATTTCCTCATCCAAACCAATTTCATCAAACTGTTTTTTTCTGAAAACACGACGCTTCTGTGGAAATATAGGATCTACATCCATATCACGAGCAATAGTTTGAGCTATACTCAAACTAGAACTAAACCCTTCATGTCTATACTTCTCAAAAAACAAACACACACCTTGCAATTGTTTTAAAGCATTATCAATGCAAAATGATTTAGACTGTAAATTCTTACTCACTGAGTTAATGGCAAACAAAATATCATACCAAATAACAATGCCAAGGATAAATTCAAAATTATCAAATGCCATGATCAAACTTTCAGCATCACTCTTTGTCATAGCATCATCACAAGACTCATATAATTCCAATAAAGCTGATCTTACTTGTGGAGCTTTGAACCTAATAGCTTTGACACTTTTAATTCGACTCTCCCAACGTGTGTTACACAAAGATTTTACAGTAAAGCAAGGAACATGATCAAGCAAAATTTTCCATCTCTTAGAAGAACTAGAAAATAATGCATATATGCGTTGCACAATTCCAAAGAAAGAAATAGCTTTTACACATGAATGAGCCATATCACTAACCACAAGATTCAGACTATGACAAGCACACGACATATACAAAGCTTTTGGATTTGCATCAAGTAATCGCTTTTGAACACCTTGATGTTTTCCTTTCATGTTAGAACCATTATCATAACCTTGACCTCTAATATTCTCAAAATCAAGAGTACGAGACTTTAAAGCATCTAGTAACTTATCAAAGAGACCTAAACCAATGGTGTCATCCACCTTTAGAAACTCTAAGAAGTACTCTTCTACACTTGCTTTTCTGTTTGATATTTTCACACATCGAATTATCAAAGTCATTTGCTCTTGATGGCTCACATCCGATGTGCAATCAAGAATGACAGAAAAGTACCTAGACTCTTTAATGGTTTTAACGATGGAAAGCTGAACATTATGAGCCAAAAGAGAGATAAACTCATTTTGAATATTAAGACCAAGATAATGACAATGAATTTCATGACTATGAATGCGTCTAATATGATCTTGTATTATCAAATCAAATTCTGCAATCATTTCAATAGCACCTAAGAAATTACCATTGTTATCTTGGTAAAGTTTTTCATTTTTTCCACGAAAAGCTAGATTTCTTTTAGCAAGAAATTTTACAACAGCAATTATTCTAGCTAAGACAAACCTCCAACGTTCTTTCTCTTTAGCAATTTCTTTCTGTAGTGGTTTATCAATTGTGAGATTCTTCTCAAATCTAACTTTCAGCTCTTTCCAAGTTTTCATGTTATTCATATGCTATACACTTTTCTCATGATTTTTAAGTCTCTCACTAAGATGCTTCCAGTCATTATAACCATCATTAGCTAAAGCAAGCATATTTGAACAATTTCTAGATTTAAACAATTTGCAACAAAAGCAATAAACCTTGTTCACATGTTTGGAGTAAACCAACCAATTTCTGTCACTAGTTTCCCCATTACGCAGCTTCCTAGAATAATAATTATATGAGAAACGCCTCTTGTTTGCATCTAAAGGAAACACAAGATTCAATTCTCTTTGAGGTCATTTTTCAACTAACACACTCTCATTTTATTATCAAGGTTTTCCCAATACCTTGGATCAAAAATATCAACACGAAAATTTGGGTTTTCACAAACATTTAAACTTTCAACATTAGATGCATTAACCACATTATCATGCTCACTCAAGTGACTACTGTCATCGGGATTATTTATACCACCACCACCAGATTCTGAATTTTCATTAGCACTTGCTCTTGTCACAAATTTATCTAAAGAGCCTCTTAGTGATTGAACAAACAATTCATCTTGTTTTTTTTTTTTTTCTTTGCTGACATCCCGGTTTCTGTCCTGGCATGATGCAAAGAAAAAAGAAGAATAGCACCTGGATTTTGGGGCTGGGCTATTGGGGAATGAATCTGATTATATGAATGCTAGAAGAACAAATGAGCAAATATAAACCTGAAAAAAACAGTTGTTAGTGATTAGCGAGTTCCAATTTTAGAAATTAGAATACAAAATACTAGTTTAGAAAAAAGCAGAACAAGAATCAAATAGAACATTACTCAAAAACTTGTTGTCTGCTGCTTAATGGCTAGTCGGCTATGGAGATCGCTTGTTGGAAAAAAGAGACTTGTGTGTTGTGGTCATGTGAATGGGGTGGGAAGATGAAAAGCTCCGTACGTAAACATAAAAGACAAAGATCACCGATTCCTTATTTCCACCAATCCCCGTAAATCCTATAAATAACAAAACCAATTTGGCCCAATAATTTAATTTTGATTTTGGCCCATTAACTCATCAAACTTGGATTCTCTCAAACATGTTTTTTTTTTCGTTAGCTTATACTTAAAAAAAAAAACTTGATACATATATAAAGAACTGAATTTTTTTTTGTGCCCTCTAATTTGGTGGACTCGGGGTAGTCGCACCGGTTGTCCCCCCATTTATGACGGCACTGCTATGGAGATTGCTTGTTGGAAAAAAGAGACTTGTGTGTTGTGGTCATGTGAATGGGGTGGGAAGATGAAAAGCTCCGTACGTAAACATAAAAGACAAAGATCACCGATTCCTTATTTCCACCAATCCTATAAATAACAAAACCAATTTGGCCCAATAATTTAATTTTGATTTTGGCCCATTAACTCATCAAACTTGGATTCCCTCAAACATGTTTTTCTTTTCGTCAGCTTATACTTAAAAAAAAAAACTTGATACATATATAAAGAACTGAAATTTTTTTTGTGCCCCCTAATTTGGTGGACCCGGGGTAGTCGCACCGGTTGTCCCCCATTTAAGCCGGCACTGCTCTTCAGGAGAAGTTATTCACCATTTTTTCTTTGTCTGAAAGTTTTTCTGAATACACCGTCGTTGATATCGCACATCTTGTCAAAATATCTCCTGAAATCCCCGTTGACAAAGCGGCTTTGCTCAGCTGTGGTGTCTCCACAGGGATCTATTCTTCTCGTAGGGTTGGTATAGATAAATTAGTTATATCCGGGGTGAAAACATAAAAAGAAGTAGAAATTAGGGTTGGAATTGTTATTTATGGAAAAAGTACGAAATTGACATGCATGAGCTGATGGTTATGTCAATTGTCACGTGGAGTAGGAATTGGAGGAGCTTGGAAGGTGGCTAATGTGGAAGAAGGCTCCACCGTTGCAGTGTTTGGCCTTGGTGCTGTTGGACTTGCAGTAATCAATCATTCCTCTCCAATTATATAATACTACCTTTTTTTATATGTGTCCGCTTCAATTATAACTATAACACTACTTTTTTCTTGTATAAAGGAAACAAAAGTACTTTTAACAATAATTTTGTTTTATCAAATTTATATATTAGTAATTAGTTAGTTGTTAATAATAATTTAAATGATTTGGTACAAGGTTGCAGAAGGAGCCAGACTACGTAGGGCCGCGAAGATGATCGGAATTGATACCAATCCTGATAAATTCGAGCTAGGTAAAGTTGTGTTATATATTTTAAGTAGTATTTTTTTTTTTTCGAACAAACAAATGATTTCATTCAATCAAATAGAGCATTACAAGGAGAGGGATAAATTATCCCTAAGTTTAAGACATTACAAGCATAGACTTTCCCCAAAGTCATAAACATAACTAAAGAAATATAGAACATCATGCAAGGGTCCATGAGAACTATGAAACAAATGCAAGATTGGACATTATCGATGAGATCGAGAGATAACAGGTAGGTCACGGTCAAAAGACATTGTGCCGTTGGAAGGAGAAACAGAGCCAAAGAACTCACCAGGGTGAGGATCAATATCAGGGTCGAAATAGTGGCAATGATTCGGGGGCTAAGGGCCCGGGTGATGATTGATAAGATGATGGTGGTTTGAACTGCAGCTAGCATCAAGATTCGACAAGAATAAGTGCAAAGCCATACCATACCAGGTGGTCCCTCTCTGCTATGGAAATGGTGATCAAGAATACCACACAAGGTTAGTAAAAGGTGAGACACTAACGAGTAATATATAGATCTGAGCTTCGAGCAAGAGGATGGTTGCAGGGTATTGGGTTTAGAGACAATCGCCGAAGAAGCTAAGAACAGGTGCAGAGGATAAGTGGAAAGCCAAGACAAAACAGGTGGATCCTTTCTGCCATGATAATGGTGATCAAGAATTCCACACAGGTTTTGTAGTTGGCAAAACACGGACAAGAGAAAAATAGACCTGTGTTTCAGGAACGGGAAAGGTTTCTCGGGTTGAAGGACACCTTGGTAAGTCTGGGATCCAATCAATAAAAACACAAGTAGAGCAATAACCATGGTTCCAACATAACCTTTGTACAACCAAGACAACCTAGCTAAAATGGTTCTCTGATGCAGTCTTCGGACACCGAGAGTAGCTAAGCAAACTAGGGACAGTCGAAAGTATAACATGGGGTTAGACAGAGGGAACCTGGGCTTTTGGAGGTTGGGCAAGATCGTATGTAAGGCTGATAGGTCGACATAGTTCATCCACCAAAGAGATGTTGTGGATGATTGAATACAATGATGTTCACAGCGACTGACCAAGGAGAGTGAAGGAGGCTTCCTCGTCTCCGGTAAAAGCTGATACAAATCTACCAAACTCATGGGTTGACTTGTGATTAAGGCGGTGGTCCTGAATCGGAGAAAAATCATGTCTCTGGAGATTTCCTCACCATATGTCGTTTCCGTCTTTGCCTGCCAAGGCTCATGTGACATTGGGAAAGATAGTGCTACAAAGGTGATTGTCATTCCGGATCTAGAAATAAGAGGATAAAGGAACTTGGTTACCGCCAGCAGTGAGGCTGAGTCGTGGTTACAGAAAGGAGAGTTTAACAGTCTCCTCCGCCCTCTGAGGTTGGTGTTGTGCAAGCCTTTGCCTGGATCTGAGTGATTATTAGGGGATTGAGTAGATTGCAAAAGGAGATTCAAAAGGGGAAAAAAGAATTGAAAAGGAGAACTACAGAAACAAAGGGAAAAATAGACGGAATCTAAGGTCGTGGTGTCCCGACGCCAGTGAGTAAGAGCCCCACCGGCGTCGGAGGAAATTGGAGATAGCGGCGCCGCGATACTCTGATTTGGAAAAGAACTAGGGTTGTTGGATAATTTCTTTAAGATAATGTTAAGTGTTTAGCTATAAAATATATATTTCAAGTAGTATATAATTTTGTTTTCATGGGCTTATGCTGCTGACCGCATTGGCGATGATGGTAGTGTTGTCGACGGTAGTAATGTTGGTATGCGTAGTGGTTCACCATCAATGTGTTAACATGCATATGCAAAGCATTTCCACAGAATATACACACTAAACATATTTTCAAATTTCACGTACCTAATTTGTTATTATGTTTAGTCATTTATTATTTCAAATTATTGAAAAATAAATCATATTGTTACTGTGATTAATGTAAATTATCACTTGACAGTAGGTTCTATCAAAGGGAGTAAATTAATTCATCATATATAAAACCTATATTTATTTACATTGAGCAGGTAAAAAATTTGGTCTTACGGATTTCGTCATATGTCGGAGAAAAGAAGATTAGTGAGGTATGCTATCTAATAAACGTCGGAGTAATTAATTAACTTATTCACACATATTAATAAAATCAGAACTAATCTTTTTGTTGGTTAATTATAAAAAAGGTGATTAAAGAAATGACAGGCGGAGGAGTTGACTATAGTTTCGAATGCGTTGGCGTAGCATCTTTACTTACCGAGGCTTTCATCAGCACCCGCACGGTAAGCTTAAACCAGATCATACCAAATTTTCGTCGGTTCAACATCATCAATGGTTTAACAAAATTGGTTTTTACAATTTACAATATTTTCACAGTTAACAAATAATTGTATATAAACAAAACAGGGATCAGGAAAAACGGTAATGTTGGGGATGGAGAAGCATGCAGCGCCAATTAGTTTAGGTAGTTTTGATCTTCTTAGTGGCAGAAGTATTTGCGGAAGCTTGTTTGGTGGTCTGAAAGCTAAACTTGATATTCCTATTCTCTTGGATCACTACTTAAAAAAGGTAATAATTTCATATATAAAGTTATATGGTTACATTTTTGTCCACCTTTATTATGTTTTTGATTTTTTTTCCACCTTTATAATGTTTTCAGGAGATAATTTTTTTTTTTTTTTTTTTTAACAAATTGTAGGAGCCCAATCTGGATAGTTTTATCACGCACGAACTGAAATTTCAAGAAATCAATAAGGCTTTCGACTTATTAAAGAGAGGAAAATCTCTCCGATGCATTCTATGGATCGATAAGTGATTTTTTCCTCATCTATCTTTACATTTACTGTTTTACATCTTTTTGTCGATCTTGTATACATTATCTTCCTTTTGCCGTCCAATAAAAGATGTTTTGTTCTTGTACCTTGCAAATTTTGGCTATCAACTAGAGCCATAAACTTATCTTTGGCATTATATCTTTGGCAGTACAAATCCCTTAAAGTTGTGTTTTCTGATGGTGACAACTGACAGGTATTAGATGGTTACATCACATGTTGTACTTTGTACAAATATTATCGTGTGAAATTCAAATCTCTGATACATTCAATCGCTTCAAAGCATTTATAGAAAACGTTTGCTGTCAGTTCTAGTAAAAAAAACACTCTTTTTTTTTGTGTTTATAGTAGACGTAACCAACGTATGTGAGTAAAAGTTTTGTTCACATCTAATTGTAACAAACGTAAAATTTAATTTAAATGGTTTAAAGGTGGCTTCTAGCTTTGTAATATATCCACCAAGTTCGAAGTTTAAAGGTCCCCTTCCTTTTCTCGTTATAAGAAACATAATGGTTGGATTCTAATTTATTTTGTGAAAAATTTGACAAAATCACGGAAAGTGAATAAGTGATTTTTTTTTAAGATTTTTTTTTTTTTTTTAACAAACTTTTTTTTTTAAGAATTGCTAGAGAATATTCTATATTTTTGCTGATTAGTTTTTTAAATCTTGTAAAATGCTCCAAACAATCTATGTATTTTTGTGATACTTTCCATGATTTTATTCTGTGAAGAAAATGTATAAAATCATGTATCAATAACATAATAATTGAAATCATTAATAATCATAGATTCTTTTGTTTTAATTGAATAACACAAAACTTTAATGATTTTATAAAAGTTTGAATCCAATAACTCTATTTTATTAAGATTTTAAATGACTTTCTACAAATCAAAAACTAATAATACTAAACTTTAATAGATTTACCAAAATTTTGATCTGATAATAATATATTCTTCATAACAATTAAAGTCATTAAAACTATATTCAACATCTCAAATCAATAACCTCCACTAATAATTGTTTGTTAGGAAAAAAAAACTATTGATAAAAACTAGGGAATCTTTTTGGAGAGACAATATAAGAAGAAACCATATACTCTCTCTCTCATATCACTCCATCATAATCCATAAATCACCATGGAAAAGGCTTCATTCTCCAGCACCCAAGGAAAGCCAATCCGATGCAAAGCAGCAATCTTACGAAAAGCAGGAGAACCATTGGTGATAGAAGAGATCCAAGTTGATCCACCAAGAGCTTATGAAGTTAGGATTAAGATCTTATGCACTTCTCTATGTCACACCGATCTTACTTTCTCGAAACTAGACAGTGTAATTTCTTTTTACATTATATTGCAAACTCAACGCATAATCTACCCTTCAAAAGTCGATTTTAGCTAATCCTTTGAAGTTTTATCCAGGGACCGCTTGCTAGGTTTCCTAGGATTCTAGGACACGAAGCAGTCGGGTGAACATTCATATACATACCCTTCTTTCATTTCAGTTTTTTTTTATCAAATCTTGATCTTCAAGAATCTGCCTAATTACTTTGTTATCTAGTGTGGTCGAGAGTATTGGAGAAAACGTGGATGGATTCAAACAAGGCGACGTCGTTTTGCCAGTTTTTCACCCTCACTGTGAAGAATGCAAAGACTGCAAATCTCCAAAGAGCAACTGGTGCAAAAGTTTTACCAACGATTTCTTATCAAACACTAGACGATACGGAATGAGTTCTAGATTCAAAGACTCTTCGGGAGAAGATATTCACCATTTTCTTTTTGTCTCGAGTTTTACTGAATACACCGTCGTAGATATAGCACATCTCGTTAAAATCTCCTCGGAGATTCCCGTTCACAAAGCGGCCTTGCTCGGTTGTTGTGTTTCCACAGGTTAATTATCTTGACTTCATATTCGTGTAGGGTTGATTTTGATAGTTTTTAATTTTTATTTGAGGCGAAAACATTAACTTAAGTAAAGGGGTGGAATAAAATAATTATTACACTTTGTTAGAAGTTTGATAATAATATGGGCTGTAGGAGTTGGAGCTGTGTGGAAGGTAGCTGATGTGGAGGAAGGTTCCACTGTCGCTATCTTTGGCCTTGGTGCTGTTGGACTTGCGGTACATTTACAAATATCTAATGATTTTTTTCTAAAGTAGTTTATTGTAAATCATATTCTCTCAGTTTATTTTTACTTGTCATTCTTTGTTTTTTATTACTTGTTGTTTTGTATTTATGATGCAATTTTATGTATTAAATTTTTAATTTTACCCATAACTTTTAGATTATTAATTACTTATATCAAATGAAATAGTGTATTAATGAGGGATAAAATAGAAAAGTTAATTGTTTTTTTAATATGTGTGAAATTGTCTAGAATGACAAGTAATATAAAACGGAGCGAGTAGTCATTAGTCATATGATTTAAGAGATAATAATTATTAAAAAAAAATGATTTGCTAAACAGGTTGCCGAAGGCGCCAGGCTCCGCGGGGCTGCAAAGGTCATCGGTGTGGATCTCAATCCCGACAAATTTGAAATAGGTTAGGTTGGTCATTTTTTTTTTGGACATATATATATAACCTACATGTTGTATAAGTGGTTGTTCAAAAAAGAATAACATGTTGTATAAGTTTGTCTTGTTATGTTTCATATAGATATAGTATAGCATTACACTTTTGGATATTTAGACACCTTAAATTAATTACTAATGTTGCCATGTTGGAGGAGTAGGTAAACAATTCGGGATCACGGACTTCGTTAACCCTGCTTTGTGTGGAGAGAAGAAAACTAGCCAAGTGTGTTGATCATTTACACTACTTTATACAAAGTTTGCTAACTTATATGATTCGCAACATGCAGAAAGAAAATTAATTAATCTATTTTATAAATTATGAAAAAGGTGATTAACGATATGACAGAAGGAGGAGTTGACTACAGTTTTGAATGTATTGGTTTAGCTTCCTTGATGGAAGAGGCTTTCAATAGCACTCGACCGGTACGCTTTCTAATTCGTTATAATTAGCATCATTACATGGATAAACCAAAATCAAGTTTCCTAATTAATTTTTATTTTCAGGGATCGGGTAAAACGGTAGTATTGGGGATGGAACAAAAGGCTATGCCAATCAGCTTGGGTAGTTATGATCTTCTTAGAGGCAGAACTATATGCGGAACATTATTTGGCGGTATGAAACCCAAACTTGATATTCCCATTCTCGTGGATCGTTATTTAAAAAAGGTACAAACATTCATTTATTTATGGTTACACAAAAAGTATTTTAGTTGCACTATACGTTATAATACACATGTGGAGTTTATAATATTCTTTTAATAAAAAAAAACCATGCAGGAGCTAAATTTGGATGGTCTAATTACACACGAAATAAAGTTTGAGGAAATTAACAAAGCTTTCGATTTATTGGCGGAAGGAAACACTATCCGTTGCATTCTATGGATGGATACATAATTTTACCAAAACATGGATGGTAATAAAGAAGAATAAAAATTGCAAATGGATGGATAAATTTCTTTAAAAAAATGTAATTTATTTTGTTGAAGATTTGCTAAACAATTACATTGTGCTATCATCAATGGTTATAAACGGTGTGAATTGTGTGATTTGTTTGTACATTCTCCAAAATTATTCACTCAAAATTTTACTGTAATTACAAGACTTAAGAGAAGTAACATTTGTTCTTCTACCAAAAAAAAAAAAAAAAAAAAGTAACAGTTTCATTCTGAGAGTATATTGGGCCTAAAGCGGGCTCTATAAAACAGGCCCAATTCAAACCAAAACAAAACACAGTCGTTTTCGTGGGTAAAAGGACATAGCCAGATAGATCCTAGAGAGAAGAAAGCTTAAACCTAACAAATCTCTCAAGAGTGTTTGTTTGTTTGTTGGGTTGTGTGGTGTGTTTATCATCAAAAAGATTCTTGTCTTCTCCGATCCTCGTCGCTCTCCAGTCTCCTGAAGAATCTCCAAGTTTTTTGAACCACGCATCTTCAATGGCTACTGCTCAAACTCCATCTCTCTCCGAGGTTATTCTTCTTCATCTTTAAACCTCATTTCTCATTTGCTCTATGTTCTGTAATCTCGCCGATCCTCAGTATTTCATCTGGAGATCTCTCTATTGTTCGATCTAGTGAAGAAGAATGAGCTGATGATTCCTTTATGATCCTTTCGTTTTTTTTGAATTTGATTTTGTTAGATCTTGATTTCATCATCTCAGAACGAGCTTAAATTAGGTTTCTTTCTCTCTTCAATACGTATTAGGGTTTTCCATTTCTCGATCGAGTTACAAAAGTCTATTGCTTTGAACAAGTCAACATGTTAGCTTTTAGATGAGCTTTGAACAAAAAAAAAATCCATTTTTTTTTTGTTTTGTTCATTGTAAATGACATTTTTACAGCTTATAGAATGGTCGTGTTGAGTGATTTGCATCGGTTATGTTGGTATTTCATTTGGTCTGAAACCTGGAAACGGTTGGTGATTTATGTGGCAGCAATATCATTTGGAGAAAGATGTGAAGCAAGATACTACTAGTGCTAAGCCTGTGGAAGTGAAAGAGGTGACACCAGAAGTTACTACTACACAAGTTGAAGAGGTTACTACGGAACAAGCTAAGGAAGAAGAATCTCCTGTTGAGGAAGCGGTTTCTGCGGTTGAAGAGAAGGTTGAATCTTCTCCTGCTTCAACTGAAGTGACTTCTGACGCTCCTCCTGCTGTAACGGAAGACAATGCTGAGGAGACTCCTGCTGTTGCTGAAGAAAATAATGACGAAAACACTAGTGAAGAAGTTGCTGAGGAAACTCCTGATGAGATCAAGGTATATATTGTAGTACCCATCCACCAAAAAAGATGCGCTTGCTCTTCGTTCTCTCTTTGTGAGTAACTACTGATCAAGTTGTCTCATTTTTTTACAGCTTGAGACAGCTCCTGCTGATTTCCGTTTCCCAACAACAAACCAAACTAGGCATTGTTTCACTCGTTACATTGAATATCACAGGTAAAAAAAACTCAATGTTCTGCTATGATTACTCCTTGTTTTCTTAAATTTGTTTATCTTCTTATGTCTTAAGTCTTCTGATTGTTTACTCATCTCCAGATGTGTAGCTGCTAAGGGTGATGATGCTCCAGAATGCGATAAGTTTGCAAAGTTTTATCGATCTCTTTGCCCCAGCGAATGGGTATATACCTTCCATTAGCTTTCTTCACTCTTTCAGTAGTTCCAGTGACTTTTAGACAATGCTGATTAGTTACAAAATGACCTTTAGATAGACGGTTTCACTGTTATGAGATTACAAATTGTCATGAACTTACTTCTGATTCCTTTTGGGATGTTTTTTTCCTTACTGCTTCTTATTATTGCAAAATATATCTTTTGTGTGTTTGTAGGTTGATAGGTGGAACGAACAAAGAGAGAATGGAACATTCCCTGGTCCTCTTTAAGACAAGTCTCCTAAAGAAGAATCATAAGCCATCATTCCTCTTTGCTGTTACCTTCATGATGTCTCCGAGTTATACTGCAGAGTTTAATAAGATTTTACAAAACCAGCACTTCTGGTTTCCCATCATCATAAAATGTGAGAATTTAACAAAACTTTATTATCTCAAATTTTTCTCTTATATATGAGTTTTGAAGATCATCTGATTCTGTTATGTTGTTCTTCCTGATTATGCTTTCCCATGGCAAGCTTCATTTCAATTCTTAGTGCCTGAAGACATATGTCTTCTGTTTCTCTAAGGTTGCATATAGAATATTTTGTCATTATCATTCCAATCATAAGAAAACATTGGAAGACATTGATTGTTGGATATTAAAAGCTAAGTATTATCAAAGAATCTCAAATCACCAAACTGTTTCATCATAGAATTTAATAGATTCATATTTTCACGTTTTCAGAAAAAAATTGGTTTCTTTATATCACTAATCACCAAACTGTTAGATCACATAACAAGTAGTTCATCAACCAGACGTAGCTAATTCACTATAATGCTATAACCTATATATAGTATGCCTAATAACTATCAAAATATGAAACTTTATCACCAATGCTAAAAAGCATGCAAAATCCTAGCGTCATGTCCATTAATGGATTTTCTGGCAGAGACAGTCCGGTAATGGATTTTCATAGAAGGATTCCTCAGAACGGTGTCTCTCCAAACCTTTTGTTCCCGAAACTGGCCCTTTTCGCCTCCTTGGTGATCCTTGTCTGTATTTAACCACAACAATTAGAGTCACTATTATAAGAACAAGATATAAAGTTTGGTCTTGACTTACCGAGTTTTGTGAATCTCTATAATTCGTTCAAACACTTTGAGGTTATCTTTTTCAGCTCCCTTTCCAATTTTGTCTATCAACCTCACAATGCCTTTCCTGTGCTCGCAAATATCAACAAAATGTAAGCAACCAAAATTCCATGACTTAAAAACCAAAACAAAACACTATTTTCACCTCTCCGGAGAGATAGTTTTCCGGTGACCAAGATAGCGGCGATGCCCTTCAACAGCTCTCGCCATGTTTCCGCTATATGACGGAATAAAAACATCGCTTTCGACGGAAACAATATAGTCAAGTGCAGCCATTTGAGTTGAGTGGTTCATAAAAGGCTTAAGCTCTTCTCTTGTTGCCAATTTTTCCTATCATTACCAAAATAAAAGTCTTCAGTATTTTTATTCAGTCCCATTAGTAACTACTAACTACTGATCATTATAACCAAAAGGCTTGATACTTTGTAACAATACCTTACTCATTAACATGGAGAAACGAGAGCGTAAATCAGCTAACCGAGACTCACCACCGTAAATCTCACCAGCAGCTATATATATTGGTGTGTTTGATGAATATCCAAGAGCTGTTAGAAAAATTCCAACTTCTTTTGGAGTCAATGGGCAATACCCTTTGAGCCTTTGTACTCTTCCATCAATGTCTTTCACTTTCCAGTACGCTGTATTCTTCCTAAACACGTAATCTTATTATTCAAATATATAGCAACCCGCCAGCAAAACACAGAAAAGAAAACTATAGTTTGTTTTGGTTAACCTTATCTTCCTAAGCTCAGCAGCTTCATGAGCGGATAAACCGTGGTTGCAGCCGCTGAAAGCTAACATATCTTTCTCGAATCTCAAATGCAACGCGACGTATAGACCATAAGACCTCATCCTATCAACCAAAAGCTGCAACATTTATCATTAAAAAAAAAATTAGTAACAAAATGTATAATGTTAGAGAGGAAGATAATGTCATATGAGATGGTTATAGGTAGAATCAACAGTTTTACCTGTCCCATTGATTTGATTTTAGTAGAGAAACGTAGAGCCTCGTAGCAAGAACGGCAACGCAGCTTCTGGATATCTGGTGGTAGATTGTTGTTTGCTAGACGAGAATCGGATTTAGCGGCTCGGATAACCTTGTATTCATCCCACATGCTAGCTATCTCATTTTTGTAGTAACTCAATCCTGAGTAGCTTTTGAAATGCTTAACCACCTTTGTGAGTCCATCAATACCTTTTGGAAGCTTCTTGATGACTTTTACATCTTTAGATAGAGCATTGATGAAGTGATCTTCATCAAACACATCCGAGAATTTGCTATTTTGATTCGGACCAATCCAAAAAGCAGAACAAAAACAGGTGAAAACAGGATATAGAAAATATGCTAAGACAAGAAGAAGAAGTAACATGGAGCTCACCTAGTATCCTGCCAGAAAGATCGTTTATCGAGCTCTGGGACTACAAGTGTCGCATTTATAATACGGGCTATAGCTACCATGTCACATATCTGGAAAAAGAATGATTCAACCACAAGTGTTTCATACTTAGGAGTGCAAAGAAACATAAAGTGTAGTATAACTACATACTTACCCCAGCACGCATCTGGTTAAGACCGCCATTCGTGTGAACAAGAAGATAGCCTCTAGATTCCAATTGAGCTGGCGAACCAGATAAACCCGAGGATCATGAGTCAAACTAACAACACAAGACTACAAAAAGAAACCAAACCAGACATGCATTTTTAAGTTTGCTCACATGTGTAACTAGGAGTGGTGTTGACACAAGGGACAAAATTGCGGTTGTGTGGAGGTTTCCAAAGCATGTCGAAATCCGGTATCTCGCTTGTAATGTTCAACTGTCAAATCTAAATGAGTGAAAAACACGAAAGAGGCATGATCCTTCTAATCAAAGCAATCGAAAATTTTCTTCTAGTGTTCTTACGTTAGCACATCCTTGCAATCACCAAACATAGTATTCACTCTGGAAACGTGCTCTACGACTAAAACAAACATTTGTATATATACTTATAGGCATTGTCTTCTCTGCTTCTACTCTTTTTCAAGAAACAATCCCATCATCACAAGATATTTTGCTTTTCTCAATTACTACTAAATTAGCCACTGATGATTTTACTTACAAGCAACTAATTTTAGGCATTCGATAAGTAGCACCAAGAATCAAAATGTGAAAAAAAAAAAAAAAATTCAAACCTTGGAATAAGAAGAAGGGCTTGTCAAGATAAGAGGAGGAATTAGCTTGGTGTTGTTGATGAGTTCCGATGTTATACTCTGATACTCAACCTCATTGTTCTGAATTTTGAAATAAGAATCAGCCATACGTTAAAAAGAAACCATACTGATAGCCAAAGTTCAAAACTTACTTTACTAACTCCAAACAAGAAAATCTCAAGAACAACATAAAAATTGAACCTTTGATTTGGTGATAAGAGTTGCTTCGTTCGATTCAAGATGAGATAGGTTCCTCGATAAACTCTGTTCTGTGATAGATTTGTTGTAATCGATGATATCTCCTCGCTGTCTAACAAAGAATCAAATCAAGAAACTATCCAATCTCAGAAACAGAGTTAATAACACTGATGTACCCCAAAACAACGACGACCAAAATAAAATAAAGATGGTTTTGGTTACGGACGCGAGTGTTGTGGTGGCTATGGTGGAACCTTGGGAGTCTATTCAAAGGAGCAACGTAATAGTGTACGGTGAGAAAGCCAAGTAACGTCATTGCGCATATGGCGCATATTAGAACCCTCCGTATCACAACCGCCACCACAACCGTCTTCCTCCGGCGTCGCATTCTGTTAGAACGATCCAAACGACTACATTCAAGAAAACAAACCGGTCTTCAAAGAAAAGATTCAAGAAAAAAACGGATCTTGATCTTCATTGTTTTTGTTTTGTTTTGTTTGGTTTTGTGAGTAAATGAACTTTCTATTTGTGGAAGTAGAGAGAGAGATGTATTAGCCGCAAAAGGGAAGTAAGAGTGGTCTAATGCACAAAACTCGACGATCTTTTATTTTTCAAATTTTGGTTGGTTCTTTTGTGTTCTATTTTAAGAGTTGAGAAGGGTCACGTGACGTTTGACCTGATCTTAGAGAAGGAAACGTTATTTGTTATTCTGCCGTGGAGACGATTTCTAATTTTGTCAATGGGGACAAAGTCGTAACCTACGAATCTCAATTTATTGCGATCAACAAGATTTAATCCACATCGTGGATCCATCTCAGTAACACTAAGCATTGGATCCTAAAAACACGTAAATATATATATATATATATATATATATATATTGTAAGAGTGATTCCAGAGTTGTATTTTACTGAGACAAATCAAATAACATGTATTCTAATGTTTAAAATAGTAACGATAGCAATTTCAACGGATTAATCTGTCTGTATACTCAATTATTTTATTTTTAGACTACACACTGGATTTATGTGAGAAAATTCCATAAAGATATACCAACTATAGTATCTATAACAAATAATTTAGTGTATTTTTATGAAATTTTTCCTGATACAAATATTTATATACTAAGTGATGACTCATATACCACTTTTTAACTTTTTCATGTTTTTAAAACATGATTTTATTATCCTTTCACCATCAAACATTAATCAAAAAGACAAAACTTTACGTTTTTTTTTTTTCGAAAGTGATTCCGCAATTCACTATTTATTTTTGAAACGGAGTGCTGTTTATGTCAGCAATTGGAATGAAACTTATTAGCTACATTAATCCATGAAATACGAATGATAGCTAATTCTCTCTTAAGGCAAGCCATAAATCAGCTGAAAATTGAATTGGGTTTAAATGGCAAGCATTATAGGAATTAGAGAAATAAAGATGAACATGATGGAAGAAGATGCTAGGAAAAGAATTTTCTTCACTCATTCTTCTTAAATTTCTGTGAACAAGTTCATTATTTTCATATGGGATAAAAGGTCTCCGGTGGGTTTTCATATTTTCCCGGAGATATTTTGGGTCACATAAGAAGACCACATTCATACTCCCACGATAGGAGTTCTACCCATATAATCCGGGAAGTCCCCAATATCTATGGGTTCATGTTTTTAATTTTTTAATTTACTTGTTTTCAAAATAAATTGGATATTCGCTAGGATTGACAAAAGTTGAATAACCTCGTGTAGTTTAATTCTTCCATGACATTCGAATCCAATGTAATATGGTCTTCGACCGTTGATAATATCGGTATATTATATCTTATAATTTGGTTTTCATATAATTTATATGTTAAAGAAATCGATAATGATAACAATAACATATAAAATCATCAACTAGGTAAAATCTCATGAACAATGTCATGTTTAAAAAATGGACGATATGCAAGAAATATCAACTAAACAAAACATGCGTTACATAACTTACAAAATAGCCAATAAGGTCCATTTTGTATCGACATGGTACGGACTACGGAGAAAACTAGAAGAATCATATAACACGTCACGTGGGTAAGAACAAACAGTCACAGAAAGAGAGAATGTACGTTCGTGGAAAGTGTGGCTGAGTCATCAGATCACTTGCTCAGAGACATGAACTGGCCACTTCAGTTGTATGTCTGTGTACAACCCACTAACTCGGTCTTTTAACATTTAGCCACCACAATGCATGAATCAAATCTCTTGTTGCATTATTAATTTAAAACATTAAAACAGTAGTTATTATTAATACTCCCATGGTCAACGTAACAGACAGGTTTTAAGGTAAGATTAGTGAATTGTGATCCAGCAAATTCAAATGTTTGTGTAAGAATAGTAATTTTCCAAGTTCCAAGTAAATTACAAATACTCTTTTAGGTTTCTTGGATACTACAAATATGAAAAAGTTACATGGTTCCGCTTGTGCGGATTATATGAATGGAATTAGTACCGTTTAAAGTAATTTAATTGCATTTATGTAAGTATTATGGTAAGCTACTTATTAAAATTAGACCAGCTGTAATACCAAACCTGAATGAATGAGCACGACACGTCTTTGTCCTCTAACCGTACATTAATTGTACCTGCCAGATGTGTAATGTCTTGTGCTAGCTAACCAATCACAGCCTTCGTCTGCATTCTCTGGTTTTTTTTTTCTTAGTTCTCACATTTTATTCATATCAAATTACGAAAGCACACCGTAAATAAATCTCATTCTCCGGTGAAATTGAAGAGATTTTTTAAAAAATCTTTCTAGTATGTAAATAAACTTTTTAAGTAATCGTAACTTATTGATTGGATCATCTTGTAATTTTCTTTTAAAAAAGTGATTACTTTTTACTCTGTATTCTTTTTGTCAAGATTTTTCACTCTATTTTTAAGGGTGAAGAAACAGAGAAGAACAAATTAATATATTAAACCAAAAATGTGGTAAATAATTACAGAAATAATCTAGAGAGGAAGCTTTGTTTCTTGACAGGCTTCTTCTTCTTCTTCTTATTAACAACGATCTCACTATATCTATGTTGCAAAGGAGATCGACAAGAAGAGACAGAAGAGTAATAAGAAGAGATAACCGTCGCAGAATAATCTGATTCTGAGTCTGAAGAAGCAGAGGAGCAAGAAGACACCGTCTTAGCTAAAGAAGATGCGCTCATGCTTGAACTATAGTCATGGAAATCGCTAGACAACTTGGAGAGACTCTCGTGGAGACAAAGGGAACAGATTCCAGGAGATTGTCTGTGCTTCGGATGTTTCTTGCATGAGTAAACGTAGTCTGAAGATGAATCTGATCTCTGCTTCACCGTATGATTCTTTGGTTTTGAGTCTGTTGTTCTCATTGATCTTCTGTTTCTGCTACTGATGAGGAAAACGTTTGCCATTGTTGAAGTTGTGGTGACCTGATTTGGTTTTTCTTTTTCTTTCCTTCTTGCCGTTTCGTGTGAGTTTATAGTGTTCATTTATAGGTGCTTGCTTCGCTGGTTATGATCTTTATTTGGTGTTTCCGAGATATTTCTTTACTTATTTTTTCATAAAAGCCAAAACAAAAATAATAAGAGGCCACGTTGGTTCATATTTATATTATTTTATTTTCATAGATAAAATATTCATTCGACGTAGTTTTAGAAAAAAAGACAATTAAATGGAAAGAAAAGGAAAATGTTAGGTCACTCTTACAAAATGTCGACCAAAGTGGTTATCAAAATATAATATCGACAAAAAGTACATAATGTTTATGTTCTCAGACCAATCATATAAGTAGATAGACACACAGTACAGTGTGCTTGTTATTATTAACTTGATAACGTTAAAAAAACAAAAACAAAATTTGTAATGAATCGAATTCCAAATAAGTTCGGTATTCAAAGAATTGAGTTTTTTTTTTAATACAGTTTAACACGTATACGTTTGCCAAAATAAACTCATGGTTGAAATCCTCAAATCGGATTTGAACTCTGATCCAAACTTATATTACTCCACTCGAAATAAACAATCAATATATTATATCCCACTCGAAATCTCCGTCAATTGATCACCACACATCCATTTGGTAAAAACAAAAAATATTAGTGTGTTGTTACGTCGGTTCGAGGAGAGATCTGGAGTGGTTATAATGTTTCATTAAAATGGACGGCTTAGATGTGCGAGAGATCTTGTGGGCTCCGACTAATTTGGTACCAGACGGTAGATGTGATGCTTTACGCGTATCATACTCTATTACTCTCCTCATACTCTCATAGTACAACGCGTGTTATACTCTATTACTCTCCTCATACAGACACATGTCAATCGTTCATTTTGCTCGGTTCAAATTTTAGTATTGTTTTTGTTTGTTTGAAAAGATTACTAACATCCGTACACATACAACAGAGTTTCACTTTCAACTAATTAAGGCAAAGCCAAAGCATAAAAAACAACGGCCCAAGTTGCAACCAAAGCCCCTAATGGAGAGGACACGGCCCAACCTGCACAAGGATTAGCCTGAGTAGTCGTGGGGTTGTAACCACCACCTCCGGTGAAAGAGGTTGGTGTGGGGGTTGGTGTGGTGGTGCCACCGCCTACACCGTTTGACGTGGTCGATGCCACGGTGATTGCTAGCTTCATACCGCCCGTGCAATGGCCGGGGATTCCACAGATGAAGTAGCGAGGACCAGTGGTCGTGAGAGATATGGTCGTGGTTCCACTGCTGTCAGATGTAATGGAGTTCCCTAAAGTGCAACTCTTGTAGTCATTCTCGCTCACTTCATCCACAGTGTGACCCGCACCGTAGGTAAACACTGAGTAAAACCATTGTGTAACAATATTAATGCTATCGTTTTGTTAGATTTTTCGTTTCACATTATCATTCTATGCAAACAATAATGTCAATCATCATTCTATGCAAAATATAATCTCATCGAAATCATTTTATCATGTCATTAATATTAGGCTGAATTAGGGTTTTTATCTTGGCCTTTCTTTTTGTCGCAACTAAATAAATATATGTGTGCATAGAAGAGGTAATTTATATATGATTCATATTTTTTGTCCAAAAAAAAAGAGAGTCATATTATATATATATAATTCTCGAGAGAGTTAAGAGATGATGAATCACCGATGGTATCGCCGACAGCGAAGCTCTTCCCGGTGGTGAGAGGAGTATAGTCAGTGCCAAGGGACCAATTCACGGTAAGAGTGGTGGATGAGGCAGGTGCCACCATATAAAAGAACAGGCCTAGGAGGGCAAGGCAACCAAGAAGTGTGCTCATATTGTTTTCTACCCTTTGTTTATAAATATAAGAGAATACTATTTTATGACAATTTCTTGGGACTTTTATACATGTTTGGTAGGGTGTGTGTTTTGTTGGAGTTTAATTTAGTCGACTTATAAAGGGATTAAACTCATGATTAAGGTTTGGACTTCCGGATATTCTCGAAAAACGCTTTTGCAATATATAAAATATATATTATTTCATAAAACTTTTTTTATCGACCATATTTTTACACACACTTACACCAACGCCCAAATAAAAAATCTACGTACATATATGATATATATTCTAATTAATTTTAACTTTTAACTCGGGAAATTTAAAAGAAATCTGAATGGCATCAGAGATTTTTTAAAACAATTTCAGGTGTTTATTATCTGAAAAATATAGTTCTTAAAAATTTTAGAAAATACCATTTTTTTTTTAGTTGATAGTATCGTAGGACTTAGGAAGGCATTTTTCAAAATTTTATAGCTTGTTTATAGACTAAAAAAAATTCAGAATTCCTTCAAATTAAGTAATTAACCTCAAGATAATTCTTATTTTTTGTCTTTAACAATGGTTCTTAGTTTATACAGTAGTTTTTACTTTCGGTTTAATAGGAAAAGAAAAAAAAACGAAAAAATTGGTAGATCATAAGAGAGAACTCATGGGATAGCGTCACAGCTTCACAATGATTATATGTATAGACTACATCAAAAAGCAGGTGGAACTTCCGTTCCAAACAATAAGCCAAGCGAATTACATATCTGTGTATAATGGCCCAATCATTATTAGCTAGACTATGGTCTTTTGTGACTTATATAACTCTCTTTTTTTTTTGTCAAATTTTTTTTATTTGATTAAACTAACAAATGCATGATTTATCGATAAGGAATGAAGAGACATGCTTCAGGCTTACTCAACCTACAATCTAAGCTAATCAAAAGTTCTATATGTGATAAGTAGTCTTCAGAAAACATATGATCGAGACACCACAACTGATGATGTGTATATATATTATGGATGGATCCATATTCACAAATATGTTTTCTAACTAAAAAACTATTGTAGATACTATATTTTAGGGATACTTTTACCGCTATAAATGAAAATACGATTAACAATTCGACATGAGTAGAATATAAAAACAGAAATTTTAGGTGTTTTTGAACATAATCAAAGACATGATACAGCATTACAGCTGGTGCAACCCAACCTCGGAATCCAGCAAGGTAACAAACTTGTATCAAGTTAAATTATATATATACAATGGAAAGAGTGATGAATGCTTAATGCGTGGTTCCATACGCTAACCAAATAATTTGGAACAAGATATTTAGACTCATTAAAGCGAATCATGACGCAAGCCGTTGAGAAGATATCAAAGAAACCATATATGTATGTATATATATATATGTTGATTTCCAATTAACTTCCTATTATTTTTCTTCCCAAGTTTTTATTATTAATTATAACATATTTCGAAATTCCTCTTCACCATTACTTTTCCTAAAAAGACTAATGCAATCAGCTAGAGTTGAATTTCTCAAATTTAAATACTTTCGACATCTTAAAATTTGTCCATATTATGATTTTATGGACTTTTTCCATGCCCATTTTGTGTTTCAAGTGATAGTGGATGATTTCGTTCAAAAAAAAAAAAAAATGATGGTGGATGAATGCAGCTAGAAATACAATAAACAAAAGAAATCTAAATACCTTTAACAAAAAGATGAAGAGAAAGCTGCAAGATAGTGTGAATCTAAGCTCAAAACATAAAAAAGCTGCTGAAGAGAACAGTCGGCTATATTTGAGGTGTTTTCTTATTCAGATATAGTGAAAAGCTTTTCACACATAAGATGTTTGAATTATATCTATAGGCTAGGTCAAAAACAAAATTCATTATAGGCTTTACTTTTCTACCTTTATTTTTTGTTCTTCTAATAATATGTAGTTCTACTTTCTTTTTTTCTTTTCCTTTTAATCTATTGAGTCTTCATTTCTTTTGATGGGTCTTCATGATAAGACAATGATCATCATCTCTCTTCTACCATGAATCCCACGTACCGCTGATTTTCCGTTCCAATTTAACTTCACAAAAGATTACGGTTTTTTTTTTTTTCTTAACCCTTTTGTTTTACATGATATACATATTATGTAGAAATTATATTTATTTTTACTCTATATAGTACGAACGGAAGACATGATTGTTAGTGAAGTCCTATTGTAGCTATTTTTCAATTTTGATTAATAATTAGTTTTTTTTGGAAGGATCAAATTAATTTCCTCTTCTTTTAGTTTTATCTTTAACGTCTATAAGAAAATTAACTTTTGGTATTTTCTTTGAATTTTTTTTGGTATCATCTTCTTAGCTTAGCTATGTCGTTTATGTTGGATAATTACATATTAGATAAAGCGAACTGGTTGTTTAATGAGGATGATTATCCACTTTAAATCTAAGGTTTAAACTTTGAACTATACAAAACTATGTATATTGAAGAAATTACTTTGAGTTTTGGAGGGTTTTAGTGGGTTTCTAAGTTGTCCAATGTCCATCATATGGTTCATATCTCGAGGTGAATATGGATTTGATTTTTCCACGAATAGTTAGTTATACATGTATGAAATGGTCGGCTAAATGTTTTTTCTATAAAGATGCAACCTATATACTATCAACACAAATAACTTAAATGTTGTCAAAAAACAAACAAACCAAACAACACATAACTTTTTTTTCGGGTTTCTAGATGTATAATTTGTTTTCATTCAAAAAAATTTAGTGATTAAAGGGTTAAAAGGAACCCACAAACTTTAAAAGTTCTAGAAAAAGACGAATTCCTTTTGGAAATAGATCCATAAATTAATCATTATACTTTCGATATATATAGATCATTACACACACAACCCTAAAGAGCAAAGAACATTGTGAAGTACATTTGGCGTAGAATACAGCTATTAGCGCCCAATGTCACCTACTTACCGACTTAACCCTTCTTTTTTTTCATCCAACCTTATTGTTTTTTCCAGATATTTATAACAGTTAATTCATTACGGCGACAAAAATGCAACTTACATAAAGAGAAACAGTGACCAAAAAAAAATACACAAATTAGAATATATATTTTTTTTTTAAAACCATAAAAACTAATTAATCTATTTGCTGAATTATGACTCTTCTTGAATCCTCCTTATTGTTTGATTTAAAGCTGTTGCAATATCGTCCACGGTATTCAGTTGGCTTCCTTCTTCAACCTGAACAAACCATTTATTCTTATGAAATATAACTATATATAAAGATTCCTAAAAAAGGTTGAAACGGGGACAAACATAATTTCATTACAAAATATCAATTTGCTTAAAATTGGGCTTATGAATATCTCCTCAACAAGTGGTGGCCTCACTTCGTTGTCCGTACATATTTCATCGACAATTCTATGACCACCAAACATATATCCACAGTAGTATACAACACCACGTATACGATAGATACACGCATATTGGTGTTTTTTTTTTGTAGGTTGGTCCCCTGAATCTTACAGGTACCATTAAGATACGCAATTTTTTGTGTCTAAAATAAAATGATGATTACGAGTTTGACCCACAACTATTGAGGCCCCATGCCCTAAGTGCCCAAACGAAGTAAGCAAAAACAAAGAGAATGATTTTAACTTTTATTCGCAACCTTTTTAAAGCCCAGATACAACGACAACTAGTACTAATCCAATTTTTTCCCCCAACAATAAGAGACAAAAAAATAAATCAACAAAGTGAAACCATATGCACCACACAGTTATTAATCACTTTAATCTCATGATTACCCCAAAAGCAAACAAAGTAATGATGAGAAGTTGAAAATGTACGTACCTTGACGCTGATGGAGTAGAGAATGGAGTTCTGGTGAGTGGTGACATTAAGATGAAGAAGAGTGAACCTTAAGCTTTGTAAAGAAGCTACGAGTTTGATAAGCTGCTTTGGTTTCTTCTTGGCCAATATCTTGATGTTCGCGTGGCTTTCTGCCACCGTCACTTCTATCTCCGCCGATGAAGATGAGCTTTCCGGTACTTCTGATGACTTTGTAGAGAATTGAGGGAAGCTGAAAAAATCTGAGAAGGGACCCGCCAGCGAGCTAGTGCTAGTCTTGGCTCCTTCTACATCATGGGTCGTGGTTCTCTTAGGCACCATAGATTGTAAGATATGCTCTAGCTCTTTCACGTAGTTTATAGCTCCTCCTACTATCGACGCCTGATCTCCCTTTACCACCAAAAACCCGTTCAAATCAGATGCATATGTGTGTAGTTCATAAGAGATTGAAAAAAAATCCTTGGATATGTACGTATACACACGTATTGCGCAAATCTTTTATTTTGGCTTTTTGACCCCATATTGTAGGGTGGATCTCGGAAGATATGAAAGATCTCTAGTTGCATACAAGTTGATTCTTAAGAAATTATATTTAAAAACATCCTAATATTTTCTTAATCATATTGATTCTAGTTTTTGGTGTCACAGAATTATTTATATTAAAAATATTTAAAATATGTAGCAGAAAAGTTTAGTATGTAATATATAAACGCAGCACCTCTTGCATATAAGTTTACGGTTGATTTTCTTGTTGATGAATTGTATAAAAACATCAATATATTCTCAATCATCCTCATGGTATTCCGTTTTGTTAGTATATCTAAAGAATGACTTTTAGTTTATTAAGTTTAAAGAAGCCTGAAACACGCAAAACTGTGTACAAAAACACAAACATTTGAAATATCAATTACATAAGAAAAAGACCCTGAATAAATGATATATATACTTATATAGCATGCACATGAGGAATTAAAGACTGAATTAGTAACTTACCCTTTGAGCATACGACGACGGCATTAAAGAACGGAGCACGGCGAGGTACTCGTTCATCTGTTTCCGACGATTTCTCTCGACGGCGATATGAGTCATTCTCTGGTTCTCGATCTCTTCCTTGTTCTTGCTGTTTCTTGTTCTCCTCCTCTTCCTCCGCTGCTGCAGAGGAGGATGATGCTCCACAACATTGGCGGGAAGACCAAGCTCTTCTATCAATGAAGGGATTAATAAAGGGTGTTGTTGATAGCCACTGACGATCTTCGTCTTTACCGTGTTCCACAAAGCTCTGTTCGTGACATGACTTATCAATGTTGTGCTTCGTATCTTGAGCTACTAATTCTTCTTGAGAGTACAAGTCGTGGAACATAAAATCTTTACAGTTGGAGAGGTATCCGAATGGACCTTGCGGGTATACCATAGCCGCTAAGGGCATTTTTAAGCCGGAGACTGATGAAAAGATATATTCAAAATATGGAAGAAAACAAACTGATTTGAGACCGTCAAAAAAAAAAGACAAGGGATTTGAGAAATCGAGAGAGAAAGAGAGAAGGAGAGAAAACAAAATTTAGACAGGAAGTGTTTGTCGCTCTCCTTTTTGTCTCGAGGGGAAAATAAAGGCAAAAAGGGTTAAGCCCACTAAAGGAAACTAACCTTGGTATTAATTATATGAAGATTCTTTTAAAATTCATTTTTACAAAATATTAAACTCCCAAAAACTCACCGGCATGGAGGAAGAGTAGGAGAGTGAATCTTTAACAAAAAAACAAAAAAAGATAGGAGAGTGAAAGAGGAAATATGAAGATCAAACAAAGTGGTGTGTTTATTTATTGGGGGACTCTTCAGAGAAGCTTTTTAAAGCTATAAGGCTAATTGTTATATATATTTTAGAAGCTCAGAATAGTTGACCCAAAATCAAAGCTCCCAAAGAGTACAATTGTAATAATCCCAATATGGAAATAACTTCTTCATACTTAAGTTAGACGTTAAACAAAAAATTCATGAATTGTATCTAGAAAAAAATAAATTTGATTGCTGTCAAAAAGAAAAACTAAATTTGATTATATTGTAATTGTATTACTAAAATTTATTTTGTGGACTATTCCTAAAAAAAAAAAATTAAAAATAAATAATTTATTAAGCAATGGTAAAAGCTGATATAGTGGGAAGTGATTTTTATTGACGTGCATGCGAGTGCAAGTAAAGTGGTGTGGTGGTCATTATAACCAGTTCAAATATTTTCCAAATTTTTCCTAATAGTGACGCCTTTAAATATGGCACTAACATCAATTAAAAAAATCATCGGTTCGTTAGTGTTAATATGTCATGTTGCGGATTAACGATTTCTCCAAAAAGAATCAAGACGTGCTAATCTACTAATTCTTTTTGCATTAAATTTTTTTGGTGATAATTAAAAGGAAAAGAGAAAAAATAAACGGAAATGTTCATTTGAACAATATAAAATTTTCAAAACATTCTATGCTTAATTACCATAGAAAACTATTTGATCTTCATTTGACGAAAATAAAAATTTTGCATTTACATTTTGTAACAATTTTGGGTTTAAAATTCTACTGTTCCAGAAATTACCATAGAATATCTATGCATTTCCATGGAATCAGTTACACTAATCAGCTTGAGTTTATGGTTACTAATTACTATTTAAAGATACGTAGAGAGGTATAGATACATGTATACATACAGAGACAAGTTCGCACGTGGGATAGTAGCAGACCGGTCCACAAGACCAAAATAATCTGTTTGCAGACTTGGGTCGTCAGGTTACACTCAAGATCGATTTTTTTTTTTTTTTAACCCTACACTCAAGATCGATTTATATTGAAACAAAATAACGTATATCTATATTTTTATAATAAAATAAATGTATTTTATATGTAATATATGGCTTAGTATCCGATTAAACTTGAAGTCTTTTTTAAAAATGTTTATCAAAAAATACACACCCTTTTTTTTTGTGCAAATCAGAAAATACACATCCAAAATATATTGGCTGGTGGGGTATCACTTTATGTCAGGTTTAACAAATTTGTTTCGTGCTGTTAAGAAATATTTAAATCGAGATATCCACTTGGTTGGCATGGAAGAAAATGATGGCACTAGTTATGTAATTTAAAATTTTTGTTTTTTTCGTCATCAAAAACAAAAGTTATGTAATTTAAATTAGATGGCATCTTTTTATTATTCTGATCTAATCACTCCGGGAATATGTAATAGTTATAGTCCAACTATAATATGAAAACAAAATTTAAAGAATTAGATAGATGTGACTAGGCTGCGTTGTGTAATCAAATTTGGTCGGACACTTGGGATCTTTAAATCTGAACCAATTTGCCGAAAATATAAATCAAATGTGAACATAAAACCCCAGGACAAAATTTTCATGATAATACAAGAATCTTGTTGGATGCACTTGAAATAAACTAAATTTAAGCTATAGTAATCTTGTCTCGTCTTTGAATCAGTATACCTAATTAACAATTAATTAACTAAATATTTTATTATTGGTTAATTATTATCTTTTTTTTTTGTCAACCGGTTAATTATTATCTAATCATCTGAAATTTGTTCGATCGTCCTCTGTGTTTATTACCTTTTCATCATATTTAACATGTCGATGTTTCCCACGAATGACATTTATTCAGAGTTTTGATTTTGATGTAGACGTTCAAAGATAATCTGTTTTTCTGTTTTCTGAAAACATTAAAAAAAAAAAAAAGGAGATGAGAAACCATGAGCATACGTCCAGAAGAGTCCATGTAACCTCACAATCTTCTATTTTCTTGTCTCTCGATCAAGTACTTTCCCAAGAACACAGCTTACAATTTTCCCATGGGCTTGTTTTCTCATGCATCTTTCGAATAATTTCCCCAATCACTGTTAGCTTTTTCTCCATGTTTGTTTCATTTAATTTGATCAAATCCAAACTGATTATATTAATTACATTCAAGAAAAAAGAAACAAACAAACGTTCCATATTTATATTACATTGTGAACAAAAATAAATTAAATACTTAAGATTTGAATGGTGAAGGCGATGGGGACGGATAAACCATCAGCTGTTTAATCTATTTTAATTTTAGGGAAGACAACAAACTGCTGTAAACTAATTAATTACATATTGTATCGATGATTTGAGTCTAACGTGTAAATTGTTATCTATAATATACATTTTCTAGAATTTGTTTACTTGTATGGTGATTGATTAATATTAGGACTCAGACCCCCGTGATGTCGCGGGGAAACTATTTTAGAAAAGTAAATATATTTTAAATTTAAAACTATACATTATGAAATTATTTGAATATAATAGAATAATTTGAATACATAAACATTAAACATAAACTGTTAGTTAAAACACAACCATCAAAATGAAAACATATCAACAAAAAATATTATGTAGAATAGACATAACTTTGCAAAAAATATTGCTTAAATTATTATAAATATATAAGATATCTTATGAAGAATTATGGTAAAGAGTTACAATTAAAAAAATTATAATGACAAAGGGATCTTAACTAAAAATATTGAATTAATGGTTGTAATGAGTAAATTTAATTTTAATAAATAATTATAATGAAAATTGTATTTAATAATGAGTGGAACAATATCAAAGAAAAATTGAAATTAAAATACACAACTTTCAAAAACATGATAAAATAAATTTAAATATTAAAAAGGTTTTTAACAAAAATTACGATAAATAGACCCAACTGTAAATTCTATATTAAGTTGTATTAATTTTCTCTATTGCTATAATCATTTCTAAAATTTTAGTTAGATTATAGAATAACGTTGAATATGAGATATTAATATTCAATTATTTAGATTCAACATAAAGTGACAAATTTGTTTCAACGAACTTGTTTGTTACTGATGAAGAGAAAAATATAAAGAGAGTTCAGAAGACATGACTATTTAAATAGACACACGTCAATGACATCATACACCTATTAGAACGAAAGTTGTGATGACAAAATATAAATAAAATATAGTGAAAAGACGCAACTCTATAATGAACTGATACAATTGTTTGATTTTAAAAAAAAAAACAAATAAAAACAAAAAATTTACGAGAAGGTACTACGAAAAATCGCAACTGTTTGCAATTGATTATACCTAATAATTCATATAAACTGCTTTCAAATAGAAGGTATCTTTATTACCATATTGAAAATTTCAAATTCAAAAACTCACTATATAATCCATCTAACTGTTGAAAAAAAACATAGGTATTTTTATTAAATTTTTATATTTAAAATTAACTAAAAGTTGTAAATTAACCAAAAATCTTTTGTTAAATCAAGAATTGGAGGAATTTTTTTACTTTTAAAATAATGAATGCTAGAGAATAATAATTTAGAAAGTTGTAAACACTGTTGAGAATAAAAATTTATATTATTTTGTATCATAGGAAAAAAATGAAAACAGTTCAAACAGACAAATATATATAGATTTCAAAAGATACGAACGTTACAATAAACACAACTCTACAATGAACTGTTGTAACTTTTCATAAGTAACCGTTTTAATGAACCATCACAACTTTTTGGAAAATATCCAACAGGTACGATTGAAAAAACATAACTGTTGGTCACATTTATTCGGATTGTTATTATATATAGATTACTTAAACTAATAAAAAAGACGTTAAAATAAAATTAAAAAGTACATTTAAACCATTATTCTCTGATTTATTTATATTGCTATTGCTATACCTTAATCTGTATATGTCTCTTTTATATCATTTTAAGTTTTTTTTTTTAACACCTACATCACTCTAAATTTATGGTAGGAATCCACTTATTTCTTAGATGTTATTGTCTTTTCTTGATTGTTCAATGTATTTCCGGGATCTTTGGTTTAGAAAAATTTTCTCGTCTACGTAATTATTTATGTAGTATAGGTTTATCTATATGCAAGAATACTCTACTAAATGACTGCAACTGTCATTAAGTAATGATTTTAATCGTTTCATTATCTTATACTACGAACTACAAGTTCACATTCAATATAGTTTAATAATTCTTTGATGATATAACAACTAATTTTTGACAGTTGACATAAAACAATTAATTTCGACGGTTGACAAAACAATTATTTTTGACGAAGGACAACCATGTGTCTTCCATACACAAATTAACAAACACTCATACTTGTTTTAGCTTAATAAAACGCTTTTATCACTAAACCCGCAGTCTAGCTACAACTTGAATTCTACTACGATTAGTATAAATGAGTCAAAATGTAAAAAATAAAAAATATAAATAATTAAAGATCTGTATAGAAAAAAGGAAAGAACAAAAAAAAAACAGGGGTAACTGAGAATACAGTAATTTAACTATCGCGCAACAGGTTGCAGGTCTTTCATTGTCGTATGTATTCAAACATACACACTTCTATAGTTCTCATCTCATGTCTATTTATTTACAGAACATAAAATCTGTGATTGTGATTTCATTTATCGGGTAAAGAAAACTCTACGTAATACGTGTTTAATACATAATTCGTGAATCTTGATGCTCTGGCCAAAACTTCGTCGGATTGTGACAACTCTTTTCGTCTTAGTAAAGGATTCATGATTTTTTTATTACTGTTATTGTCAGTATATAAAGACTCTCTTATTTCTTCTCTATTATTGGTTCATGGCATGTTTTTTTTAAGAAATTCGCAAGATCTTATCACTGGTTCTCGGTCACATACTATATAGTATTAAGTATATATATTACTTTTATAATACACACAAGCTTAACTTTATAACTAAGACTTTCAAAAAAACTATTTATAAACAAAAACATCTTTACATACGTATACATTTTTTTTATTGAAATAGGGGACCAAAATCTTTTGCCATAGTTATATTTAGGTATTTAATGAAAACACTAACACATTTTCAACGTTTCAACTTTCAGTCCAAAATTACTGTGTTGGTAGCAACAAGAGAGAACATTCACAAAACACAACAAACAACTACTCCCAACTGCGACTCTTGCTCTCACCAACTCTAAAAAACTTCGGAATAGTTAAATTTTGATATAGTCAAAAACATTGTTCAATACTTTATTCTGGCTTGAATTCTTGAAGTTTCATTTCGCAGTTAATATAATTAGCTAGTAATGACGAGATTAGCCTTTTAACGAGTTTGAAAAATTACAATATAATAAAATAAAAAGGAGTAGTTTACAACTAAACATCCTGATAAAACCAGCCTTGTTCCATGTTTTAAAATAAAATTCCTTAAGTGGTAAAGGAACATTAGCATGTGGTTCGTTTAACCGTAAATCCCGCTGCCTGAAATTCTAGCGGGAGATATATCGTGTACTTTGTCCGGATCAATTCCTTATGAGATTCTCATAATATTAATTTAGTTTAGCTAATAATAACTTTAAACAGATTTATTGTATAAAACTTAGAACAAGATCGTCGGTCACATCTTGTTCTGCTTCTCGGATTGGGCGTGAAGTATAGAATAGATCAATATAAAGCCCACATTCTTTTCGTTTTTTTAAATTATATATATGTTTATTTTTTACGTTATATAATGTTGATTTACAATAGAGGTCACAATCGTATATATGTATATTTCAATGTCTATCTTTAATTCTTCTTGAGCTAAAAAAAAAAAAAAAAAAAAACCGATACTGAATACTAAACCCCTAAACTTTATGTAATGATGGCATGCACTTGTACACCAAACAAATGAAATTTTTTTTTGAACGAAAAAGTACTTCAATTAAAATTAGGGTTGCTTATATAAAAGGAGCCTCTTTTGCCAATCAATCGATCTGTTTGGTGATTCTGGGTACGAAGAATAAAATTAAAATAACAACAGTCAAATTTAGCATATAAAGAAATAACATCGTGGAGAGTCCCATAAAATTCCTTCACATAGAGTTTCTGATTAAGAACTTGGACCAGCATTAACAAGTTGAAAGCTAAAGAAATGTCTTTGATAGAGCTTCTGATTAAGAGCTTCGACCACCAAATGAATAAGAACCATTAATTCAACTGTTTTGACAAACGAAAAAAAAAAAAAAACCATTCAACATTTCAACTGGTTGATGTTAAAAAGAACCACACAACTCATTTTATGGGTCAATATTGTTTTTCTATACCATCTAGGCATCTACAAAAACCATATAAAGGCTTAAGAAAGGTTCTAAAATTTTCAACAACTTTTCAACCTTTTATCCAAAAACATTATTACTAGTATTTTGAGAATCCTTTTAAATTTGGGTGGTGTGGTTTCTAAAATTTTAGCATTTTTGACAAGCAACAAAAATAATAGGTTTAAGAATTTTCTACTTTCGTAACTATTAATGCCAAAAAAAAGGTTAAAATAATGACAAAATTAAGATAATAAAAATTGGTTGGATAAATGACAAAGAGTAAGCTGCGGTTCATGTTAATAGCAGACAAATCTAATTCAATAATTAGGATAATAATGACATTCGTGCCGACCCGATAAAAGATCCTCCAAATATTTTTAACGCGTTTGGAAAGGAGTCTGAATAGGCTTTGTGTATACGCAATTTACTTATTCTGTTTTTCCAGTTCTTCCTATCCAAAACAAGACAATTTTAATCTATTTTCTAATGCGATCGAGAATATAATCATTTTTAAAACATGTATTTAATTATTAAATTAAAGTTTTGATGTAATTGAGTTTCCCGAGAAAACCGGGGATGTTGATACCTAAAATTCTGTGAAATGTTGAAAGTTTGCAGTTGGAGTGACTCGGGGACTTCAAGATTCGCTTCCCAAACATTACTTCTCAGTTTTTACCTTTTTTTTATTACTCTTTCATCTATGATCTATCTGCCTTGTCAGTTGTCACTCCCTACCATCTGACCTAATTACTTTTACCATTGTATAATTGTGACTATACTACATATATTCCGAAACCGTAATCAACATACGAGTCTGAACTTTCTATTAAGATTTTGTGGTATTTCGAATAGCACTAATTTTGAGGACAATGAGACTAACAAATACTACACTACAGTTGTAATATGAACAGTGGAATATGCACATGATAACAAGCCGAAGACTTAAATATAACTATATTTTTTTTTGTGCAAACAAGAACTTTCATTACTTAAAACTTTAAGAGAGAAAAGTTCATACAATCAAAGGTTAAAACATAACAAGAGGGATAAAGATAATGGTTACATGAGTTTTCCAAAGGAGTACAGTTTGAAAAATCTTTTGAGACCATTGTGGAGTCGACCATGAAGAATAACTTCGCGACTTCCTTGATCAGCTTGTGATCATAATCGACATGCGCAAAATATGCGACCAAGCTTTTAGAAGGGTGCTCCATGAGGGAGACAAGGATTAGGGTGCCAGCCAATATGATAAGGATCATAACCAAGAAACCAAGGATCTTCAAACTTGTGGGCTCATAACTCTTGGCATTAGATGAAGCTAACTTCGGGAAACGAAAGTAAAAGGTGCAAAACCGTAACATAGCAGGTGAGTCCTCCTTCTCATGAAGCTAATAGCCATGGAGGTTAAGGAGTTTCACACAAAGCTTGTATTCAGTTTCACCTTGGTAGAGAGGAAACAACCTGAGCTTACATCCTTTTGGCAGCTTGGTACAAATGGTAATGGAGCTCTCAACAAGGGTGTAGTAATATAGATAGGTGTAACATCGTAACATAGTAGGTGAGTCCTCCCTCACATGAAGCCAGTGGCCATGGAGGTTAAAGAATTCCACACAAAATTTGTAGTCGAAATTAGCAAAACATCGGAGAACAAACCCTAGGTTCAAAAGGGAATAAGTGGGATTGGGGGTTTTACAAGTAAGGTTCATGAACGTGATGGTATCATTAGGTGAAACTAGAGACCAGGTTCTAATAAGCAATATTGACCAACAAAGCAACAATGTTTGACTAGAAAACAGTCGACGTCTTCTATCAACTGATTCTAGAAAAAACAAAATTACGCTAAGTTGAGGCAAGGAGAAATTTATAACGGACCTGGATTTTATGGATATTTTATGGACATATGAATTGTGTAGCACCTTAATGGGTTGGTCCAACAGGAAGAGGTTAATGGGCCTAGGCCCACTTGGCAAAAAACAGGGTCCAAACAAAGGACACCCAAGGCAATTAGGTTAGCGCCGCCAAGACTCCTCTTTTCTTTCACCGTCGCATCAGTTCGTCGGAATCTACAGGCCTTCGTCGGAGCAATCGTACGCGGGACTTTCCCCAGTTGGGTCCACCACGAAAAACTGATGAAAGTTCTGGAGGGTTTCACTTGGAGGATAGTTGAGATGGTTCGCAGCGCCGGCGTCGAGGTACGAAGGTAGAACGTTTTAGATGTGGTCGAGAGCTTGCCAGATTCAAAAGATTTGGGTGTGCTACAAGAGTCACTCCCAGTTCCGTCAGAAGAAATCCTGCTGGTAGAAGAAAGCTCCTTTGGGTTCAGGTTGGACAGGGGGAACAAATCCGGGGATGGGATTAGTTGATGGCTAGATCCGATGAGCTTCTCAAAACTCATCTGAGGGATTCCACCGTCGAATAAGGGGACCAAGAGATAGGGTTGAGATGATTGAGTAGACAGCCAAGGCGAAAGTAAAAGAAAGCACAATAGAAGAAGAAAACAAGCGGAAGATTTAAGTTCTCGACGCCGACAATCAGAGACCTTGCCGACGTCGGAGGGAAAGTTCAAAGTAGACGTTTCAATACTCGGGCCTGGGAGAATAATATATCTTGATATTATTTAAATTAAATATAACTATATATGGTATATTAATCACATTCGAGAGCTGACCAAAAAATAATCACATTTAAAGTTTCAAACACATAATTCAATAGGTTGTTCAGCCAAATTTCAAAGCGAAATCACAATCAAAGTTTGAAGCACATTATTCAACTTCTCAAACTTAAGTATTATGTCAGAAAATAAACATTTATATATTTATTTTTCATCCACATGAACAACATTTATATATAAGTTTAGTGCTTTCTTGTTTTTTTTTTTTTTTACATTGTCATAGAGATGTTGTGATGTGATATAACTCAACTGGTCTATTCCGGTGGTTTATATACACAATGGAAAATAATAAATCAAGTGATGAAGTTAATTTGTCAAAAATAGCTTAGCTGTCTCATTGAAAAACAAATGCGTAGGATCAATCTTACGTGCCTCTTATACAAAACAAAGTACGAGATTGGGTCAAGTAGTGAATGATTGAATTCTATTTATTCTATTCAAATAGCTAGGCTTTCAACACTATACACATCCTCACTCTATATATACATTTTTTTTTATCGGAATGATACATCATTTTATTAGAAACAAAACAAAGGAAATGGCACATCTTTAACTATGCAACTAGATTTGTAGGGTTCAATTTCTATAGCTGAACAGCATCCAATAACTCTATATTACAGTTCAGTTACTTTTTTGTGCATATAAAAAGAAGAGTTCAATTATATATGACTATGTGTGCTATTATTATAAAGCGATATCAGTTTCTGGAAAAAAATATCTAAAGCTAGTCTTTTGTAGTTCATTACTTTGAACTATCCTTTAAATTGGTCAATCGGGCCAATGTTCATATGTACTCCAAATAATAGAAATGAAAGTTTAGCATGTTAGATTCCATGTATGATATGATCACCTCTTCAGCAGATTTCAAGTCCCATATGTTTTTAATTTTATTATTTTGTCTTTTTTATTTCTTAGAAAATATTAAAAATGCATCTCCTATTATAATTTTATATTTCTAAATAAAATCAAATTCTTTATGTGAATTTTGTATCTGTATTTTTTTTTTTGTTTTAGGTAAATTTAGTGTTTGTAATTTTTTTAATATTTTCAATGTACTTTACTAGTTAAAATATTTATGAATATATTGAATTTTTTTTTGTGAATATAGATTTTGGATACAAAGTTTCTCGGTATGAATTTTGATGGATTTCGAATCATATATTTTAAAATTACGATTTCTTTAAAATTGGTGCACAGTCATAAATACGATATATATGTTTTTTTTTGTCGGTAAATATGACATATATGTGGATTTTAAAAACAATATACAAAAAACTGAATTTTAAAATAGCATCTATTCATGGTCATAATTTGCTTTCACATATATTTCTTTTGCCTTGAAAATTTCATTCGCCAGTTTAATAATCCACATGATTAGTAAGGTAGCGTAACTAAGGCCCGCATTAAATTATTGGGCTTATTTGGAGATAAATATTTCTTAGCTATTTGGTCTTCTAATGTTTCTAAAGCGGCAAAGCCGTCAAATTGGATTATAGTTTCCTTCCTCACTTCTTCCTTTACTCGACTGGAATCATTTTTCAAAAGATGTTTATCTTTTGATCAAATTCTTTTTGGTGTGAAACATAAGCAACAAATGGAGCAAACAAAACAAACAGAACGAGTTAACATTTTAGAACCACAAGTGAAACAAGCAATATAGAATGAGAAAAGCCAGATTTGAACGGTAACCATACAATACATATACAATAATTATCAAACTTTCAAGTCGATTTGCATACCTATACATAGACTGAACAAATTTTAATCAATTGACCAAATTTTTCATATTTTTCTTTTAAATATATTTTAGTTACAGAATTAACAACAAAAACATGTCCTAAATACACCTAGTCTCATGCCTAACAAAATAATGTTATAAATAACTTTTTTCTGGGATAACTTAAATGTGTCCCGTTTATATATGATCATTTGTATTTTCTATCTTGTAGGAGAAAAAGAACCACATTCAACCAAATATGGTAGATGTAGATTCTGTAAATTGGACCAAATACATGGCCAATAACCTAACTGTTGGCAGTATATTTTGTTCAACATAAAACAATTAGCTAACGAGATCAGAATATGTGGCTCTATATCAATGGTTTTCTAACGCGGAACTATTAAATTTGAATCCATTTCTAACCTATTAAAATTTTTGTGTCATAGATAATTGATTTTATGACATGTTGACGTGTTCGTTTATGCGGAGACTATTAAATTTGAATCCGTTCCTACTCTTTTTAAATTTTTAGGTAGATGATTGGTCTTTTTTTATATGCTGACGATTTCGTTTATTCGCAGAGTATTATTTTTTTTTGAATTTGCTCGTACTTTAATTTTTTTTAGATAAATGATTGAGTTTTTTTTATATGCTGACGCTTTCGTTTATGCAGAAACTATTAAATTTTGAATCTACTTTAATTTTTTTTTTTAGATATATGATTGGTTACTTTCCAACGTTTTGCACTAGTAAAACTCGGTCATATAGCCATAGGAGATTAGTACGAATTGAGTAGTAGCAAAATATATCCACTGTCGGTTACAAATTAGTGACAAAGTTTGAGGTTGAAGATTTTGTAGCAAACATGTAGCTAATCGTAGGTATATAGTAATGAATGGTGACGAAAGGTTTTTGTTGCAAATTTCTTACAAAATTTGTGGCGATCGTTGTTGTAGCTAATGTAAACACAACCGACGTCGTCACAAAATGTAGTTAATAAAAGTGTAACAAAAAGCTAAGGAAAAAACAGTAATAAATAGACATCCTTCTCGTGTAGTAAGCAAGATGGTCTTTGTCGTTATTGGTAGTGATGTAGTGGCGCCTGCATATAAACATGTAGATGTTTGAAACGCTTAAAGCATTTTAATAAAATAACCAGACAGGTGAAGGGAAAAATGTCATTGATAATCTATCATGTTAAAAACACATCCAATTACATAATATTACATAAGTCATTACAAAAAATATGAAAATACTTATAAATTTATATCAGTGATAATCTAACATCATAAGTGTCATCACCAATTACATAATATTACATCAGTCATTACATAAAATATGAAAATACTTATAAACTTATATCATTACACTTTTTTCTTGCCATTGTTAGCAACTAAACGAATGAAATGTTGATGCAAATATTCCACAACCGTTTCTAGATATTTCACCCTGTTCCTTAAGGCAATGACTTCACTATCGCTGCTTCTTTGTGCAGTCTCTTCCTTCCTCATAGTTTCTAGAGAAGTACTGCATATTTTGTCTTCGTCCAATTGAGTGTCATCACCGAAATCCATCTGATCTTTAAGAACAAGAAAGAACATGTTTTAGTCATCTGACTTGATCAAAAGAATGTCATTTTTTTTTTCTTTTTTTTAAGCATGCAGCATTACAAACTATAAATTTCTAACCTGCATTTGCCTTATACCGCTGATATCTATCTTTAACCTGAGCAAATGAATGATAAAGATATTTACTGAATATGTCATTAGTTTAAAAACCCTCATGAAATTGGTGGTGAAAGATTGAAGCTATACCTTTGAAATATGTAATGGGAAGTCTGTATCTTGTGTCGATTCACAGTTGCCCAGAGGAGACAAACCAACTTCATCGCTTGTTTGCAATTCAGAAACATAGCTTGGAAACCAATTCCTTATATGAGGAGGTTCTGTTCATAAAACGGATCAAACCAGAAATCACATTACAAACAAAGGCGGGAATGATCACTACCATAAGTGAAAGGATTCTTACTTGAAAGTGGTGAGAGACTAAGATCCATATCTGCAATCTGCACATACGAACAAAATTATTATCTCTTAAGAAAAAAAGCAAAACGTATATGATGATCTCAAAATTGTCATAAATAGTATGTTATGTTCAGTCGTTTTCAAAAGTGCTTAAATATACTTCTGAAATTTTAGTGTTAGAAAGTTTTCAAAAATATTATACCCGATGATTTTGATCGTTTTTTATGGCGAATGTTTAGGGGGGTGTATTCAACTTGGCATTTTAAGTGATTTCTGTGAAATTTACAAATTCTATGTTATTCAATCATGAATTTTAAAAAGTCTATTAAAATCCATTGTTATTGAACTGATGATTTAAAAATCTACTTTAAAATCCATTCAAATCCACTGTTATTGAACTGATGATTTAACAATCTACTTTAAAATCCACTTTTATTCAAAACAGTTTTGTGGATTAGGATTTTAATAATTTTTAGGATTCTGGAGGATTTGTTTAGTTAAAAATACGGAAATCCAAATCTCATGGTTTTAGGTGGGATTTGAAAGAATTTTACAGAAATCATATGAATTTCCCTAAAATTTATCAAAATTCTAAATTTACTAAATCCCATCAAATTTTCCAAAATCATGGTTTGAATACACCCCCCTTAGTTTCTTTTTAATGAGTTATTTTCTAGAATATATATAAGTGATACCATAAGATTTCATACCAAAAATTGTAGGGAAAGTGTCATAAATATCACTAAAATAGGTTTTTATTCCAAAAAATAGCACAATTTATTTTTTTTTTCTCCAAAAATACCACTAAAATGTATTTTTTTTTCCAAAAACACCACATAACTGAACTAAAGTTCTAATACTAAAACCTAATTTCTAAATTCTAAATACTAAACCCTATCCCTAAAAAGTATATCCTAAAACTAAATGTGTCCACCCAAACCTAAAAAAAATAATTCTTCATCCTTAAAAATTAATTTTTTGTGTTTGTGTTAATTTTGAAAAAAAAAAGACTTTTGTGGTATTTTTGGAAAAAAAAAACTAAAATATGGTATTTTTGGAAAAAAAATTTAGTGGTATTTAAATGAATTTCTCAAAATTGTACCCGAACAACCTAGCCCTTGAAAATAGAAATCTTCTTAATGGCTAAGTTTTATAATTAATACATGCTGACAAAAAAATGAGAAAAATCCAAATATTTTCTGAAGAGTTTGGATGGAGAGACAAAACTCTACGAGATATACTTAGATTTAGTTCAAATATCGAAACAAACAAGCATCATAAATATTTCTCTTAATACTATACATATTTTTCTTCCTAATATTACAAACTATTTATTCAAAAAATATATTATAAACTATAAGTTGATATCCGAACAAAACAAAACTCAGTTCTAGAAGTATTATGTGTTCTCCACAAATATATCAATATATTTGGTTTATTCGTTTTATCAAATAACCTCATCTGATAATTTGTTTTAAAAAAACATACATACTATAATAAATAATAATACAGAACCATATTTGAAAGCTTTCGAGATAAGTTTCAAGATGATAAGATTCATGAGGCTTACATATTATTTATGTCTTTTTCGGAAATTGTTAGAGCATTAAATTTTCGATCAGTAAGACAATTGTAGCGGTGTGTATAAAATCGCATATTATACGGACAAGCGAAACCTTAGGGTTTAAAATATCTGTCATTTTTTGTTTGTAATTAAGCACTTATGTGATGAGTTAATTAGCAGTAGTAGCTCAGGAAATTAATTAACTTATTCGCTTAATTTTTTATAATTGCATTTGTTGACAAAATATAAATGATATACTGTAGTAGGAGTGGTTGTTCAAAAAAAGAAATACTGTAGTAGGAGTATTAATTTTCTTTTCAGGTCTTATTTCTAAAGTTGAAAATCGTCCCAATGAAAGGGAAAGTTGAATCACCTCACATTATCCTTTATCCAAAACTAATAGTATATTACTTATATCGGGCCGTCGTTTAAGTCATCGCATCATATGATATACACATCTCCACTAATTAATCCGCACCAAAGTGATCAGATATATAAATGATTATGATTATTTAAACTGATTCCACACCAAAAAAAAAAAAAAAAAAACAATAACTAGCTAGTTGGAGAACGACGTGATCACAACATGGGATTATCATGATGATGCAAGTATATCACCAACTGCTGTATTCATAAATCACATTTACGACACTATCATTGTATAATTGCGTTGACCTAATATGTTAAGACCACATCAAGCTCTTTTTTTCTTTTCTTAAATACTAATCTCTGTCGAAGTTGACTCGTAAGAGATAAGTTTGATCTCGTATTGGTTTTAGTCATTTTTACGACAAGATATGTAAAGCTTTTGGATCAACAAATCTTTCTTTAGTATACATAAAGTGCCAATATATATAAAAAACCCTCAATGATCTAACTGTAAGACTCTTTCAAACTTGGGAATTAATATTTGCAAGTGACAGTACCACTTCCTCCCAAAACCGGTTGATTTCTCCGTTTTGTATCATTTTAAATCGAGTTACACATCATAAGAAAAAAACCGTAAAATAAAGTACCAAACCATCACAACAATCACTTTTGGATTATATTCATAACAGATTTGCTTGGTCCATAAAATATAATTTGTTCAATAGTAGTGCCTTTTGTGAGATCTGAAAAGTCAACCATCATGTTCATTAGGCAAAGCAAACCGCCCCTAAATTAATGTATCACACGTTCTTATAATATCATCTCCTATGATCTTACCATCACCTTTTTTTGTTTTTGTTTTGTTTCGAATGCGAAGTAAAGACAAAAAGAACAAAATGACGAGGCTTTTGTTTTTATAAAGCTCTTTCATCGGCAAAGCTTTGGTCCTCATGAAACCGGGAAGTACATACAATTACTTACCTCCACACCGTCAGATTGTTAAACCATTTGCAACCATCGATGGTGGTCATGTCACGTTTAAGCTTCTTCTACTCTTGTTTCATGCTACTAGTACTGTTACAGCTCGGCGCGGCTCAAACCAACGAGTTTGATAATGACGACGACAGGGCAAAGTTCAGTCCAACCATGGCTATAGTCATGATCGTACTCGTTAGTGTTTTCTTCGCACTTGGATGTATCTCCGTCTACATGAGGAGGTGTCTCGAAAGAGCTCTAGGGATAAACGACGGTGGCGAGCCAGGAAACTGGCTTAACGTGAGGCTGACGACAGCGCGTGACCTCGACGCGTCTGTCATAGAAACGTTTCCGACGTTTCGTTACTCCACCGTGAAGACGCTGAGGATCGGCAAAGAAGCGTTGGAGTGTCCCGTTTGCCTCAACGAGTTCGAGGACGACGAAACGCTGCGTTTGATACCTCAGTGTTGCCACGTGTTTCATCCTGGTTGCATTGATGCTTGGCTCCGTTCTCAAACCACGTGTCCTCTCTGCCGGGTGAGTCTGTTTCTTTCGAGATACCCGGTTTTGCAAGAGAAACCGGTCAGAGCTCTCCCAAAATGCCGGTTGATGATAGTCGGACTCGGAGAAAGGTTTTGGCTTCACCGGACGAGCGGTTGATTGACTCGATGGCTTGGACAGGTAACCAAAGCATGCCACGTAAGTCCATGTCTACAGGTTGGAAACTAGCAGGATTGTTTAGCCCGCCCATTTCTCCTGGTCAACCAGAGGAGAATCTAGACCGCTTCACGCTAAGGTTACCCCAAGATATACACAATCAGCTGGTGAACTCGAACCTAGGAAACCATGGGTCAAAAGACCAAGTGGCCTTACCTCAAGCAAGGAGTTCGGTTAGAGGGTTCAGAACCGGAAGCCTATGGACTGAACGAAACTATTTCTACTTCGAACGGTTCGATCAAGACAGACGGTTCGACCGAAGACCGTTTTCTATAACTCCTCCGTACCATACCGGTTTGATCCGGTCCCCGGATGGGATTATGGACGGTGATCAGGTGCGTGCTGGTGCATCAAAAGGTTTGCTTCTAGCAATAAGGTCACCGATGGATCGGTTATTTACTGGGAAGAACAATGTTGGTGAACGTTCCTACCTTCGATCCGGCGATGCAAGCCCTGCCTAAACGATTTGATACTATTGGGTTCATTAGGAAATATGAGAAGAATAAAATCTGTACAAAATTTCTTTTAGTTTCTTCTAGTGTTCGAGAAATTTCAATTGCTTCACCCAATAAAGAAACGTCTTTGTTTACCCATCAAAATCAAGTTACCTTAAGTCTAACAGTCAAAAGTCAAAACCATGAATAAAAGAAAGCAAGGTCCAAACAAGTAACCAAGTCACTTAGTTGTTCAACTATGATGATTCATGATGTGAAAACTTCAAAGCGACTCATGAACCACCATGACGGAAATAGAGAACAGATCGGTAAAGAGCAGCAACATAGAGGAAGAAAATCAGGGCTATCAGTAGATCATCTAGTAAACCGATAACCCCCAATACTCCTGACAAGAAAAAGATACAAAGAATTGGTAAAGTAATGTTAGTTGACAGAAGAAAAGAGTGTATTGTATGAATATATATAGTCAAGAGATAAAATAAGGAATCACCTTCAGGAATGATATCGATTGGACTGATTATGTAAATCGCACTTAGTATCATCTATATCAAATCAAATGTGGTGAACTTGCGTTAGTCAAAACATTCTTTAGCTCAGATGTGAAATTTTTTGTAGCAGATTTACTTATAAGAGATAAATAAACTTATCCAGGTTCCAAGAGTAATGAATGTGTTTAACTAACCGCAATATAAACACGAGCTCTGATGACGAATGGAAGCGTTCTTCGTGGATCCATAATTTCTCGCAACAACCTTCGGAGTAAGAAGGGAAGATCTTGCATCCTCTGCAAAATATAGATAAGTTTTTATGTGAGAAAAAGGCTTCAGTAAACTCCACACTTACTTGTCGTCAAACTTATGAGCTACAAGGAATGTTATGTAGCACAAAGCAATAACAAGATGAAGAAACTAAAAACCAACTACCAAAAAGTTAAGGAAAAGAATAAGCTCAACATAAAACCAGAACCCCCACAGTCTAGTGTCAATCCTTCAATTGCAAAAATTCCTCTACTGGTCGAAATAACAAAGCTATAAGAACACATATCCCTCAAAAACGACTATACTTATCCCCAAACTTAGCTCTGGTGAGTTATAATCTGATTTTTCATCCCCGAGACTGGAGAAAAGACGAAACGCGTACCTGAACAAGACTACTTGACTGTCCACCAAAGACTCGGTTGTATGTTTCAACATCGTGAAGAACATCGGAAACTGTAGCATCATTCCGAACTCTCACTGTTTCCTCAGAAGGAACTAACAAGCTAATCGGACGACGACACAAGGGACATTTGCATGGCCGTAATGTAGATCCATGCCTCCAAACAAGCATAATGCAGTTTCCTACAATGACTGAATAGAGTTAATATATCACGAGCTGCGCTGAAATTACATAACCAGCAATTAAACAAGACATAATCTCACTAAGGTTAGCTAACAAACTCAGAACCAAAATAAAATAAAAAAAAAATCATATGTTAGGCCTAAGCAAAGATAGAAGAATGAGACATGAAGCTTTCTCTTAACTAAAACCAATTCTAAACATAATTAAGCCGTTAAAAAGAGTGTACAGAGAGTGAATTTAGCAGTAAAACAACTCTCAATCGTGAATTTTACAAGTTCAAAGACAAAAATATTCCAATATAACCGAACTAGCTTCAGGGAAAAACGAAATTGAGATCGGCACAACTCTGATCTCATAAAAGCGACTAACGAAGATTCAGGAGGAGATTGAATCGAGATGCTACACTCGAATTCTGGGATTAACTACTGCACCTAACTACGACCGATTCCAAAAACGATTCGAGAGAAGGAGAAAACGAAAAGTAAAAGAACAAAGAGATCGTACCGCAGAACCAGTGGGAGCAATTGGCTTGACAAGGAGCGATGAAGTGGCCATGGCATATCGAACAAACTTCGTTCTCCGGAGGCGCATTCATATTACTTCTTCTTCTTCTTCTCCTATTACTCTCTCGTCGCCGCGTCTTTGTTCTTCGTCGGCTCTATAATCTCCCTTAACTTTTTCCGTAGCAGTTAAGTATTAAGAAAATAGAAAAAAAGTCATCGGATACACGTGACAATAGATTAAGCCAAGCAGCGAGCTGGAGAGACCCAATCCGAGCCGTTCAAACCCTTCTAATATTGTTTTTTCCTTTTTTTTTGTGGTCAAACCCTTTCTAATATTGTAAGTTTAATAATATATGAGTCGCTTAAGCTATAAAAAACATATCTTCGATCCTTAAATCCGTAACTTAGTAGATTGATATCAGTTTGTATACCCTTATTTGGTTGACATATGTTACTTATCCACTATTTATCAACTGATATCATATGAGTCTCTCTCAATCTGAAGCAAGAAGTCTAAATTAAAGGAACAGCAGAGGCAAACAAAATCAAACCGGAGGAATTATTATTACTCTTGTAAGGGAAGAACATAATAACTTTTTTCCAATGAGAAAGAAAATGAGTGGTCAATAACATTTTTGACATCAGTGTACAAAACTCACTGAGAAGTAAAAGGTTTTTTAACAATGGCATATATCTCAAAAGCCTTGTCTTGCAAGATCAACGACCATTTCGTAAAACCCTAACAATGTTTTGGGTTTTTTTTTTTTACCTTGAGCTTACTCGATGTCTTTACTCTTCTGCTGCCTGTAAAATCAACAAGACAACTCTTGTATCAAACACTCAACTAAATGATTCTACCTTGTAAGGATTTAGAAGACTATAAAAATGACCGGATTAGTCACCAAATTGTGTGCTTTTACTTAATAGCATGCTTTTTACAAAATGCATACACATTGGCATAAGATGTTTTCACCTCTAAAACCTAGTAATTATGATAGGGATGAAGTAATGTTACATTCTCCTAATCATTAATTTCCAAAACCTAGTCTAGTCGCGTCATTTCCAACAGTGGAATGTGAAACTATTTGAGTTCTAAAGACTAAAAAGGTGCACTTGTCTCACGAATCTGTAACCATATGTAAATCTCAAAACACACATCTTCAAGCTAAATAATATGAAACCATCTTATTTCACCTATCAATTCTAACTTCCCAAAATGTTTGTCTCAAAATCATCCAACACAAAAAAAAAAACTAAGTACTTGGGTACCTAATAAAAATGAATTCAAACTAACCTGAGGTACAGGAGCCTCTGTTGAACTCCTGGGAGCTAATAGAGTGGCTGAAGTTGAAGACGATGCGTCAAAAACACGAGAACAATCTGTGTATGCAGAGCCAATACCAATTCCAGCACCAAACGCAATCGATGCCCATCTTGTAACCGGACTCCCTAGAGACCACAACGCAATACAAATTAATCATCAAAACAGAACCAGAAACTATCTGAATCGGAACAAACACTCAAAAACCCTATTTGATCGTGAAATTTCGATTTTATCTACTAGAACCCTAATCAGAGTCACCCACAAATTATGTGAATCATAAGAATGAGAGTGGGGGGAAATTGAAAAAAAAACCACCGAACTGAAGAAGAGAAGACCAGCGAAAGCGCCGCCGAGGGAAGAGTAGACGAAACGACGAGCAGTGAGATCGATACATGCGTCCCATTTGGCGTTGACATCTGAATCGGTGTTGTTACTCTTGTTTTCCATTTTTTCCGACTCGTTTCTTCCTCTACCTTTCCGATTTGATTCTCCGAAATTTTCCTGCTTTGTGTTCTTCCACAATTCGCTTCTTTCGATCTGAAAGGGTTTGTTTCTGAATATTTCTGACTGTGCAGGCGAAGAATCTTGGGCCGATTAATGGGCCAATGAATGTGCTATGTTGGGCCTATATACTTTTGCTTTTAACGCAAGCGATAGTGTGTACTGTGTACTTTAGAAAGAATCTTTTTGGATAATCCGGATACTGAAAAATAGACTAAAGTTTAATCGAATTTTAGTTTAAAAATATTGGTAGAAAATTTCAAGCTGTCTTGAATAATTTAGATATTAGGATAACTTCACTGGTTCGTTTGTTGGAGAAAAAGAATAAAAAGAATTTAATGTGTGGCATTCTTATCTCATGGTCATAGACTCATAGTAATGGTTCGTTTGTTGTTTTATTGTTTTTGGTCCATGCATGTCCGGATGTCCCCTACCTATGCAGTAGGGTATTATCATGGACTCATGGTCACACTCCAGTTCTTAATATACCGTATACACCCAAATTGTATACATGTGATAATTACAAGTTCTTTTGTGTAACTTTAGGCAGGCTTTTTTCTTTGGATACTGTGTGTTTGTTGGATCTCAGCTTTCGACATAATAAGATCCTGATTTTTTAATACTGTTTCCATTTAATTGTTTGGCATTTTGTGGCGAAGTGAGACTAACCCAATAGCCAGATCAAAATCTCTAACCAGAAAGCTGGATACATGAAACGTTCAAATATTGTTGAATACCTAAAGGATTTTATCAAGATGTTCATTTCAACTAAAGTATATCATATCTGTAACATTCATACCAACGTAACCATTGATTGATTCTGGAGAAACATTCTGTTAGCCGATAAAATGTAAATCCATCGTGAGCTCGTGACTCCAAAAAAAATAGAAAAAGACTATCCATCTTTAACCTCAAATCTTGTGCGGATACTGTAGATATAGATTTATGTATTTGAGAGGAACAAAATCATTGGAGATCCGAGCGGTGGATGAAATGGTGGTCGAATTGCAGACCTTTTTCTTTTTGATGTCGTCAATGAAGCATACTCGATTTTGATAATGTCAAAACCAATTGACTTTTACGTGAATAGTGTTATAACAAAGAACAGTGGTCCGGCAAAAAATAGTTTGAAGTGTGGTTAGAAGACAAAGTGTGATATTTTTGTCCTTAGTTTTGTTTTTTACCGTTATCTTTTTCATAGTTTAAATCATGTTATAATGTTGTAACTGCTTTAACTAATTGCTAGACGAGCACGGAACGGTCCGAAAGGAACATGGGATGGGATACGTCAGGTAAGAACAAGACGTGACACAACCAGAACAAAGGAATCTAACGTGGACGAAGATAGGGCTTTAAGAATAAATGATCGGAAGCACTTAATTCGCGTAATCAACTTATTAGGAATGGATTTTTGAATTAGAAAGAAAAAAAAGGACAAATATAAGTTCAAATTTACACAAATTGTCAAGTAACGTAGCAAATATTTTTTTGAATTGTAATCACAGGTTTGCACACAAACATTTGTATATATAAGAATCATCAACAAAGAAAAAAAAATCCCATCACCAAAACAAAATCAAAACCATAGACAAAACACAATCCCCTTTTGAGGTTTAAAAAAAAATACATAAAATAAATAAACGTACTAAATTAAATTAATTAAAATTCCCAACCATCTTTTGTTTTTTTCTTCGTTCAAAGATCAGACACATAATCTTATGCTTGGGTTTTGAACCTGTAGAGCACCTTCTTCTTCTTAGATGTCTGGTTGTCAATCGTGATCACGACCTTTCCCGGTTCACTTGCCTTGAAAGAATCGGTAATCACAGGTTCATCAGTTAAACCGATCTTCCGGTTCTTAGAGACGATCACGGTGTAGCTTGTCTCGTTGCTTGGCTCAAATTGAGCTCCGTAGCTCACGTCCGCACCCAAAACCCTAAGTTCCCATGACAGTGTAGAACCCTACGTAGCAACACAATCCACATAATTAATCATCATTAAGTCTCTTATATTGTTTCAAATTAACGTTAGTTTTAGCGTTTACGTTAATTAAAATGCAAAAAACAGAAAAGAAAAAACAATATATACCTCGGTAGCAGGAAAATCAATGGTATAATTAGATGTGGATTTAACGACGGCCTCGGTGACTCCATCTTCGACAGCGAATGGGCTCTCTTTGCTCAGTCCACCATACTTAACCGGGACTACTTCAGGAGCTACGTATCTGATTCATCCAAAAACAGAGGATATAAGATTCTATATGCATGAATAGAAACAATGAAATGTGATGTTACGTATCATATAGTACACAATTTCTATGAACTTTAAAAATTACTTGAAAATGGTCTCAGCGGATTTGGATGGACCAGAAAGGACCATCTTGCTCCTTGTCCTTGGGGAAGTGATGATGGTTCCGAATGTTTTGTAGTAAGGAATGTACCACCATGGAACATTAATGAACAGCTGAAAAAATAACCACACAACTAATATAAAAGATTGAAGTTTAAATGCTTATATTGTAGTAATAATCAAAATATTAAGTTTCTTTTACCTCTCTGGCAACAAACTCTGGGTAGTTGTCTTCAAATTGCTTAACCGCACGTCTAATGAACTGCCACAACGCTCTCTTACCGAGTCCAGGAGCGTTCCTGAAGTCACTGACGAACACAAACGTTGACTTAGCCTCAGGGCTAAAGTCAAGGGACCTCACACACTTCTCCTGGAACTGAATCCTCCATTTCAGAAACTTGCTAAGCTTCTCTTTGTCTGAGAAAATCTCCTTGTTCTGAAACTCACCGTACGAGCTGTATATCACGACGTGTCCTTGTTTGTCGACACCGTGAGTGAACACCAACTTCTCGAACTCGCTTCCTTCGAGATCTTCCGACACAAGGTCGTCGATGTTGTTCTCTTTGCGCCACTGGACAGTGTTTTTAAGCATCGTGAAGGCTTCTTTGACCTTGAAGTCACGTGCTCTGAGGAACTTGAGGAGGATCACGTCGGATCTCTCGTCCTCGAGAAGTGGGATTCCCCAGATTGAGACTTCTTCTGGCTCTACGTAGGCAGCTGTCTCTGGAAGAGTGATTGAGACTATGGATTCTTCGGTTGCTTCAACGGGTTTAGTTCCTTCTTCTTGATCAGCTGCGAAAGCCTTCTCGATCGTTACTACTGCTGGTTTCTCTTCTTCCTTCTTTTTCTCGGCAGAGGTGGTGACGGAGACAAATATATCTTTAATAAATCTTGAGACGGCCTTGGTGACCGGAACAGAGGCGGTTGCTTTCTCTTCTTTCTTGACCTCATCGACGACTGGAGCAGCTGGTTCGGTCTCTACCGGGGCGACTTTCTCCTCCTCCTTGGTCTCTGTGGTGACCGGAGCAGCCGGTGTGGTTTCTACCGGAATGACTTTCTCTTCCTCTTTGGTCTCTGTGGTGACCGGAGCAGCTGGTTTGGTCTCAACCGGAGCAGGAGCTGCTGATATCTCTTCCTTCTTTGTCTCTGCAACGACCGGAGCAGCCGGTTTAGTCTCTTCTTTCTTGGTCTCTGCGGCGACTGGAGCCGGAGCGGCCGATGTTTCTTCCTTCTTGGTCTCAGCGACGATCGGAGCCGGAGCGGCCGATGTCTCTTCTTTCTTGGTTTCTACGGTGGCCGGAGCAGCAGGTTTCTCCTCTGTTTTGGTTTCAGCCTCAACAGACCTTTCCTCTGTTTTCACTTCTTCCTTCTTCTCCTCTGTTTCCTCTGTTTTCTTCTCATCAGCTTTCTCTTCCTTGGCCGGAGCTTGAGGCGAAGGTGGTGGTGGAGCGGTGAATTCACGCTTGTTCAAAGCCTCCCTAACCATCTCCTTAAACTCAGCCAAAGCATTCTTCTCAGCTTCCGGCAATTCAGAAGCCAAATAGCCTTCCTCCTTAAACGATTCCGATTGCAAGGCCTCTTTCCCCGTCGCGACTTCCTCCTCCTTCACCGCCACAGCCACCTCTGGTTCCGGCGCCGCCACAGCAACCTCATCCTCAGAAAACACGATGGATCCGGGAGAAGGCGCAGCCACAGCTTTGTCAGCAGTAACAGGTACCTCAACCTCCTTAACCGGCACAGGAGTATCTTCCTTAACCGGAACAGAGGCAGTAATAGAAGCAGCAGGTTTCTGTATCTCTTCTTGAGCCATGATGACTTGGTTCAAAAGGGAAACAAGAACTAGAGAGAGAGATGGGATTGAGAGAGAAGAGAGAGGAGAGGAAGAGGTCTTATAAAAAAGAAGAGGAAGGAGAAGAGTTATGTGTTGTGTTGTGTTGTGTGAGAAGAGCAAAAGAGAACAGACTGGTCGGAGCTGTTGGACAGCTAATTTTCGAAGATACTTTTCTTTTAGTAGGGTCCCTAAATTTCTCTTTCTTCCAAACGGCCGTCTTTTGCTTCTCAAAATTGGATTCCCCAATTTTATACATTTTTTTAACTAAATTAACAACTTTTTCTTTGATATTTCCCATTTTTAATTTAGATTCGTGTCACTTATTTTCTTGTATAAGGAAAGATGTCTATATCGTTTTGATTTAGTCAAATTTATGATTTTTTCTTTCTAACTCTTGCATGATCTTGAGTATTTTCTACCATTTTTTCACAAAACTTGAATCGCACGAGTTTAAACCCTAGACTATAAAACTTTTGATAGGCTGCACATTAATAAGGTAGTGCTTCTTAATATCAAGAGAGTTTTATTATGTTTTTCATATTACATGAAGACAACTTCGAAATCAAAGGCAAAAGTACCATTCATATTTGTTTGTTTGAGGGGAAAAAGTGGAATATGTGTGTTTGAAAAGCTACTCTGGCTTTTAATAAACTATCTAAAGTGTTTTTTTTTTTTTTCAAATTATGACACCATGTTATCCTATCACCTAAGTGTACGTTTGAATTAAATAATAAAAGAGTTTTTGAATCGTTCCAACAATAGATGATTTTTTCGCAATAAAAATTGTATAAATATCACTAGAATTTTCTTACTCAACGATGTTGTCATATAATGACATGTATATTAGAGATTTTTGTAATAAAAACAAAATTGTCGTTATCACAATAACTCATGATTCATGAGATTACATGACATTTTTACTCGTTGTTGTGCGAAATTGTTTTACCAACCTAAAAAGTAAATAACAAATCAAGTTTAATTAAGAGATATTTAATTCCCCGAATCAGAACGTTAAGATTTGAATTTTAACTTTTTGGGAGTTTAAGCTGAACTATGTATCCACCATGCATGCAATGCAATGTATCCATCCATCCACGCAAGAGTTTTTATTTTACTCTCTTTAGAATACATGTCTAGTAAAATGTATCTACCTATTCACGGGTGACCAACTTGACGATATCAACCTAGCTTTATCCCGTTTATTAAAATTGTTCATGTTTATTTAGTTCTCTAGTAAAGGTACTAGAATGTTTTTCACAAGTTGGTTTTTTTTCACAAGTTGGCCGGGCAGCTTGTATTTATAATATAGATAGTCCTGAATCAAATCATGAAAATGAAATCATCATCTTTTATAAAAATCCAATTACAACACAGGATTACATGGCAACGACTAATTAAGACATCCTCTTAATTATAAGTAGATGATGACATACATGTAAGAGTATATATATATATGGAGCATATTATCGCATGATTATATTGCTAATTAATATTCATTTCGCTTCAAAACAAAAACTCGACGATTCATTCATTTAGCATTATAAAGCGAAATACCATATGAATTGAGAGGATGACACACATATAAACATATACAGACTGCTTCGCACGTAAAGAAAGTATCAAATGATTTCGTATTAATATTATATATAACTTTGGACCCATATTTGGTGCGTTGTAATCTTTAAAAAATACGTAATTTTATCTAATAAATTAAATATTGATTTAAAATTTGACATTAACAGGGAAATTCCATAAGATTGGAGCTGTCACAAGAACTATTAGGACTATACTTAAATTTAATAAGCACCCTGATTCATGTAGGCCTACACCACACACCTCATCGTTACAACTCCTCATATGGGCCAATACATGATTATAAAAACATTTCATAAGTTATTAACTGAAATGAATATCTTAAAATGAATATTATGTTGCAGGTCAACTTATAATGCACACCAACTAAAAATTGTGTAACTGTGTTCAACCCCTCTTCATTCCTTTGTATATAAATCATTCTATCTTATGTTTTGTTTCAATATGTATTGATTTTCTTATGTACTAATTAATTACTAGCTTTACTGACCAACTCATAGGGCATTTATCGACTCTCGTAAAGGGGAAATAAGATTGCACAAATATGTTTTTTGTTCTTTTAAACTGTTAGAGAAAAAATTGAATGGACTGCTTGAAAATGTATTTGAATGGATACAGAACCAAAGAAAATAGTATTAGATTAAGAAAATTAGGTAGTGCAATCTCGTGGGATCCAAGAATTATCTGTTAATAATATTCTTTCAGGTAGCTTTTGAATTTGTCAAAAGCAAAAGAAGGCCGAGCTGTGTTTTTGGTTGGTTTGTCATTGCTGGTGGTGCCGTCTTATTATAACTTTCTTCCACTAACAAAATATTGGATTTAGCGGTTTAATATGTCTTTATATCTGTTTTGATTTTCTTTTGATTCTCCAATAAAGAATTGTTAGTTATATAGTACTTATGTCTGAACATTTTCTTTAACAAATGATTGATGGCCAGGTACAACTTAAGCAATGATTATCAACCATTGCGTGGAATTTTTTGATTTTGTATCACAAGTCTATGTTTGCTTGTTTCATCTATAAATTATTGAGATTAGAATCCGTAGATAAAATCTATATCAGTGAAATCAGAAGTTATGTCAATTAAAAAAAAAAAAATGAAAATACTAGGTAATAGTTAGGAAGCAAATAAAGTATAGTATTACAAAACATTTTTTGTTTTTTAGAAAAAATATTACAAAACATATTAAAAGACAAAAAGTTGATTAACATACTGTAATTTGGAAGGAGTACAAGCAAACTAAACTAATTAGGTAGAAAATATATGAGAACTATCAACTTCAACTAATTTGAGGAAGAATAATTTTTGGTTGGTAATTTCGTATTTAACACTAATTAGAGGAAAAATAATTTTGATTGGTAGAAAAAAAATGAGGTTATTGGAACTGATTTAAGGAGACTTTCAACACTTTTTTAGTTGAAAAATAAGACTAGAAAAATAACAACATCTCTAAAAATGTAATTTTAATTTTGAAGTAAGAAAAGGGTGGTGCTCGAAAATGGTAAATAGCATCTATATTGGCAACATGCAGTATGTTTGTTTGTGTTTGTAATCCAAATCACAAACTTCGTTCCTCTTTTTTTTCTTTCTTTTCATCCTTAATCTTTAAACTATCTTATCATGGATTGGTTGACATCCACCAAAAAGAACTTCTCAATCCAAAGCAAGATGAGAGCAAATAAAACATAAAATGGAATGCGTACAAGCAAACTAATAAATTAATCATAGAACTCTCAAGTCTCAAAAGCTCAACTAAACACAATGCAATTGAAGAAAATAGCCTTTTATAAAAAAAAAATACAAATTATAAATGTGGCATGACATGAGCCAACTAGTACAGTAAACACTGGTGCGAGTAATATCCAACCATGTGTTTAACAATAAGACTTCTTTGAAGATATTTTATTTACTTTCTTCAATCGGAGAGGAATCCGGTTAACCGTAATGGCGATCTCCGGCGCTGTTGATGAAGCCGGAACTCCGCTTCTCGCTGTAACCACCGTCGACGGATCCGTTGACTACAGAAGCAAACCAGCCGTCAGATCTTCCTCCGGTGGCTGGAGATCCGCCGGATTCATCATCGGTAAATTCCCCCCCCCCCCCCCCCGAGATTCCCGCCAATTTCTTGCTCTTTAGAGTGTTTCGTGTTCTTCGCCTGATTTTTTTTTTTGATTTTCTGGTTTTTTTGTTCGACTGTAGGTGTGGAGGTTGCTGAGCGATTCGCTTACTACGGTATATCTTCGAATCTGATTACTTATCTGACTGGACCACTGGGTCAATCTACGGCGGCTGCTGCCGCTAACGTCAACGCTTGGTCTGGAACGGCGTCGTTGCTTCCTCTCCTTGGTGCTTTTATCGCTGACTCGTTTCTAGGTCGTTTCCGTACAATCCTCGCCGCCTCTGCTCTCTATATCCTGGTACCAAGCTCCCTCTCTCTCTTAGTCTCTTTCACATTCTTCTCTAGAGATGAGTCTGAAGTTGTATAGTGGATTTGATTGAAAACAAACAGGGGCTTGGTTTACTGACTTTATCTGCAATGATTCCTTCAGACTGCAATGCTTATAATCTACTCTCGTCTTGCTCTCCACGATTCCAAGTGATCATGTTCTTTAGTGCCCTGTATCTAGTGGCGTTAGCACAAGGTGGTCACAAGCCGTGTGTTCAGGCTTTTGGAGCGGATCAGTTTGATGAAAAGGATCCTGAAGAGCGCAAACAAAAGACTTCTTTCTTTAATTGGTGGTATTTTGGTATGTGCTTTGGGACGTTAGTAACTCTATGGGTCTTGAATTACATTCAGGACAATCTCAGTTGGGCCTTAGGCTTTGGTATTCCATGCATTGCTATGGTTGTTGCTTTGATTATTTTCGTGCTCGGAACTAGAGCTTATCGGTTCAGCATTCGAAGGGAAGGTCAAAGCCCGTTTGCACGGATTGGAAATGTTTATGTGGCTGCTGTGAAGAACTGGGGTGTGTCAGCTTCAGCTGTAGCTGATGCAGAGGAGAGATTTGGTCTTGTGTCTCACAAAAGGTCACAGCAATTTAGGTAACACAGCTTTCTGTCTCCTTTGATTTTGTTGTTACCGCATAGTTGTTTTTACAAAACATAAAGGACTTATGGTACTTAGCATCTTCGTTCTTGTCACAACTGCAGTTTCCTCAACAAAGCTCTGGTCTCAAGTAATGGTTCTTGTAGTGTAGATGAGCTTGAAGAAGCAAAATCAGTGCTTAGGTTAGCTCCGATATGGTTTACTTGCTTGGTTTATGCGGTTGTGTTTGCGCAGTCTCCAACTTTCTTCACCAAACAAGGAGCCACAATGGAGAGATCAATCACACCGAGTTACAAGATCTCTCCGGCTACCCTCCAGTCCTTCATCAGCCTCTCTATAGTCATCTTCGTCCCCATCTATGATCGCGTACTCATCCCAATTGCACGATCATTTACACATAAACCAGGCGGAATCACGATGCTTCAGAGAATCGGCACAGGCTTATTCCTCTCTTTCCTTGCTATGGTAATTGCTGCTCTGGTGGAGATGAAAAGGCTTAAAACTGCTGCGGATTATGGGCTCGTCGACTCCCCAGACGCTACGGTTCCAATGAGTGTGTGGTGGTTAGTTCCTCAGTATGTTCTCTTTGGTATCTCAGATGTTTTTGCAATGGTGGGTCTTCAAGAGTTCTTCTACGACCAAGTCCCAAGCGAGCTGAGGAGTGTGGGCTTGGCTCTATACTTGAGCATATTCGGTATTGGTAACTTTCTCAGCAGTTTCGTGATATCAGTCATTGAGAAAGCGACTAGTCAATCTGGTCAAGTGAGTTGGTTTGCAAACAACCTGAACCAGGCTCATCTGGATTACTTCTACTGGCTACTCGCTTGTCTCAGCTTCATTGGATTAGCCTCCTACATGTATTTTGCAAAGTCATACGTATCTAAGAGACTCAACGCCCTTTAAATTGGAGTGTATTGGTACTCTCTCCTTCTCTCTCTGTGTAATTTTTAAATACACTTTATTCATACCAATGAATACTATTATATCATCTCATTAACTGATTATCAGATTAGTCAATATTGATTGCTTAGGGATCCTTATGATTTAGTAGATACTGATTAGCTTGTAATACTAATACACGTATGACGTATGCAAATGTATAGTTTTTAAAATGTTTGATGTAGTCTTATCTTTATCATATAACTTATCCAGCTGTGGTCCTAGCCTACTTTCAAAGTTTTCAGCTTAACAGTTAAAACTGCATAATATCGAATAAAATAGTTATAATTTCTAATCACGTTATGAATTTTGATACATCTTGAATTTTATATTCTTAGACTTGATCTATCCTGCGAAGTCTGCGATACACATACAGCCTGGAGAAGAACATAAACGCAAAGAAGCCAATGGCCGTGAAAGTGGCGAGCAACCAATAAAAGTAATCGACATGGGCTCGGTTCAGGTTAGTGTTGAACCAGCTCTCACCACCATCTTTTCCTGTAGCCCAATTAATCACAGTGATGAGAAAACCACTCAAGAAGCTAGCAAGACCCATCGCACTCAAAGAAAGCGCGAGACCAATACTCCTTAGCTCTTTTGGGACTTGGTCGTAGAAGAATTCTTGAGTACCAACTAGTGAGAATAGATCGATCAGCCCGAGTAGTAAGTACTGAGGAACGAACCACCATAGCGACATTGGGATGGTTGCGCCGGGACTATCCAGAAGCCCATGTTCTTTTGCTATCTCAAGCCGTTTCGTTTCTACCAACGCTGCAACCACCATATTTAAACTAGAGAGCACCATTCCGGCCCCTATTCTCTGTAGCATTGTGATCCCAGAAGGCTTTTTGGTGATCCGTCTAGCTAACGGAAGGAAAAGACCCTCATAAGTCGGAACTGAGATGCAAATCGATAAACCGATAAGCGCCTGAAAAGAAGCAGGAGGGATTTCCAAACCCGGCAAGATTGTTCTGTCCACGGTAACAGCTTGCTTTGTGAAGAAAGTAGCGTACTGAGCGTAAGGAATCATGCTCACCACCGATGTGATCCATATCGGAATAAGCCTTACCAAAGCCATCGCATCTTCCACGTCCCTAGTATCACATGGCTCGCCACCTTTTTCTCCCGGTAGCAACGCTTTTGCTAGGAACCTTGATAAAAAAATAACATAATTTTACAACTCAATTAATAATACCAAACCAAAACTCAAAATATTAAAAAATTTGGGATTTATGCAACTTACTCAAGTCGTCCTTCACATGTCTCGGATGAACCATCTTCCAATAGACCTGAATGCGTTAATTTCAGTCGCCTATTCTTGAATGCCACCACGAAAACTCTACCGATTCTCGCAAAAGCGTTCTTCTTCTCCTCGCGGTCTCCTCTCGGGTACCTGTAAGTTTTTCTCCCGAGCAAGAAGAGAACAAGGGCCATAACCATGAACAAATAAAGGATCCCAAACCCAAGCGCCCAGTTAACATTGTCTTGAACGTAAACCACCACAATAATGGACAAAGTTATTCCCGCGGATAAACTCAAAAACCACCAATTGAAAAACGATCCTCTACTTATTCTCTCTTTTCGATCTTCCACATCAAACTGGTCCGCTCCAAAAGCTTGAACACATGGCTTGTGTCCGCCTTGTCCCATCGCCACCAAATACAGAGAACAAAAGAAAAGTATATTCACCCAAAAAGATGGTTTAGTAGAAACATCGCTACGTTTCTCTGATAATCCCATTAGGATTAAGACAGCCGATAAGGTTAATAGTCCTAGTCCCTGTAATAACAACCCTCTCAAACTTTAGTGAAACTTTTTCTGAAGCTTTGTTAATAAAAGGATTAAAAAAGAAGTGTTGTAGGGGGGAGAGCGTTACGAGTATATAGATGAGGGAAGCGACAACAATGGTACGGTAACGACCGAGATAAGCGTCTGCGATGAAAGCTCCTAAAACAGGTAACATCGAGGCGGTTCCTGACCATGTGTTCACGTTCACGGCCGCTGTCGCCGTGGATTGTCCGAGAGGTCCAGTTAGGTAGGTAATCAAGTTGGAGGAAATCCCAAAGTAAGCAAATCTTTCTCCAACTTCAACTCCTGAACCATTTACAGGAAAATTTTTTTTTTGTAAAAATTAGAATTTAATATTAGAGCTTGGACTACATAAAAAACACGTCACAAAACTGTTCTTCACCTATAATGTACCAAGCGAATCTCCATCCGCCAGTGGTAGACTTGCCGGCGGGAAGTCCACGGTGGTCAACAGAGTCGCTTACGAAATCTTCAAGAAGTGAAACTTTTTCCTCTGCTATCGTCATTTGATCTCGTCGTGACTTAAGAATTATGCGTAGATAAGAACCACAATAGTTATTGTTTATGATTATTTTTTATGAACAAGTCTTTTAATACTAGAGTACTAGTAGTTATATGATTTCACATGCGGTTTTGTGATTGTACTATATCATCTGTTTCGCCATTTTGTTTTATAGTATCAGTTATAAAGTCAACTCTAAGGGATTCTTGGATAATAACTTTAATGAAATCAAGATCCATTAAAATTTATTTTACTGTTTAAAAAAAATCTTTTGTTATTGATTATTAGGTCCTTAAAAATCTAGGTGTATTCAAACTAGTATTTTAAGTAATTTTGAATGTTCATGAATTTTTATCTGATTTTGATGAATTTAGTGAAATTGATATGAATTATTGTAGAATTATTGTAAAATTCTTTCTGATTTCACGTAAAATCATGAGATTTGAATTTAATATTTTAGTGAAAAAAATCTTCTTAAATCCTTCAAAATCAAATCCATAAATTGTTTTCAATAACAATGTATTTTATGATAGATTTTAAAGTTATTAGTTCAATAATAGTGAATTTCATTAAAATTTTGAAAATCTATAATTAAATAATATGGAATTTGTAAATTTTACACAAATTACTTAAAATGCTAGTTTGGATAGACATACTATGATTAGGTGTAGATTTCCTTCTTTACTTTTCAATAATTATTTTTTAGTAGAAATTAAGTATATGAATCGAGAAAATCATTAGTGGAAATCAAAGATTTTTTAATATTTTTAACAACTTTGTAAGCCACTTTTAACTGTTATCCAGTAAAAAAAATTACTACTTCATATCAGATGTATTAAACATGGGGTCCCTAAATTGTCATTTAATTAAAAGTTGAACATTTATCATTTTTATATTAAGGTTTTGCGAAGAATCCAGCTTCTACTCTCTTTTCTTTTGTTTTTCAGTCGCGTTTTCTTAATAAATGACTTGTTGGCCGTTCAGTGAGTAATCAAGTTTCAATAGTTTTGTCTCCCTGTCCTTGTTTCAGATGTCACTTTCATTCTAGATTCTACTGCTAAGGTAAACATATTATCCACGTGCTACACGAGCACGACAAACAAAATCTATTGTTTACGTCCGAACCAAATAATCTACGTGTCGAAAAGGATTTTCTAAAGGTTTTTTTTTTGGTATGCAGATCAATGAATAAAACAACAGATACACTATAAAGATTAGCGTTTACTGTTTGTTAATTAACCTTTCTGACTTATTTATGTGGTTAACATTAATTTAGCTATGTCAGAGTCCCAACTTTTTTTTTTTCTTTTTGTTAAAAGGCATCAGAATCCCAACTTCCGGGGACAAAAGTTGAAAACAAATTGTTACTAGAGCTTTCGGATATACAATTTTTTTATTGTGATAACTTTGCAATGAAGAAGCTTACATGCATAAATTAGGAGGGCTTTCAAATGGTTCAGACCACTGACAAATTGATCCGTATTTTTTTTTTCCGGATTTTATATAAATAATTAGTGTTGTCTAGCTTTAGATGTAGTAGATGTCTCTATTTTCTTATAATTTTTGTGTAGTAGCTGTAGCTGAACGTGTCACTTGTACAACCCCCGTGCCTTAGTTTCTCAACAACTCATAACTGCCTTTTAGTGTAAGACATTGAATAGGCCCTACACGTTGGCCCATTTCGTACAACACACGGATTTAATTGCTTGATGAAGTTTCAAAAAAACACGTAAACTTAGTTTCTCCAAATCCAACGTTAGCTCATGTTTGAGTTTATAAATTTGTCTTCATTTTTCTTATCCTCCAATTTAACTTCCGAATCATTAAAACGGAGAAAACATAACAAATCAAGTTATGAACATATTAACTTACATATAGTGGTTAGAGAAAGTAAGAGAGAGAAAGTAAGAGAGAGAGTGTCTGTTCCCTTACCCGTGACCGCCGTTGCCGTTCTCGGTGGCAGCAACCCTATCAATGTCTAAGAAGAGACGCTTTCTCGGTAAGCCTCCGCCCAAAACCTCATCTCTTCCCCCAAGCTCTTCGCACCCTCATGCGGCGAAGACTTCTCTTCAATCCCATGTTTCTTGTGCTAGTGTCTCTGAGCCCAATCTTAAACCGCCGACCGCTGCTTTACCTCCTCCAATGCTTTCAGGATCTAAAGCTAGCTCTGCACCGACAAGTGCCATTCCGGTTACTGAGCATCTACACTCAGATCTGCCTCCTTTGGATTCTGTATCCAAAACCCAATCTCTCGACTTGGCTACTCCTACCCAGGAGGACCAAGTTCAGTCAAAGCCTAAACCCTTTTGGATTGATCTGCTCAAGGATCCTGCGGGATCTATGTCCAAGAAAGGAGAGACATTCATCCTCGAATCTGGAGAAATGTGCGTCAAAATCCCTAATGAAGTTATCATCAGAAACAACAAGAGATGGGAGCCTTTCATTATTGGTCAATTCCATGGAAACCTTCCCCCAAGGGGTGTGCTTCACGCCATTTTCAATGGCATCTGGAGTAATCGTCACCGCGACATCACAATTTCAAGATTGGGGCCTCGAACAGTGCTTATCCGTATTCCCAATTCTTCCACTCGGCAGAGAATCTTAACTCAAGGTATGTGGCTAATTGAGGGTCAAACAATGTTTGTTGCTCCTTGGGAACCAGGTTTGAACCCAGAACTACCGGAGCTTACCGAGGTTCCAGTGTGGCTCGAATTCAGGGGAGTTCCTCCTCATTTTTTTTCCGAAGAAGGATTCGAGCACATCGCAGGTATGTTGGGACAAACAATCCGCTGTCATCAAGCAACAATTGATATGACAAATCTTGAGGTAGGGAAGGTCCTTACGGTCATCAACCCATCCTCTCCTCTACCAGAAGCTGTAAACGTCCAATTCTCATCTGGTCAAATCCATAAGGTTACAGTTTCTTGTCCTTGGCTTCCGCCAATTTGCAAACACTGTCAGGAAATGGGACACAGTATTAGACGATGCCCAACTGCTCCCATTACTTGCTCATCCTGTAATTCTTCTGGACATACTCTCGAGACTTGTCCAAAGTTGAGGAAGGGTAAAACCTCGGATACTAAAGAGATGGAGCCTTCAGTCTCTAAGAAGGATAAAAGAGACAAACTCAAGACAAAATGGGTGGCAAAGCAGTCACTACCGGAGTCCGACTCTTCTGAAGATCTAAGCAAAGCTAAAAGGCTCAAGAAAAAGAAACCGATCCCCCCACACTCATTGGTCCAGGTCGAATTAGACTCGCCCTCTAGAGCAGCAACAACAGGCCCCTCAAGCTCAGAGAAGAAACAAAAACCAAATAAGAAAATTCAGGAGAAGAGCTCCTCATCAGAACAGGATTCCTCATCAGATTCATCCTCAATAATGAGCTCAGCTAGCGAGGCCGAGAGAAGTGAAGAGGACGAAACACCTTACTCTCTGGTGCTCTCTAAAAAAGAAAGGCGGAATATTAGGAACTCCACGGGGAGGAGTTCCAAAACTAAGTCACATTAATTATGATTGACAGCTTTTGTTGGAACGTTAGGGGTTTAAATCATTCTGTAAAGCGAAGAAGCCTAAGGAAGTGGCTCCGGCTTAATAAGCCTGCTTTTGGTAGTATAATAGAGACTCGAGTAAAGTTTCGAAAGTTTCAGAAATATTTTCATTCAGTCTTTCCGGACTGGAATTTTGAAGGGAACTACGAATTTGAGGAACTGGGAAGGATTTGGGTCGTGTGGGACAAGAGAGTTAGGCTGCATATTCACTCCAAGTCAGGCCAGATGATTACTTGTATTGTGCATATGCCTAACTCCCCTAAAGAGGTAGTATACTCATTCATTTGTGCTGTCAACTGCAAATATGGGAGGCAACAACTATGGGATGAGATCGAGGAGCTAGCAAAGGATCCTATCATCAGTCTGAAGCCGTGGGTTGCAATGGGCGACTTCAATCAAACCTTGAACCCTAGTGAGAGTTCTATTGGCAGCACAAAGGTTACAAAAGGAATGCTGGAATTCAGGAGTTGCTTACTAAATGCAGGGCTCTTTGACTTGACTACTAGAGGAAATTCTTTAACTTGGTGGAATAAGCGTGAGGCCAATCCTATAGTGAAGAAATTGGACCGTATCTTGGTAAATGATAATTGGCAGTTGGAATTCCCTCTTTCTTACGCTTATTTTGGGGAGCCTGAAATGTCTGACTACTGTCCTAGCTGCCTAAAGTTAGGAGTCCCTCATAGATCTAAAAAGCCCTTTATGATCTCTCATTTCCTCTTCCAGCATAAAGACTTCATCCCTCGAGTATCTGAGTTCTGGAACAGCACTACAATTGAGGGAACAGCAATGTTCCGATTTTCCAAGAAGCTCAAGCTTTTAAAAAGAGTCATCAAGGACCTCAACAAACAGTTCTATTCTGACCTTGAGAATCGGGTTAAGGAAGCTCAAGCAGATCTAGCATTTCATCAGGCGAGATTCCTTGCAAATCCCTCCCCTCAGTTGGCAACGCTAGAGAGGCAAGCTCAACAGAAATGGTTCGAGTTGGCTTTGGCTGAAGAGAAGTTCCTTATGCAAAGATCTCGCATAAAGTGGGTTGAAAGTGGTGACTGCAACTCTGCATACTTCCACAGGATGATAAACAGCAGGATGGGCATGAATCAAATTCATTATCTTGTAGATGACTCAGGCCAAAGACTCGAAGAGATTCCAGAGATCCAAAACCACTGTGTTAATTTTTTTACCAAAATGCTGGGTACTTCCTCTAAATCTATCTCGGAGGAGGATAAAGAGTTGATTAGATCTCTCTCGAGATAAAAATGTGACCAACAAACAAAAGATCTCCTGCAAGCTCACATTTCAGATGCGGACATCAAGAGAGAAGCTTTTGCTCTACCTAGAAGTAAATCTCCTGGCCTAGACGGCTTTACCGGGGAATTTTTTCGAGCTACTTGGGACATAATTGGAGGGGATCTCACGTCAGCAGTCAAGGAATTCTTCTCCTCAGGTCAAATTTTGAAACAATAGAATGCCACCTCCATTACTCTCATCCCAAAAAGGTTAGGAGCTGACAAGATTGGTGATTTCAGACCAATATCCTGCTGTAACACGGTCTACAAAATCACTTCCAAGATTTTGGCCCGTCGTCTCCAGACCTTATTACCTGATATGATCAACAACTCTCAATCAGCATTTATCAAAGCTCGCTTACTAGTTGAGAATGTCCTTCTGGCAACAGAACTGGTCAAAGGATCAAACAGTTCATCGGTTTCCCCTAGAGGAATGCTAAAGGTCGACTTGAGGAAAGCATTCGATACTGTAAACTGGGACTTCATCCGGATTCTGTTAGAGGCTGCTGACTTTCCACCAATCTTCATCACTTGGATTAAAAACTGCCTGACAACAACCTCTTTCTCTATAAAGGTAAATGGTGATTTATGTGGCTACTTTCAGGGCAAACGTGGCTTAAGGCAAGGAGACCCACTATCGCCTCCGCTGTTTGTAATGGCTATGGAAGTATTTTCCAATCTCCTAATCGCCAAATTTGAACAAGGTTGTATTGGGTATCACCCTCTTGGCAGGAATCCTCACATCACCCACCTTGCTTTTGCTGATGACATTATGCTATTTTTCGACGGAAAACATTCATCCCTCCAAGCAATTACAGAGGTTTTGGATTCCTTCCATCGACTCTCAGGACTGGCTATGAACAAAGACAAAACCGAGTTATTCCATGCTGGCCTCTGTCAGAACATATCCGATTCTATATCTGGTCTGGGCTTCAAGGCTGGTGAGTATCCTATCAGATATCTTGGGCTTCCTCTACTGCCCAGAAAACTCAAGAAATCTGATTACTCACCCCTCACTGATAAGATTGCGGCTAGGTTTAACAATTGGGCTGTTAAAACCTTATCATTCTCAGGAAGACTACAACTTATTTCCTCTGTGATCTACGGGTTAGTTAATTTCTGGATGACAGCATTTGCATTGCCTAAAGGATGTATCAAAGCAATTGAGAAGCTCTGTAAAAGTTTTCTTTGGTTTGGGGATATCACTAAGCGTACTCATGCCAAGGTCTCGTGGGACAAGATCTGCTTTCCAAAAACAGAAGGTGGTCTCGGGTTAAGGAACCTGCTTATGTGGAACAAAGTCCTTAATCTGAAACTTATCTGGTCCCTATTCACAAACAGTGGTTCTTTGTGGGTTACTTGGATGAAGGAGCATCATCTTAAAAGAGGAAACTACTGGACTGCGACAGTGCGCAGCAATTCAAGTTGGGTTTGGTGTTCTCTACTTAAACTGAAACCCCTGATCAGTTCCCTACTCCGGTGCGAGATAGGTGATGGTCGCACAACCAGCTTCTGGTTTGATGCCTGGTCTCCTCTAGGAATTCTTAGTGAATATCTAGGCAACACTGGTCCTATCCAACTAGGTATCCCATTTAACGCGGTGGTTGCAGAGGCATGTTCGAGCCAAGGCTGGAGGTTACCCTCGAGTAGGTCCAGGAACCCCTTGGTGATAACTCTCCGTAATGCACTACTTAGCATACCTCCTCCAACCATCACTCGAGGCAAAGATACTTACCACTGGGTGGCCGGTAATGAATCATCCTCTTTCTTTTCAACTAAGAAAACTTGGAATCACCTCAGACCTACTGAAGATACGAAATGCTGGACCAAAGCAGTTTGGTTCAAACACTCAGTTCCCAAGCATGCTTTTAATTTTTGGATTGCTAATCTGAACCGTCTTCCGGTTAGAGCAAGGCTTTTATCTTGGGGAATGAATATCCCTTTCCAGTGCCTCCTCTGTAATTCTCAGCCAGAAACCCGAGATCACCTCCTGTTACACTGCCCGTTCTCTGAAGAGGTTTGGCACAAGATCATGTCTAGGCTCAACCAGCACCCTTGTATCTTAACTGGTCCACCCTGATCACCTGGTTACTGTCCAAATCACCAAATCTCTCCACCACTTTAAAAGGTATAGCAGTTCAGGCCACTATATACATGTTGTGGAAGGAAAAAAATTGTAGGCTTCACGACGGCATCATCTCTAGTTCCTCTGCAGTTTGCTCCCAAATTGATCGCAGTGTTAGGGACACCCTTCTCGCCCGTTCATATCGCAAAGGTTGCAGGAGACTTCTATCTCAATGGTTCGCCAATGGTTTCTAACGGCAGTTAACTATTTTAAGTTCCTATGGCTTTTTAATTTTTTTTGTCATAGCTTCTATATTTTTTACCCCTAAAATCTTGTACTAAACATCGTTCCATTCGGTAATATAATTCACATTCTATCAAAAAAAAAAAAAAAAAAAAACTTACATATACATCTTACAGATGAATATACACATTACCTTACAAGTCACAATCACAAAATATGATATGAAAGTCAACAAAACTTGTGTTTTGAATTTTTAGACTTGGACTAGCGGACGATACACATACCTTTTGGAGATGAATAAGAACGCTAAGAAAGCAATGGCGTTGAATGCGGCGAGCAACCAGTAAAAGTAATCAACATGGGCTCGGTTCAGGTTAGTGTTGAACCATCCGTCTTTTCCGGTAGCCCAATCAATCACAGTGATGAGAAAACCACTCAAAAAGCTGGAAAGACCCATTGCACTCAAAGAAAGCGAGAGGCCAATGCTCCTTAGCTCCGTGGGGACTTGGTCGTAGAAAAATTCTTGTGTTCCCACTAGAGAGAACACATCAATCATCCCGAGTAGCAAATACTGAGGGACGAACCACCATATGGACATTGGAACAGTCACATCCGGCTTGTCCACGATCCCATGTTCCCTAGCGATACTCAGCCGTTTCGCTTCTACCAATGCCGCGAGCATCATATTGAAGATTGAAAGCACCATTCCAGCTCCTATTCTCTGGAGCATTGTGATCCCAAAAGGCTTTTTGGTAATCTTTCTTGCTATTGGGAGAAATACATGCTCATAGATCGGTACTGAGATGAGAATCGACACACCGATGAATGACAATAAAGAAGCCGCAGGGATTTCTAATCCCGGTAAGATTTTTCTGTCCACCGTGACGCCTTGCTTCGTGAAGAAAGTAATGTGTTGCGCATACGGAATCGTGCTTACCACCGATGTGATCCATATCGGAACAAGCCTTACCAAAGCCTTTGCATCTTCCACGTCCCTACCACTACATGGCTCTGCACCTTCTTCTCTTGAGATCATCGCTTTTGATAGGAAACTTGTCACACAAGGTAAATAAAATTTACACTCAAGCTAGATCTAAAACACTAAACCAAAACTCAAAAAATTAAAAAAAAAAAATTGGAAACTTACTCGAGCCAACCTTTATGTTTTTCGGTTGGACCATCCTCCAATTGAACTTGACACAAACTCGAATGTTCTAAACTCAATTTCCTATTCTTGAACGCAGCGACAAAAACTCTACCGATTCTTGCAAAAACATTACTATTAACCTGATCCTCACGATGTCCCTTTGGATATCTATAAATCTTATTCCCAAGCAAGAAAATAGCAAGAGCCATAACCATGAACAAACAAGGAATCCCAAACCCAAACGCCCAGTTAACATTTTCTTGAACATACGCGACCACAATAATCGATAAGCTTATTCCAGCTGATAAACTCAAGAACCACCAATTGAAAAACGATCCTCTGGCTATTACCTCCTTTGGATCTTCCGCATCAAACTGATCCGCACCAAACGCTTGAACACACGGCTTATGTCCACCTTGTCCGATCGCCACCAAATACAGAGAACAAAAGAAAAGTATATTCACCCAAAAAGACGGTTTAGCTGAAGCTGATAATGTCAATAATCCTAGTCCCTGTAACACAATTAATCATCCCAAATCCCGGTTTATCTCGTACCAAAAATTGAACCGGCTTAAACAGAACAAGAGGGTACTAACCAATATGTAAACGAGGGAAGCTAAGAGGATTGTACGGTAACGACCAAGATAAGCGTCAGCTAAGAAAGCTCCTAAAATAGGAAGCAAGGAGGCGGTTCCTGACCATGTGTTCACGTTCACGGCTGCCGTCGCTGTCGATTGTCCGAGTGGTCCGGTTAGGTAAGTTATTAAATTGCATGCAATACCAAAGTAAGCAAACCTCTCTCCAACTTCCACACCTAAAATAAAAATTCACTCAAGATTAGGATTTACAAGTCTAATTATCAAAAAAAAAAAAAAAAAAAAAATCTTCAAATGTCCTTTCACCTATAATAAACCAGGCGGATCTCCATCCTCCGGTGGAAGATTTTACGGCGGGTCTTCCACGGTAGTCGACAGACTCGCTCACGTAATCTTCTAGAAGTGCAACTTCATCTTCGGATATCTTCATTTTTCGTCTTCTTTTTTTTTTTTTCTTTTTTTTTTGTTCAGAGCATAAACATTTGTAATTTTGTACGAATACTGAGACTATACAAATAACTTTTTAAAATAATCTTGATTTGTAATTTACAAAATTTGTTATTGCATGCCTTCTCTTTGGGACGCTTGTCTTGGTGTCTCGTTTTCATGATTAAAAATAATTCTTATCGTCGGATTAGCTGTCAATTTATTTCTTCTGTCTTACATGCAAGTTGCAAGGTACTGAAATGTGAATGTATATTTGTTTCACAAAATTATTCTCTCACATTCAGACCAAAAATAGATATAAGAAGAATTGGTGGTATCTTTGCTTCTGCTTTTGTATATGCCTCTGCGGTCCTAGTTTTTATTTGTTTGGCTAAAGTTGTCTAATCAAACATTGATTAATTCTTATTTTATTTTGAAGCGAAAAACTTTATCAGCTTTGGAAAACGAAAAAAAGGAAAAGAAACGAATTTGACTGTTACTTTGTCTTTCATGTCTCATGTGTAAAAGATACACATAGACTATTCAAAATCAATCTGTTGTGACGATTATCGTTATTTAGAAAACTCGCATGCATAAATTATGTTGGCAAGAAAATTATGTATACTGGTGAAGTGCTGATTGATTCTTACTTGTGATTGCCTTTGCATTGTTGATTGTAGATTTTTCTGTTGTTGAAGAACGCGGTATGTGTTAATGTGGCCGTAATATGACTTTTGACCCCAAATTATTTAGAAATTAAAAGGGGCCGTAATATGGGCTTAACTTGTCCGAACTCTTTCATCATGTTTGCTGTGATGCAAATATTTTCTGAACTTGAGCTTTAGATGATTTTTTCAGTAGATCTTGAGCTTTAAATGGCAAATCTAAAAATTTTAAGGTGAAATGCCAAAAACTATAAATGTCATTGAAAAAAGTACCTATCTAGTAATTAACTCTACCTTTTTATCTAAAAAAATCTCTATATATCAATAAATTTACAACACGCGTCACAAAAAAAAAAAAACTCAACGTGTCATACATGAAAATGGCGTTACGAACAACTTATTTGCCTAATTGTTAAATACATAAATAAATAATTTACCATTCATTTCATTTCACCACATCTACATAACTTCTCTCTGTTCAAGTTTAGATCTGTTTCGGTGGGTGTCATCAGAGATAAAAGATAGCAATGACACCAAAAAGATGTTTGTATGTATTGTTGTCACTAGTTCAACCAGAGAATGTTGGGAATTTAGACTGTCTACGGCAATTTTTCCAATTTTTAAACTGTTATAACACTAACACTAAATGGAGATCTAATGTTTGTCTTATGTTTTTTCATTGTCAACGCAAGTAGAAGGAAAAGATCTACCAAATCGGTCAGAATAGCTTGCAGATGTATCAGGACTCCTTCGGTGGGACGGTACGTTCATTAATCTAACTATTAGCCTCTTTCATATTTCCACAGATTTTCAATGGCTCGGAGTCTAGTTATTACATTCCACATTATGATAAACGGCTTATATGTCAGTCAAAATTTTGACTTGCCATCACTAATCACAAAAGCCTTTTTTGTTTTTGAGCAAATAATGTTTGCCTTAATTTTTTTTTGTGTGTGGGAAAAATCATGTTTGCCTATTACTGTTCCCATATATGTTTTACTTTTACCATAGTAAAAAAAGTTCGACCTTTTTTTATTTTACATTAGACCAATTAGAGGAGGTTATGATGTGTTGTAAACACGTATTTTCATTTTACATGTGTATAAAACTATTATTTTACCAATAAGAGTCAATGATATATGATAGTCAAAAAAATTGAGTCAATAATCACAGAAGCCTAATAATATACAGGTGAAACAATTGAAACGTTGAAAGTAGTAACTAGTAATGTAAGAGACTCTTATGACTAATAATGGAAGAAAATGGTTAATACAAATTATGTCATTGAAGAAAAAAATCTAAGGTACTCGTCTAAATAATTATATAAAAACAAAATTTAATTACATAACTTTTCACAGATTTTTCTTTTTATTTAATTATTCATAAGTCTCTTAAATTTTGTTTATTTTTGTGTTAACTTTTCTTTGTTCGTCCATAGACCATATATAGGCTTTTGCCTTTTGTGATTACCAATTAAAATGTTTAGACATGTGTCATTTACACATGCAATTTATGATAAAGTATTTTTTTGTCGTCAGTATAATAAATAGATAATAATAGCTGTTTTTACACATGCAATTTATGAAAATATGTTGTAATGTCTGTACACATTACAACTCATCAGAGGCTCTTCCGATTGGTCGATTGTAAGATTTAACATGGTAAAACATATATGGGACATTAATAGGCAAATATCACCTTCCTTTTTTCCAGGTTCACTAGACCAACCAACAAATGACACATAATAAAATGAAAACTTCTTTTGATATAAATCTTCTTATTTAGAAACCTCTTTTTCTAGCTATATTTTTCCTTAATACTTATTTGTATTTTTCTGTAATTTGTTTTTATATCAAAAAGTACCTTTCTATAATTTGTTCTAACACCTTTTGTGGACCTAGTCCAAAAAAAATCAAAGTTAGAAACTCTCTATATTTTGTCCAAAAAAAAAAAAAAAAAAAACTCTCTATATAACATTTTACCCATCTAGTCTCTGAAACCACACAAATCCTCCTCTCCTTCATTTTTTGTTTTTCACCATGGGTAGAAGAAAAGTGACGCACCAATTGATTGCTGACCACGCCACTCGGCGTGTTACATTTCGAAAACGCAAAGATGGTTTATTGAAAAAGATCAATGAATTGACCATTCTATGTGGTTTACCCGCTTGTGCCATCATTTACAGCGAGTACAAGGATGGTCCTGAGCTCTGGCCAAACGTTAACGAGGTTCGTTCTCTTCTTGACAGGTTAAGCGAGCTTCCGGTGGAGAAACAGACCAAATACATGATGGACCAGAAGGATCTCATGAAAAAGATGATTCAGGACGCTGAGAAAAAGTTGGAGAAGGAGAAGTGGTATACTCGTGCGATGAAACTTGGGATAATGGCTTCGACTAGTGATCTAACCACAGATACTGATTGTTCTGAGGAACTGGCCAAAGCAGCCGAGGTGGTTGACAAGAAGCTCAAAGCCATCAGAGAGAGAATCAAGGCTGTGGAAGCAGGAGCCCCCATCATCAAGAGAGAGTAGCCTTATCAAATAATTATTTCTTATCATATCTTTTAATGTCATCGTTTTTAACTGTTTTCATATTAAGATTGTTTGGATTAATGGTGCTGAAATTTATGTTCTATGATTTGCTTTTGCATTCTTAAGAAGGATTTGGAGAATTATATAAATCTTTTTGGTCTTCGTGTGATGTTCAAATAAAATGGACACCGTGATTGATATGTATTTGGTTTATGAACAGATTTGTTATATATTTCCGAAGATTTTCTTCCTTATATCTTTGCTATTTTACTTTTATTTCTAATCTTTTTCAGTCAACCTAATGCTTTATATTTGATAGGAAATCATTTGTCTTATTTCTTACCAAGAAAAAAAAATATTCTCTATTATCTTCTACGACAATTGATCGATTTGTAATTTTGTATATTGTAGTGTAGAAAATAATAATTAAATTGTTTTCACAAAAAAAAAAAGAAGATGGTCTATCGATTTTACCCAATTCTATAAATAAACTATTTAAATCAATAAAAAATGATTCTCAACATTGCACGATGCAAACAAAATAGTTAAGTCTTACTATTTTTTAATTTTTTTTTTGTTGTCAACATAGTTAAGTCTTACTATTTGTTTACCGTTATTGGAAAACTGTGAAGACAATTATAGTTTAATTATTTAAATGCTAAAATATTGGTCTTTTGTTTAAATAAGTCAAATGTAGATATAATATTAATAAATATTTTAATATTTTTCCAAAACTTATGTCTTTGTAACTGTCAAATTATTATTAAATAAGTTTCATTTTAATTTGCAACAATCTTAATTAATAGTTTGACCAGAAAAGACAAAATTTTGTTATGTAATTACTATTTTCTGTCATAATTGTTTTTTTTCATATAAATTAGTGAATTTTCTATTTAATTGTATATTTTAAGTCTTTTTTATAAAGGAAAATATCTATATGTTTATCTTTGTTATCTTATATTATCTAAATGCAATATATGCTCCAACTATGTATATATAGGCACACTAAATTGAAAACTTTTACTTAAATCTATTTCTAATATTGATTTCCAATATTCTTAATATATTAAATTTTATGCTTATTAATATATTAATTTTTATGCCCTTCACTTTATTATAATTCATGGTTCATTTATAAGGAAATGAATTTATAAGAAAACATATTCATTGAAGATTATTACAATAATATTTATATATACAAATTAGAAAAACTAAAGATTTCGTTTTTATTTAGATTATGACTAATAACAGAAAATTATATAATAAAAATTATGTAATCAAATAGTAATTATGCTAGCACAGACTGCACAGTATTGGTTTTTCTTAATGTATATTAGACTTATTAGTAGGGTGAATTAGGTGAATAACCTAAAAAAAACTAATGAAGAATATAGCCGCATATTTGAAATAATTAGAGAAGTTGGATCAAGAATATGGTAAATTACTTCCAGCGGTGGTTCGGCAATTCTCCGGAGGTGGTCCGGCGGTGGTCCGGCAGTGGTCCGGCGGTGGTCCGGCAGTGGTCCGGCGGTGGTCCGGCGGTGGTCCGGCGATACTCTGGCGGTGGTCCGGCGGTTTTCCGGCGATGGTCTGGCGGTGGTCCGGCAATTCTTCGACAATGGTCCGACGGTTCTCCACCGGTGATCCGGAGGTCGCCGGAAGTGATGGCCGATAGTCGACGGTGGTGGTGACTAGAGGAAAACTAAACCCTAGAAGATTGTATATTGGGAACCCAAGTGGTGATGGTGATAAAGAGGTGGAGGTGGTGGTGGTGGCAAGGAGGTAAAGGTGGTGGTGGTGATATTGAAATAAAGATGGAAAAGTTGTGGAAGGACAAAATAGTATATATTGTAGTTATACAAGGTATATTAGCTTTTAATGATTAGAGTAGTTAGTTCTTCAATTATAATTTTTTTGTTAGTCATACAATGCAATTTCCCTTATTAGTATATATAGACTCTAGAAAAAAAAATTTGGGAGTCTACAAGAAGTATTTTAGTTATTAAAAAACTATTTTACATTAAGAATCCGAGATAATTTACTTTACATGCATCATCGTACAACAAAAACAAGAATCTAGATGTTTTGAACTTGTTGCTCCAATTGCACCAAAAACAAGAATCTAGGAAGTGATGGGAACTGGGAAGGCCTAAAAATTAAGGCCTTCCAGATACACTCTCCTTTCATTCTACCAATTACCAAGGGTCCAAGGGATATTCAAAACATGGAGAGAAATACTGTTGGATAAGCTTTGAAGCTTAAGATCCAAGTTATTCTTACAAAGGAAAGATAAGAATAAGAGAGAAGTTTAAGATAGACTTAAACAGAATTAGGAGTTATCTAGTTCTAAGTCCTATTAGGAAAAGGAATAAGAAAGGCTCTATATATATATCAATTGTTGAGTTATGACATTGATATGTGATTAAGAGAGAGCTATTCAAATATTTAATTTTGAGAGGAGATTTTCTAAACATAAATAAATAAAGAGAGTTATTCTTTATATTCAAAGTTCTTTAATCTTTTATTTAGTATCAGAATCTAGGTTAAAATAAATAGACCTAAGAAGTAGGTATGAGCTTAACGATTAGTGTGGGAGAAGCCTCTCAATGTAACACGATAAGAATAGTACCTTGCGAATAAGAAAGCACCGAATTAATGGTGACAAGATTTCGTCGAAAAGAAGACCTAAGGTTCGTGGTCCTTAGTTTGAGAGAGAATATTGTTGGGTACAAATCAACATCCCACATCGGAAAATTAGAAAAAAAATTTCTAATATATAAATCAAATCCAAACATAAATCAAATCCAAACCTACGAGACCTTTTGAAAAATAGTCCAATAACAAATCCGTACGAACTTTTGAGCTCAAAGCGGACAATATCATACTAATGGGGACTTGAGTTGGACTAAGAAAATCCAACAAATATTAAGTAAAACAAACATTTTAACCAGCCAATGTAAAACCAAGTAAATGTATCGATGGCTTGATCCATCATCAAGTAAGGTTTAGTCGATGGCCGAGATACACAAAGTGCCAAGTGAGAGATATGAGAGTTAGTAAATTTAGCCGCGATGAGTAAGCATTTAATCTACAATGCCTCTCACTCAGCTTTTTCAGTCGCTGCTTCACCCCATCCTCGTCCATCTTCTCTCTAATCTTCTTACCGATGGTTTGAGCCGCTGTTTCACTTGACTGTGAATCTGGCGTGTCAAGTCCTCTTCCATCTTCTTTTCCAGCTTTTATCCGCTCAAATATTGCCTGTTGCACAACACAAAAATTAATATTCTGTTGCATAAACCCAATAATAATTTCATTCACATTTAAAAAAAAAAAAAACAATTTTGTCAAAATCTAATACATATAGTGAAGGGGTTTAGGACTTATTAACAAACTCATGCTAGTTTTTAAGCATTCCATCATCAGCAAAGACTAATTGCTTGTAACATATTTTAAAATACGAAAATTTCATTTTTATTGTAAAAACCAAAAACAAGGAATTTTACTATTTATTATATCTTTAATAATGTACTGTATAAATGAATTAAGAGCATATAACCTTGGTGACTCGTGGGTCAACAAATGAGGCATTAGCTTCGACCATCAAGATCGAGGACAAGAGGTTAACGGCTTGCCACATATCCACCGCATCGGTAAAAACCTTCCGGCGCCGGCTGATGACGTGTCCTAACAACGCAATCAGGATTCCTACAGAGACTGCCTTGAAGTACACCGGATACATCTTGCTCTGCACCACATCATATTGCTGCCTCCCAAGAACCGACCCCAACACGTAGCCCGACACGAACGTCACCCACACGCACATCCCGTACGCCGCCGCGATCCCCACTAGACCTACCACGCTCCCAATCTTCGTCAGCCCAAGCGCCTTCCCAACCGTAGTCCCTATCCCCCTCACCGCGATCTTTGCCTCCTCCCAAACGTTGTGGGACTTATGAGCCTTCTTTGTGGCCCTTTCATTCACCGGTTCCTCAACTTCACGAGCTTTCTTTTCCACGTCACGTGCCGCACGTGCGACGGTCTCTTTGGGCGTTTCATCGAATAGTTCGTCACCAGGCGTTAGGTCCTTGAATCTCCCCAACACAGTCGCCATCTTGAGCTTACACTTACCGAGAGCATCGCATACGAGTTCCCCTGGGGACACGTGGTGTTCACGCTCCTTCTCTTCTGAATGAAACGACGACGTTTCCCTATTCGCATTCCCAAACAGTACTTCTCCTTTGTCTCTTCTCTTCTCTTCTTCTTTTCCCGGCGGTTGAATCGAGACTCTAGTGTTGGTTTTGCCGTCTCTGTCGTACTCCACCACAACAACGCGGTGGCCGTCTTTGACGATGACTTCACTCTCCGAATCAGTGCAGTGGCTCGAAACCAATAACGCACTCAAAACAAGACACAAGACCAATAGTTTTGTCATTTTTACTTAGTACTTCGTGTCGCTGACTCGTTTGATAGTTTAGTTACTAGTTTTGTTATCATCATATCTTTTACAAACTTCCAGTGTTTTACCATGCTGATTAACACGTGTCACCACGTGGATATATACGTGTCATCCTAGGAGGAAAAGTTAAACTTCTCTCCAATATCAGCATTGTTGTTTCCCTCAGACGGTGCGCGATGATAAAACTTGATAATGGGCCTAATTCTTACATGTAGGCCCAAATATATGACTTAAAAGCGCAGATGTGAATGATGCATAAACTTGTGCGAATCTCATGGAATATTCATTCCTAAAAGAAAAAGAAAAAAGAAAAAAGAAGCCAGAAATAGAAATGTTTCGAGGTTGAATAGTTAAGACTGTAGGAAGATGAGCGTAATGAGATTTTGGATAGAATCTGAAGGGCTTAAAGACGAGTAGAAGTAGAAATAGGGATATTCGCCGAGTGGCCGGCAAAAGTTGACACAGAAAGGGAAAGAAATTGCATGCAAGATAGCTTCAATCTCTCTTTCTTAAAGAGAATATAAATCATCAAATATATATCACTTTTTCTGATTTAAGTTTTTCTATAGACTATAGGTTTCAAACGGATGTAGATTTTTTTTTTTTTTTTTTTTAAGTTTTTGGTTCTTATAAAGTAAACGCAATCAATTTCTAGTTATTCGATTATAATAAGAACCGTTGAACAAACTTCTTTTCTTTACTATGGTTTTAGAAAAATTAAAATATAATGAGGTTATAGATTTTAAAAGGCAAAAAAACTGACCAAATTTATAGTTTTGATGTCGTTGTTGTGCGTATTACATCTTGGTAACAACAAGAAAAGAAAAATATTTACATCGGTTCAACACCTAAGTCATATATCTAATCATAAATGTGAATCTCAATGTTACTCTATGCGTCATATAATTTTGCAGTTTTGAACTGATATATTACTCTTATCAATAAATGGATGTTATACACTGTACTATGAATTGTTTGCAGTTGATTCTAAATTTTCAACTAGAAACTAAAACATGTTAAAGACAGAAATGAGATATATGTATAAAAAAAAACCAAAAAAGAAGGAGGTAGCAAGCATGTGGGATTACATGTGGCGTCGAGGCACTTCGACAACAAAACAAAAGGCAGAAAAAAATAAAGCAACCAGCCACATTTGTATCTTCCTTTGCAGATTCCCCACAACAACACTCACGCATATACATACACTAATACTAATATTTTTTACATTCGACAAATATGTATTTGATATGAAAATCTTGGTTGCTCTGCAACTTTAATGACATTATTAACGAAATTATAAATAAAAAAAACTTTACTGACATTATTGTATTGTTTATTACTTTTGTTACAATTATTGTTAATTAAGATCATTGGACGATTATTGAGAACTGACCAGTGCCCACATCAACCACATTACAGACCAGATCACCAGAATGCAACGCATACATATAGGTTCTATTTAAAACTATGATACATGTTTTGGTTTCTTTCATTTTTTTCGTTTTTGAAAGCGAAAGGACGATTAAAAGGTAACAATTAAAAGAAGAAAAGGAAAAACGATCAAACCCACGATCGTTTATTTTAATTATTTATTGAAACAGAAAAAAATCATAAAAGGCGCCGAGAACCATACAAATCTAAGCGAAGGGATCAGAGGAGATTAGGCTACGAACAGCTAAGAGCAACTCATTCTAGAATCTAACCTATTTTGATGTGTACTTCTTCTTGGAACACGGTAATATTTTGTTAAAAACAATTTAAAGTTTAATAATAGTTCTTTATAATTCTAATGGCATTATTGAAAAAAAAAAAAACATACCTAATTTTTTGTATCAATTTTAATCCAATGGATGATATTAGTTCTACTTTTCCATCTAACGATTTAAAATTATTAAGGACTCCAACAGTTGCAAATTATTAATCGTGTCTTTTTATCGCACCCACATCTTTCAAAAATCACACCTCTTAATTTTTGCATCTTTTTGTTGTACCTCCATGTTTCAAAAATCACATCCATTAATTTTTACACCTTTTATGTCACATCTCTATGTCTTACACCTATTTGTTGTACCTCCATATTTCACATCTATTAATTTTTACACCTTTTTATTTTACACCTCAATGTCTTACACCTTTTTGTTTATTATATATATAAACTAATTATTAATAACTCCAATAGTTACAAATTATTAATCGTGTCTTTTCATCTCACCCCATCTTTCAAAAATCTGTTAAACTTTTCTAGACTACATAAACAAATTTTGAAAAATTGTTTTCTGAGTATTTTCAAAACTTACAAGTTGATAAATAAAATCTAAATAATTGTTTTATTGAAGTGTTTTTTTAACTAACAAGCATCAATCTCTAATTCAAGGTAATTTTATATTTTCGTTGTGAATGACCTGTTAGTGTTTTTTCACCAAACCTGTTAATTTTTTTTAGTTAGATTATTATTACTGTTAGATACGGTGGAACAAAATATGAGTATTATTTTCTTTCAATTTATTAATCAATATGATTCACTCATCTTCGTTAAAATTTGGATTATTTTATTTATTGATTCCTTCATCTAAATTTTGTTTGGTGTCGTTTTCCATTTAGACATACATCGATCATCTCTTCCAAGTATTAATCTAGGTAATTGACTGTGATTTCTATTTTTTCATAGATTTATATATTATATATTTATATATTGCAGCAAACTCACTTTTAGAGATCAATTTTAAAATAACGGATGAGATTGTTTTTATTATCTCCTCTAACTGTTTAGATTTGTTAATAATCTTAAAAGTTGCAATATTTTGATTTAACAATTGTGTTTTTTCGTCGTGCTCCTAACATTCAATGTTCAAATTTGTTAGTTTTTGCATACTTTCTCGTGCGGTAACGCACAGGCCGACATCCTAGTTTTTTTAATGGCAATAAAATTCGAATGGCATTTAAAAAAAAACAAAGTAAATTTAAGGAATTACACTACTTCTCATTCACTTTGCATCTTTCTTTCTACCAAAGAAACTCAAACATTAAAAACAAAATAGTGCATCATTAATCTAGGGCCTTTAGATCAAAACTCAAAAAGAAAAAAAAAATGAACTTTACTATAAATTCTCATGCACCCATTCACATATACGGTAAATCTATTTAGTATTTCTCAATCCGCTTAATTAAAATATGGTGCATTTGACGGTAAGCATAGAAAAATGGATTCAAATATGATGAAATTGATAACTATATCTTGAGTCTTGACATGGATGAGTAAAGTAAAGACGTAGGAGTTGCGCATGCAGTTACTAAAATCGGAAGTATTGAACAATATATTCTTGCTTTGGATTTACTTTTCTCGGATGCTGCTACCCTAACTACTAACACTGTGAATTCAGACATCTCCGACCAATCCACGTGTTTGATTTCATGCCAGAACATGATATTGGTTTTTAGTGAGTTTCTACCAAACTTTCCTAACAAAATTTAATAGATATCATTTATTCATTTCCTATTTACCACTCAATTTAGTTTTTTTTTTCCTTCTCTCTCAAAGGCCCATATATTAATCTCATTTACGAAATTTATGGTCGTTGATGCCAAATTGCCAATCAATGGAGAGATACAGTAGATAAACCACTCTCTACTAAGGGTTTCGGCTTATTACTTCTTTTAGTTTATTTCTTACCTAGAACTAGAAGTGTCATTTTTCAAAGTAACACCAACATTGTAAATTTTAAAAATTGTTTCACTACATGACCGTAACCGTGATAATAGCTATATTTTGGATCAAAAAGGTTCGTAAGAATTGGTGAATTGATTTGTATGAATCCATGTCAGAAGTGTTCGGATATGCAAAAACTTAGCTGAACAATTAGCGATCGGTGTGTGTCACTGTCACAAATCGATCGTGGAAACGTCTTCAAAAATAGACTTTAAGGAGCGGATGATTCGTAGGATTAGAAATATATAGGAGAGGACTTTGGTGGCAAAAAAAAAGATGTCCCCATTAAATCATGTTAAGTGAAACGAAAAATTAAATGATATAAAATAATAATTGAGCCTTAGCTCCGAAGGAGAACATTGTTGACTTTAAAAGCAAGACTCCAAAAACAAAAAAAGAAGCAGTGGGTAGCTAGCGATCTTTATTTATAACGGGACAATATCCTCTTCGATTTTAATAAAAACAAAAATATTTTAGAAGGTGTAACACAATTACTTTAGAAACAACAGATTTAATTTCTTATTAATCACTTAAAATTCCAAATATGAAAAACCATAAAGAGCTAATAAACATTTGGACTTGACTCAAAATCAAGGTTAGGCAGAAAATATTTTGTAGCCGACCACCTTTGGTAGTGAATGGTGTTAGTTTTAAGCCAGTTAATTAGAAACTACATTAAGAAGACGACAAACGGGTAGCAACAAAAAGAAAAAAAGTTTGAAGTTTTTTAAAAGGGTTATTTAGGCAAGTTTAGAGAGAAGTAGAGGCGAGTTATGAGTTATGACTTATGAGAGGGTGCACGTAATCTTGTAAAAGAATATTAAAACCAGTTTTTGATTAAAATGAAATGTTTAACTGCCGACAAAACATGAGGAGATGAGAACAAGATTGTATTTGACTAGATTATCTCAAACTCCTATGTCTTTTAAAGATTTGTTTAATTCTTTTTTTAAGTCTCTATCTAACACAAACAAACGATCAACGCTTGTCCGTAGTCTCCACGGAACGTCCAAATTTAACTAATGATATCAATGTGATTAATACTTCAGTCAGTATAACAATAAGGGGACCCTAACAATAAGTAAAATATGAATTACATTCCAAGTGTTTAAATTGATAGAACTTTTATTTTATTTTTTGATGCAGAAAAGTAATATCTTCTACAATACTGTCCTAATAATATGCGTGCCAACTTTTTCATATAATTTGGGATAATATATGAAGTAATTAATCTCAAGTAAAGATTTGAATACAATGTTATTAATTCAAAAATAATAAATAAAATACACATATGACATATCCAACATATGAATTATCAAACCTAGTGTCGAATCTTTTTAGAAATGTATCAACCAAAGGTATGAAATTTTACCATCACTTTTATATTAAAAATCTGCAATCCACCCATTAAAAAAAGGTTAGGAAACAATTGATGATGTTTACAACAAAACAGGTTCACTTTTAAGGGTAAAGGACATGACACCATGTACTGTAGATTTCATGATGGGGTAACACCGATTTTCCTTGAAAACGAGATATCCAATCAAATAAAAGTGTCTCTCTCTTTTTTAAAAATATATATATTTTCTCATAGAAGAAAATAAAAAGTCTGAAAGCTTAAAAGATAATGAAAATTCAACGTTTTTATTCGTTAATTGAATGAGTAATACTTTTGAATGGAAATGCGTAATTTTTTTTTTACATATTCATTTCCTTTCTAAACTGGCTTAATCCCTGTTTCACAGTTTTTTTTTTTAACTTCACAACTAGTTACTAATTTTTTTTCAGAACTGGTAATATGTTTACAAAACAAACATTGATATACTCTAACACAAGGAACCAAAACAATCAAACAATTAATTGTAAACTAAGTAGAATGAGAAAGAGAAAAACAATATATATATCTAAAACTTGTAAAAAAGATATTGCAAATCCTGTCATGTGGTCCGAGACATCTATGATTCAGAATAGATTTGTGATTTCATTCACCAAACAAACAACACAATCTTAATTGGCGTTTGTGCAGTTTAATTTATGGTACATTGGTCGAGTCTTGTGACTCATAATTCGGATAGATATTTTGTTAATATACAAACTTAAAAATTGATGTACTCTATTAAATTAATCTTTAACAGAAGCATATAAACAAAAATGCGATTTCTAGCTTAAAAACAATAAAGTCCATCCAAAAACTAAACATCGCTAAAACATTAACCACTTTTTCAAATTTAATTATCATTCAACCATACTTAGTGACATACAGCCATGAGAAAACGATTTAAAGTTATTGTTAATTTTCACATTTGATATGATTGCCTGCCTATATATTTATAATAGATCACATGATGGTAACGATCGATTTCACATAGACATAAAACGAATATTTCTTTTCATAGTTGTTGTAGTAAACTATTAAAAATAAATAAAATTAAACAAAATTAAAACAACAAAGATTAGTCCACTTTCTAATTATGTTAGGATAAGCATACAAAGCAGCAATGGCCACCACCACCAAAAAACCACGTTCGTCCATCAAGACAACGATGGTACGTCTCTTATGACCCTACTCCACCTCACTCCCCCTATTCCTCTTCTTTCTTTTTTTTCCTCCTCATTTCTTTTCATTCATTTGTATAATAAAATCATTCCATTATACGTACGAATAATTTGGTGAATCACACCGACGAGGACAATATATATTCAAAACTAAAAAAGAAAACCAAATGATTCATTAAAACGCAAATACAAATCAAAGAATATTCTTCAAGGAGAAGAAAAAAACAACAAAACTATTCAACTTGACAATATCCCAATTTCGTTTCTGTCTATTTTCTTACCATTTTATTATAAAAAAAACTATATATACTTATTAAAAATATATAAAAATTTGGGAGAAATGGAAAAAGAAAAAAAAGAAATTGACTAAAATGACGTCGTCGTGTTGACCTCTCTCTCTTTCTCTGTTCCCCGAGTTTTACTCCCCGCTTTTAACACTCTCTCCTCGAAACATCAAAACTAAAACAAGCTATGATTCTTCTTTCTTAGTTTTCATCTCTCCTCTTCTTACTTCTTCTTCGCCGGAGCTTTTTGTTTTCTCTCTTCTTCTTCGTCTTCTTCTTCACCGCTTTAATAAGAAACTAAATTTTTTCAAAAGATGAGCAAACTAGTAGTAGAAATCGTAGACGCAAGCGATTTGATGCCTAAAGACGGACAAGGCTCAGCGAGTCCGTTCGTAGAGGTTGAGTTCGACGAGCAGCGACAAAGAACTCAAACGCGTTTTAAAGATCTAAACCCTCAGTGGAACGAGAAGCTCGTTTTTAACGTCGGTGGTGGTAGTGGTGACTTCAACAACCGTTTGAACAACAAAACTATCGACGTCACCGTTTACGACGACCGCCGTGATAACCAACAGCCTGGCAAGTTTCTCGGCCGTGTTAAAATCTCCGGCGCCGTTGTTCCTTTATCTGAATCTGAATCCGATGTTCAGAGGTATCCTTTAGATAAACGTGGTTTGTTTTCTCACATCAAAGGCGATATCGCTCTTCGAATCTACGCCGCCGCTTCTTCTTCCGACGGCGGCGGCGGCGATTTCGTCTCTCCTCCGCCGTATTTTTCCGAGAAATTGACGAAAGAGGAGAAGAGATTCGAATCTCACGAGTATCAAAATCAGAATCAGAATCATTTCCAGCAGTTTGAAGATGAGATTCACATGGAGACGATGAAGCCGACGACGAAGAAGAAAGAGAAAGAATCGAGGACTTTTCACTCCATCGGTGCTCACCACGGAGGAGGAGCTGCTGCTCCACCGCCGTCTCAATCAAAACCTGCTTATCCTACTCCTCCTAATCAACCGGAGTTTAGGTCAGATTTCATGAGAGCTCCTGGACCACCGCCCGGAGCAGTAATGCAGATGCAACCTCCGAGGCAGAACCCAGAGTTTCAGCTGATTGAAACCAGTCCTCCTTTAGCAGCTCGTATGAGACAATCGTACTATTACAGAAGCAGCGGAGATAAAACCTCGAGCACTTACGATCTCGTCGAGCAGATGCATTACCTCTACGTGAGCGTCGTGAAAGCCCGAGATCTTCCCGTGATGGATGTTTCCGGTAGCTTAGATCCTTACGTTGAAGTGAAGCTTGGGAATTACAAAGGCTTAACGAAACATTTGGAGAAGAATTCGAATCCGATCTGGAAACAGATCTTTGCCTTCTCTAAAGAGAGGTTACAATCTAATCTGCTTGAAGTCACTGTGAAAGATAAAGATCTTTTGACTAAAGACGATTTCGTGGGAAGAGTTCAGATTGATCTCACTGAAGTTCCTCTTAGAGTTCCACCTGATAGTCCTTTGGCTCCACAGTGGTACAGGTTAGAGGATAAGAAAGGGATGAAGACCAACAGAGGTGAGGTTATGCTTGCTGTGTGGATGGGAACTCAAGCGGACGAGTCGTTTCCAGACGCTTGGCATTCGGATGCTCACCGTGTTAGCCACTCGAACCTTTCGAATACGCGGTCCAAAGTTTACTTCTCGCCGAAGCTGTATTACTTGAGAATTCATGTGATGGAAGCTCAGGATCTTGTTCCGTCGGATAAAGGGAGAGTACCTGATGCGATTGTCAAGATTCACGCGGGTAATCAGATGAGAGCCACGAGGACGCCTCAGATGCGGACGATGAATCCTCAGTGGCATGAGGAGCTTATGTTTGTTGTATCAGAGCCGTTTGAGGATATGGTGATGGTCTCGGTTGATGATAGGATTGGTCCAGGGAAAGATGAGATATTGGGGAGGATATTTATACCCGTGAGGGATGTTCCGGTGAGGCAAGAGGTTGGGAAAATGCCTGATCCACGGTGGTTTAACCTACAAAGACATTCAATGTCTATGGAGGAAGAGAATGAGAAAAGGAAAGAGAAGTTCTCTAGTAAGATTCTGCTTCGGGTTTGTATAGAAGCAGGGTACCATGTTCTTGACGAGTCCACGCATTTCAGCAGCGATCTTCAACCGTCTTCAAAGCATTTGAGGAAGCCGAGCATTGGGATTCTTGAGCTTGGGATTCTCAGTGCTAGGAACTTGATGCCTATGAAAGCTAAAGATGGGAGAATGACTGATCCCTATTGTGTGGCGAAATATGGGAACAAATGGGTGAGAACGAGGACTCTTTTAGACGCGCTTACACCTAAGTGGAACGAGCAATATACCTGGGAAGTTCATGATCCTTGCACCGTCATAACAATTGGAGTCTTTGACAATGGTCATGTCAATGATGGTAGTGACTGGAAGGACCAGAGGATTGGGAAAGTTAGAGTCAGGTTATCTACGCTGGAGACAGACCGGGTTTACACTCATTACTACCCGCTGCTGGTTCTTACACCGGGTGGTCTAAAGAAGAACGGTGAGCTTCAGCTAGCTCTGAGGTACACCTGCACCGGCTTTGTTAACATGATGGCACAATATGGAAGACCGTTGTTACCCAAAATGCATTATATTCAACCGATACCGGTCAGGCATATCGACTTGCTTAGGCATCAGGCGATGCAAATAGTTGCAACAAGACTATCAAGGTCCGAGCCACCGCTGAGACGAGAGGTTGTGGAGTATATGCTTGATGTAGACTACCATATGTTCAGTCTCAGGAGAAGCAAAGCTAATTTCAGCAGAATCATGTCGCTTCTCTCCTCGGTCACTCTGGTCTGCAAATGGTTCAACGATATCTGCACATGGAGAAACCCGATCACAACATGCCTGGTTCATGTTCTGTTCTTGATTCTTGTGTGCTACCCAGAACTGATTTTACCCACAGTCTTCCTCTACCTCTTTGTGATAGGCATGTGGAATTACCGGTACAGACCAAGACACCCACCTCACATGGACGCTCGTGTGTCCCAAGCAGATAACGCGCACCCTGACGAGCTTGACGAGGAGTTTGACACTTTCCCGACCAGCAGACCAGCAGACATTGTCAGAATGAGGTATGACCGGCTTCGGAGCGTTGGCGGTAGAGTTCAGACAGTCGTAGGCGATCTTGCGACTCAAGGGGAGAGAATCCAAGCTCTACTTAGCTGGAGAGACCCGAGAGCAACTGCTTTATTCATCGTCTTTGCATTGATCTGGGCCGTGTTTATCTATGTCACACCATTCCAGGTGATTGCAATCATAATCGGGCTGTTCATGCTGCGCCATCCACGGTTCAGGAGCAGAATGCCTTCGGTACCTGCCAATTTCTTTAAGAGATTACCAGCCAAGTCAGATATGCTACTGTAAGTGTAAAAGACAAAAACCAAAAAAGGGAATATGATTTATATATGTTGTAGTGTGTATCAAAAGAAAGTGGAGAACTTTGTAGAGGGGGAGCGAAGGATAGTTTTTGCCTCTGGGGTTGAATCATTCGTATATTCTGTATTATACGTGAGCTTAATCATAAACCAACAATTTTTTTTGGGTACAAAAATATTGCTTTGGGTTTGTTCCCTTATATATATATATATATATATATATATATATATATATCTACACAAACTGCACAATCAAACACATTCACAAACATGCAACGAAAAGAGAAGTGTCTCTAGCGTGAGACGTTATGTTGTTGAGGGCAAAACTATTGGGTTTCATGATTAAACGACCTTTGGGATCTTATCATCTCCGACGAGCCATCTGGCTAGCCAACAAGGATCTACGGCAAAGTTTTTGCATTGCATTGGAATGATCCCGAGATCGCCACCGATCTGTGCGTAGTTATTTAAAGCTTTTTCCATCTCCGTTTCGTCTTCTCCAATTTCCATCACATCAACTGTGTTCATGCGAACAACTTCCGCAAAGTCCTGTTCTAACTCGTGATCGTTCTCAAACGGTTCCATCGCTGGGCACTGTTTAAATCGGATCATAAAAATAAACAGAATTTTGAGCTGTGTTTCTGCAATCTATCATCAATCTTATGGAATGCATTTCAGGAAGATAAAAGAATCTGAACCTGACAGAACTGGGCGTAATGTCTGTATATTTCGCTATTTTCATCTTGGTCACCAAGGAGAGTACCACCATACCAACCATTGGCTTCATTGGTTGACGTAATCGATAGGTACCTATAAAATAAAACAATTGCAACAAAAGTGATTTGATGCAATGGCGAAGAAATCTGGATTTTTAAAATGCAACCAGTTTGCATTTGAGGTGTTAGATCATGGTTTGGTCAATAGTTGAGGGTTTCACTCAATTTTAGTTTCCCAATAATAACCAAAATTTAAAAATTTCAAAAATGCATTCTGAAAGCCAGTACCTTTTAAAGATATCTTCTTGATGACCGTTGGACTCAGAAAGCCAGTCCAAGTTGCAGAAATCGTTGACTCGCTCACTCGAGGTCACTCCTTTCTCACTATCGTCTGCACCAGATTTTGTGGCAGAGACACTCTCTTCGGGCTTTCTTGAACCAAACAGCCAATTAGGGCTCTTGAGCTGAATCTCACTGCAGATAAGAAAGTCATGAAAAATAAGTGAAGACTCAAAATAGTCATGGTTTGGTTTGAACTAAAAATCTATTTTATTTTCTAAACTATAAACCAGCTTTCTACTTTCTTTAAGGGATAAAAGTCCTATTAAAGATAAGGATTTAGAAAGGTCAAGGCAAACGCCACGCCTCATAAGATGATTATTGGAAATTTTAAATGAGGATCATTACGCTGCATCAGGAGCCACACCAGTGCTTCCGGTGTTGCCACCTGGTCTTTGGTCTGTCTCGCTACAAAGCCTCACGTTCTTTATTGAACTGCATGTCTGCTCTATCAGTTTGTCAAACGAAGTCAGCTTCTTCCGTGAGAAGTCATCTCTGAAAGCCGGAACTGGTGCAAGATTGACTCCAATGCCACTCATGGGTTTAGGAATGGACTGGATACTGCAATGGACCCAGAATTAGATATCATAAGCAACCAGAGGATATGATCTTTATATTTAATTGAACATCTTTGGTAATAACATCCAGTTTCAGGCACGAACTCAAAATAATATTTGCCTATAATGAAGAGTAAGCCCATAATCTGACATATATTAGGTTCATTAAATGTAAGTTTTACCCGCTTTCTGGGAAAAGATCATCTCCAATCCCTGACACATGGAGATAATAATCAGAATCCAGCTCCCAGAGTGCAGGTTTCCCTTCCTGAGGTTGAAAGTACCCCAAGAATCTGCTCAGAAAAAATTCATTAGTAACTAGGACTAAAGAAAACAGAAACGAGTAAAAAAGAGTTTGTAGCCAACATTTCCTCAGAGGATCCAATATTGGTAGTTGATATTATCAGTAATGCCTAAGGTAATAGTGGTAATGCCACAGTACTGTTGCTTTTATCTATATCATCAATGAAGCAATAACTCAAAAACTAATCTAAAAGCCTTCAGCCTATTGCTACATCACTGGCAAACTAGAAATGATAAAACTTCGCAAGAAACTGAAGTGGCTTGTGCAAGAAAGATAAGTATATTACAAGTTTATGGCGTCTTGCTTTTCGCCATCGGTGTAGGTATTGCTGTAGTATCGTTTGATAGACTTGAGAAACTCTCTAGATTGTGTCGTGGCCTTCCATTTCCCCTGCCTTTCTGGGAAAACCTATAATCCATTAAACGATATTACTGTATAAGCAATGCAATCGTTTTGAAGAATAACTGGTCAAACGTAAAAAGTGGTATTATTACAGTGTTATGAGCAGCTGAGCCGCCGTATTGTTGTGCAAGCGCATCTCCCATGCTCTGGTACATATCCATAAGTGCAGCAGCTATGCTACTGTCAGGGTCAACTTTAGGTGTATCGCTCAAACC